>NC_041827.1:23255821-23887572 GCF_900964775.1 Scleropages formosus | reverse complement strand
GATGCTTTAAAAGCTTGTGCTTAATTCATAGTTCCCGTGAAACAAATTTAATGAAGCCAAGTAGGCACTGAAAGAGATGACAAGGTTCTCTCTCCAAATCTCAAGTGAGAATATCCTTCGAGTATACTATACGTGGTTGTCCTAAGAATAGGGTAATACCACAAAATGCAGGCTTCTTCCCGCTGGTTCACTGGGTTATTGTCACCTAATTCGGGATAGGCTTCCCACAGCCATGCTGTGTCTTACATAAGCTCAGTCTTTAGACGCTGAGCTCCTGCTATGCTTATTCACATCTGCTGGCAGTGCTGGTGGGAATTAAGGGAGAGGGGACCTTTAGTTCTGGTAAAGAATGTGTTAATCCCTGATCACCATGTGGCTTCATCTCAGTCAGCTGTCCTCAGTCAACCTACTGTTACCCTCTGACCCTAACCCCAGCCTGGTGATCAGGAGCAGGATCAGCAGAGCACTGTGGGAACGCCACTGGAGTCCACCCAATATCCAGTCACCTCAGCTAGGTTCCAGAGCACACAGTCATTCCAAATCAATGAAGGATCGCACCCAGCTTTGACATTTTTGTACAATTCATTTTGTCATCTACACAGCAATTCACTATTGACCACAGTTTATCCAAGCTTAGGCAGGATTTTTGCTCTTCTAATAGAGTTCAGACTCAGAAAATTAGAAATTGACGTCAATATAGTCAACCATGAGATGGGCTTTTTTACGTGATCTAACAGGAGGAAAAAGGTACTTCTTTTGCAAGGAAACTAATGCCCTTGCACTTTTTAATGCTATTTGGGGGTCAGGTGTCATTTGGCCCAGTTTTGTGCCTCCTGAGGCCCCCTGACTCAGTATGGATTAGCCCCCGGCCCTCGTGATCTGGTCATCTGAGGTGAACCTTGTCGGGCTGGACTCGGTGTGGATGGGATCCTTTGGGTTTATAATCCCACCCGCCACCTCCACATAAGCATGCACTGCACTCAAGTAGAAGTTTAAGTTTCTAGATGGAAAGAGCAATCACACGTTCCCCATGGCTCACACTTCCCTCTCACAGAAACACCATCTCACACTTGCATCATGTCCTCCTGTGACCTCCTTCTCACAGAGGCTCAAATTTCATCCAGATTCCATTGCCGTTGCCATTAAAAAAAAGTGTTAATGCGAGGGGGGGAAAAAACGGCCACATCGCTGAGAAGGGAGGTGGGCGAACAGGAAGAGCCGCACGAAGCAGCTCGGGGGATGACGGCACCTTTACTGACGTCAGTCAGCGGCAACACGGCTCTAATAAAGTGACACTCTGAAGGTCGGAGGCTCGTATTCCTAGATGTTCCTATTCCAGATCTTCAGCGAGGATTCCTGTACTCCGTAAAGCACACAACTTAGGTCTCTGGTGTCACAAGGTAGAGACGAAATTAGCAATTATTTGTCACAGCATCATGGAAAATCTGCATAAGATCTCATTTGAACTCCTCACATTAGACTTTGCATAATAAATTTTACAGGCTGTACAGCCTAAATATGCTACGCTTTGCGTTTAAAAAAAAAAAAAAAAAAAAAAAAGTGAATTGATGAATTAAGAGGTCTTGCGTGTTGCGTTATTTTGTAGATCTTGTGCTGAAACCACACTGCATCCTGTCTTTCTGCGCCTATCCGTGTGGCTTTAATCTTGACAGCTGCATTTCCGTCATTTCCATTGAATCAGTAGAGGTTGTTGGGTGAGGTTACAATCGATGAGGTGATAGCGGCCAGAGACTTACTGGCAGTGTTGTCAATTGTAAACACCAGTGAAGGAAAGAGGGGTTTGGCCAAAACGAGCATTAGACGTAATGTTTAACCAATTGCTCTCAACTTATTTCAATGAGGGAAATCTTTTTTACTCCCCTAACTATTGTTCAGAAGGATTCTTGTCCTTTTCAAAGTGGACTAGAGAGCAACAGGTTGCCGTCCCTTTCCTGCTGTCGCTATGCTTTTTCTCCTGCTGGTGTTTATTCCTTCTGTCTGGAGAGTGAGCCTCAGTAACAACAAAGGCAATGTTCACAGAGCAGTGGTACTGCTGGCCTACAGTGGTATTCGTGTGCTGGATGGGCTGTGTGTGTGTGTCTGTGTGTAAGAACGGTGTTCGTGCGGGGTGCTGATGTGATGCTGTGCCAGTGCAACAGTCGAACGGCTGCGGTCAGACAGCTGTGCCATGTGACGTGTGGACGTGCCAAAGATGAAGGTAAATACGGACCCTTTGTCTCACCGCGTTCAGGAAGTGGAACCTACTCTCTGCACTCCCCTCTTCTCAGAATGAGTGTGGGTGATGCATCACCATCTGTGTGGTTCCCCTGTCTCCCTGGCTGCACTCCCACCCCCGTGTCTGAGATTGGAGAGCTGCGCCACGGGGACTTTTACAGCCCTGCAGCCCCCCACCCCCCTGGCCGCTACTGCTGCTCTGCCGCTGCGGCTGATGTTGCTTCCTCTCCTGCGGCTTCCTTTGCCACGACACCTGTGTGTGTGTGTGTGTGTGTGTGTGTGTGTGTGTGTGTGTGTGTGTGTGTGTGTGTTTGCGTGTGTTTGCGTGTGTTTGCGTCCGTGTATCTGCGCAGGAATATGTTGTGCTTTGCCACTTTTCTTGGGCATGGACTCTGCATAGAAAGCCTTGCCTGTGCTTTCGTGCATTGTGTGTGCATGAGCGAGCGTACGTCTTCATCCCTCCTGCTCACGTCCTATTAGGCTAAGTTGTTAAACTGTGATGCTGCTGCACTGGCGGATGCGTGCACAATTATAATGCCAAAAACAAACACATAGTACAGGCTGTGTGTGTGAGAGCGAAAGCGCCGACTCAAAAATAAGGCCACTCCTCTCACAAAGTGGCGAAGGCACCGGTGTGCGCAAACCTGTCGCCACAGTCACCTGAACGCACCGCCTGGATGAGTCCCATGGGACGGCACATCTGCGTGATTAACATTAAGGCGGTTAAGGCTCTGCTGGGCACCGGAAAGAGGAGGAGGCCATGTGAGGCCAGGCCGAGCGGGGAACTTTCCTTTGCGTCGAGAGGCAATAGTGTGCAGATGACTGTGGCCTGGCATGCAAACAGCCTGTGGCCTGCAGAAGGTGCGGAGAGCTGTGTGCTCTGACCACGTCACACCCACATTCCTTCCTGACTCCAGGAACTCCGCCGTCCGTCTGCTGCGTGCTGAACGCTTGTCCCCAACAATGTTTGTCTCATTGCACTCTAATAAGGGACTTCCTCTGGATTAATGTTATTACTTTCTGGGAATGTTTTTCATGTTGTCCTCTGTGCTGGCAGAGAAACAAAGAGCGGATTCATTGGTCAGAAGAGCACAAGTCAAAAGGGCATTGAGTTGCCAAGTCGGGCAACAAAACGCATCTGATGTCACTCCGAGTTCAGCGCCAGTTTCACATTTATGAGTGAGAAGCCAAGAACGCAACGGGAGTGTCTTGACCAAAAAAAAAAAAAAAGATGGGTTGTACTCGAAAGCAGCCCTTGGACTGTCTGCCTGGCTTTTAGAAACCGAGCAAACGTTTAGAATCAGAATCAGAATGAGGTTTTATTTGCCAAGTGTGCTGACGCACACAAGGAATTTGCTTTGCTGCTTGGCGCTTTCAGTATTAGAAACTAGACAAGATAGCTGACTGACACAAATAAATTGCATATTTACAGAGTAAAGGAATAAATACAAAAAAAAAAGAATTTAAAGAGAAATGTGTATTATCAGCTTGATACAGGCAAAAATACGAGATGTGGATGCAGGCTTTTAGCGTTTTAGAGGACTGCACGCTGTTTGGCAAACTCTTCCAGAGTTAAAGGAAGAGTCGGGTAGGGAAAAAAAGAAACTCAATAAATGAAATAATGGGCTGGATGAATTTTGAGAGAAGAGCAGTGGCAGAAACAAAATGAAATGTATGTTTATCCTTCATGAAGGTGGAGCACAAGGATAATGTGTGAAAAAGCACAGCTGCATTGCTTTCCACAGCAGAAGCCCTGGGTGGCTGGGCAGTTTTCACACGTACCCCTGAGTGTGCACGGGCACCGTCACGTCAGGCACTCGCGTTGGCACCAGACGCACACGAAGCAGCTCCGCTCCGCCAGACTGCAATGGACCTTTGAAAACAGCCTTGAACTTTTCTGGTGAGCAAAAGAGGTGAGAAGTGATGGCGGAAAGGGAAAACTCCCTTGGAGGGGAAAAGTCCCCAGAGATTTTCCGTTGTTTTCCCTCACCTCATCACAAGTCTCACTTTGACAGAGCCCTTGTGCACTCAGGTATTGAGGTGAACGGCTGAGCCCCTTCCTTGGCCCTGGTTGTTCTTCGCTTCACGAGTGGTTAGTGCCCCGCTGGGCTCCTTTACAGAAGGACCTGCATGGGAGGAAAGACTGATGTCCTGTGTGATAGGTGATGTCCTCAGGTGGACAGTGTAATGTGCAGGGAAAGCAGCATCTGGGATGGACAGTGTCAAAGGGCAACTGTGTCATTGTGGAGGAAGAGTGCGCATGGTGCACAACACCCCCGTGCTCAGCAGCGGCACTTTCAGAGTCTCTCAGCATGAACAGTGAACGCTCTCAACTCTTTTGCCCAATAAATTGTACCTTTCCCCTGCTTCCTCCCTGTTGCCACTCCAGGAACACAACCTGGACTGGTTCCCTCGGATGCGTGCAATGTCCCTGGTGAGCAGTGATGCTGAGGGTGAGCAGAATGAGATCCGCAGCCTTCAAGAGAAGTTGGAGTCCACCATGAAGCTGGTGTCCAACCTGTCCGGCCAGCTCACTGAGCTCAAGGAGCAGGTGAGTCTTCTGCAAGCTCACTTGATCAAATTTTTCTTTTGCTTTTTGACAGTGATGTCATCAAAAAATTGCACTCATTTCACTGCCATCTGTGTTCATTGTGAACCTGCTTGTTTTCACAGTCTAAAGCTTCTTCAGGTGCCTTATAGCTGACAAAGATGTTTTATAGGCACTTTATCCTGTTTCTCGTGTGTGTGTGTGTGTGTGTGTGTGTGTGTGTGGTTCTTGTCTTTGGACATTTTGTTCTGCTCAACTAGTGGAAACGTACAACTAGTGCAATTGGAGAATGGTACCTTTTCTCTGTTTAGTAACAGAGGAACAGCTGGTAACAAACAGCGGACGTCTGGTGCTGTAGTGGTTGGGGCTTCTAAACCTTTGGACCCAAAGGGCACAGGTTCGATCCCCACCTCCGGCTTTACTACCCTTGAGCAAGGTACTTAGCCTAAATTGCTCCAGTAACATTGCCCAGCTGTATAAATGGGTAAATAATTGTAACTTCGTAATAATTGTGACCTTAATGTTGTAAGTCGCTTTGGAGAAAAGCATCAGCTAAATGAATAAGTGTAAGTGTACAGTGACATGAAACATACCGAACGTTGCGAATGCATTGTCTGATTTCTGTCTGCCCCATCCTGCGTTATACAAACTGCTTTTCTAACTGTTTGTTGTCATCATGTATAAATTACAAGCTGTGCCTTCAAGGGCAAATATCCACATGGTTTAAAGTGAACTGCAGTGGTGGGCCAATGGACCCCCCCCCCCCCCCCCCCCAGCACAGTACGGCACTTTTGGTAAATAACATAGACAAACAGTGAGTGAAGGTGCAACGAGGATGAAATGAGAAGTGTCTGTGAGGAACTCAAGTCCTATCTAGACACTTTCACCCAGACAGAAGGAAACTGAGCTGAGGGTGAGAGGTGCTGTCTGGAACTAGACTACAGCTACACCCATAGCTCTCGTTTTGTTTTTGAATCCACTTCGCAAGCTGGTTTGACAAAGTAACTGCTTATTGATTGTACTGTTTCCATCTTAAAGTCGTCCCCCCCCCCATTTTCTGGAGCTATATAGAATAGTTTCATTTTGTGCACTGACAGCCACTCGGTTGTAACTTATTTCCTCAGCATTGAGGAAAGGCTGCATGAAGACTGCACAATGCTTTCCTTTCTTTTGGTGCTTCTTTCTTGAAGTGCAGGGCCAACAAAGCAGAGCCTTCGCTGTGGACTCCCACAATTGGCAGCGTGTTGCGTGATTCCAAGACTCGTTGCCTTCATTTGTTAGCCATGCACCTAATTTTCTCTGTAATTGCACTACATTTCAGTTACCAACTCTTCTCCTGCCTTTCGCCATCACTTGTTCAGCTTCTTTATGTTGGTTTAATTGTGTAACAGATATTGTTTATTAAAACAAGTCTAGATAAATTAAACTTGTTACATGTGTTGGAATTCGGGACTGTCATATTTTGCTACTTTCAGTTCAATGTATTTTTATAGAGCTCTTCTCACACAGTGACACAGAGCGCTGGACAAACTACAGAACTAGTGTAATACATTATCAATGCTTTTATAAAACTATAAGTATATAAGTATGTCTACTGGCCACAGAGGAAAGGAACAAAAATTCCCGACAAAGTCGAAGGAGAAAAAAAATCTGTGGGGATCCAAGGGCCAGTGGCTGCCCCCCCACCCGCCCTGAGCATTCTAGATTAAATAAGACTTCATAATAATAGCATTGTTGTTCTGTGATAACTCCGTTTCCCATTTCACCAATACTTGCTGTGGCATATGTTGGTGTTTGTGTGTTTTTACATTTATTAATTTAGCAGATACTTCATACTGATGTACAACTTTAGGTAAACAGAAGTGCATTCAGCGCTACGCTGAAATGTCTCGACAGTGAAGTTTTATGCTTAGACTTTGCAGACACAGTCGAGTACAGGCCTGTATAGCTGTCCAGTGTAAACATGAAAGGAACACTGACATCCTGTAGTTGCGATCCTCACATCACTAGATGAACGCAGAGCAACCTGGACCAAATTGGCAAAATGTTTCAGGCTGTACAGATGGCCCTTCTTGAAATGAGGCCAAATGAATGAGAGGAATGACTCAAAGCCTTCAGTTAAACTTGTGGAGGAGTCCTTGGAAAGGAAGAGCCCTGAAGCCAATGGTGAAATGTGTTAAAACGTTTCTTTTCCAGGCCTACCTTGTGTTTCTTGGAATGAAAACATTGCTTGTGATACAGGTGACAGGTGATGCACACGTGGAGTCGCTGGCTGTTGATTTGACTCGAGAAAGAGTTTTTTGTGTGCTTGTGCGTCTTTGCCTAATTGTCACGAGTGGGTGTTGGAAAGAAAGCAAACCCAAGAGCTCAGCTCTTATTTCGTCATTCCAGATGACCGAGCAGAGAAAGCAGAAGCAGCGCATTGGGCTCCTGGCGCACCCCCCTCACATGAATGTGAATCCGCAGCAGCCGGCGTGAATAATACAGCGGAGGGGGCACCGATGGATAAAAGGGCCGCGCCAGCGCTTGCTTTTACATTCGCGCAGGACCAGGAGCCCGGGGGGAAGCATCGTGTCACGTAGGAGTGGCGCGTCTGAGCCCCGGAGCTGCTGCAGTGTGTAGCGTACTTTGCTGTAAAATGCCCATAAAAAAAGCCCATACCGCCAGTCCGTGTAACGTGGTAGGCCATATGTCCGTAGCTACACAGAATTCCTCGCCCACAGCTCTGGCCCTAGCCTTCCGCCTTCCTCTGTTTGGGGTTGGTGCCAAATGTTTTCGATACAAATGAATGTGAATTTTTATCTCATGGCCTTTACTGGGTGAACTTGAAACGCAGCAACAGTGTTGTAGTGGACTGCTAGGAAACAAGACGTGTGGAACATGTTGTGGCGAGATGTGCAAGTGAATGAGATCTGTTTTTTTTTTCTTTTTTATTTTTTATTTACAACTAGTAGAGCAAGCAGTATTTAGCATCTTATTTTTGTATGATGTGCAATATGAATACTTTAATATGCAATGATTATGATATGTTTGATATGTAAATTGTGTCTTAAAGGGATGGAGTCAATTTCCAAAAGATGGTCATGTATTTCTCTTGCTTTGAAGAAAAAAATTTAACTATCTCGGTAGACATTTTAAATAGGAGTTCTGATTGCACTTAGTGTAGAAATTGGACCAATAATAATGCATGTATGAGCCTTTCATGTTTTATTTATTTTATTCAAAATAAATTTAAATTATTCACAAAATGCTTAATATAAACTGTTGTCAGGCATACGTATAGGTTTTATATATATATAAAGATACTGTATAAATGTCTCACAGATGTTTGCGTCACTCATAGTCATGTATTAGATGTCTTCTAACCTTTATATTCCTATATATTACTGGGAAATATTGTTCTAGGACTGTAGCTTTCAGGGTAATCTGATAATTACTGTATTAGTTCAGAAACGGTGAGGCTGTTACGATTGTTCACTGAAAGTTATTCTCAATTGCAGGCTCTTAATATGCACTGTTTATTATCGGCATCCATCACTTTACAGCACTTTTCTCTTGTGGTTCACACCTGTTGTTTGTGCCTGTAGTTTCCTCTATTTCCCCCCCTTTCGGAGGTAAGTGCAGACCTACCACCTGTGGAAAACTGCTACTTTTCCTCCCGTTTTTCCAGTAGATTTGCTCATTTAACTCAGAACACTGACTTTGTATAGGGAGCCCCTCCATTCCCAGAAAGATGTTATAGGATTTAAAAGCAGTATTAGTGAACATAAACTGTACGAGTATGAAATTTGAGTACTGTCTAATTATAAAATTACTTAAAGCTGTTTAATAAAACATTTGACTCATTTGCCTTCACGTATTGCCATGGTTTCTGTTATTTTGTGTTGTGGTAGCCTACGGTACCGTCAGCTTGCTGTCAAGAAATTAATGGAGCGCCGTGCGAAATGAAGTCATGATCTCATCCCTGCTTTCTACACACTTGACAATCAACAGTATTGGAAGGGGGATTCTGTCCTGAACCCAAACTAATTACCCGAACCCTCAATGATTTCATTTCCACAGTCTCCCACTCCTCACCACCCCCACGACTCTGAGAAAAATATAAAGCTACATGTGACTCACTCTCCCTGCCTAATTTCTGTGTTCCTCAAGAGTGCGGTGATCATGTAGGTCAGTGAGCATTTTATTTAGAGACTAATTGCTCCACTTCTTCCTCACATTCTAATTGGTTCCTCTTTAATGTGATGGCGTTAAATCTAATCACACCTTAATCTAGGGAATCTTTTTCACCTGTACCTTTACATCATCGTAAAATGCTGAATGGGGTGGGATTTCGCACTGAGTTGTATGTTTTTCTACTTCTCTTATGTAGTCGCTTGTTTACATTTATTCATTTAGCTAATGCTTTTCTCCAAATCAGCTTACAACGTTAAGTTACCTGCAACTATGTACCCCTTCATATAGCTAGGTAATTTTTACTAGAGCAATTTTAGGGTAAGTACCTTGCTGAAGGGTACTGCAGCCAGATGCAGGATTCAAATCTCTAAACTTTGGGTCCAAAGGCAGCTCTAAGCACTAAACGACCAGCTACCCTTGTCTGATTTATTCACGTATTCTTAACGTCGAACAAACCACTGAGAGGATAATTAAGCCTCTAATCCAAGGAAGAATAATGCACTTCATATACTTTAAAATTTATGCCATGTGGTTTTGATGACTTGTTTCCTGCTAACAGAATAATTTAATTGTAAGTTAATCAATTAATTCACAAGTCTGTGGTATCACATGTACATGCAGGAAATTAAATAGCAAACAAAGTTACATGTAATATTCAACAATCCAGACATTCCACTGCTTCTCCCCTGTGGAAACAGATGAATGTTTGAAAAGCAGGTTGAAAACAAGTATTGGAGCAACAGACACTGGTAGAAAAACAACTTTGTTAAAGTTTTATCCAACAGATCAAAGGTGCTATTTCAGTATGGGGCAACAGGTGGTGTAGTGGTTAGAGCTGTAGCAGCCCTCCACCCCAAGGACCTAGGACTGAATCCTGTGTACTGCTGCAGTGCCCCTGAGCAAGGTACTTACTCTGAACTGCTCCATCACAAACTATCCTGCTGTATAGAAGGTGAAATCATTGGGATCACCTTAAAGCTATAAGGTGCTTTGGGGGGAAAAAAAGCACCGAAGTCGTCTATTTAGGATCACAGACATACGCTGGCTGAAACCGCTTGTCCCCCGGCGAACCGGAGCCTAACCCGGCAACGCAGGGCTCGAGGCGGGAGGGGACGCACCCAGGATGGGACGCCAGTCCATCTCAAGGCACCCTAGAGCCGCCAGAGAGCAGGCACAGGCCAAACCTGCCATGCCCCCCCTCTATTTTGGATCGGTAACATCTTATTCCATTAAATGGACGTATGATTTTTAAGAAGTTTAAAAACTGATATATGTAGTAACAGGAGAGTAAGAATAACGTGCGTAATGCTACAAGACATTCATGTATGTCGCAGGAAGAGTGAGTATGTAAGATGTTGGGCTTGGGAAAAGTTTGTTTTACAAAAGACCATAACGTCATCCTGTTGACCGCAGCTGGGTAGATGGGGGGAAAAAAAAAGTATTTGACTGAGCAGAGCAATATGAACATAAGACTTTCAAATGACCAGGTCACCACAAGTGGGTGGTAGCATGAAGACCTTGACTGTATTAAGGCACGGATGTTGCAATTCACTTTACTTGCATGGAAGCAGAGTCATCGTTCCTTTAGGATTTCCATCGGAAGCTGAGCGCGTGACGTTCGGCATGTCCGCAAAAATCTTTCTGGTTTTCTTCTCTATAATCACTAGGGCAGATAACAGCATTGAGTCTTCATTTTGCCTCAACAGCCACGAGTGAACACGTACAAAGCGCGTGAAGCCTTGACATGCTCGGATTTCCGTACATCATCCGATGCTGCTGCTGCTAATCGAGTGTTTTGTGAGCAGGCGGTGCCTTAAAATCAAGAAATGCCGCTGATGCTGTGAAGGATCATGCTACGCGAGTGCGTTTTCAACATGTGGTTCATTGTTGCCACTTCTGCGGTGATGCTGGGCCTAAAACTTCCATCAGCAATCGCACGCTGGGGCTGCATTCATTTCTCACGCTGACAGAGCCTCCCGACAACCTGACCTTCGGTCGGCAGCCACGCAGCGGGGCTGCAGTCATTTCAGACCCAGATACGGCCTCCTAACAGCCCACAGCTCACTGTATTAGTCAAACCTCAACCACATGTATGCTCTGCGATGCGTGCGTTTGGGCCATTCGACTTACATGTGAGGGGCTTTCCATTCCGGCCGAGGCTCTTCCTTTCCATTCTCCTCGCTCTCTATTTCTTACGTTTTCTTCTTTTCCTACGAGAGATGAGCGACACTTGACTTGTCTGAGCAGCAGGTAGCGCACTGGTTACGGCTGCTGGACCCACCGATCGGATCCGGCCCCCTGGCCTTGCTATAGTGCCCTGGAGCAAGGTACGTACCCCGAATCGCTCCGGTCAAAATTACCCGACGGCTGTGTAAATGGGTAAATCATTGTAAACGTGGTTATCTGACCTGTACGTAATTCAGCCTGGGCGAAGCCAGTAATAATTTTACAACCCTCAGGCTCTTCTTGCGTTGCGCTAATTTAAATAGCTGGTCAAAAAGTCTCAAAATAACAGCAAAATATATGAAATAGTGTCATGTTTGCGATGCTAAGTCGCACCTCAAATAAAGTTCCATTTCTCAGTGTGTTTTTTACCACACTTCTGCCATTTAGGCAAATCGCTGCCCACAGACGAAACACCACGGAGAAACTCGTACGTTTTGTAACGGCTCAGCTGGCCTTCATTTGCATTTTTAATTCTTTCACTTATTTTCATGTCACTTTTCCTTTGGCCCGAAATGTTGTTCAGTTAAGACGACGGCGGCGGCGGAAAACACACCTGCTCTGTTGGGATGAGGCTCATGAGAAGCTCAACACACCTCGACGGTCCATTTTGTAGGAAGAGAGACTGAAAGGTAGATAGTAAGACTTGTCCTCGCGGCCACACTAAAAAAAAATACCATTAGACACGTTTTCGTTTAATGAGGCCTTTCGAAGATGTACAGGTCCTGACTGTAAGAGGAAAACTTTGCTGCTTCTCCACAAGCATCTCATCCATTCTTCTGGAACGAAGGAAACTGAACAGGAGAGAAGTCGTTCCACCTATTAAAAAAAAAAAAAAAAAAAACATGTCCCCAGAAGCCCTGACACATTATTATCCCGACCCTCCAGCTGTGGACGTTCAGTAGCTACACTTGTCACTTCTATGGAAATTGCGCCGTATTTGTGCACGTTTTGCAATAGCAGTAACACAGACACGGGGACATCGTTGTGGACATTTTCGTGCCACACTGTGTGTGTGTGTGTGTGTGTGTGTGTGTGTGTGTGCGGGGCGAAGAGACCGAGAAGGTCAGGCTTTTTCCACAGTAACCTCTTCGACAACCAACTTATTTTTTTCCATGGCATTATGCTTTCTAACGTACGATCGACATTAACTACGTTCTTGGTTCCGAATCGTGTGAATATACATAATAATTATACAGCCCTTCCGGCTCCTTTACATAATTTTAGAAGCACTTTTTGTAGCAGGACGTCAGCGGCGGGAGGGCAAATTCACTTAGTTTATTTCTTCCTTCAAGATATTCAGGCAATTATTGTATTTATTTCATTATCTAATCGTCGGGGACTTTCCTTGGTGTCTCCGCGCCAAAACGTCATTTAACGCTGAACGAAAGCAATTTGGCAAAACTGCACTTAATTCGTGGGGATCATTATCATGATGTAACAGATACGGCAAATGTTTAACAACAACAACGTCCTCAAAAATGCCTGTAATCCAGAGGAGTCTCATTCGCGCCTAGAGTCTGGCGACAGATATTTTTTTTTTTTTATGAAATTTTCCTCATATGATTCTGAGGCGATTCCGCTCCCCGAACGACGCCTCGCGCCGCCGGAGCCGAGCGAGCGCGCGCGCCGTTACCACGTCGGCCGGGGGACGCCTGCGCGCGCGACCAGCTCTTACTGGGGGGATGACGTCCTCTGAGCGCGCGACCACGAGAGGATCAACGTGACCGGCGTTCCGCGGTGGACACGCTGGCGGACAGGTGCGAACGGAAGTGGGGTCCGCGCGGACCGCAAACATGACGCACGTGCATCATGCTGTGTCAAGAAAGGGTGTGAACGCGTCCGAGCGCGCGCGTTATTAAAGCAGAAAATGTATTTACTTCACGTTTCAGGGAACAGCGGCGCTTTTGGTTTCGGGTGCGAAATGTCGCTGAATGGAGTGAAACTTCAACTTGCGCGGCTCTTTTACCGAGGAAAAATGGGTCGTTATCTCCGAACAAAATGAGAACGTTAAAAAAAAAAGTTTATATATATATATAAAGTTATAACTTTTTCTTCAAAGCTTTGCAGGGTTTCTTCCAACGTTTTAATGTGAACTTCCGGCTCTTTCGTGGCTTCAGGATTTATTGCATGAAAACGAACTGCGGCGAAATCCCCACAGTGACTGAAAGGAATGCGCGCGCTCGCGCGCGCGTGTGTGTGTGTGTGTGTGTGTGTGTGTGTGATCTCCAGTTATCAACGTTCATTCGTTCATTCCATGTGCAGCGTGTCTCCTGTGTCCTCTAACGACCTCCGGACGCTTCTTTTCCAGTCAATAATAAGCGAACATATCGCTCTTCAGGCAGAGATTCATTGTTTTTCTTTCACGTGCATCTGCCTGTAAATAAGCCCCTACTCTAGTTAAAAAATAAAAAAAAAAAAACTTAAAAAAAAGTAAATGAGACGAACACAGAAATGAGATTCTTAATAAAGGTGAAACCAAGATGAAAGTGTAAAATAATGGCGCAAACAGCATGGATTGGTCAGAACCAGTCTGATTGTAGTAATTATTTCACGAGTTACGGCAGCAGCGGAATAAGAATGACAAAAAAATCACATGAATGGCACCTTGAGAACAGAAACTAGCATTACGCCAGTGGCAAGGAAAGGTCCGTTCAGTAAAGAAGCGGCATATTGACATTTGGGGACAAAATGCTACATTTCTTACGTTATTATAATGTTCAGAAATATGTGTACACATGATTTTCTAATAAATATAAGCACATTTTAAAATACGCAATTCTTTCAATTTAAGAGCCGAACAAGTCTGGTAATGACGTGTTAAATATTTACTTTGACATTTGCGTACGATGAGCGCATTCGGAACCGTGTCCCGTTTAATGTTTACGCAAAAAGTTCGCCGCCCTAACACGCGATCGAGCCGGAGCGCTCGCGCTGGAGCGTGCTGGTACACGGGAGTCGCGGGGGAGGGGGGAGGGGCCTCCTCGTGCGGGTTCCTCCTCCTCCGCCCGGAGACAGACAGCGGGGCGGTCCTCGCGCTCGGCCGACAGCGCCGTCCAACACGTGAGGCTCATGTGACGGAGGCAGGTCGGCTGTGCGCGCGCGAGACGTGTCTGCAGTCACAGGGTTTATTTAACACGCAGCCGCGTCCTCCCACGCGCGTGCTTTTAACCACGGCCGCAGCTTCACAAGTACAGCCGAGCGCGTCCGGGCAGCAGAGCGACAGGAGCAAGAGCGCGACCGTCCTCGTCCTCCTTCTCCTTGTCACTTTGTACTCTCTTTATTATTCCGCTGGAGATTAAAAAGATCGGGACACTACAGTCACTGTAACAGTGTTACGCTCTAAGTAACACACCGCAGACTGTACTGTACAGACAGTACTGCACTGACTGTACCGAGAACAGTAACCGGACCGAACGAACCTCAACCTGGGAAGCGATTCAGCGCAGCGAAACAACACAACAGAATAGAATAAAATAGAATAAATTTAATAAGAAGAAGGGAAGAAGGGTAAAATAATATTCTGTCTCGCTCTGCTTCCCCACTTACTAACTTGGTTTGAAGAAGAGGGACGTGTCGGAAATGGAGCGGATTACGAGCGCGCAGCCGCCGCCTCCTCCTCCTCCCTGTCTCTCCAAACACCCTTCGCTGGACATCGGCGACATGCAGGGGTGAGTGAGCGACACACGCGGCTCGGGCGCGCGCCTCCGAGCGCTACACACACGCTCGCGCACGCATGATGTGACATGACTCTGACATGCATTCGTTGCGCTCTCAAACAAACGTGGTGGTTGTGTGTGTGTTTTAGGATGGATTTCCCAATGTACGTGTACAAACCCCGGAGGGGAGTGAAGCGAGGGGACGACAGTAAGGTGTGCCAATTAATCATTTTATTTATGATATATATATATGAATATTCAATTGCTACTGTGTATCATGTGTTCACTTTCTAATTGTTATCCAGACACGCAGCGTTTTCTATTTGCAAGACAAGAGCAACACGCTTCTTTTCTTAAATGTAAAAGTCGTGTTTCCCTGTGTGTTTCCTCACATGAGCGCGCGCGCGCGCGCACAGACGCACTTGTTTGGTTCGCCGGAGCCCCGCTGCATGTATATGACTGTAGATGACATGTCACTCTGTGTGTGTGTGTGTGTGTGTGTGTGTGTGTGTGTGTGTGTGTGTGTGTGTGTGTGTGTGTAGGACACGTACAAGCTGCCGCACCGACTGATCGAGAAGAAGAGACGCGACAGGATAAACGAGTGTATCGCGCAGCTCAAGGATCTGTTGCCAGAACACCTGAAACTTACAGTAAGTTTGTGTTTGGAACCAAGTCCAAAAGTAGAGCAGCACAAGGAGTTGAGGCGCCACCTGCTTGTGGGAAATTCTGCTAAACTACACCGGTCCCTGGTGACAGACATCCCTCCGCTGCAGGACGCTTGGACACTTGTGTCCGGCGCGTCGGCCGCAACTTGTCACACTCCTGTACGTAGAAGTGTGTGTGCGCGCGTGTGGCGCCGCACTGTGAGTCACACGTACATGTGATGAGAGCGCAGTACGAGGAGGAGTTGAAAAGAATCTCCAGTGCCTTTAGGAAGGATGTTTTTAAAAAGAGAGAAAAGGCACATTTGCGGCGGCACGCGAACCTCTTACTTAGGACACGATGCCTTTGGGGTGGCGCTCGGCCACCCGTTGGACGAGAGCAGCGACTTGAAGCGGGTCACGTTTCCGTCGCTTCCAGCGCGGCTCTCCTCCGTTGAGCCGCGCCAGGTCTTACGTAAGAAAGGTCTGCAGGCTTATCGGTCCTCTGCCTCTTTTAGACGCTGGGCCATTTGGAGAAGGCAGTGGTGCTGGAGCTCACGCTGAAGCATGTGAAAGCCCTGACCAGCCTGCTGGAGCAGCAGCAGCAGAAAATCATTACACTGCAGAGCGGGATGCAAATTGGTGAGCAAAACAACACTTTCAAGAGTTGAGACCACAGACAAAGTGGCTTATAGTGTCATTTGGTTTACCAACAGCCTGCTTATGTGGCTCATTGGTCCAAGGTTCTTTTTTTTTTTTTTTTTTTTAATTGCTGCGGAAAGTGATCGACAAGTGACTCATCTGCTCTCATGTAAAGGAAAAGTTTGTTTCTCTTGTAATGCAGAGATCTTTGACACTTAAGCGACTGCAGAAGACAGTTACTGCAAGTACTAGTTTGCAGTTGCAACCCTTCGTGGGTTAATGTTTTCCAAACAAGCGCATTGCTAAAGATGTGTTTATATGTTCTTGTTGCAGGTGACCTCTCCCCTCCCAGCCCAGAAAGCAGCGAGGAGATGTTTAGATCTGGTTTCCACTTATGTGCCAAGGAAGTTGTGCAGTACCTGGCGAGCCAGGAGAGCGCCGGAGACGTGACGCCCTCCCACGTGATCAGCCACCTGCACAAAGTGGCGTCGGAAGTGCTGTGGAGCGCACCAAGCCCCCGTGTCGAGGAGGCCACTCACAAGGCCGCGGAGCACAGGGAGAAGCCGTCCGGGCCTCAGCCCAAGGGATCCGAGGGCCACGGGAGGAACTGCGTGCCTGTCATCCAGAGGACTTTCCCCCAGAGCGGCGGCGGAGGCGGCGAGCAGAGCGGCAGCGACACGGACACTGACAGCGGCTACGGGGGTGAACTGGAGAAGCGGGACTCTAAGGCACAGCAGCACCCAGCCTACTACAGCAAGGAGAGCGAACTCAAGTACGCGCTGGCTGAGCGCATGGCGGGGGGCATCAAGCGGGAGGGAGACGAGCCGCCCGCCAAGCGGCTCAGAGGCGAGTCCTCGGAGGATGAGTCCCTGTCCGGTATGGAGCTGATGGGCAGCCACAACGGCTACCTGGGCTTCTCGGCCCACCAGCCCCCCCTTTGCATGCCGTTCTACCTCATCCCCCCCGCTGCCGCAGCCTATCTTCCCATGCTGGAGAAGTGCTGGTATCCAGGGGGAATGCCCATCTTGTACCCAGGAATGAGCGGGTCCAGCTTGGGCCTGTCCCCGGAGAAGCATCCACCACCCTTAGGGATGTCTCCCAGGGTGGGCTCCCCGCAGACCCCTATGGACTCCTCAGCCCTGCTCCAGGCTTTAAAGCAAGTTCCCCCCCTTAACCTGGAAACCAAAGACTGAGAAGCAACGTCCATGAATGTTGTCATAAATGAGCTCGGACTTGTGCCGTTGAACGGTCGCAGCTGGAGAGACAGAGGGATGCAGGGAAGGAATGAAGGAGGACTGGGGCGAAACGTGAGTGAGGAAGGAAGCGGAAGGAGAGCACAAGCCTTCACTTGTCAACCCCCCCCCCCCACCCCACTTGCGCCGCCCCTCAGAGAGGAAACCTGGTGGGCAACGCCCTCTGCCGCAACACCCGTAAAAGTGAGGTAGGGACAGAAGCCGGGGGTGGGGGGGGGGATGGGTGACGACACACAGGACGCTCTTTCCCTGTGGACATGTTGTGAAGGAGGTGCTATGAAGACGAGCGTCACAAAGACACAGGACATGTTGACGGTCCGGTTTCCTCTGCACTTGTTGAATGTCGGTGTAAAACCCTGAATGTGATGTAAAGATGGCAGCCCCAAACCCCCAAATGCTTACCCCTTTGCGCGCACACACACACACACACATACATACACATACATACGCGAGTTGAATGTAAACATGAGAACCCTGCAGATGCTGCTTCTGACATTTCTACGCTTGGTAGATCTGGTATCAGGAGGCTTCTCGTCCCGTCTCCATAGCTGCTGAAATGAAAAAGAAGCCGTCCTGTCGATGACTTTGCACCAAGAAATTGGGCAACTTCCTCCTAATCTCAGCTGTGCTTTGGATTCGCTCGGTTGCCCAGAGTGGGCATTGGGGGGGCAAAAAAAAATCGTGTTCCCATCAAACAAACATAACTTGGCTTGTTTTCTGAAGTAAGTTGGGCAACTTCAGTGTGTGCTCCTCTTCCCCCGAGGGAGTGATGCAATCACGTGTGTTTTAGTGTTGCCGTTGGAGTTCCTTACCATTCGTACAGGTAGACGTTGTTCTCATAAAACTGGCACCAATGAAACTGCTTGTATTATTTTGTCTATACAACATGTACATCTATATTTTTGATACATAACTGACAAATTACCTTGTCAAGTAGGACTCTAAGCAGCTATTCATTGTATGCCAAGAGAACATGTACATAGTACTGTGCTACACCTAATTTCCGTAATTTTCTAATTTAATCTCTGGTCATTTTAAAAACCCAGTCTTTGATCTTGCTGTTGCCTTTACTTGTTACAGCTGATAAATGTATAGCTGATGTTCAAGTGTATTTGTACCAATACTGGAGTTTCAAGTCAAGAGAAGAAATGTGAATGTAATGTATTAAACAAAATTAGTTTTGTATTGCAAGAGGTACTTGGGATTATTATTATTATTATTATTATTTCTTTTTATTTTGGGACCTATTACAATGTTGGTTGATGTACATATTTTTGTCTATACATTGTTGATATACGTTACTTAAGCACATTAATAAAGTTTTTTTTTTTTTTTTTCTTCCCCTGTGGACGGTGCGTTTCCTTAATTCATGGTACAGTCTTAAAACAGGTCATCAAATCCATATTACATTCTTACATACCTAATAATAAATAGAACTGAATGTCTCCAAGAATCATCTTGAAACAGAACTGGTGTGTTCCTCTCACTTACATACAGCAGTCTTTCGGGGATCACTTGTGGGGTAAAAGCTAATTGTGTACCTCTCCTATTTAAAATAAAGGGCAAGGGAAAAAAAAACCTGGGCTGATGTGTAAAAAGTGACTGCTGGCCCATCAGTAGAAATGCACACAAAGATGTTACACTCCATGGGTAGGTCACAAGGGCTGTGCACAAGGACCCGGTCCAAACGCCCTCACCATCGAGCTACGGAGAAAAAAAGTCCAGGATTGCCATCATACATCTCCCCGACTCAAGACCAAGCGGCTTAACCCCCGCCCCCAAATAATATTTAAAGTTCAGGTTTTTAAGGTCCTTTCTTAAATGTTTTCTAGGGCAAAAACAAAATTGATCACCAAACAGAGAGATCTTGTCTTTCAGTGCTGTTAGATAGTAAGACATGAGACATTAGCTCAAATAGCTTGAAAAGTACAGCAATATTTTATTTACACTCCACTTGAATAAGGTTCCCCAACATGAGCAACGGCAGTTAAAATGGCCGAGACTCCACAGACACATTCCAATAAAAGTTCTCATCAAATTTCCTGGAAAGTAAAAGCGGCAAAGTAACGGAATGAAATGTTCTTTTGATAGTATGTGCACCCTGTGTCCGTCTGTCTCTGGCAGGCAGGTAAGATCAGCTGGGGGGGGGGGGGTGTGTGTGTGTGCGCGTGCTTGGGCAGCTCAGGTGTGTCAGCAGCCAGGCCTTTCTAGTATTAATCATATGTAAAAATTCGATGTATGGGCTCACGTACATCTCCAAACTACTAAAAAAGCAGCTAATGCAATATTTAAGACATGGACATAGGACCTGAGTTAAATTGAATAAAAGACACAATAAATTATTTTTTTCTGTGACACAAGGCAAAAGGGAGATAACCTGTTGTGTTAGAAAAACACACAGATAGTAAACTGTACATCCGATGTGTGTGGCCCTTTCAAAAAAGGATTTATATTGATTCTTTCACTGGACATTTTTCTCCAAAGCAACTTAAAATAACAGCATGTCGCATGTAGCCCCCACTTTTCACCACTTACACTGCTAGATACACTCCCTGGAGACCGTCGCTCATCCACAGCCCAGAGCGACACACTTTTTCACACACATACGCAAAGGGTAATTTAGAGTCTCCAATTCACTTGAAACACATGTGTTTGTGAGGAAACCAGAGCATCTGGAGGAAGCCCATGCAAACGCCACAGAGAATGAGCAGGCATCAAAGCCAAGTCCTCTCCTAGCGTCCAGGTCCTGTGAGAGAAGAGCACTACACACTCCGGCCGTGAAGTACTATTCGGTGTCTGTGATGCAGCCGGACACGGCAGAGCAAACAAGCCTGTGTGCTCTTCCCACGTCTCTGTGGAGTTCCTCTGGCTGCTCTGGTTTCCTCCCACAGTCCAAAGACCACGCAACGCTAAATAGCCCATAGAGTGTGAATGTATGCGTATGGGAAAGACTGGCTTCCTGTTCCTGGCGTACCCCTCCTGGCCCAGTGCCCTGCCCAGTCATTCCAGGACAGGCTTTGGACAGCTGGTAGAAACAAAGTGGGTGACATGTGACATATGACATGTGACATAACAGAGCAGGAACATCAACCTGTACAGTTACACAAAGCGTACAGGGACACTGCTTCCCAAAGCTCCCGCAAAACAAATTAAAGTAACAGAAAGGTCACAAGTGTTTTTTTTCCGGTTATTTTACACTTTCTCATGATTTCACTGTTGTGAGTGAAAGTCTTCAGGCGCCACTCGTTCCGCCGGAAATGAAATTCTTTCCCAGTGCTGCAGCGCCACCTGGTGTTAAGGGCATGTATTTACTCCCACTACTACAGAATTTACTATATTTTCATGTCAAAAACATTAACAATTACTCAGGGTTCACATATTTCTGTCACTACACTTTTATTCACACTGTTCTGCATATTCTGTCTTAATATATAATTATAACAAAAGCTACAGGCTGTGGCAAATTGATTTCCCATAATTACACGGCCTATTAGGGAATTTGGCGATAATGCTGATTGTTCAACCGACACCAAATTTTCTTTCCACTGAAGGTTCGCTCAAATCGCCAGCATTTCCGCTGCCATCCTACAGACCGCCGCCAGGTGTCGCCGTTTCCAGCGCCGAGAGCTCCTCCGGTTCACGGCGCTTCTGCGCGCACTTTCGGGGTCATATGAGCGCGCGCACTTCCTGCGGACAGTCGGCGCACCTTGTCGGGGACTCGCAGCCAGGCGTCTTTCTTACCTCCGTCCCGTCCGAGTCTCGGTGGCAACATGCTGGCGCTCATCAACCGGCTGCTCGACTGGTTCAGGTCGCTCTTCTGGAAGGAGGAGATGGAGCTCACTCTGGTGGGACTGCAGTACTCCGGGAAGACGACCTTCGTCAACGTCATAGCTGTGAGTTGTTGTTATTGCTGCTGCTGCTCCCGCTGCTGAAGCTGCTGCTTCCCCCCCCCCCCATCGGTCCAGCCCGCGCCGCTGCACGTTTTACCTCAGACTCACGTCAGATTCTTCTCGCTCGCTCGCTCGCTGTGTCCGCAGCCGCCGCGGCCCTGGACGGACACTTCTTTGGGCGGAACCAGAGTTGCTTTACTACTGTGAAGCCGTTTTCACGTTTAGGTTAGCCCGAGGAGGACGGCGCTCCCTCTCCGGGTCAGGCCTCTAAATATTATTTATTATTCTCACACACCTCCCCCGGCGACACGACGCGCTCCGCCGGCCCGCCGAGACCCCCAGCTGCAGAGATGCGGCGGCGGTGGCGGAAGACACGCGGCGGACAGGTTCACCGCTGCCGGGCGCCAGGAATGTGTTCCTCCGCCCCTGGACGCTGTAAACAAATAGAGCTGCGAGCGGAGCGGAGATGGATACAATAATTTGTTACACTTATGTCGCCCGTCACACACACACACACACACACGTGTTCCCACTGTGTCTGTGGTGTCTGTGTGTGACACTGTTCTTCACGGTCTTCACTTTTCCACTTATTTACACACTTGTTACAGCAGGAGGCTCTTCGTTCTGTGTCAATTCAGGCAAAGTACTGCACTCATGGACCCTGTGAGATTTGATTCCAACCAGGAACTTGTTAAAGGACGGCCTAAACATGACCCAACCCTAAGTCCAGTATTACCCTAATGATCCTCTCGAGTTTTGGGTTACAGCTGAAATGTAAAACTTTTTGTGATTAACATGGCACTTGGTTGTCATCACACGGTTCACTTGTACATGTAACATGTTCATGATTATGTAGAATAGTGTGCGAAATGTGTAAACGTTTGCCCGCCACCCGCCGAGCCTTTCGCTCCGCGCTCAACGTAGCTGCAGCCGCCGTGTCCTCCTCGTGTGGGAGCTGCCGCCCAGGCAGGAGCTCACAGCGATGTGATGCTCGGCTGCATGACACCGATCCCCTGCGCTGACTCATATATCGTCATTTATAACGCTGTTTGTGTTTCATTTTCACAACATCAGCTTATCTTCTCAAAGAAAGTCTTATGTGTTCGCATGCCGGGTGCGTTCGGCATCCGGATGTCGCTCCGCACACGTTTTAAGTGGTGTCGATCCGGTGACAAGTTTTTCCACATGATCATGTCGATCTGCTTTCAGACGGCCGTCGTCGGTTCGTTGCTTTCCAGCGGCTCTGTGCTCTGTGAGCGGTTCCCCGCCACGGACAGATGGGACCGACTGCAAATCCTCTGCGAGTCAGTGCTGCACACCTACTGTACGCGTACACACCTTCCGCTTCCGCTTCCCTTCCGCCTTCCGTCTTCCGTAGCGCGGTCAGACGCGGTGTCCGGGTGTGTAGCGCTCACAAGTTCATGTGAATATTGTTTTCTTTTGCGCTCAACCAAAATACACGTTTAATAACGTTAAATAAGATGCTCTAACTAAGAAGGTAAACAGTGCGGTGTGTGCGAGAGAGAGAAAGCGCTCAAGAAACAAGAGCGATTCTCTGGCCATTATTTCTTCAATTCTCACACGTTTCGTATGAAAGAAGGACAGATTTGCTGTGTTTGCAGTGCAGACATGATACCCCGCAGCCCTTTTTTTTGCTGCTGAAACCAAGGGCAGGTAAAGCACGACTGCTTTGCCAGAGGCTCTCAAACACTTTGTTCTTGTTTCCACCAAGTGCTGGAGAAATAGACTGACTGGTCTTTAAAAAGAGAAGGGGGTGGTGGTGGTTAAAAAAAAAAAAAGTAAACATTGAGCAGTTGGGTGTCTCGGCAAATGCTTAGTGTACCTTGCCCGTGTTTCCTCAGGCTCTGTTGGGGGGCTCACGTGTCGTAAGGTGAGCTGGTGGCGTCCCGCCCTCCCGGGGACGTCTCGGGACAAAGAGAGGTGGAGACGGAGGGGCGGGGGCAGGAAGGTTGGTCGGTATTTACGCGTCGCCCGGCTGTCCCTGACGGCTCGGCGCAGGCGGGCTTGGCCTCATCCATCTGTCCTCTTCCTTTTACGAGCTGCTTCTGTTTGTGGAAGAGTGGCGATTGGGGCAACTGCTGACTGAATGCGAGTACCTGTCCTGTGAGGCGAGACTGCGGTAATTTACCTGCCCGTTGGATCGTAGAGTGAGCCAAAGCACCGGTGGGTTCCTTTTCTCTCTCGTTCGTGGAAACGTACCTGTCCTGACGCCGCAGCGCTGCTGTGCCGTTTTTTTTTTTTTTCTTTTTTCCAACTCCTTGTTTCGCTGCTGGGCTGGGAGTGGAGATGCAGCGTTTGGTGTTTGTTCTGAAGAGGCCTTTAGTGGCTCCATGTGCCAAGAGCACTGTGGTTTGTGGCTCAGTAGATGATGGTCAGCATCAAGAGGAAACCTTGTGAAATTGAAACTACGAAGTACAGCGTCTGACTGTGACTTTATGTAAAACTCCTTTTTTTGGGGGGGGTTTCATGCAAGACCTTCAGTTTGCTTCTAAGATTAACTGTACTTCTGTTTATTGACAGTGGATGCCCTTCTCCGAAGTGATGTATAATTCAGGGTGAATTAAAGAGCTGCTCATAGCAGACAAAGAGCTCTACGTTGAGACATCATTTTCAACATGCACCTTGTTTGTCTCCGCTGGCAAACATAACTGGTGTTGCTCAAGTCGCCGCCTGTGGAAAGGAGAGTCGGGAGACCAAAGCAAGGATCTGCACACTTTCAGTTTTGGACCCATCTGCCCATGGCACTTCTAACGAGAGAGATGGACGGACCGCATGCTCTTGCTGCTGTGCTGCGAATGAGACGAGTTGTGCTTCTGTTGTCCAGGAGCACCGTGTTCCAAGGGTTATTGATTTCGGGATGTAAAATGAAATGGGAAGAAGCTCGGCCTGTGCTCTGGAAGTGGTCTCGGCACTTTTCTCGCTTCTTTTAATCCCATGTTGAGTGAGATTTGCCCTTCAGTGAAAGGGGAACGGGGGTTTCTTGAACCCTAGCAGCACTTTGGAGCTACAAGACGATTGCTGCAACTTGAATGCAATAGTGTGTCATAATTATCACCCACCAACGGCAAAAAATTGTATCTCGCTCTTTATACCAGTTGCGTTTAAGATATTTACCTCGGTTCCTTTTTCAAGTCACTGCCACTGGACTGAGGACTGCAGTCTTTGCCACCATCTCTCGTCTAATGCAACTCGCTCGGGTCGCTCGGCCGCAATCTCCGGCCAGCCGTCATCCTCACCTCACACTTACATCTGTCCCTTAAGCTGATGCCTGCAAATGCTGCCCTCTTTACAGTTATTTCTCGTTGAATTGACGTGGTAAAAATGACCTAGTGGTATGAGTGTGTCCATATTAAGTGTTGGTGTACAAGCGCTAAGGTTTGGCGAAAAACATGAGCTAAAGCGTGGAGATTAAAGAGTGTGAGTTGGGCAATAACGGATGACGAGGACGAAAAACATGGCCAGGCTTCGAACTCACGGCTCACTTACTCTCTACCATGGGGGTACTGTTCATGTGCACTGCACAGCTGTGGCGCCCAGCATTGCCTGTCGAACGCAGCGGGTGTCAAGGACAGGGTGGCCTGTACGATGGCGTGCGGTAAAAGCACATGTAATCGCACTGCGTTTGGCTCATTGTCTAACATTTTGTGTTGGTGTGGAGACTCGGCCACTGCTTGATTTGCTCAGAGCAATTCCATGCTTCGCGAATCGTGCTTTTATTCAAATCACTGACCTCGAGAGCCAGTTCTGCAGCTGTGTGTGTGGGTGGGGGCCTCTTCGCCTCATTCATGAATGGATTCCAGTGGATCATGGCCTGTGCCCCAATTCATGGAAACCTCCGAGTGAGCAGTAATTCCAGAGAGAGTGACCAGACCATAGTACAACGCGGTGCATCACTGTCTATCTTCAGGTTATGCTGACTGAGACTGTGGGACTGAGCTGAATTTATGAAGGAAGAGGCGTCTGTCTGTTTTAGTAAAGCTAAGACACAAGTGTGCAGTAGCTGCAAAAATGTTGTATAGAATATCTGTAAAATACTTTGTGCTTTTTGCATTCTCAGGAACACGTCGAGCAATAATGCTTCATGATAATTCATATTTACGTTTTTACAAGACAAGAAGTTTCTCGCTGTCTTTGACCTTTTCACTGACGTTTAAATGACGTGTTTGTTGCATTCTGACAGCTTTTCGCTTTCAGAGTCTCTTGATGTGGTTGCTTTAAAAACATCTGGTTCTACAGTAATGGAAAGTGGTGTGTGTGTGTGTGTGTGTGTGTGTGTGTGTGTGTGTGTGTGTGTGTGTGTGTCCCTTCCTCTCTCTGTCACGGATCACTGTTTCCTGTTCAGTAGTGAAACCCAGCGAGTTCAGTTGTGTCCAGTGGAACCCGAGTATGAAAGGATCCACAAACGGATGAAAATGTCACACTCTGAACTGAACGGAAGACCGATGAATCAGGCTGTCGGGGTGTGCGTGCGCGTGTGTGTGTGCGCGTGCGTGTCTCCCAGCTGCACCTTATCCAACCAGATGATACTGCCTCAGTATGCAGTGCGATGCTGATTGTTGCCATGGAGACAGCAGAGCCAAGCAGCAGCAGCCTCTGCAGAGAAGCACGAGACACCCATCCCCCCACTCCCGTGTGGGAAGTCATATGACTGCTGCTCTCCCATGTGGCACTTGGCATTGCTGGGAAGCAATCTCGTGATGGAGCAGGTCACACCTAAAAGGTCAGCGTGTGGAAGCAGGATGGACTGACGGCAGACACGAGACCCACGCTCCCTGCACTGCCACTTGCACCTCCCTTAACAAGTGTCTACAGGGCAGCGTAGCATGGAATTGAGTCTCGGTACCATGTTTCAAGGTGTTAATTCAGTTTTTACCCGCAATTATGGATGGAACTGGAAGCTGGATTTGAGTGCAGTGTGACTCTCAAGTGATTTTGGGATTATTTTCTACTGTTTAAATTCCCAAAAGATGTTTTGTTGAAACACGTGCTGCTCAGGTGCCTTGTAAAATGTCATTGACGAGGTTATGTTCTTTACTAGTAAAGCTGCTGGGCTTTTGGTAACAGTTACCCAGCTGTGTAAAAGGGTAAATAATTGTAGTTAGCGAAACATCAAACGCTGCTATGGAGAAAAGTGTGAGCTAAATGAATAAATAACATCACAGGACACTCAGGAATCTTAGATGATGATATTACTGTTTTATTTTAAATATGTCACATGTCCGAACAACTTTGGTGTTAAAACGTGGTCCTGCAATTGTGCATGTCTGTATTTGTGCCCACATTGGAACTCAAAATAGTGACAGTGTTTTGTGCCTGTGCCTGTCTGCAGATACTACGTGGGGAATTTCTTGGTGACAATTTTAGTTCATGTGTATGAAAGTTAGTTTGTTTCATGCTGTTCCCAGGACTTTTTCTGTCTTGTGCTTATTAGGGTTTTTGTGCAATCTCCTATCTTTCTTTCAGTCTGGCCAGTTCAGTGAAGACATGATACCTACAGTCGGCTTCAACATGCGCAAGGTCACCAAGGGCAACGTCACTATAAAGGTACACGTCCTCCTCTGACGTGACCAGGTCTGCTCCTCTGGTCCGAACGATGAGGGCAAAGCGATGCTGAATAAGCCACTTATCAGACTTGCTTTCTTACCTCTGGAGAAATGTTTTTTGCGACGTCTCAGTGATGAGGCCCCTCAGTCAGCGACAGAACTGTCGATGTTAAAAATCACACCGTCTGTATTTTTGAGATTCTGTTCTGGTGAAGCTTTTATTTTCCTCCTAGCTGATGTGCAAGATGTGCGAGTTTGTCACTTTTAGCTCTTGTCACCATCTCGTGGAGAGAGGAGGAAGTACATGAATTAATTGTAAAGTCCAAACTCTCCATGTGTCCTTCATGTGCCACGTTTTAGATCTTAGCTGTTCACTCAGGGCCATGAAGAAATGAAGGTCTTTATTCAGCCTGTGCACACAAACATTTTACTTATTTCCAAAGTTTGACCAGTTCTACAATTTCTTAGTACTGAGGTTCTTGGCCGTCTGAAACTGAAATTGTCTACATCTTTTCCATGATCTAAGTTAAGACTGAATCTTAGGTTGTTTCCCTAACTGTCCCTGCAGATCTGGGATATAGGCGGGCAGCCTCGGTTCAGGAGCATGTGGGAGCGCTACTGTCGAGGTGTCAACGCTATCGTGTGAGTATGATGTACGCTGTATCTTCAGGATCACGGCACCATGTCCGCATCTCAAGTGCGGCTCTCCAGATGTGTGAATCACTGTGTTCTCCACAAGTTATTGCTCTGTTGATACCGAGTCTTGTTCTGGAAAATGTGTATCACCACACACAGAGATGCAACAAATGACATTTACAGTGTGGGTGATTGTATGAAATACTGCACATCATAATGATAGAGCAACCAAGAAATGTTAGTAACTACATAATTAGCCTTTTTCCTGATTACAGAATTTCAGTCTCCTAGTTGGAATATGTAGTATTTCATATATAGTTACTGAAAGTAAATATGCTTTCTTTGTTTCCAGTTACATGGTAGATGCTGCTGATCGTGAAAAGATAGAAGCTTCGAGAAACGAACTACACAATCTGTTGGATAAACCTCAGCTGCAAGGAATTCCAGTAAGTTCGGTTTCTTGTGATGTGGAGGTGTGGCTTTTTTTTTTTTCAGTATACATGATATGCTTGTTTTTACCATGATTGCTGGTTATGTGAACTGTGTATCCATCTTATTACTGTACATGTGAGAATATAGAAATGTCTTTGATCTAATGTGATTGACTGGACTTTACCTGTGCTTGACATTGAACCCAGACCTAATTTAAAAAAGTCTATGTCAGCACTGTCGAAACAAGCTTAGTCTGCAGTGTTGATGTGGAGCGTTGGCCCTCTGGGACTTCCGGGTTTTCAAACTGGTGGCCTTGCATCAAGCCGAGAGGACTGTTGATTTTTCTGGGTCAGCCAAAAGCTGATGGGCAACAAATTTGGTGTTGAAAAGCATCTCGATGATTACTGTAGGCAAGATAGCAGCGTGACCAGCCCATTTTGCCCTGTCTGAACACATGATGGATGCTTGAGCTTGCAGGTGGGCCACATGTAACTCGTTTGTTCACTGGTTCCCCAGAGAAGCCAGAACCAATTGCAGTGCAGTTACAGCATAGGCAACAGAGCACTTAAATACTTGGCTACCTGAAGAGCTATGGATGACTTTAATCTCCATTGTGTTGTGCCATTGAGTCAAGTGGATGAAAAAACACAATCCAAAAATTCAGTGAAGTCCATGTCGCTCCCAGATTCAGTAAATGGCTCTCCCTCCGTTTCAGGTGCTAGTGCTTGGCAACAAGAGAGATCTACCGAATGCCTTTGATGAGAAGCAGCTCATTGAAAAAATGTGAGCAAATGTTCCTTTAAACTACTTGTTCTGAAAGTGAATAAACACAAAGCTCTTGTTTCTTTCTGTGCTTTGTGCCCACATGTTTTGGAGAGGGCATGTGGCACTGAAAATTAAACTAAACTATTCAAATTCCAGTTGTGATGAGATAAAAAGTGATTTTAATGGAAATATTCAGACATAATTTATTCATGGCAGTGACTCTCCTGATCCTGTCACTTATGTGATCACGATCTTGAGGCCAGACTTCTGTTGGTCTTTCCATTTGCTGTTTGATGTCCAAAGTTGTATTGCATTCATGTGCCTTTT
This sequence comes from Scleropages formosus, assembly GCF_900964775.1. NCBI lineage: Eukaryota > Metazoa > Chordata > Actinopteri > Osteoglossiformes > Osteoglossidae > Scleropages > Scleropages formosus. Next base: position 23,858,581 of record NC_041827.1, on the reverse strand, counting down.
CCTTGAAGACCTTCAGGTGGGGGTCTGAAATGAGCACAAAGGCATGTGGAACTGCTAATACGCTCCCTGAAAGCAGGGTATCCTTTGTGCTGTTTTGTGTGTGCTGAACTTACTGGTTTCCATTTAATGCAGGAATTTGTCAGCTATTCAGGACAGAGAGATCTGCTGCTACTCGATTTCTTGCAAGGAGAAGGACAACATAGGTGGGTGAGAATGAGGATAATCTTGGCAGGTGTCATGATGATTGTTATAGTTGTTCTGTCAAATGTTCCCTAACCCCAGTTTACAAGATTCCAGTCTGAGGTTCAGAAGAAACTTTTACACACCAATACACCCTATTGAAATGTAAGTTTTTGTCAATGTAATGGCTAAAATCAAGACAAATCATCTGTCCTCTTCCACTTTTAAAACATCGTCTAATGAGCAAATTTAATGGGGGGGGGACGACTTCAGTACCTCGGTTACATACGTGGGGGTTGTAATAGTTTTCAGATTTTTAATGTACAGAGATAATTTGTCTTTAATTGAAATCACTTGAAATGATTTTGAGTAGTCTTAAATAATATCTGCCATCCCTATATGATTTTCCTGAAGGTTTTTTGGTTTCGTCAATAACTATGCTCCACTAGGAGCTAACAAAAGATCACTGGGGCTTTATAGTTGAAAGGTGCAGTTATGGCAGTGACTGGTTGCCTCAGGCTATTATAGCCATTTAACATATTCTCCAAACTTTGGGGTGTATGATAGGGTAGAAAAACAAACTCTCTCTCAAAAAAAGAACATCCAAGCCTATACACACTTCATGTAGTCAGTCTTACAAAGGTATGTAGGAAAATGTCTTGTAGTCTGATGAGACCAAGGTAGTACTTGTCTTTAATTCTAAAAGATATCTTTAGGGCAAAACTGATAGAGCTCATCCCTCAAAGAAGACAGCACCTACTGTGAAGCATAGGGGTGGCAGCATCATGCTATGGGGCTGCTTCTTTTGTACAGGCACATGAACTCTGATCGGGACAACGTATAGGTCCAAATATCAAGATATTTTGACAGAAAACCTGCTGCACTCTGCCAGAAGGCTGAAGTTGCACATTAATTTCACCTTTCAACATGGCACAAATCCAAATTGTGTGGTCAATGCAATCCAGGAATTCCAGTGTATTGTGTGTAGTGTAGTGGGTCTTTTTTTTAAAAAACACTTTTACAACTAAGGCATTTGAAGCTTTTTAAAATCTATTTTATTGTTTTAAAACTTATTTTTTTCTGAAGTTTTCATAATGGTTCAAAGTCTGGCATGGTTTGTCTTAATTTCAACCTTTACATCAACAAAAGCTTCCAGTATGGGTTTGTAGACTTCTGATGTCTGTCATATGCATTAGACACCCAGACTTGCCTCTCAATGCCCCACAGATATCACGCTGCAATGGCTCATCCAGCATTCGAAGTCTAGGAGGAGCTGAGCGTGAAGATCCAGTTGCCAGTCCCAACAGCCAGTCTTGTCTGCCACATCAGTCCCATCCTCCTCCCTGTTGTTCACTCAGTGGTGTAGTCTGCCTCTCTTACAGTGCTCTGCTGTTATACTCCCATACAGCCTAAGCCTAAATCCAGCTGTTGGCCCATTCCCCGTGATGCTTGAAATATGTTGCTCAGCACCAGCCTGACAGCTTAGAGTCCAGGACTTGTCACAGTGCTGCACGCAGGGAGACATACAGCTGAGAGCTGTGGTTCAGCGTGCCGCCTCTGTGAGTTACACGTAAACCTTTTTTTTAAATGATCTCTTCGGTATGGCTGTGCCTTCAGCAACAGTTAGAGGACTGGCTCATGCCTTTGAGAATGACTGCAGGGTCTGTTGTCCCAGTGACCAACGGAGGGTCTGCTCGACCAGTCTTGTCTGACCCAGAATGCACTGTGGCGCTTTACAGGTCGTCTTTCAGTCTGTTTCTTCAGTTTACTGATATGAAGTTGTAGCTGTATTACCTGTTTTACCCAAGTGTGATTCATGCTGGCTAAACGCTCATAGTAATGAATAAGTTGAAGTACCCCCCCACCCTGCCCAAGGTGTTTTAGAAAAGTTACAAATAATATACTTGCCCTCATGTGCAGAAAAGAAATACCAAAAGATTGATTTTTTTTTTTTTTATTGATGTGAGGTAATGTTTATTTGTGATAGGGTGAATGTACAGTTAGGTTTAAGGTTACAACTGTAACGCGTGATGTCATCTTGGAGCTGTTTGTGTCTTCATGTGGGCTGCAGAGTTCAAAGTGCCTTCTGCAAAATGTGACTTCTGAGGAAGAACAGCGTTCCAGGTGTGCCTTGCACTGTGTACGGGTGTGTGTGTTTCAGTGAGTGTGAGACAGTATATCTTTTGAACACACAGACAGAATTCTCAAAAAATATGTGTAAGAAGGAATTACTTTTACATGTACACCATTACATTTCTGTGTGTGTGTCATTTTAGTGAAAATTTCTTGATCTTACAAACTAAAGGCAAGGCTACAAAGGAAGAAGCTCCAGCTCCATTTGAAAAGAACACGGTATATGATAGAGAGGAACATGGATACACACGCAATAAGGCATGTATTTTTACTTAATTGTACCACTGTAATTCACAAAACACCTATGTGGGGCTTGGATGCTGCTCCTCTGTGAAAACACATTTTGACAGCTCTTGATAGCCCTGTTTCATTGGACACGTGTGTAAATATGCTGAATAAATGAGTGTTATGTTTAATTGTTAAACTCTGTGTTGTATAAAGCACAAGCAGGAGTGAATGAAGTGCCGAGTCCTTGCTTTGCGGGTTTCGTTTGGGGTGGGAATGGGGATATTTTGATATGGGGAATAGCCCCTGTACTTATCAACATTTTTATGCATGATGGAAATTTGCACCTCACCGAGAAAAGACTTTTTGGATTATAATGTGCGTGTTTTTTTTTTTTTGTTTTGTTTTGTTGCTTTTTGAATGGCTGTTTAGTTCCGGTGTCACTCAACTGCCTTTTCTTTGAGCTCAGCGCAAGACAGTGGATGGTGGACACGTCCATCTTGTAATGGTTGAGTGAAGAAAGAGACATGATGCTCATTCAAGAGGTTTCGTGTGGTGACATGAGACAGATTGTGTGAGAGAATTGAGGCAAATGGTGGCAATACCGCCGTCTCGTGGAAAACACCTTTATATATGAACGCACTCTTAATAGGTGGTAAATGAGTCACGAAAAGTCGTTTCATGAGTTATTTCATTGAGATTTTATCACAAGTCATTATTCAGTGAACTGCATTTGCTGTTGAGATGTGCTACTTCTGTTGAAATTTTAATCGATGAAGAATCTACGTATGTTTTTCTCTCTCTCTCTCTCTCTCTCTCTCTCTCTCTCTCTCTCGCCCTTTAGAACAACAGAAGTGAGAAAGCCAAGGGTCAGATACTGTTTTGCAGTAATATTATTTTCACTTCTTCTGTTTTCATCTGTGTTTTGGAATGATTTTTAAATTACTCAGCAGTGCTATGTTCCATAATTCTACAGTACTTTGCCTCACATTTTCTTGGAAGCCTAGTACTTCTCATACAGTTTGGTATGCGAGGTACATGGGAGAAGCAGCAAGTCCGTCTGTGAACTTTGAAAATGTTCTTTCTCCAGACGGATCCTCTGAGGCCGTGTTTATAAATAACTGATGTCCATACTTTCCCACTCGGCACATGAGGTTTGTCATGCGCTGTGTCAGCTTCCAAAGTTAGGAATCACCTCTTATTATCCCATTTGCTCCATTAGTCTCTTGAAATGGTAGCTTTCTCCATTTCCTTTGAAACTACCTCAAAAAGCATTTGTTTTGACACATGATTCATGTACTTGTGATGGTGTCATTTGCTATACAGTCCTTTGTTATGTTAGAAAATCAGACTTGATCTCTAAATAAAATTGCTGTGTGATTTCTTAAAACTTTAAAATGTTTTGCATAGAAAAGAGAAACTAGCTAAATGGATAGAAAACCATGTCCGATACTTTGAAAGACATAACGGGTCTAAACTAACCTCCAGCAGGTACTTAACTGTCAGTTAAATTACGAGAAGCTGCATGATACCTTGAACGGGGTTGAGGTGATATGCTGGCTGAAAGTTGTTCACAAGCATTGCGTTATCACAGAGAGTTGCCCATCGTAGGGGAAATGTTGATGGTGAGAGTGATTCTGCAGGGCGACCCTCAATTATGGGCCTCCAACAGTCATGAACCTGAAAGCCTGGAAAGGCTTCGCCGTAGATAAATTTAGTGAATTTACGTGACTTGTTTAATGAAGCCTATGAACAGAAATTCTTGGTAGTTCATATATAAAAGAATTTTCTTTGTATCGCTATATGAACATCCTCTTTACAGACCAAATTTGACTTTCCCTGCTGATGGTAGTGTTCCGAACCCCTCAAGATTTCTATCAACGAGCCGTAGAGCGTACAGGTTCATATGCTGGCATGTCCTGTGTTTCTGTACCAAGATTCCTGAGCAGATGGTGCCTGTACACATTTGCAGTACACAGTCCTGTAACCTGCACTTGTGCTCTTTGGGTCCTTGGGGAGTTTTTGTGTGTGTGTCTGTGTCAGTTTATTTTGAGTGTTTTATCATTGCAGGAAATGCATGTTATGTGTTAATGCCTTGATGACAAAATTCATGTTTACAGCACCTGTTTGACCTTGTTTGAGTTTCCCTGCAACTTACAGTGAATGTGGGGACACACAACCCCTCTCTCTTTCTCCTCTCTGGCTAGGCTTCATCTCGCGTCGATGTCCGTGTCATGTGCTTACTGTGGGGACCAGATGTGTTTGGGCAGTAGCAGCGCTTGTATGCGCTGAGCTTGTACCCAATACATTTTACTTGCTGCTCTCAGCAATGTTTGCACTTCTCACACTGTTGGCCAGTGGAAGACTTCATTCTCTCAGCGTATGTGACTGCATGTGCTAACTTGAGACATTTGCCAACACACTTTGTAAATAGGAAAATATTTTTATTCAGGTTTCTGCTTGTCTGTGTTTCTTTCCTAGTAACCCCTGAATAAATGTTGGGTTTTTAAGGGTAATTGCCTTGAACTCAGTGTGTACTGGTTTTCTCACTCGCATCTTATACCTGATGTCCTTCAACGATTTTTTCCTCCATCCTTTTAGCGTGACAGTGGAGAGTACAGTGCGAACACAGCCTTCTTTAGTACTGATGAGATGGTGAAGTTCGTGTGTGGATAGGCCTTCACGTATAAAAGGTAAAGTGTCAGTGGCTGGGACATGTGTCGTTTAGGACTTGTGAAATTAAATGCAATTTGTCAATGTATGTGGACACACACACACACACACACACACACACAACATGTAGTGCTGAGTGTTATGCCTCTCCAGGCAGGCGTTGCAAATTAGCATCAGCTGGTAAAAGCTTTAAGCAAATATTTTTCCTACTGCTAAATTAATTTGGCCCTGAGATGGTTAAAGAGTTGTGCTCAATTTCTACTTGAAAGTCACTCTTCAGTCCTGGGTTCCTTTTTGTTTTTCTGCTGACTTGAAGCTGAACAATTATTTGTACATTCAGACATGTAATGGATGTTAGATCCAGCAGGTCATAATAATTAAACATTTAGCAGTGAAAGAAGAGACATGTGTCACACCATTCCCTCATACCTTACCCTATCTCTGTCCCATAAGCCGTTGCCCATAACTCTTTCTTTTGGCAGAAACTGCTCAGGGTTTTACAACAACCACAAGCCAGAGTCTTTGGTAATAAAACACAAGAGGACTGGATGTAATACAAAGTCATTGGATGTAGTGGTGTAACTGGAGAAAAAGAGAACTTCCTTGATACCATGAGTCATGTGTGTAGTGTGAACAGGTGCTACCAGATTTCACCGTGGACAGGATGCCGGTCCATTGTAGGGTAGCCTCTCGCATACAGTGAGTCTAACACTCCAGGCAATTCAGTGTCACCAGTTCACCTGAACCACATGTGTTTGGACTGTGGGAGGAAAAAGGAGCCCCCAGAAGAAACCCGCACAGGGAGAATATGCAAACTTCGTGTAGCCTGAGTGGGGCTCAAACCCACATTTTCTCACACCAGCCAGGTAGTGTGAGGCAGCAGCTCTACTCTCCCCTGTGCCAGTTGCTGCCAGATTTACAGAACATATGCTAAGATGAACAACAGTAAGAAGTGAGTTGAAAATGGCAATGAACAGTTGGCGTATTACATTATATTATCAGATCTTTTTCGGGCTCATTTGATTGGTGCTGAATGCAGCTGACAACACTTGAGTCACTGTCCCCTCCAGTAGGTCTGTCCTCGAGATGCTGGATCTAAAGAGTGCTGTCAGAGCTGGCAAATGCTGCAATCCTTAAAGACAATTTGTGTAATTTTCCAAAATTACATATTCAGTCAGGGTTCCTCTTTTCATAAAGATTTGTGCGTCTTCCCTCAGAACATCTTACAGAAGGGGCATAGACTGCCTTTATCTGTACTAGGAGTGTCCAACTTGTGGCCTGATGTTTCAAGTAACTTGATGTGCAGGAACATTTGTACAACTGTTTATCCACCATAAATAGTGTACATTCAAATGCATCACATGATGATGCAGTTATGAGACATATGCAGGAGCTCACACTGTACCTGAATAAAATGCAGTTAAACCTTTTTTTTTTCCCCCCCACTTTGGACACTGAAGAGTCAGTATGTCACTTACTGTGATTTGGCCCAAAATGTTGGACATCCCTGAATCTAATCTGCAGAAATTTGTGATGTTTTAAATGTTTTAAAAAAAAAATCAAGCGTGGTCTACTGGGAGAACTGGGAGCGGATGGTGCGGCAGCTCTGCCTTGTGACGCATGTCCCGTTGATGCCGAAGGGGACAAGGTTACTTTGTGGCGCAGGAGAGCAGGAAGGATGTGTATATGTGTAGTAATATGGTGGAGCACTTAAGGTTCATGGCGGCACAGCATGCCAGTCTCTTCCTCTTTTCACCTGTCCAGGTGCACACTGTTTACTGTGGTATAGGATCCGCTCGACACTTTCCACCTGTTGACCTGCTGCAGCCGCCCAAAGAAAGAACACTACAGTGATTCCTGGGGAACAGAGAAACCACTAGCGCTGTGTCGCTTACCACTTTACCACACTGCGAACCAATCGAACTTGCATCTTAGTGCCAGTTCTAGCAAATAGTGCGAGCATGGCAGCGACTGAGGACAGGCGGCTTTGCCGTCGCGCCCCAAAAGGATCGCTTTCCTTCCGTAACCCTGGCCAACGTCCCAGCGCTCCGTTCTTCGCAACTCGAGTGTCCTGTTTGAAGGCGCACGTCACGTGTTAAGTGACTTACGCCCATTTACCCTATAACTGGGGTAAGTAGGTGTAAGTCACCTAACACAGTAAATCAATTTTTAGAAAAGTGTCAGCTAACTGAATAAATGTCAACAACTTCTGAGACACAAGTTTCCCCCCAAACACACATTATGAAAAGAGAGTAAATAAGATATGAACCAATTCTGTATTTTTACAGTTTGAAAGGACTTGCAAACAAGCCTTTAGGGTTAATTTGGTGTTTGAAGGCAGGACTCATCCTGGACCACTTTACTTTGTGTTTGTGTAGTAATGTACCAATGTAAGAGTTGTTAAACATATTTTAAAACTTATTTTCAATGAGATTAAGGTTTATCATCACATTCGTTTCTTAAAAGTTAATCATCTTAATGTTTGCCTCTTTTTTTTTTTTTAACGTAAGACTGCGGTTCAGTCCAAAGACTTTTTACCAGGGAACAGAAGTAAATGTTGAATCGTTTCAGAGCCCCGTTCATAAAAAGCACATCTTAAATCCTCGCACAAAAAGTGTCTTTACTGGGTAGATTCAAACCTTCTCAGCCTCATTAGTTAGACAATATTTATTCTGAATCGCCCATTTCCCCCCAGTGAAGCTGTTTCATAAAAGCTGAGTTCCAGGATATTGCGTGTAGCTTACAGCTTGTTTACTACAGTTGCTATAGGAACCGACCACTTCATCATCCAGCACTTAACCATCCCAATGTGACCTTAAAGTACATCACTGTTAGATTTCATACATTTCTTGAGCTTTTTTTAATTGTATGTGATTTGTGTTGTATGTGTTGGTCTGTATTTGTCATTTGTTCTTTACTTTGTTTGGATTCAGGATGGAGAGCTATACAAGAATACATTGTATTTTTGCTTTGTCCTGATGTGCTGTTACTGGTTTGAATGTTTTCACTTTGGTGAGTTGGCTGAGAGGGCCTTTCTGAATCATCTGGTCCACAGAGACGTATATGGAAGGTAATAATGTGCCATGCACAGAAGTGAGAGTCTGTTTTTTGCGAGAGAAGTTCTTTCTCCCGAGTGGTGAGATTTGCACGTTCGGAGAGCATTAAGGGCATCCAGTTAAAGAGCTGAAAATATTGTTGCCCCTGTCATAATTAAAAATGTGCAGCGCTTTCACAATATGTGTGTTGAAATCTCACGAAAAGTGGGATACAGCAGTTGGATTAAAGCGAGACTGCAGTAAAATCGGTGTTTGGAAGCTTTGTCCCCTCTCTTGTACTTTGGAGAGTCTGTGCATAAGAACAAATGTTTGAATTGAAAGCCTCTATGGAGGAATGACTCGTCTGTGTCCGGATGTCAGAGAGGAAAGTGTGCGTTTGCTAAAGGAATAAGTGCGTAAATGTCAAACCTGCTTCTGTTCTTCCACCGAGTGTACACTTGACGCCCAGAAGGTGGCCGTGTTTCGCTTTGCCTTTCCCCACACCGGCGTCCTTCTCTTCTTGCACAAAAGCTGCCTTTTGTGCGCACTGAAAGAAAGCCCTGTTTCCGCCGCCAATATTCACGTCATTCCTTTCAGATGTTGCAAACCGGATAGATGCAGCATGTCCCGTAAGGCCCCGAGACGAGCTTTCGAAGAATAAAATACAAGAACTTTGTTACCGGCAGCATCGCGAGCAGAGGTACGAGATGAAAAGTCAGTAAGTTCACAGCTGCGCTGAAACGAGGTAAGAGCCTCATGGGGGGCGTCTGACTACAGCGCTGCCTGGTGACCCGTTTTCTGAAACGCAGAGAGAACAGCGTCACTTGATGGGGAAAGCTTCATTTCCCTCAATGCTCTTGTGTTCCTCAGATGGTTGGCGAATGGTGGTGCGGGGGGAAACGACTGGAAGAATAGTTGGCCGCACATGTGTCGTGAGCCCGTAATGACCGGGCGTCGCCATCAGATAGCAGCCGGGACCTTTGTGCTGTCGGGTTCCTCCGCTCACGTCGCGGGCCTTGTGCCACCTTTTTGTGACAAGAGGGACTGCGTGATTCACGTTCCTCTTCGTTTTCAGCTCTTATCACCGCTGATCAGGTCCTCTACAAGTTGCTCTCTTGCAAAGCCGACTCTAACGCTGCTCAATGTGCTCTGTTGTTGGGGTGCAAGCAGGAAATATCTGTGTGTCTGTGCCAGATGCTGCTCAGCAAAGGTCTTCAGATACTTCAAACAAAGGTCTCTTTTGAAAAAGCAAGAGGAACGATTTTCCCCCTTTTCATCTTCTTTTAGTTAATGTGAGCGTACTTGCGGTCAAGCCAAAGTCGCCATGAATGGCCTGGATGTCGGAGCGCTGCAGGGTGGGCGCGCACTCAAACGCTTTTGTCTCGGCGGTGTCGTGCCGAGGTGGCCTAGAGGCGACTTGCCCGCGTGGCGCGACTTGTCCGGAGTTTCGCTTCCTGGACGGGTCAAACTGCCGGAAGGATGGACACACGTGCAGAGTTGGAAAGGTGTCGCGCGATTAACTGCTTTCTCAGTCAAGGTATCGTCCCGCAGGGGCCGCTTTGGTCTGAAATAGAGGCCTGCTCACAAAAAAGAGACCCTCAGTGTGCTGGGTGACTGTGACCTGACAGAGGTAACAAGTTCATTTGTCAACCACTGGCTTTTCTCAGCATATGGAGAGGAGAATTAAAAAAGTATGTTCTTTGAAAGCAGCAGAACACTGTTGTTCTCTTTCTCCAGCACATGCTGACTCCTCTGTCACCAACGGGGCTCCGAGGTCACGATCGAGAGCAGCGCTACCCTATCAGTTACTGTTCTTCGGTCTTCCGGCGTTTCCTCTGCCCTTAATTCAGAACGGCAGCGGGAGTTTGTCCGACGCCCCCGGACGCCCTTCGCTCAGGGTGGGAATACGCCGAGATGACGCGTGCGATCCGTACTTGCCGAAACGGAGCGCTAGAGCGCACGTGACTGTCGTTCGTACACAGGCTGGTGTACGACGAGTGCGTGGGGTCCTGCTTGTGTCCCGCTGAGATACTTCATGAAGGCTCTGTGACTGACTGACTGTTGTATGTACTGCGAAAATGTGGCACTTTCACGTAGTTCTGAGATCGTGCCGTAGCCACACGCTGTCCCAAAACTTGTGCCCACAAGAAATAGTAGTGTGTGGCTGTAGAAATTAGAAGCGGATTAGAACACGAGACGTCCGAAACCATGTTGACTCAGCGGACTCTTCTTCTGAAGCATTTATCATGTTATCGTATTATACGTTGGACCTTTCGTCTGGGGAAAAGCCATTTGTCCCGCAGTTGTCCTCCAGTCCTGAACTAATACGTTTGGTGCCATGTGGTTCTTTCGGAACTAATGAGCTCCGCATATAAAATGAATTTAAAGGAAACTTTGTTTAAATGACCATCTTTTAACTGAAAGCTGCATATGTAGAGAGACCCAAGATTTGTGGAAATACTTCCCCAACTTCCGGTTTCTTCCCATGAGGGTTTCCCTTCTCCGAATTTTCTCCCTGGACAAGTGACGGCACCCCTGCCGGTATAAGCGATGACTACGGTATCTTTGTTTCATACCCCCGTGCGCAGAGTGAAGGGCATCCATGAGCCACTATGGATTTTCCCAAAGCCTGTTTTTAATCACGAGGCTGCTTCATTCTCCAGGTGGTTCTCATAAATAGTGTTATAAAACGACATTGTGTGCCTGCAGTGTTTGCAGCGGAAGCATTTCTTTCCCATGATCATTATCAATTCGTTCACAGAAGACACGATGTAAGGAAATTCCCTCGTCCGGACTGTTGCCTTTCAACGATGTTCATCTTCCAAGTGCTTTAGAGTCCAGCAGCCGTAAAACATACGGCAAGCGGGCTATGAAATAGTGATCCAGCCTTAGGCTCGTGTGCAAGAGAGCAAGGAGGGGCATCAGAAATGAGTTTGGAATGGATACGCACTATATGTGTGGTGTGTACAGTGCGGTTCATGTATCTTCCCGTGGTCACGTGCACAAAAACGGTAATATAATGTGGTATGTGAAAGTAAACTTAACAGATGAGAGCAGTGGAAGTTTTGTTTTTTTTATAGAAAATATAGAGCTTTAATTTATTAGTCAGCAACGTTGACAGTGAAAGGGAAAGGTCATGTACACAAGTCCTTACAATAACGTCTCTGCATTTATTTTCAACAGTGGCTTTCTTATTAAACCAATTTTGAAGAAAAGACTAAACCCTTAAAGATACACATGATAAAAATAGCAAGAAAGAAATGTTGGCTTCCTCTTCGATCCTCCTGTTCCAACACGAAACAAGCAGTTTGACCAGACGGGAACGACCGGTGTCCGACGCAAAGCAGAAACAGTGGGGGAGGAAGAATCTTGAAATGAAGGTACTTTATTTAAAGTGTGTATGTTTAGCACCTGAGATTATTCCTCAGATATGTTGGTTTGATAAACTGCACCGAGAGAAGTGTGTATCATTTCACCAAATGGAAGAACGGCAACAACTTTTTTTCTGATACACATATACAGTACATATCCATTTCATGCACACAATGAAAAGCCAGCTTCCCAGTTTTGGTATCGTTTACACTATTAAGAAAATGCTCTCTGTGTGTGTGTGTGTGTGTGTGTGTATATTTACATTTAGTTGTGGAGCCAAAGCGTCAAATAAATGTGCAAATGGAAAACGGCTCTGAGCAGCGATGCCACTTATGCAGAGGCGTCACAAACACCAGAAAGCTCACAAGAACCTTGGTGGCTCCAGCGCCTGGATCTTCCAGGCCTGGTTGCGTTGGGTCATGGGGCAGGGCTTCCTTGCGTCGTGACTGAGAATGACCCCAGGTCCCGAGGAATCCTCGTTGTGATGAGGCCGGCAGCCGCTTCGCTTGTAGGCGGCTGTAACGTGAAGCAGCCCAGTCAAGTTGTACTACGTTGCTCTACGTTCTTCTCTTCCCCCGACGGTGCATCGTTTCCGTTATTGGTCTTAATGACACAATAATTCAAACAGCAGCCCAAGAAAACTCAGATTACTCTTAAAATCTTTCTGAATTCATGTCTCCTGGGCCTTGCAGATATATGTGTGTCTATATATTATATACACACTATATAGTATTTGTAAACTTTAGAAGCCCCCGGTAAAGATTTTTCAAGTGAACACAACTGCAGTCCTTATCGTCTCACTCGTACAATATTGAGGAGACACATACATACACACAAAGTCACAATGTTTGCATTGCAGTTTTGGGAACAGAGATCACAAAAAAGAAACTGAGAAAAGGACAAGAAAAACTAGGGGTGGCATGAAGAGCGCAAATTGAGGAGCAATACAGATGCTACTGGTTTGCAACAGTAAAACATGAGGAAGGATGGGGCTGGATTTCGGTACGAGCATAAGATGCTGGTTTGCGTGCGGGGAAACGTGCCGCTACTGTGCTGCTTTCGGGACGTGCGGCGTCTCGCCGAGCCAAGAGTCCGTCGCGGGGCAGCGGTCCGCGCGCCGCTCTCCGCTCCGGAGTCCCCCGCCACCTCCCGGCGCGGCGCGTCCAGGTTCGGGGACCTGCCTCGGAAGGTGCGGAGCGCTGCTGGCCGCGCTCCGGCTCCAGGGCGTCCGGGTAACGGATGACGCCGAGAAGTCCAGCAGAAGTCCAGAAACAAAATCTCCCTTCTCCCAGTTGTGTCCCTGCTTATTACCCTTTTTCACGTGTTTCTACGAAGTCGGTGAACTTCCAGCGTAACGGTATTTCAGCTGTGAGACAACGTTTCATGATGACGATGGAAGATTTTTTTTGTTATAACAATAATAATAATAAAATTAATATTTGCCCAGAACATATCTATACACAAAGAGCTTTTTTTCGTCTACTTAAGTACGAAGGAATCCACAGAATGATACTATGTACAACCTACAATAAATACTGTGTATTTTAATATTTTTAATTGTCAAAAGGAGTTTGTTTGCGCATCAATTTTTCAGTTCCGTTTCATGTTTGTACTTATGATTTCCCCCGCGTTCCGAGTCCTTCCGCCGTTCTGCAGCAGGGATCCCTCATGTTTCCCGTGCCTCGATTCGCCCGTCGTGATTCCGGCGGTTTCGCGGCTTCTTCTGCTCCTTGAGCTCCTTCAGGTCCTTCCCTCTCACGGCAGCCACCACGGGCTCCTTGGAGCCGGCGCTGCCCAGCGGCCAGTAGTCCTGGCAGTACTGATTGATGAGGCCCATCTCAGGCTGGCTCAGGAGGGTCAGAAGGTCCTTGTACTGGCCGGCGTTGGGCGTCCACGGGCCGGCCTGGAGCGGCGCCGCCACGGCCGACGGCCCGGCGCTGTCGCCCAGCGCGCTGTGGACGGCCCTGCTGGACAACACCACGAGCTGCAGCTTGAGCAGCGCGTGCTTGAAATTCTTCTCGGTGGCGGTGCAGTGATACGTGCCCGAGTCAGACGGCTGCAAGGAGCGCAGAAGCAGCCCCTGCTCCGTCTTTAGAACCCGCCCGTCGGTCTTCATCTGAAAACAAGGGAGAGACGAGATAACCGTGTGCTTCTTTCTCATTCTTTCTTCCTCGCTTTTACACAATAGATTTACCCGAGCGGTACGGGTTCGGGCTCGTCCTGGTTTCGGAGGCCCGGCGCCGATAGAGCTGTTTGTTTCAGTGAACAAATGCGGTTCGTCAGCCGCAGGAGCTGAGCTGCTGGGGTAGTGGTTACAGCTGCTGCCTTGGGCCCCAAGGTCACAGCTTCGAGTACCCTCGAGGGAGGCACTTACCCTGAATGGGTCTAGGAAAAATTGCCCAGTTGTATAAATGGACAAGTAATTGTAAGTAAGTTGCTTTGTGTCAGCTGCAACTTTCTTAAATGAAAATTCAGACACATTCTGCAGTCTTTTCGGTTTATGCTGGAACAGTATTAAAGGGGTGAAACATAAAGAGTTGAGGTCCAGCGAACACATGAAGAGGGAACGCAGTTTGTGTGAATTTGTGCACTGTATGATGGTATCCCATATATTGGATCACATTTACATCAAGTTTTACACTGTTACTGAAAGCCCCCGTGGCACAGCAATCCCAAACAGGAAGTTTCCAGAAGAGCCAGCACTCATTTTTTTTTTTTTGGTGCCCTGGTCAGCTCCTGCTGTTGAGTTGACAAGGCTGCTCCTTCCCGCGTACCCCGTATACTGAACTAGTAGGGCAGGGCTGTTGATGATTCATAACCTTTCACTGCTTGTTTGTGCACCTGCCATGGGTATGGATGCTGCGAGTGTGGAAAGCTGGAATCCAAAGACAAGAGATCATTCTAATTCTCAGGGTTTCTAATGATGAAACATTGCTGACATTACATTGCAGCTCAGAAGGTCCTACAGTAAACGGAATGTAGCGAAGGTGCTACCTTGCCGTTCCCGTAAGAAGCACCGAAGCCGCACAAACGTGTGTCGCTGGTGTCCTAGAAGCACTTCCTGTAACTTTTATGACCGGACACCTGCGATATATCCTTTGAGGAAGCTCTGTCTACAATCATACCAATGGAAATGTGCTTGCGTGGGGAAAAGTTCAGCAATTCCGGGACATCGTGAGACTGTCGGTCCGTGGTCATTGTCTTCAGCTGAAGGCACGTCCACGACCAGCGTGGGGGGTGGGGGGGGGGTCATGCCTATCAGGTGTGTGGACCCTTACCTCCTTCTTCCTGTCGCTGTTTTCCTTCTGTACGTGCCACCTGATGCACGCGTGGGGGGACCTCGCTTGACATTCCAGGAAGGTGCTGCTGCCCTCCACTCCGTACTGTACCATCTCCAGCGTGTTCTTATTGGCTACAACAAACAGGGCACCATGGCAACTACAGCTCTCCGACCCAAGTGCATCACGACAGATTTACACAATTCAGTAGAAATCACTCTGGAGCGCAGATTAAGTATCGTAATAAATAGATGACGTCTTGAAAGCTGGGAACTAACAGGTTGTTCCGGTTAAAATCGGAAGAGGTGCAGAGAAGGTACAGTATATGTCGCGTCCATCCTATAGATGTGCTCGTGTTGATGAAGGAAGGGGGTGTACCATTGGAGTTGTAGCCTCTGCACTGCCGGATGGGGTTTCCGTACTTCACATCCTGTCGTCGGCTGCGTCTAATGGGGTCAGATCAGCACGTGCAAACGGAAGAAATTTTACTTGAAAATCATCTAGAAATGGCAAATTTGTGACAGCAAAAATTCATACGCGCATAAAATGGTAACGTCTCTAATGCACGGTGATTTAAAAGAAAAACGGACAAACATCTGTACAGGTAATGAATATAACAAACGTTTAAGGTTCTAACTGGCAGCATACTGCTTTATTTCCAAAATGTGTGGACTTCTTATTGTCTTCAGCGTCTCTCCTACTGGAACATGACAGCTCGCGAGGCCCTGGAGTTGGTGCTCACCTTTTCTGTGACGCAGAGTAGCGCGAGCAAGATTTTCCATCCCAGGCACAGTAGGGGTCACGGGCCAGGCAGCAGTCGGCACAGGCCTCGCCGTACACATCGCAGCGGTGGAGGGTCAGGTGAGTCACTCCCTCGGCCGACGCCACGTACAGCTGTTGCTGCGGGGGGGAAAACGACACGAGACGTCGGAAAGTGGAGAATTCGGTCGCTGTCGCTGCGAGTCGGAGGAACTTGTTTCGCCCAGTGACAGGGGGTCCAGGTTTGTGACTCGGTAAGATGAGAACCTCGCTAATACGGGTGACCTGCGGTACACTAACTTACATTTATTCACCTAGCTGCCGATGCTTTTCTCCAGAGTGACGTGCAATGTTAAGTTACTTACCCATCGATACAGCTGGGCAATTTTTACTGGAGCAGTTCCAGGGTAAGTACAATGCTCGGGGTATTACAGCTGGAGGTGGGATCTGAACCCGTGCCTCTAACCACCAGGCTACCGTAACATCAGTTTCAGAGTGATTTTATATGTACGTGTACAGCAATGTTTAATCTTAACTTTACCACAGAATCACATTTATTAACCACAATATTAGCTTGTGTTTTCTTTACATTTTACGTTAACTCCACTTGCACTGATTTAACCACTCGTACAGCTGGGAGCAATTCAGCAATTCATTTCTGGCTCCTTTAATACCTTGCTCAAGGGTACTGCAGAAGGTGGGATTCAAACCAGGTTCCTGTAAGTCCAAAGGTGGCAGCTGAGCGCTACATCACCCGGTGCCCACATTTTTTTCAGTAATGTTTTAACAGCGAATGTATCCGGCAGCAACCGTACACACATTTACACACATTGACACAACCAGACAGGCAAGTTTCTGTCGTCTCCTTGATGGAGATGTTCGGGACGTGGCGTGAAAACGACTTACTCTTTTGGATGAAATTTTCATTGTTGTTATTGGAGTGGGAACCTGCAATATAATGGGAAGTAGTACATCATTAAGAGATGCTGAATGAACACCAAAGCACGCAATGAGTGTGATGGAAAGCGGCAGTGAATAAAAATTTGAAAGAGGAGGACAACCCACCCTAAACACCTCCACTTCCTCCAGGACAAGCTCCTCTGTCTGAAGATCATCTGTTGGCAGGACAATCACCTTTTGTACAGTTCCACGGTCTGGGAACACAAGTAGGGAGTTCATTGTTCCACGGTGCACGTGAGCATTTCTTCACACCCTTCATTTTTGCAGCCCTTCTGGTATCTGTCCTTACTCTCATCACCTTCACCCCCTTTAGATCCTCATCACTCTTTTACCCCTTTCCGTTGCTGAAGCTCTACATCCAGCTCAATGTCATGCTTTAGAATCCATAGAAAACGCAGCTCCTAAGTTTCTCAGTCACTGTCGTTAGGGTCACCGTGGTTTGGGGCCTATCCTCGCTAGCCTAGTGAGGCCATACCCTGGAAGGGATGCCAGTCCATTGCAGTATTTAAGATATGAATGCGTTGCAACTATTAACAGACAAGAGTGCAATGTAATGACAGCAGCCGAAAGAAGAATTTAGTCCGTCGCCAAGAACATCCCACCGTGAGAAACTCACAAAAAACTTAATGCTCTTAAATTTCAAGCTGAAAAAAGCATGGAATTTTTACAGAAGCTATTTGGGTACCTGGCAGGTTCCCCTGCCTGAAATCCTCAATTTCCAAACAGCTCAAGATCTCGTAGTAGTCACCTCTACATTTTAAGAGCGCGACCAAAGGCCGGCAACCTCGTAGAACAAACATGGCTTTGAAATGGGAGCAAGAACTCACCAGTGCCCAGGAAAAGCACCTCATAGCTTCCATCTGCAGCTGTCACCTGGTCCACAGTGATGGTGGTGAACTCGTAGTCTACATTGGTCCTCACCACCAGGGGACGTTTGTGCACCGGGTACACGGCGTTGTACATGGTGGGATGGTTGCGCATGAAGTTGATAACTTCATCAGGGTAATCCTTGGTGGACTTCATGTTGGGAGTGAAAGTTCCACCAGGACACTGTGGGCCACACATACAGGAAAGCCTGAGTTCTCACACATGAGGAGCCTGCGGTAAATCGCAAGAGCAGTGTGGAACATAGGCCTGTCAGCACTTGTGTCACCTTTTTCTTTTCTGTAAGTCACTGATGTCATACGTGTAAATTTCATCTACATGAGGCATTTTTAAAAAAAGACTTTTCTACTTTATTCACCACAGTAGCAGAAGCAGCGCTGCAAATAAAACAAAAGGAACAAACAGGATTGGAGAGAAAGACGGTGTGAGCTACAAGCCAACGTGTAGCATCTAATGCCAAAGCGAAGGTTGTTCTCGATTCGTACTCCACAATTTGGCGTATGTAACACCTGCGATGTGCTCTTTGAATGGAATTCCTCACAGAGAGTAACAAGATGCAGTGTAGATGGTCGCAGTGAAAACGACCTGCATTTGGCTCATCTTTCGGCAGGTGTGTTTCTCAACAGACGCAGAGGCTGCGTTGGGTCGGATCTTACCGTTCCTGGTCTGGGGTACGGGATCTTTCCCGCGTAAGCGACCCACTGGTAGTTGGGTCCTTCTTTGTGAGCGAAAGGCCCGTTAAACACCATGCGGATGTCGGCCATTGAATAGACGCACACCGCCGAACCCTTGAACACAGACCTGCAGAGTTGGGTGAAGATACCAGGTCAGCGTGTGTGTGAGTGTCTCAGTAAAGTAACACTCCTTCTTACATAGAAAGCAGCTGGATGCAGACGGTTTGTGCAGAAGTGACGTTTCCAGTTTTTCATCGCAACACTTGATATTATTTTGGCGCCAACAGATTTTTTGTCCTGCTGCTCTAAGTGGGCACAACAGCAGAAACTGCCCCTTCTCCGCTGGCCTACATGGCCGGCAATTCTCCGCAACTCGCAAGTCGAGATTCCAACTGAACTGGGCCTGTGCAGCAACAGGACACTGAGGTCTTTGACAGTACAAATGAATTTTCTTTGTGTGCTTCATTCCCATGTGAGATGCGAATCAGCTGCGAGAAATGGCATTTTGTACGACTTTGACGAAGGACCGATGGTCAAAGATTCGTTTGTGGTGCTCATGGCAGTGAACAATATCTTGATTTCAGAACGTTACTAGAGCACTACTTTGAGATGATGGCTCTTGGTTTCGTTGTAATCAGAGGTGTCAATGGCTGCTTTCAGACAGACTTGCAGAAGCTTAGAGGAGCTATGAGGTAGGAGAAAGAACTTAAGGGATGTAGGAAGAACTGCAACCCAAAAAAAGTACAGCACCGGTGTGGTAAATTCTTCGTAAATCATTCTTTGTTAAGTGGAGAGAATCGGAATGAAAAAGCTCTAGTGCCACCTACCCTGAAACGGAGAAGACCCCGTAGATGACAGGATTTTTCGTGTCTTGCGTCTGCTGTATGTACACATCACCTGCAAAACACACTTCAGTGAAGTTTGCTGCGACACCGCATTCCACAGCACATGTGTTCAGTTGCCTGGGTCTCGCACCGGACATCACCTGACCCGAAGGCAGTAAAAGAAAGGTTGAGGTTAAACAGCTACAAGGAAGGTACCAGAGCTGCAATTCAAACCACTATGCCAGCAGCTGCCAGACATGGGGAGAACAGGAAAACCACATATAGGCTGAAGGAGGAATCGAACCCACGACCTCTCGCAGCACGCAGGCGCTGTAAGAGCGCAGTGCTACCCGCTGTGCCACTGTGCCACCTTGGGCAGGACTGAGTTAAAACAATTAAAATCCTTTACCAGAGTGACAGCTTCATTTAAAGAATTACACAAAACATAAATGACAATATTATAATCTTTTTATAAAAACATCCTAATGAAACTAGCTGCTGTTGATGTCCTTCATGTGGGTTTGTTATGTTTATTCGGCCGGGAAACACTACAGTATAATGTTAAAAGTACGGAAGTAAGTGGGTTCGACGGCACTTTGCGCGTTAGCAGGTTAGTGAGGGAAGGCATTCAAGGTGCTGCATCAGAGACAGAACTGAGAACCCAGAAGGGCTCTGGATTTTCAACCTCTGAGAGGCCAGAGGCAGATGAATGTAGAACTCTTTCTGTGATCAGCTTTTGTAGATCAGGGTGCAGATCCTTGGCAGCCTCGTAGGCAGGAGATAGAGTCTTGAACTTGATATGGGCATCAATGCTATTCATCTACTGGAACTGGTCAGTGACCTGAGCAAGGCCAAGTAGACCGGATACCCAGGACAGAGTCTTTATATCGGGGTGAGCGGTGCACATGTATGGAGTCTGTGCAACGGGGAACGCAAGTTGGGCAGGGAGAGGGATTGATGGTGTCTGGTCTAGGCTGCTGACTTGGGTTACAATTCTTTGTTTAGCTGATGCTTTTCTCCAAAGTGATTTGCGGTGAGATTAGGTTATAATTATTGCAGGTTTACAGTTATTTACCCCTTTATACAGCTGGGTAATTTTACTGGCACAATTTAGGGTAAGTATCTTGCTCAAGGGTACTACAGCCAGAGGTGGGGATTAAACCTGTGGATCCAAAGGCAGTAACTGTAACCATTACACTACCGGCTGCCCCTGGTTTGCATCCAGAGGCAGGAAACTGGCATGTTTCTGCTAAAAGAAACAAAGCAATGTTTCACAGAGCGTAAAACATATTCACCAACAAGCAAGAGCACAATAAAGTGTGTGCGTGAGATGAGAACATGCCATCTTTTCATAAAGATATTGCCATCATTTTAATAAAAAGGAAAAGTAAGTTCCATTACTCATACATGTGTGCACTTGAGAGGGAGTTATGGCACATGCCCTGAGCGCATATAAAACATGTTTTGACAAATAATAAGTGCTGGAAAGTTATGTTCCAGTTGTGTGATTATGCCAACAATTTCTCGTTTCATTAGTGCGCAGAGGAATGACAGGTGAAGGAGAAGAAGAGAAGCTGACAAGTGGCAGAAAAGTGCAGCACAACCCAAAGGCAATTGGACAGAGCAGAGTGAAGACAGACTGACACCGAGAAATTGTTCAAAAGACGCATGGAACACGTTACATCATTTCTGGGTATTAGGAGACGTTTTTTTTGTAAGACACGCGTAGCGCATGGGTGACCCTCCTCAACGCGCCCTCTTCTCAGCGTTTCGGCGCAAGTCAACAGCGACACTTTGACATTTGGAAACGGTCAGAATAATGAGCGCAACGAGCCCGGTCGCCCCGCGTGCTGCCGAGCGCTGGTCCACGGCAGCGGTGCCTGTCAGCTGCCATATTCACATAGCATCTCCTCGGGGAACCGCTGCTCACGAGCTCATCCCCAGAGCACATAATGGGGAGGTGGGGTCCGCATGATTCCAATATTGTAGCGGGTCCTCGGGGGGACGGTCATGGGCCTCTGCGCAACGACTCAAGGGAGGCTCTTGGGTCCCGTCGCGCACACATTTGCCGTCCGTCAGGGCAGCGCACTCGCCGGTGGATAAAAATATCAACTGTACTGTACAATAGAAGCAGCAGCCATGTCGACGGAGCTACGCGCGAACGAGACACAGTAGCTGACAGTAATAAAGGAATAAAGGAATTGTGACAAACAAGAAATCACAAAAGAATATTTCTGCCGGAAACAAACCGCTTCTCTTTCGTCTCTTTCTCTCCTTTGTGGGTGTCATCCAGAATGGAGTACCTTCCTTGTCCTGCTCCCTGCCTCATTGCAGGGGGTCCACAGGTACCGTCAGCATAACGGTCACCCTACCGACCATTTCCAGTAAAGGCCACGCGCCCCCGGCGAGCTGCCGGGTCAGGCCAACGTACTCTGGGCCCGAGCGCCGCTCAGCTTTTACTCCGCTCCCGGCGCGCCGGCTCAGACGGTTCCTGGCAGCACAGTAAACCAGATCCTTCATCAGCGACTCGTTCGCTAGTCTTTCACTCCGTTTCCCTCCTTCAGCCTGCGTTCCTTTTCTAACTGCACGTTGAGGAATAACTACAGAACTCCTGACAAATGCGGAAAGCTCTGCTTAAAGAGTCCCACTTGTTTCATACGTCACCGTTTGCGAGTTTCAAGTTATTAAAGAGCCTGAAAACCTCATATTGTCCACCTGTAAAAACTGCTGAAGGTACAGTATCGTCAGGGTCGCAGGGTTTCCTCAGCACAGTGTGATACACGAGCTGCCTTTTCCTTCATCTTGCTGTCGCTCGTTTTGTCGGAGTGCTGCAAGAGCAAGACCTCTCCTCGGCGGCACCTTTAAGACTTGGCTCCATGTGGAAGGCGGCATCTCAGTGCCGCCATCATCGGTCGGACTCCTGCGGGACACGCAGTAATGTGCAGCAAGGTCCCTCCTGACCATCATTAACCATCTTTCAGAGCTCAAGTGGAATTAGAGATTTACAGCTTTGCTACGGTAACAACGGAGTCACGGTCCCAGAGGGCCGGTGGATCGCAGCTTGTCATCGTTCACCTGCCGCACGTGCCTTGGCCGTGTAAACGGACGAATTGCAAAGCACGGGCTGGCAAATCTGTAGCCGTGAGTCGAAAGCACCTGCTTCCGGAAGCCTCTTGCGCAGCACTCAAAGAGCTATTAAGGGAAACGACCGTTTTCTCACAGCAGTTACGGGCAAGCGGTGGTCAGGCCTGGACAAAATTTGAAAGCGGTCCTGCGGTTGGATTCGGAGCGTGATCCTCTGACAGGACTGAAGAGAGACATGAACAGAGGGCACTGAGATGCAGACTTGGGACAGAAGCGAAAACGACCGCTTTTCCGAGTGCAAGACGGCAGCTCTAAGCGCCGCTGTGCGTGCGGCATAAAGCGGCAGAGGTCGCAAACCTGCTTTGTTCACGTCTCGTGAGCTGGGAATCGAATCGGGAGGTTCTACTTGTGTAGGAAGAGGGACGCGCCGCAGGACAAGGCAGCAGCTAAAAAAGCACGAATGAGATAAACCCGATCCCAAACTTACTAGCGGATCACGAGCGCTGCGCACAAGTCAGGATATGCCTCGCATCGGAAAAACTGGACCAATAGGACAGTCGAGGGCACGTTTCGGCACGAGGGCTGCTGGCGTTTGCTCCGAAACGACGCTCTAGCTTCTCTCAACGTGCTCAGTAATGATCGGTCTTGTCCTCTTGCTCTTCAGCTGGACCCCATTTGGAAAGTGTCCCACATAAACCAACTATATTCACAGCACTCAAATTCCAGCCCCCCCACCCCCACCCCCACCCCCACCCCCCGCTCCACATCCATTCAGTTCTACAGCCCCAGAGGGAGAAGGAGAGACACGGGGAGCAGAACAGCAGCGGCAGGGGGTGGATGTGGGGAAGCGAAAGGCGAAGTTGCCCAGGACGGCCTCCGTTCAACGCGGCGTAGAAGCAGCAAGCGTGGAAGCGAGTAACAAGTGCAAACGAAAAACGGAGCTGACTTGACTTTTTCTTCCGTAGCTTTGTAAGGAACAACCTTTACAAAATGCTTGACGTCAGGCTTTAACGGGACTATGAAGTTTCAAAATCCGTAAATGAAGACGATTACCGGATCATTCGGGGGTTTCGAAATGGTTTCTTTCTTTAACAAGGTTCAGCGTTAGAGCACGTTCACAAAGGAAATGACTGGCAGCGAAAGATTCAAAAGCACAAGGATGCTGCATAGACTCGAAACGGTCCAAATTTCTGTAACGGAGCTGAATCCAGAGGCCTACGAACGGGAGCGGAGTCGGAAGGCTGGGTGACTCACGGAGCTCGTCGAAGTGCGTCTCGACGCCGTCGCTCCCTGGCACGGAGCAGATCAGACGGGCCTTCAGGAAAGTGCTCCACTTGTTCACCAGACAGCAGTGGCCTCCGTCATCGTTCTGCGGGGGGGGACAGCACCGTCACGGCATGCGCACGCGCGGGAAACAACAGCTCGGAACGATCTGCAGCGGAGCTCAGCCAAAAACCGGCGAGCCGCAAGCAAGAACGATGCCCTTCGTTTGATTTACAAACTCACTTTTTCGTTCTGCACGTTCACCCGCAAACGGTTCCAATTTTGACACGTTCTTTTCTCGGAGAGAGAGCGTAACAGACAAAATGCAGGAGGACCACATACCCTTAAAATTTGGCAAGAGCAAATTATACACGCCAGATCCATCAAGTTAATACCCACGTTATAAATCCTCCCATCCTCCCAGTTTTCACTTAATTCCTGCATTTCTCCTCTAAGTCCGTCTCTACTGCAAAATGCTGTCTAACAATTTCTATACTGCGCTTGCGTGAATTTCATTATCGGCCACTTTTAAGTTTCTTTGGTTTCGTGGCAATTTATCCAAGCGGTTTTTTCCTGCCGTTACAGCAGACGATGGAGCGCTGCACCCAAACGGGGGGAAGTTTGCGCATGGGGTCAGGGGTCAAGTCGCTCCGATAAACAGCGGCGAGGGACCGTGGAGCCGAGCTGCGCGACTGGATAAACGCTGCGCTCTCCGTGTGTACAAAGGGCCTGGAGAGATGTGCCGTAAGCCCTCAGTTTATCCAAAACGACAAAACATCCCCTGTTGTTTGTTTGTCCCGATTCACTCGTTTGTAGCACAAGCGGCTCTGGGGACCAGCCTTTGTTTTTACGAAGCCGCTGCGGTGGGACCAACTTCCATTAGCAGGTCAGAAAAGACTGGAGGGGAGGGGAGGGGAGGGGTGGCCAAGCCTGCCTTTACAGAGATCCTTTCATGCTGGCGCTAGCAGGGTGACTTCTGCTGGCTGAGAGAAGGTCACAGGGTCAAGGTGCGGGCCGGCACTTGCTGTGGCTCGACATGCCTCTACTGTGGTCAAGCGTTGCGCTGTTTACAGGAATGTTAAATGCATTCCAGCATGTCTGCGCCATTCAAAGAGCGTTGCAGCCAAGGATTCAAGTGGGGAAGCTTTCTCCCATGTTTGAATAGCAATATTAAGTGGTGGAGAATTGCAAAAGGGCATATCTCACATCTCGCATCTCCTCATATCTCCTCATATCTCCTCATATCTCATGCCGGCGCAGATCGAAAATGGACTCACCAGGCAGATCCGACCAATCCGGGACTGGGATACAGGGCTCTGTCCCATTTCAGAAGACTTCTCTCGGAAGAAAAAGTACAGTTTGTCATCGTTGCGCTCTGCACTGTCAGGGATGAGGTGCACGTGGACAAATGAAGGGTCTTGGGAAAAAAAAATGGGGCGAGAGAGAGAGAGAGAGAGACAGAGGTCAGGACAGGGAGCTTAGAGGGCCGCACCACTGTAATGGCAAGACATCGAGGGGACGGCTCGTAACACAGGTTGCTTCCTCCTTCTCTCTATGGTTATTGGGTAAAAAGAAATTCTTCAGTTCAGCGCCTTAACCAAACCACATACATCTGTGCTTGGTGAGAGTCTGGCAGTAAAACTAGAGTAAAGCAATGGAAATTTTGCTGTAGCTCTTGTAAAAGCAAGACTGAGTGACCTATATTTATGACTAATAGACCTGCAGACCACAATCCTGCGGGACACATTAGAATGTGGAAGAATGAGCACACAACCCCATGGGCAGGAGAACTTTTGCTGCACCGGAAAGACGGAGAGATGCCCGGAGAGAGGTGAACACAGACAACTGGAGGACGCAGCGGACCTCGGGGACCTCAGGAGAAAAAGCAGCACCAGGGATGATAAATGACCATTTGTGACCCAATGAACGGTAGGAGGGGAAACTGCGTAGGAGCTGCTCAGGTACTTTTCTGTGAGCTTCCTCCCATTTTCTGGCACCAACATTTAAGAGAGATGAGATAAAACTGAAAGACCCCATTAGTTCTACCACCGATATGTCCGTGTGTGGACGGCACGCTTGGAAATGTGAAACTTTTCCAAAATGAACTGCGATGAGTGGGTTCTGGCCCGGGGCCGACGCCGATGCACCAGGTTCAGAAAGAAGGCTCCTGTCCACGCCGCGGACACTGGGTAACCCAGAATGGAAGTGTTTTTTAACGTTCTGTATGCCATAACTTCATGCAGTACAGTGTCAAATGTTATCGATGAGAAGAGAACAGCAATTTCTCCGTTTTGGAACAGGATGCATTCGTGCCACGAGGCTGTGAAAACGATCGGTGCAAACGGAGAGCAAGAGAAGAACGAGAAATGGACCGTACCATTCAACCACCTGGAGTTGTACTGGTCTGTCCGCATGGCCGTCTGCTGTCCTAGAGTCCGGAAAATGGCAGAATCTGTTCCCATGAAATCGATGTAGACCCCAGCGTAGAGCTCACCGTCTGCACAAGGAGGAAAAAAACAATCGCGATCAGCTGGGTCGGTGCTTTCATACTGAACCACCCACACTTGTGGCACGAAACCCGCAGGATCCCCTTACCAATCCCTCACCCCAGTGTGAGCCCCTACAACACGGCCATGTTTCCAATGCCAGAACACAAGTCCTGTCCCTCAAAGGCTCTCTCGCGCCACATCCGTACGCATAGTTTGAGGGTGTCATCACCAGCGCATGTGTCGCTTACATCTTAAGCGCGACGCACCGAACGAAAAGGCGAGCCTCTACGCAGCAAACCTACAGCGATAAAGATCGTGAGGACGTGCACGGTTGGACATGGGAAACAGGATAACGTTAAGAAGGTGCCACTATGTCTGGGCAGACGCTAGAGAACATCCTCAAGTGGGCTACGTGCACGAAGAGCTATTCGTTCAGGCCACCGGCTGAATAGTGCTAGTGGTGCCCAGATTGTGTCCTGAGGCTGGTAGCACGGGAGGGGGTGTGCTGGGAAAACTGGACTTTGACAAAACAGGATGTGGTTGAGAGGATCCGAGGGACACAGGAGCGCAAGAAGAACCTGGGCATCATGAAGCGCTTAACACCTGGGTCCCCTTCTGCCAGCTGCCTGGACCAGGCCTACGAGCAGGTGACCCCGAGCGTCACACGCAGCAGGACCAGGCTGGAAGGTCACCGGACGGCTTGGTTCATCCGTAGGGGGCGTAGAGGCTAAACGGCAGGATATCGAACGAAAAATCTACCGCTTAGATCCTCCACATTCCTTTTCCCCACAGCCAACTTTAGCTGGCATGGTGACAAGGTGGCCTTTGGAAAGGATGCGGTGAAATGTGCAGGGAGTGCGATGCAGTCCACGGGGCAGTTCGCTCAAGAGCATGACCTCCATCGCTCGGCCACACGCTGCTGCTCCCCCACGTCTAGCAGCGATCCCACCGCAGAGGTTCACAAAGCTGTCCTGTTGCGCCTGGCTCGGCCGGGAGCGGGGGTGTTTGCACTGAGACGCCTCCTTAAGTGGTACAGACCTCTTAAAAATCACCGGAGCAAAACAGAAGTGGAGAAACTGTAAGCTAAAATGCTTGCCAGCCAAGGCAGCTGCCCCGGGAAAAATTTACTCTAGCTTTTACTACATTTTTTACTTTACTCCAATTTAAAAGAAAATTACCCTAACCCCTTCGAGAAAGGGGATGACATAATTTAAATTATTAATCTGAAATGGAGCCATTAATTGGAGCTGCCACAGTTAAATAATTTCAGAGATGCTACGCATATAAGTTAAAACATTCGAGTGATTACATTGTAAACACCACTGCAACAATGTGATCGAATAGTACGATAATATTTATATTTAGCTGATGTTGTCGTTCAAAGAGGTGTACAATCATTGTCATAATACTTTAGATGATGTAATGTCCTATAGTTCACATAATTATTTGAAGAAAAAAGAACGTTCATGTTTTACTATAGTTCATGTAATTTTAAAAGTTCACATAGTGAATTTTAAAGTGATGTTCACTGGTGTTTCCCACTGCATCGAGGTTCAGGAAAAAATACACGGAGAGTTAAAAGAGAAGACAGGCTTATTCAGGTGGGCCCTCATATGGGGAAATGCAAAGAATCGGGAATTACGCAGCCTGCTTTACAAGATTTGAATAAAACGTTTTAACTGTTTAATGATTAAACAGCGCAGACAGTCATCAGATCCGGAGAGAAAAGCAGTCCATTTGTAGCAGTGCAGAAGCTTCTGCAGAGACCGGGAAAGCCCACTAGAGTGGACATCCAGCAGAGGTGTTGGAAGCTCTTGAGGGAACTGAGATGAACTTGACAGAAGCATTTCCATACTTGGTTTTTAATGGATCTTGGAACCAGACAAGCAATACTTACTGATCAAAGCAGAGACGCTGTTGAGTTTAGGGTCATAGGAGCACTTCCCTTTCCCAGAATCGACTTTGCCAGGCTCCAGGTGGAATATGTATTCCTGGAAAGAGAAAGCATAAGAAAAAAAATCTCATTAATAATTCCATTATGCACATTAAGCCACATATATCGATTCTTTTCTGCAGGGTTACATTAGGAATCGTTGGCGCTTTGACTTTGTCTCTTGAGCACACATACTGGATGATGTGAAATAGTGAAGAGTATATATAATATCCAGAGCCCACAACAGAGCTCACAGCAGAGGCCCACAGCAGACTTTGGTTTTTGTCTTCCACAGCTGCGAACGTCACACAGATCTGCGTCCTCTACAGCAACCTTGGCTCTCTTTCCACGACCGTCACACGTCCGCAAAGCAGCACAAACTCTCCTAAAGGAAAGGCAGCTGCCTGACGTGTCCCGCTCCAGGCGTGCCTCTCGATTGTTGTGTGCCACAGTGACTGGCAGCTACTTGGATGGCAACGCAGGTGAGGAGTGCAGTGGACTTGCTGTGAACCGAAATGACTCGGAGTTGTTGAAATCACGGTCTTCTTGCACCGCCGGGGGAAGAGCAGTGAAAGTTTCTGACCCGGCGTTAGTCTTCGGATAGATGTTTGCCCAAGGCTTCTTGGCTGCTTCACTTGCAAGCCTGACATCGAGTCTGTCGCACCCTGTGATTAAAATCAGTCAGCAGGGGCTCTGGGTGGAGATATCCTCCGCTGTCAGGTGTCTAAAGCCGACGTTCACCCAGTTAAAAACAGCGTAAAATAGTAGGAGGCCTCAAGATGTGCTCTGCTGTGCAAGTTTGCTGTCTCCTTTGGCAGTTGTGCATAGTTTGCCGTGATCCAGCTGTAGTGGGAACAGCCCAAACCCCTACTGTACTGAGAGGATAGAGGATCCAATCCTATGAACAGCTGGGAAGCAGCAGAAATTGCCTAGTGCAGCTGCGCTCACCGACAGGGGGTACAAGCGACAGACTTCAGGAGCAGCTGCTATAGAATAAATAACACAAACTCCATGAAACTTCAGGACTCAGCGTTGAGAGGTACTTCTCTCCAGTTTGTATTATTAACTGATTGATTTATTGCGGTTAAAAGGAGTTACTGACATCCCAAGACATTTGTTAGACATGGGAGGTCTTCAGTGCCTTCATGAGCAACTCTCAACATGTCACAGCGTGTAACAGATGGGGCATCCAGAGCAAAACTGAACAAAAATATTTTGCGGGTCGGCGTTAACAAGTCTGAACAACGATCGCCGTCCAACTGGATAATTAAAGAGACAAGTGGACATCTGCGGGTCGAGAGGCCAACCTGGTGAAGAAAACCAAGAACCCAAATTTCCATACCATATACTCTTCACCGATGAGGCCGAGTGTGGCCCTATTTGTTTAAGCCACATTACTGTGGTTCCGTTTGTAGGTCCTCATGTGGAATATGAACATGCTAACTTGTGAACAAGGGCAAATTCAGACAAATTTAGTTCACGTGCAGACATGCAGGCACAGAAGTGCTCATTTGCAGAAGGATAAACGCAGACTGAGACAGCCAACAAAAGAAAAGTGAGCTAAAGGTTGTAACGAAGGATGCCATTAGCAACATGAAAATGATGTCTGAAAGTGAAAATAACACATAAATGCAGGAAAGAAAATGAATGAAAGCAAAGAAGAAGCACGCTTTGGCTGGAAAGAGCAAAATCATTCACTGCAAGATAAAACAGGAGCTGTGCCAATGCGAGACGCAGGGACAAAAACGTTAGATCGCAGAGACATGCACCCCCCCCGAGAGATACTGTGGAGTTTCTGAGCCGGAGTGGGATGGCATCATGACTCCTGAGCCAACGGACAAGGCACGGGGCAATTAGGTTCGATCACGGTCACAGTGAGCTCCGGGCCAAAATGCCGCATCCCACCTTTGGTCCAGGTGGCTCAGCAGTGGTGCCGAAGTCTGCTGCACGGCTGGCCCTCCCCCCGGACTGTGGCATCTGCTGGTGCAAGGATCCCTAGAACAAAAGACACAATACATCTAGGGGTCATGGCCTCTGCCGTAGGGACGTCAGCGGTGCAGCGGATTCTCTGTTCTTGGAACTGAGACGACAAGAACCTCTGACCCTTGCTGGTTACCGGTGCCAGTTGGCTGATGGGGAGAAACATCCTGCCAGGGCAGCAAGACATGGTGAGGACAAAGCCTTTATCAGACAGCATCATCGTATAACAAATGAAGAATTCTGCAGAACATCGGTCTACGTGCAGCGGTCATGAGTGACGGAGGAATAATCCTTCAAAAATGTCATAAAGTCCAAATGTGGCCTTGAACTTCACTGAGGGCAGCAGGAAGGACATCAGAGAAGTTTGTGGTTTAAACACTAAAATCATTAGCAGTGCTCTACAGTGATCTGCCACTGCCAAAAACCTGTAAATCAGTTAACACTGTAACAGGAGTACAATGTCATATGAGAACATATTAAACCCCGTCATGCAGGAAGCATCTCAAGTGGGCTAGTGGAGAATCCATGGAGACGTATGTACTGGCATAACTTCCAGTAGCACAAATACCTGTGTGTGTGTGTGTGTGTGTGTGTGTGTGTGTATACACAGACACAGACACACAAACGAAACATTATACATGGGAATACTTTTGGCAGCAAGCAGGTGTCTGTCAGTGGACTTTACTTCTTGTCTGGAAAAGGAGTGCGCTGAAGGTGTACAATTTCATACTAACGCCGATGGCCTCTCGGAGGCACTCGGCACAGGCCAAAAACGGCTGTGGGCAGTATGTCTCCTCCGTTCAGCAGAAAAGCAAAAAGAGAACCTTGTTATTGTGTCGCAAGGACGTTCCTCAGGTGATCCATGATGGAAGCTCCTGTGGTGAATCAAGCAAACACTTAACATATGGGGCACCGGGGTTCACAAAGATGAGTCAAGCAGAACGATATGGACTGTTCCTGCCGGATGGCGCCATTTACGTGTTGGCACGAGTGGATGAATGTCTTGGGATAGTAAAAGAGAAGTGGACAAATCGCATGCTAGGATCCTTAAATCATATTCTTGGGATGGCAATAAAGAAAGAAGGAAAGAGAAAAATGAAGAGAGATAGATATGCCGCTAGATTCTAGTTAAAAACAAGCACGGAATAAAGAAGCAGACTTGAGGAGTGCGGTGGAAGGATTGTTAAAAAAAGGACCGTACCCAAGCGGCAGTGTCTGACCAGAGGAAGAAACGGAATCACTCCAATTAAAGTGCGAGACTAAACAGGCTGTGGTGTAACAGAGCACTGCAGACGCCAGCTGAGGAAGCTCTGATGGCACTCGTGGGGGAGGGAGAGTAGGGTGGGGAACAAGCCTGATGATGGAAGAGAGATTTGTTCGTTATTGACGGTCTTTGGGAGCCTCCGGAACATGGGTCAGTCACCGAAGTCCTCGAGCAGATCATCCGAGCAGCAACTCGCACATACAGGACGCGTTTGGGGCAGGGGGATTAAGGCAAACGTTCGGCGCGTTCCGGTGTGTTCCGGCGTGTTCCGAGGGTCTGCAGAAAAACAAACGTGTCCCGAGAGTTAAAGGACGAGAGCGGCGTACACCGTGACGTGGCTGCGCTGAGCCTCCTCGCCGGTAGGGGCCGCTCAGGCGCTGTGCTCGGGGGGCGGCGATCCAGCGATGCAGCGATGCAGCGATGCAGCGACGCCGCGATCCAGGCTCGGCAGGACTGAATGAGAAAGCAGCGGCCAGACTCCTTCGTTTACGCTACTTCTGGCTGAATTTAAGGTAACGTGTCAAGCGGAATGCGCCGGCCACGCAATCTCTGGCGATGTTTCTCACAAACGAAGAAATACCCGCGCAGCAGCACTCGCTGCACTCATATTTGGGGAAGATACCGTATCGGAGGAGACGAGAAAACGGAGAGCAGCGAGTCTGGTGTTCGGGGGCAGACAGTGGGAGCGCGGCGGAGCGTTTTCCGTTACCTGAGCCTTTCGCCCCCGATTGACGTAGGTGCAGACAGGGTTGTAAGCCCCAGTACCGCAGATGTACAGATGGGTCCGGTTCCAGGGCTCAATCACGCGAATAAAGTTCCCACACTCCCCCTAAAAGAAGAGGGTAAAACATGGAATATTAGTTTCAGTTCGAATGACTGGCAAACAGAGAACCATCTGAGCAAAGCTGTGCATTTTAAAACAGTCCCAGGTTTTGAATGTTGCGTCACCTCTTGTTCCATTAAGCAGCACTTCCAGTTGAAAGGGCAACATCTGTCTTGAAGTGCTTAGAAGTGCAGGAATGTCAGGAGGTCACAGAGAAAAGAAAATCAGACCCTTCTTAGGCCTTCGTGAAAACCTCCAGTTGCAAACAAGGGTATCTGCAGCGTGTTGCCGGCAGTCGGTCAGTTCACCGTGCTGGATTCTGCACGAAATCTATATCGTACTCGTACCACGAGATGACGCGCGGCTCTTCACTGGGGTGAGCGCGTCTGTCCAAGTTTATTCCACAAAACCTTCGCTTACGGTTATGCTGACGATTTGGCTTCTTTGCCCCACCTTCACTCAATTTGTTTCTAGAGTTTCTAGAGTCTCCCACCACGTCACCTTTCCTTTGATGTCTTGCAAAGACAAGCAACAAAAATGTTGCAGGTTTTTATTTTTTCAGACACATGACCAAGAAATAGAATATTAAAATTATATGCCGTTGGATAGTGTGCAAAAAGCTCAATTCTCTTTAAAATGACACAGCTGTTGGCATATTTGAAAACTGTCACACTGTCTCACACCTTCACTTAAGTCTAAACATTCATATTTGTATTCATGGGAATAATGAAGCACCGAAATGCATTACTAGATTCTAATCACAGAAACTCAGCTGTCTTTATGCAATTTACTAGTGAGAAAGCCCAGCGGGTAACTCATGGATATCTGTTTTATGCCCTGACTATTTTAGATTTTTGGAGTGGCCCACATATAAAGATATGTGGTTCTAAGCCTATGAATTTCTTTAAAAACCCACACATTCAGCAAGTAGCATTTTTACTCTTTTTTTGTACTCAACACAGCTGAAATGAGAGAGAAAAAGCAATAGCTGCCATTTAACAGTGAGTTTTAAGTGTAAAGACAGAGATTTGCAGATTTCTAGTGCAGTCTAGTGTATTGCTAATAAGATGCAATTTTTTGCATGACCATAATACAGTAGAGTCCTCTACAGTGGATACACCGCCTGCCCAAGGACACCTCCTGCGTTCCAGTCACACTTGGCCACGACTGCTGGCCAATATTATTATTTTATAAAATGCTCATTTTTCATTTATCACAACTCCCTGCGGAGCAACGGTGAAAGGTTAGAGGTTGTCACAGTGACGACAGCTCTTGTGTTTTAACCTTTCAGCTGCTCTGGAACCCCAGGACAACCGGAGCATGAAACGTTTGGCCACCAAACATAAACGAAACACAAACTCGTAGAGTGAGAAACACGAGCTGCGCCGCGCATACGAATTTTTACACGTCCGACTCACGTTTTCACTTTACGCGAGACCTGCGGCGCTTGCCATTGTCAAAACGACTAATTCTTTAGAGGCAAAAAACTTGAAATGCTGAAACAATGTGAAAACACTGCCAACGGCGGCTAACTGGGGCCAAAGAGCGCGGCCTCTATTCCGACAGACTTCCAAGTTATATAAATCCTGGCGCGGTCCATCCTGGTGGTGATCGTGTCCTCCCCCTCAAGGGCCGTTAGACAAAATGCTTTACAGTCACCCCCTTCGAAGTCTCCCCAGATGTGGAAGCAGGAGGGAAGGGCTGAGACCCAATCAACACAGATTTACATGCATGTTTCGCCTCTTTGGCAAATTTAAGACGGAGGCTGAGACTGGGTTTTTTCCACACTTCCACATTCCTTCCTTCATCTACCTGATACCTTGTTTTAGTTTCCCCCCAAGGCATGAATGTCATTTTGTGGATTGGTTTCAGATGGACTGTTATTAGGTAACGTGTACTCATGCAAGTGTACTTAGTGTAAGAGGCAAACGCATCTTCAATTCCCTGTACGGCGATACGCCTGCCAATGGGGTCGCGAATGTAATTCTAGCGCAAAAAGTGGGCGCAGGGAGGCCAAGCGCCCCATCAGTCTCCTCAGCAGCACCGTGACGAAAGAGTAGAGCGCGACTCATCTGTAGCGCTGGCCTGTTCCGCCGCTTACAGGAATCGTCACAGCTCAGAACCGAAGCGTGCGGAGATGTTCTTCATACTCTCCCTTTTGTGACTTTTGTCCCTGCTGCCCCCGCCATCGCATTTCAGACCAACGTGTGTGTGTGTGTGTGTGCATAAGTGAGCTAGGCGTTCGTTTGAAGGCGACCCCCTCACCGGGGGGGGGGGGGGCTACGCAAACTCGCACAACTCTTACGGTTCACTTGCTTCATAAACCCCGCATGTTTCCGAGCATTGCGTGCAGCTCTCGTCTGTGTTAATGGACTGTCCTGAGAACGAGTACAAAACCTACAAATCCTACACAAGGCATGCGTACACGCAGAGAAAGGTGGAAGAAAACAGAAAACACTCACATTGGTGTCTTTCCCAGATAAAATGCATTCGTTTTTCCTCTGCTGGGACACCGGCCAGTGGATCTGAAGGAAAAGAAATGGCACTGCGTAGCAATCACATAACTCAGTGCAGTCTCCATTCCACATCCGTTTGTTATATAGTTTTTGGATGAAACGCGGGGGTCTCCACCCAGACTAAAATTGTTCCCATACAAGCTGCCGCATCAAAGGAGTTTACGGCACCTCTGCACCTTCTCCACAGGACTGGGCTCGAGTACAAGTAGGACGCGAACCCATCGAGATTCGGACTAGAGAACAGGGGGTCATCAACTGCTAGAGGGTCGTGAACGTGACCGTAACGTCCTCCCGCCGAGCGCTCGCACTTCACTTTAGCCACAGTATTCCGAGCAGCAAAAGGAGACAGAGGCTTACAATGAGAGGCTCCTTGTTGATGTCATGCAGGTCCAGGGAAAGGATGTAGTCCTTGCTGCCGACATACATGCGGTCGTGGTCCTCATCCATACGCAGGATGCGGTAGTCTGTGCTGTTCAGTAGGAAGGAGAAATGGTGGGCTGTGCCAGTGGACCTCAGCTCTGGACAGGGTACAGAGGGAAGAAACTTTCATTAGAAGACACACACTTTTCTCACTGGGAAAGTTGGTTTCAGCCAAACTCTTCTTCCATTTTCCCTCTACTTATCAATGATAATAATTCTCAGATAAACCATCTGATACCTTCACCCTGCAGGCATACAAGCATTGTGAGCATCTGGGGCCATGGAGACTCAAGAGACTATTTTCCAGCAGCCCTGAACAAGCTGATCTCTCATAGAAGCCTGATGAGAGAAAGTGCACAAGCGCCACCGCTAACGGGCTCATTCTTTCGCAAAGTCAGTCTATTTTTGCTCCAGGGAAGCCAAGGAAAGACCGACCACGGCCCCGTCAATGGCAAACTGGCACAATGTGCTTGTTTGTCTAGCGGTGAAGAAGCCACGAATGAAAGATGTAAGCGTGTCTGGAAGATTACGCTACAAACCAAAAAACAAAGCTCGTGTCCTGACAGGAGTGTGAGGTTGAGAATGAAGGCTGAGGAAGACGGGAGTCTGTACAGGTCGCTCACATTACTCTGGGTTTCACTCCCACAGCCTGAGGGTTATAATAAACAGTCCTTCGCTCTAGAAACAAAGTCAAAGTACAACAAATAGTTACCTCTTTAGTTACGCTACATTTATTACCCTGAGGACAAGAAACTCAAACTCTGAGTTTCACTCAAGAACCATCATAAAGCTGGAGGAGTGGCTGCAGGTTCAAATCATTTACTTGAATTATTACTGCAAATATTCAGGTAAACCAGGTCCAAAATCCATAGCTTGCTTAGTATTTTTGCATTAGACGACATGACAACCTGCCAAATAATTGTAATTAATAATGCAAATAATGGGGGAAAACTCATCCTGTTGAAACACGCCAACGACTTAAAGGTATATAAGTGAATTAGTGCATTTAATTAAAAACATTTCCTAAACACAAACACTTGCCGTAGTCAGACATGGTTGGGTTTATCCCCAGCGATGAAGAACACAATACTTGTGTGGTAGTCAAACCTACTTTCAGGAAGTCACTAATAATACTAAACATGCCTGAACAGGTCAGCAGGATGTCACATATGACAACAGGTGGCTCAAAGCGACACTGAAGTTTTGCCAAAATAACTTTTGTGAGCTGGAACACGACATAAGCTCAGTCGCGGGGAATCTTCCATGACCAGTTTTCCGTGCTCGTTGCAACAAAGAGGAGACACCCAGGGGAAAAGGGTAATAGAATCTGCACTGTGCGCTTCTGTTCAAAGAGTCTGTTGGGGTTCAGGAATCTGTTTTCGCAGGTTTGCTTTGCAGAACTTTGCTTCGGAGCTGCTGTACGTGCCTCCTTCCTTCGATTATTTGTCTTCCAGAGAGCAGTTGAAGGATGGATTTCCCATCGACCACCCCCCACGTTGCTGCTTTAGCGAGTATGGCTTGCGATGCTTACCAGTCAGAAAAGTATTGACTGGTGAAAGTACATGCACGCGCAAATACTGTACGTGTGTTCACAAGCCGGAACAGGGCCGGTCTCCACGCCAGCCGCTCCCCAGCAGCCATGTGCAACAGGACAGCCCACTGTTACAGTCCACTAGTTGAGTGAAAAATGAAGGGGAGCTCAATTTGTCCTTTTTCTCACATGTGATCAGCACAGCAACTGCGGATAAAGAAAGGCATTGTTTCTAGTAGTTTTAAAAGCTATAGTTTAAAAACTGAAATCTGATAAAAGAAAATGCCTATATAAATGGGCTAAGCCGTGCAGAAAATCCAACTCAAGCTGTGCTGTATTTGACGGAGTGAACAGGTAAGGCCACCGGGTCTCTTAAAACGACACTAATACGCTTGTGGGACTGCAACGGAGGCGTTACTAAGACGATGAACCTGAAGCTTCTATACAGCCATTGTGAGGCTTGACACAGCAGTTCTCTTGTCCCGAATGGACCATATTTCCAACGAGATGCCGCACAGACCTGCTACGTACTGAATATGCGAGTAGTGGTGTCTGGTGTCTTCTTGGTGCCTGGCCTAAAGTAAATGTCAGAAGAAAATGTGAAAAACAGGAACCAAAGGACATGCCAGCTATGGTACATTATCCTCTCGAGACATGGGATGAAGGTGCTGGCAGAGACTGAGTTTTGATCCTGCGAGTATGATGGAGACGGCGCAATATGACACCCAGTCCTCATGTCTGGGCCACCTGTGGAAACATGCCGGCCATCTCCAAGCTGCTGGAGCTGACCTAAGCAAACACTGAGACATGTCCTGGAGAAAACGCATCGAAGAGGAAGGAGGCTACGCTTTGTGTGAAAATGGCAACGGCACCATGGGTGGGTGGGTGGAGCGGACCGGAAAATGCTTCCCCTCCGCTCTAGGTGTCTGCTGAAGAGTTTGTAGGACATTATGAACATCAATCTTTAGTTGCCCACATTCTTCAGCATTCTCACCTTGAGTCTTCATCACACAGACGCACAAGGCCTCCTGTATTCTTCTTCCGATGAGGAAAAAGAACGTTGAAGAACTTGGCATTCCTCCACGTGCAGAAGAAGCTCCTCATGACCGACTGATGAAGCAAGTCTGAGCCCTGTTTATGAGACACACTCGAGCAAAACGGCACTTTCGCCCTCCTTGCTTATCCTGGGGATTTCAGAGACTTAGAGCTCAGGCAGAAATAACACCAATTAGGGCCTGATAAGCCACTGAAAGTATATCGTTAGCCCACATTGGATTTAATCTGTCTCTGACTGGGGGGTCTCCAGGGCTGGTCACAGGGTGGCCCTTGTCCTCCACTTCAAACTGTCCAACCCTCGTGAATGAGTAGATGTGGTCGTATTGAGGAGGAAACTGAAACACGGTGTTGCTAGGAAGGGCGACTTGATACGGATTTGCGTGGAAGGGGGGCAGTAACACTGCGAGCGGAGCGGAGTGGAGGGGAACAGAGCTTGGTCCCAGCTTGGTCCCAGCTGGAGCTGCGATACCTGCAGGGAAGGACTCAGACGGCAGTCCTGTCTTCTGCAAGCTCTGATAATAATCGAAGACAATTGCGCCTGATCTTTGGGTCTGGATGCATAATCATCATGTATTCATTCTCCAGTTCTACGTGTCACACAGGTATGTTTCAAACCATATGCACTCACCTATATTTCTCAATGCAGAACTGCATATTGCCATTTTGGACAGAGAATGTTCCTTAAACACTAAGGGTACTTTCACCCAAAAACATTCAAGTCTTTAAATCGCCCAGCAGGAGACAAATTCATAACTGCACATGTCACCGCAACAGTTTGTTCTCTCAAAAAGTACAGAAGAAAATTGCACTGATCCTAGAGGATACTGGCCTGACTCTTTTAACGATTGTGTATTAATTTAATGATACACAATAAATTAAAAGAATGGCCCTTTAGCAAGTATCAGCACTGCCTGCCACATAGTAGGGACATGTCTCCGACTAAGAACGGCACGGTGGCACAGCACCTGGGTCACGTGAGAGAACGTGGGTTTGATCGTTGCTCAATCTGTACGGAGTTTACATGTGACCTAATTCCAGGTGATCTAGTTTCCTCCCACAGTCCAAAGAGGCGCAGCTCAGGTGATCTGGTGACTCTAAACTGCCCTTGGTGTGTGAATGGAAGACTGACTGTGTGTGTCCGCCCTGCAATGGACTGGCGTCCCACCCAGAGTGCCTTGTGCCCAGTACTTCTGGGATAGGATTGCTGCGACTCTGATCACCACAAGCAGTTGTTTTTTTTTTTTTTTTTAATAACGGATGGATGTCTCCTACTAACCTGATTGTGGCCAACTTTCAGCTGAACTTAAGGGTTTTTTTTTTTTTTTGATTTAGCTAAAATGTTGGAGTTTAGGGCTAAGTCTTTCAAGAAATAATTTTAATATGATCTTCTCAAGATTTCCTTCTGTGGATTGCAATTTGTCCCTTTAAAACCATAATATTCCATATGAAATAATCAAATGTAACTGTATTTTGAGACCATTCCAAGACATGAGCTCACAGCCTCGACAGACATATTTCACATTGTGCCACTGAATAACCGTTCGAGTCAATACTGCTTGAA
Source organism: Scleropages formosus (assembly GCF_900964775.1). Taxonomy (NCBI): domain Eukaryota; kingdom Metazoa; phylum Chordata; class Actinopteri; order Osteoglossiformes; family Osteoglossidae; genus Scleropages; species Scleropages formosus. The sequence continues at coordinate 23,819,663 of NC_041827.1, read as the reverse complement.
GCCACTTGATGCGACAACTGCGTGAGCTGAGGAAACGGGGCAGTTTTCCAAGGGACAGTAGCTCAAGTGTCTGTCCAGCTACAGAGCGCAGCAGCTTCCTGTTCTCTCCACTGTCAGTCAGTCTTCCCGCAACATGAACGAAGGAACCCCGAGGATCCCCGTGCCCCGTCCCACAACCACAAGGGCTGTCCTCAGGATGATATCACACCAAGCGCCCCCATCCCAAAGAGGCTGCCAATACAAGCTGGCACTCCGAGTACGTTGCGTGCCAGGTTACCCAGTGTGCCGGAGAAACTTGAGCCGGGGCACAGGTGCCGGCTCTGACCGCACCGGGAACAGGAGCTCTCCACAGCTAGGAACGTGACATCCACGCTGCGGTCACCACAGAACAGTCCTTCGGTTCTTCAGGGGACAGGGGCAGGGGCAGGGGCAGGGCCCGGGCCCCGCTGAGCCACTTTTACTCCCCAGGAACGCGTGGGCAGCGCTCGTGCCCCACAGGACCTGTATTAAGTGATTGGACGCTGGTTCAATCCCCGCTCAGTCTGCGAGGAGTTTGCAAGTTCTCTCCATGTTCCTCCGGGTGGCCCAGTTTCCTCCAGCGGTACAAAGATGTGTTTCAGGTGGATCGGCGACTCAGATTCCTCTAGTTTGTAAGTAAATGTAACGTTTGCAAGTGTAATGTAGTGTAAATGGAAGTACTGAGTGTTACACTGCTCTGCGGTGCAGACTGGTGAATGAATGGTAGGACTTTAGTGTAGTTTAACGCTGTAGGACACCAAAGATAACGGTGAGAGCTCAATACTACGTGGAGGAAAGTGTTTACTACACGAGTAAATGTCATGCAAGACACATGCCTTAGAGCAGCAGCACATCTCATCCAGCTCCCTCCACCGAGTAATCGCGTTCGCACCGTTACAAGCGTGAAGGGCGACAGATGCCACATTAAAGCCACTAAGGAATCGATGAGGACGGGACTCCGGGCACGCCGCTTGGTCCCTTAGCGCACAGGTCTACCCCACTTGCCGATTCTCTGGCTCATGAACCGACAATGAATCCAGACTGTGGCTGCATCTCACCCGCCCATGAAATTATTTGTCACTAGACTGGGTGACACGATTAATGTTTTCATTTTGCTCGTTTATACCGTTTTGCTGGACATTTGCTGAAGAAAAACACAAAATCTCCTTGCGCAATTTCAACCTGCTGTCCTGTCCGAGTGCAAAGAGCAGTGTGAGGAGTGTAATGGCCAGTCTGAGCTGTTCTACAAATATTTCTTTATGTAGTCTATGTGAGGAATGAGCCATTGGCCATGTCCGGACCCAACATATGCGATACAGAAATGAGCTGTTCATAAACTCGGACTCCCTGCTTAAACGCCGAGGTCCACGACGCACCATCTTTGAGTTGCCTAGACTGTGTGTATGTTGCAGCACTGTAGGAACCACCAGCTTGCGTCATAACCCCAAACTGAACTACCGGCCAAGAACAGTGAGGTGTTTTTTTTTTTTTTTTTTTTTTAATTTTATTACTCTTTTCATTTTGGAAACACATTTACCTCTTTGTATGACTTTGTATATTGCTGAGGGCAAACATGTCATAACATGTTTTACCAGTTGGATTAAACATCAGGAGGCCCAGATAAGGGTTTTGAACATATTTCAGCACATTCCATTTGCTGTAAAATAAAATCAATTTATTTTAAGCTCTCTACCTGTGCTACAGATGTCTGATTCCTTAAAATATTATTTTGGATTTAATTTCGGGCTAAATGATAATAGTGGGCTAAAAGATACCGAAACACACACACACACACATTTTCAGAACCGCTCGTCCCATACGGGGTCACGGGGAACCGGAGCCTACCCGGTAACACAGGGCGTAAGGCCGGAGGGGGAGGGGACACACACAGGACGGGACGCCAGTCCATCGCAAGGCACCCCAAGCGGGACTCCAACCCCAGACCCACCGGAGAGCAGGACTGCGATCCAACCCACTGCGCCCCCCTCAATACCGAAACAAATAGAATCAAAAACTGAATGAAATAAGTGCAGTTTACAGTTATAGTGAGTGGAGTTTAAGAACACCAGTGTGTGTAGAAACATGGCAATTGGTTGTGATTCAGCTCTGGAAAGATTAATGGAGACCTGCAACAAGTGGAGGACTTTGTATGACAATGGAAGAATTTTACAGTGTGATGAAGAGAGCAATAAAAAAAAAAAAAATCACGTCAGACTCGACCTGTGCTCGTCACGCTGCACGCGACTAAAATGTCTTGAAAGTGTCCGTTTTCTCTGGTTCCAAATTGGGCAAATTAAAATCCCTGTAGCCATGTGAGTGTAGCTCCACAGCTCCGGGGTGGCGGGGAGGAAGGGGAAGGGGGTGCTCGGCCCTAGTGGACGACGGAGAGGAGGAAGCAAAGGGATTGGCAGGAATGTCTGCATTTGGAAGCGCAGAGGAGCTCCATGTGAAGGTGGGGTGAAGAAGGTGAGAACACAGTAACTGGACGTTTTGCAGATTAAACGCTTTTTGCATTTTAACTTTTGCACCCTGTTTGCAAGGCGTCCTCGTCCTCAAACTGCTGCACTTGCCAGCTGCAATAAGATCGCCCTCGGGAGGCTCACGGAACCTCTGCCATCTGCGGGAAACAGGATGGCGACACTTTGAAAGGCAAAGTAGCCCGTTATGCTGGTTACTGCTTTTCCATGAAGAAAAGCACAATCCAAGCAGCGAGCCGTGACATGACAGGCATCGGGTGTTGCCATTTGGGTTTCTCCAAAGAGTTGGTCCTGCAGATTAAATAGGGGTCACCTGCTTTCCTCAGCAACTGGCAGCAGTAATGAAGCCAGCGAGTGTCCTGGAGCCGCTCCTGGATCTTATCGCCAAAATCGCTCATCTACACACTTGAACTGTTACATTTGCAATCAGATGAAGCGGAGGGAGCAACCTGCCACTGAAATCTTGTAGATATGGAAAATATTCTTATCGTGCTGTAACATGTGAGAAAGGGAGAGGATATCGGAAAAAGGGCACAAGTATTTTTCACATGTTCAGTAGCATTTCCTGTCTCAATAAGACAATTAGAGATGGCGGCACGTTAAGACTTATGCAAACCTCAGAGATTTAAGGCTGTTGGCTGAAACCCAAGAAAGGGAAACACACACTCAAATAACATGAGTAAATGTTTAGCGTACTATAAAAAAAAGTGCAGAAACGGGAAAGGGGTAAGTAAAATTAAAGTTGCGCGGCTGACTTGCACATGAGCTTGAGCAGAGTCCTACCCACCCATGTGACGTGTGCTCTGTGGTGTAAATGACATTGCACCTCATTACCAGAGGTGAGCTCTGCATTGTGACACCTCATCAGTCCAGTCATGGCATGGCTGGTCAAGATGAGGGCTGCCCAGGGAATTCAGCTCAGTGTAGTACTAAGTAACAGCACACACACACACATGAATGTTGACCACTGATCAGAGCATGGAGCTAAACTTCAGTTATCTCCCTTTAAAGGCCACTGTCACTACTTAGATTTACATTTATCCATTTAGCTGAGGCTTTTCTCCCAATCAGCTTACAGGGTTAAGCTACTTTACAGCTATTTACCCATTTACACAGCTGGGTAATTTTACTGGAGCAATGGAGGGTAAGTACCTCACTCAAGGATACTACAGCCAGAGGTGGGATTCAAACCTGCAACCTTTCAGCCCAAAGGCAGCAGCTCAAACCACTACACTACCAACTGTCCCATTAGCCGCCCAGCCTCAAAATTTCACTAGGATCAATGGTTTGTGCCGGTTCCAAACACACAGCGCGAGTCAAAGCAGCAGAAGGAGGCAAGATGTAGAACCACAAAGCAAACATTACATGAGGTCTTTCACATTAAAGATGGAATCCTGGTAGCCCAGAAACTGGAGAAGTAACAAATCAGACTGTCGTGTCTCAGTAACAAGGAAGTAACAGCAGAGATTTTATTACTGAAACACCTGGGTAGGATCAGAATACCGATACCGTCTGGTGCTTCGTAAGTCTTCTCCAGAGCAACCTACAGGGGCCACATGTGAAAAGTTTGCGAAGACCTCAAACAGAGAGACCTGTTTTAATGGGAATGAAATATGTCAGTGTTTGCGCTTGAGCCCTAAGAGAAAGGGCCACTTTACTGGGCCTTCTACGCTGGCTCAAATCCACGCATCAGTCTCTGCTCCACTCACTCATCTCCCATCTCCCGAAGAGACTCTGCGCAGCCCAACGGGCCCCATGAGCGTTCCCCAGAAGAGCCTTTGTGCGCCTTTCGTGAGCAGGAGGCAACAGAACACACTGGTCCTCTGCTCTTGTCATCGGCTGTGTGTAATCAGAGCTGCTATCGGGGCATCCCATCTACCCCTCACCTGCCAACAAGAAGCCATAGCCACCGAGGCATCCGAGGCATGCCTCCTGCACCCCCTCCTCGCTCCATGGCAATACCTTGAGAATGCTAGTAAAGGGAAGGGCGTGGTCCAGCCATGCTTCAACTTGTCTGCAACCCGGTGATGGTTGCATGATGGTTCCTGCTAGACTGACTCCTCCTCCTCCTCCACTTCCAACCTCGGTCAGCCGAAGTTACAGAACACCAGGGGCTGTGCGTGGTGTGCGCGGTGTGTGAGGCCAACTCCGGAGATCATAGTGAGCCACGGAAAACTATTGCAGTTCAGCTGCAATGGTCTTATCAGCCTCTCCAGTGACAATCTTCTGTTTACTCCTTTCGGCAGCCAGTTAGCGGCCCTGAATGACCTTCTCTATAATTAGGAGCATTTATTCCACCTCTGTAATGGCACCAATTTGTATCTCATTTCAGCTCTGCCAGCCTCTCGCAAGCAAGCGGACGGCCCAAAAAGATATACTTAGAGTTGAACAAGGCATCTGTCTGCTGTCGCTGGTTTCCTTTCCTGCACCGAGTTTCTGTGCAGACCGACAGGTCGAGAGAGACAGGAGATTGACCCCAGAGCCGCAAGGACTCGAGTATCTCTCCGATCGGCCCGTACGCTCAAATCCTGTATCGGTCCAGCAGGCCTAGCAGCCTGTGGTGAGAATTAGATGGAAGAAATGTTATTGATTAGAAGAGGCAGCTGCACGGAGGATAAGAACGATGCAGACATCCTTACGTCCTTATCCTTTCCACTTTCAATTAACTGGTTTTTGGATGACAGGGTTTGTTAATTAAAACAGGAATTAACCTGTTGATTTTAAGATGAACTGACAAGAGAGATGTATTTTTTTTCTGCTTGACATCCTACAATCCTGTTCAATCAGAAACGTGCGGAGAGCCACCAAACGGCTGAAACTGGGGAAAAAACTGGAAGAAAGGACGGATGAGGCTGCATGCAGAATACGGGATTAGGGCACAGAGCTGAGAAGAGGCAGATCATGACTGACATCTGCAAAGATCCAGCTTGTCGTCTTCGGTCACACGTTTTATTCGCGATTGCATCTTGAAAGAACCCGACCGAGCTCTCGCGTAGGGATGCAGTCGGAGATGCGCCTGCTTTCCCTGAGAAACAGGCACCAGTGTCCAGCGTAACCGGGGGTAGAAGAGCACCAGAAAGATCAGGACATCACTCTTGAATGCGGAGCGCGAGCTCCTATGCGTGAAGCCCGTAATCATTTCTCCCGACGCGAGCGTGTCCGCGCGACAGAAGACCTCGTCAAACCGGATCACGGAACAACCTGCCGTAGCTTTTAAATCTGACCGAAGACAATCGGCCAAGTTCACCATAGAGCGAGTTCTCGAGTTAATGTCTGATTGCACATTTGTATGTGTCATTTCTAGTTACGAAAGAATGATTTACAACATCAGCCTTCCACTCCATTGCAAACGCTGAGACCTGCATTTCTCAAGCTGTTCAATGTCGGCCAGAGCTGTGAATCACATCTCGAAATTTCTCCAGAGGAGACAGCTACACTTTCCGTCTTGCAATGACGAGTGCTGCGCGCAAATGGCTGGGAAGGAAATCCCCGAAAAGCACAAATTAAACGACGGGCTTTGCACTGGCCTTTGGGGAAAACAAAATGGATTAATCTGTGACATTATATCACGGCTAAAGTAGGCAGCTACTGGCCACGGCCGTGTCGGCGCGGAGCCTTTTTCTGCCACGGGGGCAGCGGCTCCGCTGCGGAGCTCCTTCGGGGGTCAGGCATGGGTGGCTGAGGGTCTCTTTTAACAATTCCCCCGAATTGTGTTTGAGGGCTTGGAAAGAGTTAAAAAAAAAAAAAAAACAAAAAAACCGTGGCTGCCTTGGAAGAGGTTAAAGGGCAGCAGGCGGATGCGGAACCTCTCCTCGCCTTCTCCTGCTCCAATTTAATCTGGGATTACCTGCGGGTGGGGTTATCTCTGTGGGCCTGAGCAGAATCTGAAAAGGGGGATTGAGCAGAGCAGGAGGACATAAACGGCAGCCTGAACAGAATCGAAATGAGAGCGCCGTTGCTGTCGCTGTGAGAGAGGATGAACAAAGAGAGCCAAAGGGAGAGCGAGTGACTGACGAACAAAGCGAAAGCAGAGCTTTGGTCGAGCAGGGAGAGCGAAACACTCATTGTCAATAAGGTTCGAGAGGGTAACATTCACTGTCGTCACTGTCTTACTCCGCTGATCCGTAGCCCTGCCTGCCCTCCTCACATGGCTTCAGAAACACCGAGATGAAATCACGCACGCTTATAAACACACACAATTGTTCAATTCAGACGCGTGTTTGCACTTTATCCTGTGTATGATACAGAACAGTAAAAAAGAAGTGCTGAGTAATTACAAAAAAAGAAAAATGGATTTCACTCAACATTTATCAGACATTTTTCCCCAAAGCGACTTCCAATGAACCTTATGTGGTGTTATGAGCCCACACACCTTATTCACCGCGGTGACTTACACCACTAGATACACTACTTACACTGGGTCACTCATCAATACATCAGTGGAACACACACACTCTCTCTCTCTCTCTCTCTCTCTCTCTCGCTACTCGCTGTGCCACAGTGCCGCCAAAAACCTAAAAGATCCATAATTTCAAGGATGATGCAGTGAAACAACAACACAAAAATACTGAACCACCTTGACTTTGATGAGTTTTGCCCCTGAACTGTCAGTGTGTCACTCCAAAGAAACCTGATGAGGAAACAGGCTTCGGTACAAGGACAGCAGTGCTGTTTTGGTCGAGGGGTTGCAGGGGATGATGAGCTGTTTCCCCATCGTGTCCCCATCGTGTCCCCACTGTTGCCCCAGCTCAGGTCTAAACTGTAATGAGGATGGCATGGCAACGACCAGGGACTGAGTGCTTCATGTTGAGAGTATAAATTGACTGATTCTGAAAATGCCTGCCTGATGTCTGATCAAGGAAGACTACATTACACTACTCCTCTTTGTTATGATTCGAGAACTCAAAATTATTTTAAGAAGACATCACTGTGTTAAAAACTTGGGTTTTCTCCCACACTAAAGATTTGCCTTTCCCGTGAACTGGTGACATGCAAATGTATTGTACCCTGAGATGGACCACCACTGCAGTCAGGTTGTACCCTACCTACCCTAGCACAACATGGTTCTGGGTTAGACTTTGGATGATCACAGCTCTCTAATAAGACAAGTTATCGATAGTGAGTGTAAAAGTAAAGCAACTGTGTCTTTTTAACACACTTTGTATGTTCTACTTGAAAAACTTACAGTAGTAACACTCTGCTCATAGTCTTTGAGAAAACCTTGACCAAACGCTCGTATATTTGGGGCCAGGAGACAACTGTAGAAGAAGAGAAGAAGGGGCCGAAGTCGGTGACTTGATCAGTCACCGCGAGGACTGCGGTTATTTTCAGTGGCACGAATGGGCCCACGTTGCTTCCCCTGGTTCAGCATTTTGCTACTCGAGGGGCCAATATCCTGTCTTTGAAAGAGAAATCCAGGTGTCACCATATTTTTCTGCAAGCTGATTGTCTACATTTCAAGAGCAATTTCTTGGCAGTTGAAGCGGCTACACACACTGGGAACTCAGACACGCGTTCGGGGGCTCGACAAGGGACTGGACTCAATCACAGCTCCAGAGATTTTCGCTGATCTCATTGTTACCTTGTCTTATAATCTGACTTTGACCTCTGACCTTGAGTTTAGTGGTTCTTCAGCACTTTCCTTTTTTATTATTTGAAAAACACAAGAGAACTGGGCTGCAACAACACAGAGAAATAGTCCATCCATCACCAAGAGCCGCTTGTCCCGAGCGCCGCAGCCCATCCCGGAAACACGGGGCACAGGGCCGAAGGGGGAGGGGGACACGCCCCGGACGGCACCCCGAGCAGGACTCGAACCCCAGAGCCGCCACACAGTGGGCACTTGCTGAAAATGCTACAGATCTTCTGAATTTTTGTACCAGGAGTGTGTGTGTGTGTGTGTGTGTGTGTGTGTGTATTTATATACTCTTTTTCAATACACACACACACACACACTTTCAGAACCGCTCGTCCCACATGGGGTCACGGGGAACCGGAGCCTACCCGGCAACACAGGGCATAAGGCCAGAGGGGGAAGGGGACACACCCAGGACGGGACGCCAGTCCGTCGCAAGGAACCCCAAGCGGGACTCGAACCCCAGACCCACTGGAGAGCAGGACTGTAGTCCAACCCACTGCGCCACCGCACCCCCTTCTTTTTCAATATTATAATTAAATATTAGCTTATTAAAAATACATTTTTTAATTTGTTTTCCAAAAAAAAAAAGGACTGTTCACAATATTAAGTTACGAGCAGAAACAAGGTCCCTGACAAGTGGAACCTGGGAGTCGATCCAGGAGGGCTCTGGTGCTCCCTGCATTTCCCAGTTTGTAAGTGACACACAGTGACACACACACGGATCTCAAAAACTCCGAACGAAGCTCCATATTTCGTGTCTGGATGTTTGAGGCAGATGCTGTTGTTCGAACTTCCTCGCTGAGCGTCAAGAGGAGCCGCACACTGCGACAGAGGCCCTAATTAACCTTCGCCAGTCGTGTCTATTCATCACCAGCGACCTCATGTTGCTTTTGTTTAATGTTGTTTCGGCATTTTAACTCCTTACCTGCTGAGAGGTTGAGCGCAGGGGCGCGGGACGATTATTTACGCACGAAGTCGCGCGACGACTCTGTGAATCAAGGCGACACGTTCGCCGCAGCTCTCTTGACCGCCGTAACTTTGTTCCGCCCTGTGCCTCTGGTTCCCGTCGTACAAGGAACCGCGTAACAAGAGGCCCGGGAGTTTCCAAAGGAACTGAGCATTTTAACAAGCATTTTAACACGGGGCGGAAACTTCCGGCACGAGCGCTGCGCTGCCCGTGGGCGACCATTAGCCCCCAGGTGTTCCCTTTCCCAGGCCCACAAGGCAGGAAACAGGATTAAGAGTTAAACCCAATTTTCCCACGCTTATGTCAACAGGGTCATACATTTTGCCTCATCATTTTGTGCCCCTTTTGGGAGAGCGCTCGTCTGAAATAAAAGCGATTAGCGGTTAACAAACAGCGCGCCGTTTTTGTCCGCTCCTCGGTGCTCCGGACCCCTTACTAAGCAGAGTTCAAAAGCGTCCCACACGGCTGCCGCAAGATCCCATGGGAACGGCCACGGGAGTTAACCCTGTGCAGAGCGCTTCCACCACAGATGGGGTGCAGGACGTGCGTAGTTGTTGGGTGACGGAACACAGAGCATTGAAAACATCACAAATCGATTATGTACACAAGGGAGAATAATGGTCACTTAGTGTCTCACTTCCAGCAGTAGGGAAAACATCAAAATATTAATTACATGTCACATTAAGACAAAGCTCAGCACTTTTTCCTTATTCGGACAAGCCGAAAACGACTAAGAATCATAAACGGCACATATTTAGGAGCAAAAAGTTAGAAAGTATGGGACCATCACACTAATTTCTTTGTCTATAACTTGAAGAGGCTTTATGATTACATTTGGGAAATGTATATATAATTGAACTTCCGGAGACGATCCGGCACCGTGCACTTTCGCCACAATCAAACAACGGTTACAGGCAACATGCCTGCTGTGTACCGTGCTGCCAGGAGGCATCGTGTAACTCCACTAATTGGTCTTGCTGTCTAATTGAGGGGCCTTGAGCACAACCTCAGCTGTTTCCAGTTGTAGGGCTTCCTTAATTACTACGCAGGATGAAGAGCAATCGAGAGTTTGGATCCAAATGGCAAAACGAGTCCGAAAATGAGACGGATACCAGCAGACGTGCTGAACCTCTCTTAGTGAACCATTGAACCCCGTTTAATTTCTTGGCGACCTGCTCGTCTTCATCACAATGCAACGTGACAGATTAAAAACTAAAATACTGCTACTGTGCCGTGCGCACTTGCTCTTTGTCACCGTTTCGTCCCTCGAGCGCAGATTCTTCGGCTACGTCTGCTCCTGCTCGCGCGTCGAGCTCGGCGGAGGTGGGAATCACCCGGAGGAGTGATTGTGTCGGCGATGACCTCAGAACTTCGGGCCAATAAACGTGACTGCAGCAGCGACGCGACGTGTCATTGTTGGGATCCAACACCAGTACCACCCGGACACAGCGGAACACCGTTAATGATCCAAGGCGCTCGTCTGATACGTCACATTACGACTCAGTTGTAAAATGATGTAAAATACATACCAGAGAGAAGTACGTACACAGATGGGTGATACAATTTTTCTGTTCAGCTGCATAATTACAGTTTTAGTCGCCTGTTCTGCTCTCTTTACTGAAGTGGAAGAAGCTGAGACAATGCCTCTTGTGCCAAATGAAGCAAATAGCAGGACAAGTGCCATTTACAGCATGAGCGAATAAACGAAATACAGTGAAATTGCTTCTTACTTGGATACAGAGGCTGAAATTTCACACACGGGAAAAATTACGTAAAACCACTTCATCATATACGTACAGCCTTATAGCATATGCAGCCATAAGCTTGTGCTCGGACCAGAGTTATTATATAATAAACCTGTTCATAACAAAAATACGTGGTAATTACTGGGAAAAATAAGGAACAATAAAAACGCTTCTAAAAAGTATGAACACAGTATGTACTATAAGCGCTGCAGGTCCGGTTCCGGCCCAGTCTCGGTGGACTGCGTCCTCCCTGCGTCTGCATGGGTTTCCTCCCACATTCCAAACACATGCAGTTCAGGTGAACCGGCTCCGAGTGTGCGAGTGGCATCCTGTCCAGGGCGTACCCCATCCGGCCTCGTGTCCACTGATTCCGGGATAGGCTCTGGCCCACCGTGACCCTGACCAGGACGACGGTTACGGAAAGTGAGTAAAAGAGTCGATCGCGTACATGTTTCACAAAAAAGCCGGCGAACGTGGCATTGAGATGCTGATGGGAAACAGAGCACAGGTGAACTAGGAAACACTGGCATGCTGAGGCTTATCTGGGGCCGTCGCAAGGCATGTCGGAGGAGGCTCTTTAGCGTCTGTCATGCCCTCCACCTCAGGAACGAGCAACACCTGCAGCTGATCAGGGTTCGGGCACATAAAGAACAGCCCGGACTGCAGGAAGTTGCGGAACCTTGTTCAGCCTTGCTACTCGCTTGCGCTTCTCATTCTCGCCTTAGATCTCCTGACCTCCCCGTTTCCCAGTTCCTGCTCCTCGTCCACGACTTCCTGGTTTGTCACGACTTCTCGCCCGTTTACTGGACGACGACTATCGGATTTGACCCTCGGATTCCGTTCACAGATCGGTGACCATTTTGCCTGTTTTCCTGACCACGTCTACTGGATCGCCCCTTGACTTCACTTCCTGTGCTCCGTACTTGGGTCCGACGCATCCGTGCCAGGAGGACACCACGATAGTGTCTCTGGCTCAAGCGGCATGCAGTGGAATTTCGAGTTATTCTCATATGCAGAAACTCATTTTTGCAAATTTGTCTCCTCAAAAAAAATTCTAAGGCTATAACATCATAAACTAAATTGCAAGTGGTAGGTAACAAACTAGGTTTACTTGAGTCACATGTCTGCAGCCATGTCTCTTTCTCTTAATGCAATGTACAAATCGTACTCGTGTCGAGATGTACGTCGCTTCGGACAAAAGCGTCTGCTAAATGAATGAATGTAACGTAAATGTGTTCAAGATGCAACTCTGCAGCAGATGTTCAGCCATGCGCTGGTGTAATTCAGCCCGATTTCCAGAGAGCCGTTTTAATGCTTAGAGGTGAGAGCTGCTGAAAAGGCCGCGTAGCTTTGCCTACATGTTCCACTAGGTGCCAAGGATGACAGCGGATGTCTCTGATGTTCACTCGATTGTCACGCACACTTATGTCCCTGGGTTTACAGAAGGCTTTCCCCGGAAGAAAGAGACGAGGACAGTTCTGCGGTAAGTAAAGCATGAGGACAGCTGGTAGCGTACTGGTTAGAGAAGCTCCATTTGGCTCGAGAAGTTGCAGATTTGAGTCCCACTTCTGGCCCTTGAGCAAGGTCCTTACCCTAAATTGCTCCAGTAATTTAAACAGCTGGGTAATGTTAAAGTGTAAACAGCTTAACACTGTAAGTTGCCTTGGAGAAAAGTGCCAGCTAAATGAATAAACGCAAGCGAAGAAGGGAAGCTGTAGGAAAATAATAAGCACACGAGAGGTACAGCTATTGCTGTGTTGCCGCACATGTGCGATTCTGTACTTCACATGGCCTCTGTTAAATGTGCATCACAGTGCCCTCTTCACTCCAAATGCCTGAGAGGCCTTTCCTAATCAGGAATCCCTGCACATGCCAGCGGGGGAGGCGTCGGACAAGCCCATCTTCAGTCCATCTCTTTGCGTGCCAGAGAAATGGGAGATCTTAGTGAAAAACAAGATCACTGGTGACCTGCTGATGCACTCTTGTGTTTCGTGTGTACCAGACAGGTTGGTACTCTAATTTCCTGAGTTTAAGAAGAACATTCAGTCATCCCTTGGGGTTTCTAACCAGATCAAATTCAATCTCATCTGTGAAAGTGTGTGTTCAGGACTACTGGGCTTCTGTTGGCAGTAGTCACAAGTGGACGATTTCAACTTTTGAAATCTGGTATAATGTGTTCCTACATCCTTTGCATATCCATGGAAAACAGCCCTTTGCCAGCCCTAGCTAGCAGGCCATAATAAGATAATGTGGTCTTCACTGACAAAACCTGGTTTCTCGCCGTATCCTTCAGACACAGCCTGAGCGCAAGCAGACAATATTCCAATATGACAAAATTCCATAACTGAAGTGGTCAATACTCTCAATGTGAGCATTCAACTAACCCTGTGAGATACTTCCATTTGAAGTCACTCTGGCCATCAGCTACAAAGGTAAGAATATTACAATTGCAATGGTGAGATCAGCATTCAACAAAATCATGAAGACAGTCCAAGTCACAGTCCGTGAGGGACATTGTTGCCTAATACTGCTCTGAGATGTACGTCGCTTTGGAGAAAAGCATCTGCTGAATGAATACATGTAAATGTAATGTAATACCCTTGCAGACCCTCCAGTCCTGCTCCCCTCCAAATCACTTGAGGTTCTCTACACAAAGTTTCAGTCCAGTTCAAGAGGAATGCCATCTTCTCTATTTTTTGCCTCTTAAACCATGAGCTTCTTAAACCAACTGAGAAAATGGGTGAGAAAAAAAAGGTTGCTTTGGTTAAGGGGTGAGATGGAAGAAAAAAGTCACCTCCTATGGCTTTGCCATTCATGGCAAATTTTGCATGGCGACTCTAGGAAATCTGCCTGCTCCACTCAAGCCGAATTGGACAGAGAGCCTTTGTGCAGTGCAGGCAAACCCAGTCCGACCACAACTCTTAGGTCAACTGCCTCCTCAGTTAACCGAACAAGCGGGGTCACAAGGCTCAGCACTGATGTCAACCCATTTACTACAACCCCCTAGTGTCCATTCCACTACTGCTCTCTTATGGACTTGGTCTCAATGCTCATTTGCTGCACACAAAAATATCTTATTTATACAGCTCTTCACTTTCTACCACCAACTGTAGTCTCTTACGTTAACTCTTTGTTACAGATACAATATAACCTACAAAATAGCTGATTACATGTATGTCTTTTTTTTGCATTTGGCAGTCTCTGCAAGTTCATTTCTGGTCTCTTTTATTTTATAAGAAAGGCACTGCCGTTACCTTTTCTTTTTTTAAAGAAATGTATGATGCAGCATATGTATTCATACCATGAATTAAAACTGTAGAGTGCTGATTCTGCAGAAGAAAAACATTCTAGAAAAGGGCTCATGACCAGTGACAAAACTGTTGATGGATAGTCTATTATGTTGTATTACTTTAGGAGAGAAGCAGCTTCTGCATATTAAGGGAAAGTCTCTTGGTCACTGCAGAATTGCAGCTGGATCAGAATAGACTTTTAAACTGCTGAGTTGGGGGTGGGGCGTAATGGCAGCCTATGGGTCTGGGGTTATCATACTGACAAGCCTTCAGAGACCAAACCAAGACAGGGAAAGTTGGATGGGGTCAGGGATCTGCCGGGCTTCTAAACCTGACCTCCTTGGCTTGCTGAAGCCCACTTGACCTGGCTGTCTAGCCCAGATAAAAGAGGACCCATCCCGGCAGGCATGTGTCAACACAGAAGCTAACACCCCCATCCATGACATTAATGGTATCTGACAGGCATAAAAACACAAAACAGGAGAGAACTGGCAGATTTTATCCATGCATATGTAACAGCTCCCCGTGACTTGGTATCAATCGGAGACAGTGATGCATGTGAAAGGACACCCTGTCACAAGACACCTTCCATCGTCTCATCACCACAGCCATTGCTGGGCCCACTGGTGCCCGAGTGCAAGGTATGTTTACAAAGTCATAGCATAAAAACGAATAACGGGCACACAGACTCTCCTCTGAAAATTAGAGCACGTCCAAGTTGAAGGTAATATATCAGGGGAAATTTAGAAGTTAGTGCCACTAAACCACAGCAGAAACCCAAGTCAGATCCCCCTGAGGGGACTGAGGCACTGCAATTAAATTTGCGCCCTGATTCAGAAAAGGCAATTTCTGTCTGAGGGTGTAGATCAGAGCACCTGAGCATTGGAAAGGAGACCCACTGTAATCTGTTCCATTACAGCCAGAGACAAACCAATGAAGCGAGGGATCAATGTGGCACACTGACGTAGCTTTAGTCCAGAAGAAGGACGACACAGAGGAATAGCAGCTCATGCTTCACAGCTTTCATTTCAGCTGCTTCTAAGAGGTAATCTCCATCACTGCTCAACAGAATCAGAACCCCTGAGCTCTGTAACTTCTCCAAACGCAATCAGCCAATTGTTTAAAACATTCAAAGTAAAGTATACACAAAATCAATATCTGGAAATCTCCAAAAGTTGTTCAAGTCGATAATATCCTGACAGTAGAAAGGTACAAACGCTACCTTCATTCCGTCCAGACTGCTTGGTAAACAGTGTGGACACTGACCCTAAGAAAAGCTTCTGCATCTCTTCGGCGGTCCTGATCTCATGGCCGAGTTCTGAAGGGCTGCAGAGCAGAGGATGTTAACACAGTTACACCATTCGATGTCTCAAGGTACCAAACCTCACCCCAACAGGTCAGTGCTCTTTGTCCTGCTCAGTGATCCTGCACAAGCAATGAGAGCTAAAAGGGGCATAAGAGCAAATCTAATACCCCCAAGACTCTCCCAAAGTCAGGGGCACTTATAGCTCCAAAGGTCTGCCAACGAAGACGGCCTGATGAAGATTCAAGTCATATTTCGTCCACCATCATATCCGACACCCCTTTTACCACTTACCATCATCTGTGCCGATACCTTTAGCTCCAGTGCTGTAAGGCCTCTGCTCAACCCTCTCATAACTTCATAATCAAAGAGCTCTCTGTTCCACACAGCACTGAACTGTTCAGACAGCAGGGTGTTGTAACATTGGCATGAAAACCAAAAAAATGGGAATATAACTGCTAAGAAAGAAAAGGGAAGTCAAGGACCATTACAAGAATTCAATTCAATTAAATTCAGTTCAGTTCAGTTCAATTCCATGTATTTCCATGGAGCACTCTTCTCACACAGTGACACAGAGCGCTGAAGAAAGGCATCGAAAGCAGAGCCACTATAAGAAGAAGAGCTCATGTTGGTAGCAAGTAAGGGACTGCTCCTTTGCTTACTTCTCAGTTAAGTCTGCTAGATCATGGTAACGCAGTGGTCACCCTCTTGTGCTTTTCTAAATTGCTTCCGGGGGACAAAGGCAGTGGGTGGGGGCACTTCCAGTTGAAAGTCTTATCTCTGCAGTTGTCCAGCGACCGCAGCATAATCCCAAACAAGACTCAAGGGTCATCACAGGGACACAGAGCAGAGTCCATCCCATTCTCTCTACGCCCACTTAGCCCAAAAGAAAGCACCGTTTCCCCCACCGCTCTGGAGATGGTCAGCAGGATTAGCAGTGAATATTAGAGCAGAAGGCTGCCAAGACTTGTGTGGGAAGCCTCTAACTTGACAAACACTCAAATAGCCGAGAAGAGCACCAGGAGCCTCTCCGAGAAGAGGCAGAGCACTGATGACATTTGAAATAAGATGAATAAACAGAGGCATGCACTCAAAACAAACTTTTTCACACACGTTGATCTGTCCACCGCCGCCTTTGCTCAATACAAAATGAGCAGACATTCAGGGAACTACGAGCGAGATGTACGTCGCTTTGGAGAAAAGCGTCTGCTAAATGAATAAATGTATATGCAAAATAGCTTTACGAAAGGAATGCCACACGTCCTCATCTCTACGGGAGCATAGAGCTTCTCGTTTCAACGCTTTTGCAAATGAATAAACAGCTGTACTCAAAAATGCAAAGAAACAGTGAGCTCTGCAAATACTTTGGATGAAAGTGGCTGCTGAGCATGAAAAAAAAAAAAAAGATGAGATCCATGGCTGGAAAGATCCGGTGATGTCAGTACAGCACCTGTTCTCGACTGGAGAGCACAGAATAGAGCCTGTGTCCTGGGGCAGGTGGCCCATCTCTTGCCTCTTCCCCTGCGATTAGGAAACATGCCCTGGGTCACATTCGCACGCTGCTAACGGATGGGCCAACAGCCCCGCAGATTACTGTCTGTCACTGAAATCCAGGCCCTTTATTCCTCCCCCCCACTGTGACTAACTGACTGGCCCTCCCTGGGACGAAGCATTATGTCCATCGGCAGCTAAAGCCCTGTTTGGTTGAGCCCTTTTATGTTTGACGGACAGGCGAGACATCCTTCCCGGTGACCTTGTGGCCCACCTTCCCCCCAGGGCGGGGGGCGCTCAAATGGGAGAGGCGAAAGCGTGTGGGAGGAGAATACAACGCTGGGCAGGGACTCATTCGCATGGG
This sequence comes from Scleropages formosus, assembly GCF_900964775.1. Lineage (NCBI taxonomy): Eukaryota > Metazoa > Chordata > Actinopteri > Osteoglossiformes > Osteoglossidae > Scleropages > Scleropages formosus. The sequence goes on along the minus strand of NC_041827.1, from coordinate 23,802,370 downwards.
GAAAAGACAAAAGAACTTGGGAGCGGAGGTGGGCTCACACACATCGAACGAAGAAAGCAGCACTTGAATTGAGGGCGCGCACACACACACACACACACACACACACACACACGAAGAAAAGACGCACCTGATTTCCGCGTCTCTTCCGCGAATCCCACATGGACTGTGGCTGCTGAAGCTGACGGTTAAAGATGGACACACTTCATTGTTTTGCTATAATTGAACATTTTCCTTTATGTGCTCCAGAGGCCAGGTTCTGCTCCGATGCCCATAACCCCAACACTCGGCTCCCATTGTGAGCCTTCGGGAAGTTTACACAGCTTCTCTCTCTCCTTTGTGCCATTCAGGTTACCGCGCTAACCATTAACCGACTCCGCCGCGGACAGCCGCACGCAGCCTCTTCGTAGAGCTTTACGAAAATAAACGTATGCGTGTGAGAGTTTGTACCGTCCCCACATCACATTCACCGCCTTCTCAAGAGGTGGCTGCGGATTTTTTACACCGTCCGAGACACACGTTACAAATTCTAGTTTTGTGGTGCACTTCCAAACCGAACACCAACAGATGAGACCGGCAGCCAGACTGGATCTGGGAAATGCGCTATATACTATATATATCCCCCATCCAGCACAATGGTTCTGGCATGTTAACGTTACACGTCTCGCAGCGAGACGTCTGGAAGCAAAGGACACGTCTCCCCTTGCGGAAACAGAAGCAAACAGACATGGTGCGAGAGGCTGAATGAGGGATGCTGCAAACGGGTCTCTGTCTCCAAGCGCACCGCTGTGCCATTCAGAACGACACAAATGGAGGAAGAGGAAGAGGAAGAGAGGTCCGTCCCATCTCGCAACGCTCTGACACTCTGACAGCAGCAGGCTTGGGATGAGATCGGGGAGACGACACAGCTGCCACCAGCTGTCTCCCTCACTTTTTAAGGCCTTCGGGGCTTCGGGGCCCGTTTCTCTCACGCCACTTGACCGGATCAGCAAGGTGAAAAATTCTGAATGCTGAGCACTAGTTTAACAGTTTAAATGCTAATACTTCACACATGAAATGTTTCTTTTTCAGAAGAATGAATAAAGCAAATTACATTTTGCCAAACGACACCCGTTCAATATTCGCATTTATTCATGTCGTTGACACTCTTCTCCAAGGCAACTTACAATGCTAAGCAACATTAACAAGCTAATTATTTACCCCTTTATACAGCTGGGTAATTTTACTGGAGCAATGTAGAGTAAGCACCTCGCTCAAGGCTACCGCAGCTACAGGTGGGATCGGGATCGGAGACCTCTGGGTCCAAAGGCAGCAGCTCCAACCACTGCACTATGAGCCGTCACCAGTATTTTCTATTTGCTTAGCAGAACTTAATCTGAACCAAATTCCATAACACAAAAATATACATTCCCATTAATTTCTACTCTAACATATCTACAGCGGTCTGACAAATCCCGTAGTTTTCAGAGTGCACTTTAACTGGCAGTCAATAAATGAAAAATAAATCAATGCAAGAACTTGTGTGCGCTGCCAGGCCCTTGGCCTGAGCCTATAACCTCTAACTGTGCTCTAATGCTTCTCTCAAACAGTTCATTCCCCATAAAGAAATACTGCGTTTTGTACAAACGGAAGCCAGAAACCACTGACTGTTTCAACAGAAATGAACCAAGTGGGACTCAAAGTGGCCTCTGTCACAGCATCCCCTCCTCCCTCCTCCCTCCCTCCTGTGTCCCAGTCCTCTCTGTTACGCTTCACTCTATAATTCTCTTCTTTTACTTTCTTCACTTGCTCTTGTCTCAACCCTCCCCCGAACGGGGACACATTTTTATTCCCCTGCTCTCTCTGGATTCGAGCTTCACAGAGCCATGTGCAAATATTACACAGGTGAGTGGGCCAGGTTCAGGTCTTTAATAGAAAAACATGGAAAAGCCACTCCCCCATGGATGCTCATCTCTTCTTCCACACCAAATTTCTTCCCTCCGATTCTGCAATGGGTGGCATGTGGTCGGCGTTTGAAGGCAATAATCAGCAGTGTACAAAGTGTGCATATGACATATATCAATGTCACAGAAAGAGCAATACACACCTGTTTACATTACATTCAGCTGCTGCAGACAGAATAGCTTTTTCCCCAGTGAGTTTCGCACATATAATTTTAAAGGTTAACCCTTCTTACTGGCGACCATTGTTTCCTCAAGTGACTCATCTTTACGCCCTGTGCCAAACTACTGTAATTCCCGATTACTCTCAAAACACCATACATTGTTAACACGACACACAATATACCGCTACACACTATCTGTGCTGAACTGCGGGAGGTGCCAGGTACCAGTCTCTTAATTTCGAATTCTCCAGGTTTATCTCGGTATCCAAACACCGATCTTGGGCGCGGGTTTGCGAGCCGATGGGGCGAAAGGAGACGCGCGGAAGCCGTCTGTCCATCACGGAACATTTGTTTGAACTCCGGCACGCACCGAGAAATTGGATCCGAGGACCTGCACCTCCAGCCGGCCTTCCACGTTCCCCAATGAGCCTCGGAATGGTCTCTCGCAGCCTCCTTTGTGGACGCGCAACTTTTACATTTCCCAGCAACCCTTGCTCACCACAACGATTGAGAATCGAATATCGGTAGCGCGGGTTGTTACAGCATCTCGCAAACCTTTACAAATGTAAACATTTTTAGTCTGCGCACAGCTTAAGAAAATAGCAGCTGAAATATTTGACAGTTGCCTTCAGGTCTGCCAGAATTGCTGTGGAGCACAGAATCAGGGATCGCATTACAATGAAATCAAAAAGCAAGGATTTAGGAGACGGGTACGAAAGGGGATAAGTTTAAACACCCCGATGGGGAACGGGCACATCGTGTGATGCAACTCTCTGCAACGGTTCCGTGCATGACGGCGTCGCAGCCGAATTCCACGTTACAGTCATGGCTCATGCATATCAATAGAGCGGCGTGGGATGTGCTCGGACACGTTCTAAACTCATCGGCAGTGCGCCGAAGCGCCCGTGTCTCCATGACTTCCTCTAAAATAATGAGTCCAACATATTTTCTTGGAGTTGGGGAGAAGTCGTGTAATTGGCACACCGAGACGGTTTATCGGCGATGCGTGAGAAAGACGCCGTCAGCAAGCCCGGTCTCTTGCCAGGGAGCGAAGCAGCACGCACACCCCTCCCGGTGGGCAGCGTCGGGCCCGGCGATGCGAGCGGCCCGTTATCGCGTCACGCCTGCTCGCTAATCAACACCCGTGCCGTGTTCGCGGCTCCCGTAGCAAATGCAGACCGCTGTCTTCCTGAGCAGCACACAGCCACTTCCACTTTCCTATCTTGATCGAAAAAAGGATCTGCTGCCTCTCATCTCGGCGATCTGTCACCGTTTCATCTGATCTGGCCGGGTCACATACAGCACGTCATTCATTTACATTGTGCATTTTGTTTCCTCTTGCCAGCATTTCTCCTTCGGGAGGCGCGGCCGTGACTTGTCTCCTGTCCACGGACGGCCCATCCACGTTGCTGCGAGCAATGTGCAGACTCACCGTTTTGGGAACCAGCTCGACACCTTTAATAAAAACTATTTTAATTACACCTGCAATTACACGAGACAAGTTAAAACTGCACTGGATTTTGGCTTTCTGGGCCCTCGAAACTGCTCTGCACTACGATTCCTGACGAGGGAGCGAAGAGCGGCGTCTCTCCCGGTCGCTTCCATTGAACGAGCGCAACTTCGCCGAGTCGGGACACTTGCTTACAAAACTCTCCACGCGCTTTTCACAGCAGGTGTTACGTGGTTCTGCCTGAAGTTGGAGCAAAAGCAAATGAATCAACAGTGGAACAAAAGTTCTGCATGAGCTGTGTAGCTGTGGAACAATGAGCCTCAGCAAAGGGTGTGTATTAGTGATGTACAAATGGAGGTGGAGCGACTGCACTTACCGTTTTCAGAAAAGCGTGTTTATACTACAGACTTAAATCAGAAGGCGAGCTCTTTTACTGGAAAAGTACGATTTGCTGTATCGGTGTCCGTCTCACAAAAAAAAATGTCCCAGAATCCCTCAGAAAGGACACGAGACGGGTCTCGTGTAAACAGTTGCATTGTGGGTAACTTGTAAATAACATGTGCAACCAGTGGGAGCGCTTCTGGGGGAAATGATGGGGTGACTGTGTGTGTCAGTGGGTGGAGAGAAAGCCTGGGGGTCCTAGACAGGCTAGGAAGTCCAGCTAGAATTCCAGCTTGAATTCCAGCTTGAATTCCAGCTCCTGGAGGTAATGGGGTCCTTGGCCCGAGAGCATCGTTTCCCTAGTGCCAGTGTTCAGTAGAACATTCAAGATGAACGCTGCCCCTGCGTCCTTCTTCACCCCATCCGAACCCACAGTGCTGGCAACAGGATCAGGGGTACGACTAAGTGACAAGTGTTCTTGTAAAGCCGTGCTCCCTGAGCAAAAAATTAATAATTTCTTCTCTTGCCCCGACCGCCGGTGCGAGGAGCCTCTTCGGCCTTTTCGGATACACACGGTACGCGCGTGCTGCCCGTAAACAAAGGAAAAAAAACGACGCTAATTTAAGGCTGAACAAAGTGCGTCTCTCATGAAGCCTCTTCCCCCTCCGATGCAGCCCTGTGCTGGTCACCTTTCACCGAGACACCGCTGTTCTAATGATGTTCTCACCTGGGTGTAAGCAAGTGTTCCACAGATATGTGCTCACTCACTGGCTGCTCTTCTCTTTCATGGGAGTCCAGGGTTATTTTTCTAAGTGGTAAGAGATCGAGACAAGAGCGAGGTCACAATGTCACTGGCAGCATTGCCAACGAGTACAGCTTGGGAGGGATGGAAAGGGCTGAGTGGGGCTGCCAGCAAGTCATGGGCTACAGTGTGCGCCACAACAGCTTGGAAGGAGTGAAGGTGAGCTGTTGGCACTGAGCTTAACAGGCTAAACTCACCACTGGTCGCACAGAGCTAAACACCAACAAGAAGGAAAGATAAACTAAAAAGTTACATCTTAAAGCTGCTTCACATGCACATTGTTAGCCAATACCGGAGATATTCGGTCTGTTGCTCTGAGAAGTGAAAAAAATGAACACTAAATGTTTCTTAAACCGAAAGCCCCCCTTTTAATGTAACCTGAAGCAAACAGCAAACCTTTGCGCGATCCATAATAACCCGAAATAGCTTATTTCTATGCCGAAATAACGACCAGTCGAGATGCAAAGCAGCCAGTATAGATATTTATTTAGAAATTCCCCAAAAAAAGAGCCATTAAGTTGAACAGCACTGTGCTGGATTAGGAGCAATAACAGTGTGTACACTGCTTCACTAGTGATGCTCCACTTTATTACTGCATGTCAACGGTGCAGAAAATAAACAATTATGTACAACTGAAATTAGATGATAGTCATTTTAGAACCCTGAATTAAAGGGAGAATAACTGCACACTTTCCTCAGAGATACACACTTAAATGATGGCTCATGGTGTTAATGGGTTAACTCTGCCTTCAGCACTTTCCCCAGATGCATCATTAACCCACAGTGAGCCCTCCTGCCATTAGTTTCCCTTCCATCTCTCTTTAGTTGCAATGAGCTTAATTTATTGCGCCAGTACTGAAGTGAACGCAAGAAGAGCTTATTATCTTCTTATCTGCTCTTCTGAATTATCCCAAAGGTGGTTAATGTGCTTTCATTCCACAGGGAACCAACAGGAAGCTGTGTGTTACGCCAGGTTCCACTATAGAACGGATGAACGAACAGGAATCCAGCACCGCCCCCCCCCACATGTCCCCCAGCGCAAATGGACATTGCAATACAGGCAAAAACACCGTGCCACCGAAACTGCTCTGCATTTATATTGATTCATTTAGCTGATGCTTTTCTCCAGAGGAACTTGAAATGTTAAGATGGTACTGGGGGGTGCGGTGGCGCAGCGGGTTGGACCGAGTCCTGCTTTCTGGTGGGTCTGTGGTTCAAGTCCTGCTTGGGGTGCCTTGTGATGGACTGGCGTCCCATCCTGGGTTTGTTCCCTCCTCCTCCTCCAGCCTTGTGCCCTGTGTTGCTGGGTTAGGCTCTGGCTTGCCACGACCCTGCTTGAAATAAGCAGCTTTGGCCTCTGTGTGTGTGTACTTATAATGATTTACCAATTTATGCAGCGGGGTAATTTTTACCAGAGTAATTCTGAATCTGTACCTTGCTCAAAGGTACTACGGCAGGCAAGGATTTAAACCCGTGACCTCTGAGACCAGTGGTGGCAACTTGAACCAACCACATGAAGCCAGAGGGTAGAGCCCGCAGGAGTCTTTGCTACAAGTTGTCGACGGTGCTCAGAGGAGGCCAGAAGTGGCTTGTGAAATTTCTCACATTCTTGCGCATTTCTGCAGCTCTGCTGCACGTTACCAGTGTTGCCTTGCTGAAGGTCACGAGAGGAAAGCTCACCTCGGACTCTCAGTTTTCACATCACGATCATACCCATTCACGTAGTTTGCAAAGTTTGTGCAATACTTGCTCTCCGCCTAAAACCTGTCAGGTTTGGGAGATGTGGAGGAGGAAAAGACGGAGCTCGACCTGAGCCTAGGCAGAAACCTGACACCCAGTGTAGCCCCACCAGGGGCTTTCGGCCTGATCCAGGCTTGTGTAGAGCAAGCGTGAAATCGCACCCTGTGCCCCCCTCTTGTCCTCCAACAGAAGAAACATGGAAAGGGGCTTTGCTGACAGCCTGGGAAAGCACACAGGAGTTTGCCAGGGAGACCCTGAGCCACATCTTCATGATAACTACACCAGAGTGGCAATAAAATATTCATGATATCCCATCAACGTGGGCCGCTGGTTCAAGGACTTTATGTGAGCAAAACCTCTGTGCTTAAAAATTCACAAAACAAAACAGTTTATTTGAGATTGTCGTGAGAGTTGGTTTCCACTGGGGACGATATTTTCTCCGAGGGTGGAGCCTTCAGATCAATATGGAAAGTTCCCCTCTTTGTTGAGTATTGCACACTCACACCAACTCACACACACACACAATGAAAGGACAGCAGTGTCTTCATTAGCACATGATTTGGGGGCACTAGCTCTGAGCTGCCCACACAGTCTAAGAGGATTTTCCACTGTCACTCACAAACGTGATCCCCAGGAATTCTCAGCCCTACACAGATGACCTCTGCTCTGCCTTTCTTGAAACGATGTCTCTCCAACGGCTCTGGGACGCAAGGGGTGAGAGAGATGAGCACCAGAATTGTATGCAAGGAACCTAATATCCCTAAAACAGGAGCCACACACACCCATCTCTGGGAATGGAAGGTTAAATCAAGCATGCATTAGCCAAAAAAGGAGCAGGACCCACGGCCTGATGGCTGGCTCCATCCACCCCGTTACACTATCATCATTGTCACTGCTATTATTAGGTTATCTGGCAGACGGTCTCATCCAGCAACTCATGCAGACCCGTTAAAGAGCTTCTTACAGGTTCAACAGGATTTACTCAACTGGTTCTTAAGGAAATTATGTCAAGAGTGTCCAACCCTTGCAAACAATGTGCCTTCCACTAGTCCTCTAATTTCCCACACAGGCCAATTACAAATACATACTGTATTGTACCACACTGCCCGCTCCTCAGTCCTCCTGAGGGCTTGTGTCCCATCACCAGGCAGAGGGTCGGGGACAACGCAGAAGGACATCTGTGCTGAGGTGGGAGTCCTTTCACAAAACATTCAACACTCGTTTGTCAACCGCCCCCAGGTCTCCCAGAGGGTAAATGGACTTTGTGAATGAGGAGGCAAGCCCACGCACGCACCCCTCGGCCATGAGGGCCAGCAGCTCCCTCAGGAGGGGGTCCTTGGCAGGGAAGGGGACATGAGTGACAGAGTCCCTTTCACAGACCTCCCACTCACCTCAAAAGCTGGGTTACAAATGAAACAGGTTCAGCAGCCTCAGCTGGAGGGCACCGTATCAATGGTCATTGGGGAGAGCCCACCTCCACCCATAACAATTAACACCTACTCCTCCTACGTGTGGTCAGCCACAAAACTGAGGCTGCATTTGCAAGCGCACAAAACATCAAAGCTGATCACGACATCACGCACGACCGCTCCGAGCGGAGCCCAGTGCTTCATCTCAGCAAATCTCTCACAATTTCAAAGTCTTTGTAAACGGCTTCAATCCAACATGAGGAGGAGGAGGAGAGATGCTACAGGGCTGCTCCTCCATGCATGCAATGCTACCAGATCCATGGACAAAGCTGCATCAACACATCTCTTATTTGAAAGTCATCTTCCTCCAAGGAAGTGTGCAGTTGATGCAAGCAGGCCTCACTTTAGCACACGCACACAAACACACTGAAACCACTTGTCCCAAGCAGGGGATACGGTGAACTGGAGCCTAACCTGGCAACACAGGGCATAAGGCTGAAGGGGGAGGGGACGCAGCCAGGCCGGGACACCAGTTTGTCACAAGGCACCCCAAACGGGACTTGAACCCCAGACCTGCCAGAGAGCAGGACCAGGACAAACCCGCTGCACCACCGCGCCCCCCCTTCATGCACAGCAGTGTTTAGAGTTTACATAGGAAGGTGCAAAAAGCATCTAGTGAGCAGCAGTTCTGTGGGCAGAAACACCTCGTTGAAGAGAGAGGTCGGGGGAAATAGGTCAACAGATAAATAATCAAAGAAATCTCACAAAATCGTCCACAATTGGCAAGAATATCTTAAACATCATATTGCTGCCAAAGTTTCACGTCCATAAAACCGAGTGCAAGAAAACTCATTTCAGTCCCAGAAAGTAACAGAAAACAAAACACTAGCGAAAAAATAAACAGCAGAGCATGGTGGGAATACTACAGGTAATCACACAACATGAACTCCAGTCTGTCCTTTAACCCATTTCCTCACAGCATTTACCTTATACACCTACAAATATGCCTTATGAACAAACAAAAAAGAGAAAGCAAGCAAGAATTACTCTCGCTTTGTCTGAACACCAGCAAAGAGAAAAAAAGTCCTCAAATCGCTCAGTAATAAGAAGCACAGACACGATATCGTTTTTGTCACCCCCCCTCCGCCACCCCCCACTTCCACAGAACTCTCAGGCAACACAGAAAAGCCGGTTGCAAACTTGCTATTTCCAAGTGCCGTTTTCTGCCCTGCCTCTTTGGCATAAAATTTTGTAATGTTTTCAAGTCTTCCTAACAAGACACAACTCAGTTTCTTGACTGCGACAGTTACAAGCCACAGCCGAGGGAGATATGGGCAGAAGGACACTGCATACTGAGAGGTACGTCGCTTTGGAGAAAAGCGTCTGCTAAACGAATACATGTACACATAAATGTGAATATGGTAATAAAAGATGACAGACTGGACAAACGGGGGCAACGAGACCTCGGCCTTGACTTCACTCCCTGGAATTGGACCTCAGGGGTTACAACCTCCCTGGTGACCTATGAAAGGGGGGAAAAAAAACATGCGAGCCAGTGCAGGGGTGCAAATGTTTGGACAAAGCGTGATCTTCATGTTTAGCACTGTAATCTGGACCCCACACTAGAGAAAGAGGCTCTACACGCAAAGAATAGCGAGTACACAAACCACATGTGTGTTGGCGCATCATCTTCTACATGGAAACTTCAGGTTTGAGTCCAGTCAAGACTTCTAAAGCTCCCAGTGTTACCAAACACACACTTCTCCCTGGGTAATTGACCACAATTAATTAGTCCTTCACTCACAGCCCAGTCCCCAAATTGTCAGCTTGCTGCCCATGGACACGTGCCCTTCTGAACCCTTCTCGAACAGTCTCGCGGTGGATGGAAAACAGGCCCCCCCTCTGCATTTCAGTCCGAGTCAGAAGACTTTAGTCATCACCAGGGAAACACAGCTTACATTTTGGTAAAGGTTGGCCTTTCTGTCGTTCATCATTAGTACAACTAATCCAGTGGAAGCGATATTTCTCCAGACATTTTAATCTACCTCTAGGACGGCTTTACGTTCAAGAGCACTCAAGGCAGATCCAAAGTTTTCGACACCCAAAACCAACTGTGCCTCATAAAAGCCAGGAGGATTTTAACTTAATGGCTACTCAGGTCTTTGCTCACCAGCATTCAGCACTTACACCTCAAAGCTGGATCTGACCCTGCAGGAATAAGTAGCTCATATGAGTCGTTCCTCCAGTTTAACCAGTTTGGCCTGGTTTTCAGAACATTAGAAGAATATGGAAAACACATGACATGTCTGTCAAGGTACAATCTTTTCGCCACACGATCAGGTGCGGCCTTAACAGAAGCACAGGACTGCAGAGGCTCGAGTGAAGATGAGGAACCTCTTCACTCAAGGACCAACTTAGAAGGTTCCTCAGCTTTAGGGAGCTCAATGTATCCGCAAGCAGCATCCCCCATTTTCTTTGTGCCCCCAGCAAGTTGAGGAACACGGGGGCTACAGGTATGTGATTAACCTCTCACCATGTTCAGATCTCCAACAATTATTCACGCCCAATCCCCAGGCACGTTATGCAAGCCATTTCTCAATAACTTTGACTCTTACAACAAAAGAAAGAGCAACTCAGTTTGCTGAAGACTGCTATTACATTTAGCTCCTGTTGAAAAATCCCACATTTTTCTTTGATGGGTTTACATCCCAACCAGCCACCTGTAGAATGAAAACCTATATTGTTTACTGGCAAAACAAACCAGTGCCCAAGCACAAAAGTGCAGAGAGGATTTGATTTGAATATCAGGCTTGGCAAATGAGGTAGAATAAAATAAAGATTATGAGCTGGACCACTTCTCCATAATGCTCCTTTGAAAGGAAAGGACGTGATTAAGTGCTACATTCTCTTTGTCAACAGCTTTAAAACATTAGTCATTCTTTGGAGTTGGGCCATGGGTCTGCTTCTCATTTCTGTCAATGCCTTGTGCAAATCAAAGAAATATGGAAGCATTTGAATAAAAACTTATTTACTATGAATACAAACAATTAGTGTAATAATAGGGCAATAGTGACAAACATGGGAGCAGTTGGTAGGGTTAGGGCTGCTGCCTCTGGATGCAACGGTTACAGATCAAATCCCACCACCAGCTGCAGTACCCTTGAGCAAGTTACTAAATTGGTCCAGGAAAATTCCCTGGCTGTATAAATGGGTAAACAACTGTAGACAAGGTGGCACAGTGAGTAGTGCTGTTGTCTCACAGCACCTGGGTGGTGCGAGAAGATGTGGGTTTGATCCCCTCTCAGTCTGTGTAGAGTTTGCATGTTCTCCTCATGCCTGTGTGGGTTTCCTCTGGGTGCTCTGGTTTCCTCCTATAGTCCAAAGACATGCGGTTCAAGTTCCCCCACAGTGTGTGAGTGACAGAGACAGTGTGTGTGTGTTCCACTGATGTATGGATAAGTGACCCATTGTAAGTAGTGTATCTAGCAGTGTAAGCCACTGTGGTGAATAAGGAGTGTGGGCTGATAGTAACACTACATAGAGTTCATTTGAAATTGCTTTGGAGAGAAGTGTCTGCTAAAAAATTAAATGTACTTTAACTTTGGAGGAAAGCACCAAATTAATGTAATAAGTTCATAATCACATATTTACTTCCCAGGAGTAAAGTAATTAAGGAACCAAAAAGAAAGCTCCCACCAACTCCCAAATGACTGGAAGAATACCCAGTGATGTGTGTAACACCTTGGTTTCTTCCTGGAAGGACCCAGACTGCATCAACAGCAGGCAATGACTGCAAGCAAAGCCCATAGATATCATAGCTGACAGACTGGTCTAGAACATCTTCCACCTCTGGGTAGAGTTAACGCATTTCTTTTAATGGTAATACAAGGTGATGCAGTTTGGCAAGAAATGCCAGGTCACCCTGACCTGGGTCGATGGGCACAGGAGGGATACATGGAGCCCGGGGCAGCACTGACACGGGTAACAATGGAAGGACTATATTTAGAGCATGTACTGCCACCTTCCATCCACTTCCACCGAATGATCCTCCACTGGGTGCCGAAGGCTTCTGCAGAGCCACAGAACGAGACTTGAATGCTCCAAGGCACACGCTGCACAGTTATGCGAATAATAAAAAAAAAAAAATAATTCAGACACCGTCATTGCATGCAGAGCAGTAGAAATATCAAGGAACCTTCAGAGTGAGCCAGCGCTGACAGTGCCACTCCTTGGCTAAGTGACACCTAAATAACCACAAAATCTGCAATCAGCACCTTTGCCTGCAATTCTATTGGTCTCAGCTGTGCCTCCAGGCACCCCTCACTCCTCCAGAAGCCTCGTGCTGCAGATGAAAATACGAAAAGAGGGGATTTCTAGCAAGTGGTGTTCTGATGGACAAACCCAGCGCTGGACAATCTAGACAAGCTTGGGAATGTCCAGTGACCAGGAATTATAAGAGCACAGTGCCGAAGAGAAGCAACTGACTATTCCCTACCGCAATGAAAACTAATAAACTGGCAAAAATAAACACCAGACATACATACTGCTGCATGCGTTTAAAAGCCAACATGCCGAGCAAAGCAAGTAGCGCTGATTTACTGCAGGCTGGCAACGGCAAGACTAGAGGGGCAACAGATGAGACACATTGGATGTGACATATTGTGCTGGCCATGTATTTTTCAGAAGGAGAAGTCCAGTGGATGCAGGATCATATGTGCTATCTGGGGCAGCTTGTTTCAAGACTCTCCACAAATACACAGGCGACTTACAGTACGTATAAGTGTGTGTATGACAATGATGAAAGTTCCTCCCAGGTCACCCTATCTAATACCCTTTCTGACTTGTAGGGACTGCGGGGAAGTCTCACGTTCTCATTTTAGCGCCGGTGACACTCCCACGGCCCCCCCGCTTCCCTTGCTCTGCCTGCTGTGTCTGGAGGGCCGTCAGAGAGCAGGGGCTGAAGGAGGAGCATGATGCAGACCTGCAGGGAAATACATGCTATGTGACAGCAGCGCACAGCAAACACCCTCGGGATGCTGAGTCGGCCAGCGGATGGAGGATGACTTGCCTCCCGCTTTCCTCAGGAGCCGAGTCAGGCCATCCGAGCCACAGAAAATGAGCGGCTCCTCTTCCCTGGTTAAGCACCTCATTAAAAGGAGCAGGACGCAGCGGTTTACTTATTACGGGGGACGAGGTGTTTGGTTTTTACTGCTGGGAAAAGCACTGCCAAAGCAGAGATAGTATTTCAGTTTTCTTCAGTTATTGTTTCCTCACCATTTACTGGCAGATCTGCTTTTTTTTTTTCTAATGAAGGGCAATTTTTTTTTTTTTTTATTTTAAATTTGAAAACTACTCTCCTTCCTGTTGAGGAGAAATCATAGCTACCACAAAAGAACAGCATCACATGTATCAGGATCACGTGATTGATACCCCGAGTAAGAACCATCTTTGTGTGTTTCTTTCATTACATTCACTCATTCACTCATTCAACAGTTTTGGTTCAGAGCAAAGTACAACTCGGAGTAAAAAAAGCACATTTCGCAACAGACTTTTAGACAGATACTGTATGTGGCCACCAAAGCAACTTTGTCCAGCATTACACCTTTTGCTTCTCTTTTATGTAACCGATGTTTAATATGTAATAGAAACCTGTATTTGTTAGCATTTACAGTCATTTTCTTTGTCTTCCCACAAATCAGGTTTGATATAGATCTTCTGTTGGGCAGCAGGAGCGAGAGAGTCCACAGCCTGGTAGGATTTTTCCACAATGTGAAGAAACAAACAAACACAGTCCAGAGAACTGCAGGGAATAACAGTGCTCACACTTAGCGTTCGATACTTTCCTTTTTTGTCTTCATTAGAGCTGTAAACGCATAAAAGAGCGTTTAGATTTTTTCATTGATTATCTTATTTGTTTTATGAACAGCAGAGGGTCACAACAGTATACAGACAGTGGACTGAGAAATTGCAAATATGTCCACTTACAGAGAGTGAAAGCTCAAGGTCAAAAGGTTTATCACAGGTAGAAAGGACTGTTATAATATCTTCTAGTAGGGTGTCCGCATATTCCATAATTCATCAGAGCTGTCATACAAATCAAATGTCAGTTTTTCAAGAGGGAGAAATTTAAACACTTGAAAACACAGTCATCCACATATTTAGAGAGGGAACTTCTGGTGTCGAGCACAGCAGCAAAACACATTTCGCTGTTAAATGTGTAACAGTACTTAACGTATGGATCATGACATCATCAAGAAAGGGGTTTGGGTTGTGACTGATCAAGAGAATAGTTGAGGAGAAATTTTTTTTTTTCTTTTTTAAAGCTTTCTTGGATAGTTGCCAGGTCCCCAATTTTTGAAATCTTAAAACTGGGAAGAAGTGGTTTTCTTTAAAATTCAATCACCAATTACTACAGGTAAAGGACAGAATTTCAATATTTAAATAGAGAGGTGAAGGAATGATGACCGCGCATCACATCCCATGAGCTGTTAGGATAACTGAGACCCATCTCTGGTTCTTGTAGGATGATAAATATGTTTTTCAAAGCACCTTCAGAACACCACGGAGAAAGATAAGACATACATTTCCCAAAACTTTAAATTTCAAAAAAGCCTTCATGTGCAAAAGCCCGGTGGATTCGAAAAGGGACTCGAAAAGAGAAAGCCTGCTGACTGAAATCAGCTTCGACTGATATCAAACTTCCCTTTCCAGACTGAGTTCGCTTTTGAAGCCAATGAAGTTTCCCGTCCTAGCTCTGCCTGGGCAAGTCTGGGTGGTTAATCCAGATCCATTTTCGGCAGCACTTCCCCACTGCCTTCTCACCGACTGCAGAATATCCTGACCAAGTTAGTCTACGGCACTTAACTAAAGCTCCGGTGTTAGCGTTTCTCATGGCTAAGTGCTGCCGAAGCAGATGAGTAAGACGGATCACACTGGGCTCCAGTAGACAGTGTCCCTCTCTGTCCAGCTGTTTTAAGAGCCGATTGCTTTTGCTTCTCTGTGACCCCAGGAAGAGGGAGAAGGGAAAACGGAGTGAGGCAGTAATGTTGATTCAATCGTGGAAAAGCTTTCCATTCAGGCTGCTCTTACAGACTCAGTCTTACTGGATTACAACTTAAACCTCACGCACACACACACACTGCAAGCCCTTTTATCGCACACAAGTCCATTTTTTCTTTGCATTTAAACTAAAAAAATTATGAAGACCGGACGACAACAGCAATTTACAGCCACAGGGAACAGGTCAGACAGAAGCCTGATTTTCATCATCACCTTAATGGTGATAATTGTTAAAATTGAGCGGGAGACAAACCCGTCCGTTTTCAGACAGACTCCGCACACATGTATGAGAAATCATGGAACACCGGGCTTATTGTGGACCCGATGAAGTGTGACTGCAGGGGAACAGCGCAGTGGGGCCGACGGGAAAACACAGAGGAGCACGTGGATTGATTTTAAAGGCTGTCTATTATTATATAACAGCCTGCTTGAGGAACGGAGACAGATTCCAATCCACCAAAGGTGTCAAACACTGCTTCCATCGTGTTAGGGCTGCAGGAGTCGATGAGATTCTGCCAGAGATGTTAAAAGCACCGGACGGGGTGGGGGTAGCATAGCTCATGCGACTCTTCTGTGTAGTATTGAAGATGGGTAGGGTACCTCTAGAGTGGCAAACTGGTGTGCTGGTCCCTATATTTAAGGGAGGGGACTGAAAGGTGTGTTCTAACCACAGGAAGATACCGGGGGTACTCCTCAGCCTCCCTGGTGATGCTTATGCATGGGTACTGAAAAGCAGACTGTGCCCAATACCTGATTCAGCAGAGACAATGACTTCCTCCTGGTCAGGGAACAGGGGACCAGATCTGCTGCTGGCACAGATGCTTGAGGGGGAGGGAAATATGCTAATACAGTCAATATGTGTTTTGTAGACTTGGAAAAGACAGGAGTGTTTCCCTCGGCATGCGCTATGGGACGTGCTGCAGGAGTATGGGGTGCTGGGACTCCTGATGCCTGTAATCAGTATGAAGAGACTGTGAGCTGTGTCCATATTGCCGGTGTTAAGCTGAACCTATTCGATGTGGGTGTCGGACTCTGCCAAGATTGAGTTTTGTCTGCATTCGTGTTTATGTTACACACAAACAGGATATCAAAACACAGCCAAGGTTTGAACAGCATTCAGCTGGTGGGGGCAACTCTGCTTCTTGTGGATTACACAGCTCTAGGACTGTAACCTTCCATGGACACTTGACCCTTTTGCTGCCACATGTGACACAGCTGCTCTGAACACCAGCATCTACCAGTCTCAGGTCATGCTCCTGAAAGTGTGTTGCTCTTTCCAAGTGATGTGGAACAACTGCCCTTAGTGGAAGTATCTCAGGGTCTTGTTCATTTACTCACTTAGCTGATGCTTTTCTCCAACGTGACTTACAATGTTACTCTACCAACACTTATTTACCCCTTAATACAGCTGGGTAATTGTACTAGAGCATTTTAGGGTAAGTACCTTACCCCAGGGTACTACAGCTGGAGAAGGGATTCAAACCTGTAACCTCTGGGTCCAAAGGCAGCAGCTCTAACCACGATGCTAGCAGCTGCCCAGCTGTTCACGGATGACGGGAGAAGGGAGTGCGAGACGAACACGGATCACTGCCGTGTCAGCAGTCCTGCGGGCACTGTATTGATCTGTGGTGATGAAGTGGGAATCAATTTTACAGACAAAGCTTTTGGTTTACCACCACCTCTACAGCCCCATCCTCACCTATAGTCATGAGCTTTGGGCAATGACCAAAAGACAAGACTGCCGATAGAAGCAGCTACAATGAGGTTTCTGAACAAGGTTGCTGGACTTGCTCTGTGACCAGCTGAGGACCTCAGAGATCCGGAAGAGCCCTGACAAAGAGTCGATAGTCCTCTGGATCAAGAGGAGCCAGTTGAAGTGATTCAGGCATATTGCAAGAATACTCCCAGACTGACTCCCGCTGGAGTTATACCATCTATACCGTATGTGTTCCATCGGGAGGACATGACGGGGTAGTTATTGGACACGGTGGAGAGGTTATATCTCTTGGATGACCTGGGAAAAAGAAGCTGGGGACCATTGCTGGGAATAGGAAGGTTTGACTCTGCCTTCTCAGCATGTTTCCACTGCGATCCTCTCTAGCACAAGGGCATCGAACCTGAATGGAACTAACTTGCTCAAGCAAAGCAGTTCTTTCACGCAGTTTCTTCAGTGCTTCTATTTTGACAGGTATTTTCTAGACCTTAGCAGAAAAGTGAACATTTTCAAGGCAACTGGAAGCAAACTAAGGTATTACTCCATAAGTGCGCTCATGTTCCTCATAGGGGCAGTTAACCCCATAGTGCTTCTGACCCCGGCACCTAAAATAGGCTGTGATTAAGGAACTGGATATAAATAGTGACCCTTGGCACACTGAGAGGACAGATGTGCACTCGACATGAGTGTGTATATGTAACAGACTGTGGGTTACGGTGGGCAGAGCTCTAGTACTGCGGGGGACACTCAGCGTTCCAGCTGTGCTTGGCCAGAGATGATCACGCTGACCCACATTATCCTGTTCTCTCCATGGATTTGGCCTCCGTCACCATCCCCCCCTCACACGACCCACGGGCAGGGGGTTAATCCAACGTTACGTCACGCAATCTAAAAGGTTTCTCTGTCACATTCTTACCATTTTCCATAATCCTGTCTGTGGATGAAAACACCACAATCGGACGAGTATATAAAATGAATGTGAACATGCACATGTACTCTCAAGCTGTACTTCACACTTGCTTTATATTCTCTTCCTATTGCGGCATAAATACTCATCATAAAGTGACACAAATTCAGCGCATACTGTGTCACTCCTCACTATCTTATGCCAAAGTGAAATCCCATACAAATGACAAAAATTCAGTGCAGGATAGCAGAATGCAGCTCAATCACGAAAAGCACAACGGCGTTTTCCCCTTTCTTAAACTGTACGTTCTCTGTCCACAGCCATTGCAACACAAGCACAGGAGGTCAAGGCTTAGTTGATGGAACGAGTACAACAGAAATCAGTACCAGTACACTTCTTTGAAACACTCCATAAATCTAGATCTTTCAGATTTGCCATCGCTTTCTGTTCTACACCATCTCGCTGTTCTTATGTCTCACGCCAATAACCCTGAGCGATTGTGGTAAGAGGGCAGTTCTGCATCCGAACAACTGATAAACCCAATGCAGCTTCTGTTCCGATCGTAATGACTTTAGCTGTTGGCAAAGTTTTCATGCCACAAATTCAGCGCAAACTAGAGTTAAACGCAAGAGAACAAGGCAACGAGTGAGAGTGAGGTCCAGTACTGTACGCTATTGAATTACGTTACATGAACATAAAGTTTGCATCTCTTGTGGATACGAAGGCACGTGAGAGAGCATCACTTCAGCTTACAGGTAGGTCAGGTATCATCAGGACACAATGGCGTTGGAGAGAAAGGGATCACAAGCTGCTCTTGGATCTGCAGGTGTGTTCTGTGCGAGGCTATTCGCTCTCACAGGAGCGGTTATATCCTCTTTAACAATGTTTATTCGGCACTTATCAGAGCTGATAACATTCAGCTTTAAGAGGCGTTCACTTCCGTCTCTTCGGCAGCTTAAGGTTAGATTCTATAAACAATGACATGTATGCAATACATAACTTGCGTCAGGGACATTTAACATGAAATCCATACTTAAATTTAAAGCCCATCTCCACTTTGTCACATGAAGGCAGATGTCAAATTAGTATCAATATGAGCAGTAAAATACCAACACAACTAATTATAGTATGATTTTAAAAACTAATTCTAAAAATTCAGTCTTTAAAACAACTCCTCCATCAACGACTACAGAATGCAGCTACATGTTGGGGAAACTTTTTCCATTTGAGAACATCGTACCAGGGTATTTCTACCAACCTGTAGAGAAACAGTAGCTATATTGCCCAAAATAATAAACTGTGGCCATTTTTAAATGCATTTAATGGAGAGTAGGTTTTCATGGTAATACAAGGATGTATTCATTCTGACAACCATTTCAACTTCTTGGTTCTACAGAACAAGCTGTGCAGAACAGAACAACTTGGTTTCAGCTGACAGAATACAAATAACATGGTGTAATGGTGCAAAACATTTTAATGCTCGGCTGAGCAAAATATGAACAATAATCCAACAGCTGCTTGGAATACACAACGTTGGCTGAGTGACAAAAGCATTACACGGAAAGTTCAAGCATCTCCACCTTTGACTAATCTGAAACGGTTTTCAGGAAGTTTCACTTTATCCCCCATTCAGACTCTGCCCTCTGAATTTTCAGAATGATTTTCCTGTCAAAGTCCTCTGTACAGTGGGCTGTATAACAAAGGACGTGAGATAATGTCGACCAAAGTCTGTCCTCAATATCCTTACCTGTTATTCCAGCCTGCTGCTGAGAGAGAAGTCAATATAAGCACACTTTCTGGTTGATAAGGACCACATGTGCAAACATTATTTAGGTCTCAATTAACCATGGATGTTGCAGCATCTGGCAGCAAAAATGTAACACACAGCGACAATTCTTCTCATATATGCAAGTCACTGTATCAAAATTAAGAACCTAAATGTGTAATTATTTTTGTAAAATGAATCTTGCATAATATAATATATAGTCACCAGTTTTTGTTATTCTTACGCTGCTTCAATCCGTCTGTAACAAAGATACTCGTGAATTTTCTCTGCACACACCATGATGCCCATACGTCATCTTAAGGATAATGGCATCCTTAATGCTTAATGAGGTGTTGGGCAAATCAAAGACCGTGCGACTTATTTCTCTTAATATGAGAAGACATGAATTTCATACTCAAGCAATCAGTATAGAATGGATAGAACAATTCTACATCTGCCTGGAAAATGTGGAGAATGGCTGCTCTGCAGCGCTGAACAACATTCTCAAGGGAAATGGACTCTGCTGGAGACCAGGCGATGATGGAAATAGCACTGGATTCTGGGAAAAAAGTGTGTATATGCTATAATATATATATATATATATATATATATATATATATATGTATATGTATAAGCGCACGCACACACAATCCGGATCGGCTGTCGTAGCAGGGAGGGGACTGTGTGTTATAAAGAGCCAAGTCTGTTTAACAGCAAACAAGTGCTCCTGGTTTAAGGGATCAAGGTCCTGACCTGCTGGGGAATGACGGCTCAAGGTGATTAGGCAAGAACGCTGAGCACTGTCACCCTTCTTATTACACAAGGGGATATCAGCTTCCTGGTTCTCATTAGAGCCATTTGTATGTGAAGAGGACTGTGGCGGCCGAATTCCTCGTAGCTTCTGAGCCAACTTTGTGAAACAGATCCATAGGAGCCAAGCTAGTAAGATTTGAATGTTAACTGTGGATTACACTAAATGTTGCCTGTACCTACACCAAAATTATTACAGCTGTACGTCAAGGGAGATTGCTGTGGAAATTGGTCGTGCTGCAGCTAAAATACCTGGCAAAAAGGAATGTCAATCTTTTTAGAAAAACACCTCCCACCCATACGAATTTAAAGAAACCTCTGGAAAGCAGAAGCTGAGCTACGAGGGGGCTCCTCCTGGACAAACGAAAAAACAAGGGGAACCCTTGCAGTATTTAGCAGACCTTAACAGAAAAACATCACTATTAGAAAATCCAGCAGAAACACATATGTAAAATGTCAGTGATTTTCCATGCAGAAATGAAAATTATAGATGAAATTGAAATAGTTTCAGAAGAACGATACAAACTAAGAATGTCTTCCAAAAGTTGCAAGGAAGCAATAAAGTTGTAGAGCTAATGCAGAAGGTATGACGACGTTCAGCGTTACACAGTGAAGACTATACAAAAGGTGAGGCAGGCAGGCAGAGGAAGACAGAAAGAAAAATAACGACTTGAGCCATATTGGAAATTTTTGAAAAAAGTGCCAAGTTCTGGCTGTGTGCCCACTGAGGTGGAAAATCCAACCTGATTAAACAAGAAGGAGGCAGAAAAAGCCTCTAATAGTGAACCTCAGTGGTCTACTTAATTAAGTCAACTTTTGCTCCTGGGAATCGCAAACAGAGCAAACAGCAGCGCTTCCCGCCCCATCGCTCCGCCGGCTAATCGCAGGTTTGATCTCCGGGTGGGACAGGCCTGGGGGAAACTGCTCCGCTCTGTTGATCCAGGCAATTTGCTGTCTGTAATCCCCATTCCTCCGATATCCTGCAAGCCGCTACCCACAACACACACACACACACACACACACACACACACACACACACACACACACACACACCTCACCTGACTAATGCATTTTATGCCTATGCGCTGCCATCCTGCACGATATTCTTCTACAGTACTGAACGTCTCTCCTTCCAGCACCAGCAAGTGATGTTACTCCGGTTTACGGCAGAGCCAAAGGTTAACCGACGTCTCCACCGAATGCTCCGCACAAACTGGCCTCATCTGAACATCACGACCCAAAGAACAGCGATTCTGAACGGAAAGCAGACATTTCAGTGACTATTGCTCTTCTCGGTGTGTCAAAAGCAGAAAAGCTATTTCCAAGCCTGGAATTTGTTTTGTTCTTCTCGGAATATGACGCACAGGACTTTCTGTAGCAAAACCAGCTGTTGAAAATCTTGCCAGGATGTTTAAGGGAAAGCAAATTAGAGCTGCATGATTTGTTCCTCTTAATTGGGAAAGGGCTGCGGGGAAACACGGGCCCCCCATCTCCTCCAGCAACTTCCTGTCTATTAAGTGAAAACACTTGTCAGAAACCAAATTAACTCATTCGCTAATCATCAGATCACCAGTCACTCCGAATACCCACAGAGTTTATCGTCACAGTCCACGAGTTTAGAATTGGGCATAGTTCCAGAGAAATCAACGGTAAGATGGTCCTTTCCAATGGACGCTGAGAATTGAAATTAGTTCAGGAAAAAAAAAAAAAAAAAAAAAAAAGTTACCAGCTCAGAAGACGACCCCCAATATACTCCCTTCCCCTTCTCCTTACCTTTGAAGCAGAGGAAGACTCGTGGGGCAGTGGCAGGATCACTCTGGGAGCCTTTTGGCCAAACCCCCAGGAGGGTCAGCAGGGTCCACACTGACCACAGACTGTCTAACAGCATGGTCTTCAGTTTCCTGTGGCACACAAAACACACTTGCTAAGCACAGAAAGGAGACCTGCGCGCACAAACACACACACACACATACATACACACATATTCAAATCTTAAGAAAAAGGGCCATAAAAAAGTATCAGCGGTTAAGTGCGGTAAAACTGACTGCAGGGTTGGTTTAACAAAATGCATTTAAAAGTTCTAAAGATATACATAAGATGAAACTCATATACAAACGGATCAGGTCTTAGTAGCAGAACGCAAACCAGATGTGTTTAGAGTTACTCAGCTAAAGTGACTTATCCACTGCCTTGTAATGGATAACGTACCTTACAATAGAAAAGCTAACAGTGGGAGAGCACAAAGGAGCCTTTCTGTCACGTCTGGATGTATTTAATACCTAATCTGCTTGTGTTATACCCATGTAGGGAAAGTAACCTGACGAATGTCCCCAGATACTTTCAAACAGGATGGTGGAGCAAGAAATTATGTCAAATGTACGCTGCTGGACTGAACTGAGGACTACAGGAGCCAATTGAATAATTTACCAAAGATGAGGCAGAGTGATTAATGGTATAGCGCTTGGAAGAAATGGACACTAATGTTAAGTAATAATAATAATAATAATAATAATAATAATAATAATAATAATAATAATAATAATAAAACCATCTTACAGCTATCACACTATGCAACAATTTATACCTTCCAATACTGCCAGTCAGTTTATTAAACAGACCTTTGAACCATCACAACCGTTGTGGGAGCTCGACATTCAGCACCTGCACTTCACATCCAACAGCAAAATTCCTGCCATTCCATCAGAGGTACTCCGAGAGTTGCAAACCTTGGTGCCACAGTCGTGCCCAGACTGCCGCAAATGCACCAAACAAAGAACACACCAGGCAGGTGGAAAGAAACCAGGCCCCTCAACTTCATAAACAATTCCATTTGATGGAAATGGTACTTGACTGAATTTGTTAACTGTACTTGAAAATGTTCGACAAACTATGGTCTCTTTCCCGTGTGTGTGCGCGCGCGCGTGCACGCTTGCTCCTCTAGGTCTGCCGTGGGAGAAGTGAGCTCCACACAGTATCTCTACACAGTCATATCATTGTTGCTGGATTTCTTCATCTCTACACAAGTGTGAATGGAACAAAGAGGAGGTGACACAGAGCTGCGTGTTCCCAAAAGTGAGGCAATTGTTTCAGTTTGCCGGTCATCCTGTCTTCCAGCATTCAGGCGAATGTATTATAGCACCAAGGGCGAAACATTCATTGTAACAGCGACTCTTCTCACAGATGGACTCAGAACCTGCATGTTGAACTTCAGTTACATAACAAGGGTGTGAAATAATTCAAAGCATGATGACTTCATTATTTCACAAGCATCCTCAGAATGTGTGTTCAGCGTCATGAGTAACATTGCTACTATTTAAGTATGCAATTTAACACGCAATATAGCCGCCTGCTTGTGAAATCTCCCTTCCCCGGCACGCGATGAGCCATCGACCTCGTGGGATCGATGGCTCCCTGCGACACCAACAGGTCGATGGCTGTTCCATGTTCCATGCTGATGGAAGCCGTGAACACAAGGTGGTCCACCTACAGCTCTTTTCTTTTTTAGCCCCTCAGTGCAGTTCTCTTCCCTCCTGCTCGTCCGCCGCGACAAGGTCTCCACTGTGCAATGATGCCGATGATGCTGCTGCAAGGGCAGGAAGGTCCCGTCCACTATTTGATTAATACTATTAATACTTTGTTATCAATACTAGTATTAAGTGTCCTTGTTCTTGTTCTCTTTATTTGGCCAACGCCAAAGCGGATTGATCAATCGTGCAATTTTTGCACCAATTTCCCCACCTATACAACAGGTTATACTACAGTAATTCAGGGTAACTTAATAACTGCGACTACTACAGCAGGAGGCGGGATTCGAACCAGAGACCTTCAGGTTTAAAAGGGGAAACAGGTCTAACGGGGTCAGGGTGGCCTGCAGTTACATGTTTGTAACTGTAACATGTACTTTTTAAAACAAAGTTGGAGAAATGTGAAATTGCGACAGCGGACGGAGGGCGGCGAAGAGAAACGGCGCGAATCGGCGCGAGTCGGTGCCGCGCGCAGCCAGCTGTTCAAACGCGCGCGCGGTTTGCTGCAGCTGTTTATACAGCAGAACGGGCGCTTCGCACAACCTCGTGAAAAACACACTCTCTCTCTCACACACAAACGCCCGGGTCCAGGCTCCGTCCCTCGACCAACAGCGCATTTCAGGTTTATCCAAAGCAGGCAGTAAGATAATAAATCATGTGGAGGGAACGCGGCGGTGAACTTTGAGAGCGTAAACTACAAACTGGGGGATAAACACAGAGCTGTAAACACGGACCGTCACGTGTCCAAGTAAAATGACCCTTAAAACTTGAATGGAAAACAAGAAGAAACATATATTATATAGGTACAGCACTGCTAAATCATGTCCTTTACTTCATTTTTATATTTTGTTCTGCACAAGCGGGCTGTTTAGGTTATATAGTATTTCTTTTCGTTTCACGGTGTTTCAGCAAATAAAATACATTAAAAAAAAAATCAAGAAGCGCACTTCACTTGACTGACTGGTTTCAACTCTGAAAACGACCCGAACGATGAACTAGACTCTCTAGAGCGCCTCGACGTTAAACCTTAGGAGTATTTGAATACATTTAAAATAATAATCATGATAATAATAAGAATACCTAAACGAGTTGAACCGAGGCGAAACAGTAAAAGTGTCAATATTATTGACAATAAATGATAACGTATCTGAGCTCCACGCGACCCTCACTTAAGTCTTAAGGCCACTAGGATACTGGTTTAGTTGTAGGTTACTCTAAGATTGGATTGAGATTATAATCACACTAATTCACCTTAATCAACGCCTAAATTTAGCAGTATGCTGCAGTCTGTCAATATATGAAAAAAAGTCAGTGGAAAAAAGAATGAGCGCGTAACGCTTCACGTGACTACTGAATACAAATAACTTGGCATAACATCAAAGGAATTATTTTTAAATTTAAATTCTATAAAATTTGCAGCATAACATTTGTCGGCCTATTTCGAACCAAACCAGCTAAATTCTCTGACGTGTGCACTATTTAATAACAATCTGTATACAGAGTATGGCCACATCTATATTAAATAGTATTTAAGTTTAATTTCTGAGCCGACTTAAAAATCGAGGCTTTTCAACACGTGCAGGTGAACAGACAGACAATTTCCATTCCATTGTTTCCCAGAGTGCAGTATACATTGTAACACATTTGATTTGTAATACTGTATCGCAGTGTGTTACAGTGTAACACATGATTATAACACATTGTAACACATGATTCCCAGGGTTTCGCTGCCTTCCACTTGTCACCAGTCCTGACAGGTGACAAATGAAATGCACTTAGCGCACGCGGTTTCACGAGAGAGAATTTACGGGTATGTATGTGTTAACAGTAAAAAGTACTGTAACATCAGAGCATTTCGTCACTAAGTTCTCCTTCCTCGGTGTTTTTTAGATTTTTATAAGGGAATTCACAGGATCGAACCGCTACTTTGACGAACACGATCATGTGAGGGCCCCCCCGCCCCACGCAAGAAGTAATAATAAAGTACACACACACACACACAAACTGGAAATACGTGTCGGCTCACACGTTGAGAACTTCCAGCACTTCCAGTTCCAGGGTCCTTTGGGAAACGTGGACAAGTGACAAGGGACAAGTGTAGTGCGGACTGAAGTGTCGCGGAGATGAAGACGAGTCACTGGGTTCACAACCTTATGTACAGTATTCAGAAATACATGATACATGGAGTATTGACTCCATTATAATTTGTCTGTGCAAATCTGCACTTATAATCATCAATTCCTAGCATCATTAAACTGAGCACTTGGTACTTTGGCACAAAACTGAACACTACAATTTAGAAGAAAAGCAGTCTTAAAGAAATGTGGGATTCTATTTAATATGGGTAAATAAATCAGACATCCTAGACATGGTTCTTTTTTGTGATAAACGTGGTGGGTGGACTTGGCAGGCTGTCTATACAATTCGGTGGAAGTACTGTACCCCTTTCCCATCGACGTGTTTAATAATATTTTTCTGTATGTTGGCCTTGTTTCGTGGAGAAAAAAAAAAAAAAAAAAAAAAAAAAAAAAAAAAAAAAAAAAAAAAAAAAGTGTCGCTGGTATCACACGTGTCACTGAGCGCGAACAGTAAACGCGCAGCGTGTTTTAATGACGCACAGCACACACAAAGAAAGAGCACATTTCGCCACTATTTTTCCGAGGACAACTCGCAAAGGATTTTTAATAAACCTTCATTTTAAAAATCCAGTGCCTGTCATTAAAAGTTATATGAGACAGTCACAAACGTGCTTCATTTCTTTCAGCAATTATTATATTACTAGTGGTACAATTTGCACTGACTCATCCATTGATACACCGGCGTGATTCTTATTGTGTCCATTCAAGCGACAAGTAGTACGTTGGTCAAGAGTGCTACAGCTGCATGGCTGGGTTTCGAACCCAGGACCCTCTGTCTGTGTGACGGCACGACTTGCCCTAAACACTTTAGCCGCTGAAAGAAAATGAGGCGCCTTGGTAACTTTTGGGGGAAAAAAATCTTACCTTCCCCTCGGGAAATACTTCCTTGCGTAGAGGAGAACAACGATCCAGGACTAAGGATAATTAATATTAATAAAATTATATCTTTTTTAACACCGATAAAGAGAACTGGAAACGGTGCCCATGATGATGATGTGTGACAGTAGGTCTGGAGCACAAGCAACGGTAGGAAGGCAGAGACACACAAATAAGAGACACAACAGAGGAGAGGAGAGAACACGTGAAGAAAGAAGGGATGGTTGGTAGGAGAAGCACGCGGTGCCTCGCGGGTGCGCTTACCCTGTTTTTACCGGGCGCCAAAGACAACTTTTCCACTCATGAAAGTCACGTAGGGAAGCAGCACCGGCGACCGAGAATCAATCCACCAAAGCAAAGCCGCGGCGCTGCTTTTTCGCTCCGACAAGACAAGTGTGACGTTAATCCCGCAAGATCCGCAGTCGCGCCGCCCGCGACACCTGGCTGAGCTGAGTGAGTTTCTCTCTTTCTCAGGTCCGCGTCTCCGGAGTGACGGTCGGTCACTCAGTCAGTCACTCACTCATTCACTCAGTCAGTCAGTCCTTCTCGTTACTCACTCATTTACTCTACTTGTACCGGCACAGGCACGCGGCTCAACGAGCGACGCAATCCTAGACGCGTGGAGAGACGCGCCTTTTCAACTGGCAGCTCGGTTCGGTTCGGCTTGGTTCGGCCCGCCGTATCCCGCTCCTCCGGTCGCTCGCAGCTCCCGCGCCTCCGAGTGCTGGAGAGAAGCGCTGGCAGGTGGATGCAATGCGCTCATTTGCGTTGGCGACACCCCCCAGGGGCGGAGATGTACCTTTGGTGCTGCAGCCCCGCCCCTCCCCTCCCCTCCCCTCCCCTCCCCGCCCGGCCCAGCCAGCGCGAGCTCGGACACACCGGTGACCGGGGTACAGTACAGTACAGTAGAGTAGGGCAAATAGGCAGCAAGACATGCGAGATACGGCTTATGTTAGTAGACTTAATTATAGTGGCAACACGTATGTCCTTATTATGAAACTGATTGTTACAGCTGTTAACCATATTAAAATGGTTCTTTACTACGTGGTTAAATACATGATTAAACGTCGTATGAGATTTCTTGTGGAAACTTGAACTCATCCATGTTTACAGTTATTAAAATATTGCAAAATAAAAATATGGCGTTAATGAGCTGTAGGAGCCGCCAACAACCATCGTTACACATTGAATTGCACACTCATTAGATGTGTGTGTGTGTGTGTGTACGTGTACGTGTACGTGTACGTGTACCCAAGCAATACTGAAGCAATGCAGTGTGTTTAGCTCCTTTGAACACAGCTGTTGTTTCTCGGTGCCACCAGCTACGCAGCGAATATTTCAGGGAGAATGAAAACTTGAAGAAATGTTCGAAGTAACACGTCCAAAAGCACTTTCTGACACTCTGCTCATTTATTCAATATGGTCACATACTGTGTTCGCTACAGCAAACAAACAAATTTGACTCATGGCCACAATTGCCGTGGTTTTCACAGTAAAGGAGGTAAAGAAGAGGTTTAACACGACCTTCTTTCACACACCTTTGGCCTGCAAACAGGGCAACGAGGTGCGAACTGACACTCACTCACCCTTCATTATGACACACAGCTCAGGCACTGAGACACGAGGGTTACCTGCTGCACCACTGTGCCACTTCCTTTTCCAAAGTCATCCAGTTCACACTCTTTTTCCACCTCATCTGCAGTCAAATCCGTTTATTCTCTACTTTTCTAAAGCAGTGCATTCCTTTCGCACACTCAAACGTTTCTTTTCAAACTCTCGGCAAAGTTAATCATTCTCAACTTGCTCATGGAAACTTACCTGAATTGTATCAGCTGACAGCATCTCCACTGCTGAACGGAGTTAAGTGTGTGTCCATCACATATCCCGAGCTCCTGCTGCCTGTATGTATGTGTCCATCACATTCTTTCCAAGACTATGTGAAATAACACAGAGGCAAACCAGGTAAATTGGTGAGACTCATTAAAAGTTGCAAAGTACTACGCTGTTTGGTGCTTTCCTTCGAAGCTGGAATGCCGGCGCTCAGTTTTGCACTAACAGGCTGTTGTGAAACAGCCCCGGTGGCTGCATTCAGGGCACTTGGCAGCATCGCATTGCACCGAGAGCACAACCGCTAGCGTGGCAGTCCTCCGGTACGCTCTCGTCTCTCCGTTTGTAAAGAAACTATACGAAGAAGGCCAGGTGGCAGAAACGTCCCGTCCAGAATTTGAATGCAGAGCAATTCATACACCAGCAGCATCCAGCCTCATGTCACTAAAGGGAAGCGAGACGACTGCGACCTTGAGGAGCAATGTCTTCATTCTACATCAGTGCTTCATTCCATTGCTTCCTCACTCCAGTAGAGGGTCTGTGTTACAGTGCCAGGGAGGTCAAGTCTGAGGCTGCTCATCTGAAATCAATCCCTGATATAAACAGTGCTGGCAGTCGGAGTGTGTGAACGTCCAAAAAGTTCATCACCTTATTTCGTCTGCAAACAATAAGCATAAATCAGATATGAAGGAATGAGTGAAACGAGGTTTTTCCAGCTGATGTTTTCCATATTTCCTATTTTCGGAGTGTCCTTTCAAAGTGCAATAATAGACATGCTTTTGCACATCTGAGACTTGCTCCTTGTGAAATGACTGTGACCTGGGAAGCCTCTGCTCTTTCATGTTTGTGCAAAGTGCTTCTCCAGTTTTTCTCAAACACAGGCATAACCCAGTCGAGGTCCCTGACCATTCAAAATCAAATACTGCTGGAATGAAATCTGAAAACAGACCAAACACCACCCAGTGACATCAATTTGTTTTATGGCATCAGTAAATTAAGCATCTATCTCTTGACAAACCTTTGGCCAGGAGTCAGGTCCAATTCCCCCGACACACTGACATCTACAAAAGCGTCTCCAACTAGTCCGTTCGCACAAGGCGGAGGAGCAGGCAAAGGGCCAATGCGACTTTCAGAGATGTGCTGCACTGTGAGGACATCCAGAACTCGGAGAAGACACTTAACACACTTCTCTGTATGATGTTATTCCAAGATGACGCTGAGTACGGCCGCCGTGTTGCGAGCTCCGACTCAGTCGTCCTACATGAATATTTGGGTCCTACGTGTATATTGTGTATATTGTATTATGTGAATACTGTACATACTGCACAGGTGTTCATTGTGTATATTGTGTCTATTTTTTGTGGTCTGTGTATTTCTAACTTATGCCGCACAGCTGCGGAGAACGTGCCAAAGATTTTCACCACCTGTACACTTGTGGTTATGGTGAAGTGACAATAAAGTGATTTGATTTGAATGTTTTCAAAACTGCTCTGAGATAACCTGTATTAGCTCAGAGGAAAAAATGGAGTAAAGGCACACAGAGCAATGTTGCTGTAGTTCGCAAAACAGTTCCGATCGTGCCCATCCCTGATTTTGAGAAAAAACTCTCTTTACACAGCGCTGCATGTCATCCCAGACAGGCAGAGAAAAATGTTCTGCTGTCTGTAAGCCTGCAGAAATGCACCCTGCTCAGAGTCAGACAAGACTGCCAGCGTAATGGAATGCAGCCCGTGGGCTTCAGGGTAACCCGGCAGACAGGGTCAAAGGTCCAGGAAGTCTGCTTCTTAGGTTTTCTCAGGTTCTCATGCAGATCATTGATGCTCATATCATATCTGTACCATGGTGTAGATGCTTTCCTTGTGGCAGCTGCGGTGCAGCCCAGGGTCAGGGGACAGTTTTCCAGCTCTGCACGTCCCCCTGTCCATCATCTCCCTGTCCGCCTCCATGTTCAGTGTGTTGTCCCCTCCCCTTTCTCAGGCCCATCTGCCTCCGCCCCCCCCCCGTCACTGTCCCTGTTTGTTTGCTTTTAATCAAATGGCTTTCCCAATTCCATCTTCCGAGTAGCAGACAGCCAGCCATCTGCCACTCGCGCAAGAAGAGGGAAGAGGAAATAATCAGCAGAACACTGTGCGGAGGATTGCTCGCTTCCTATTTGTACGCATTGTTCAAACACGGCCTGCACATCTGTCTATCTGCGCTTCTGCGAGAGGCGGTGTGCTCCACAGAGGCACCTGGATGGTGCAGGTGAAGCCTGAATGGGGGTTTAAAAAGGAGCACACATGTGGCAAGAGCAGAAGAACCAAAGGGGACCTTCCCAGAAACAACGGCTCCTATAGTTCTCTCACAATTCAGTATGTTCAGATTTACAGTATACTGGTTATCCTGTGAATGCTATTTTCCTTCCATGTTAGGGTTACAAAGGGGATGTGTTGTGTCACTGAGTGCAAAGAGTTCTCCACAGAAATAAACTGAGTCGAACTGAATGCATTTCAAATCCCTTCTTATGGTTTTATTCTCAAATTGTACATTGTACGGCTGTTGTTGCAACTTGGAAGGTAAGTATTAGAATTTGTTATAAATTTGAGTTTTCTTGCCTATACAAACACACAACAGATAGATTGCGGACATACAAACGCATGTGTGACCAGTCAGTTCTGCCGATCGATGTTCACCGAGACAATAGGATCAGTTTCGCAGCTCTACTATCGAGTGCTAGTGCAACATATCGGCCATTTAACCTTTCTCAAGTTTTCGTATCTAATTTCCATTTGCTTAAAACAAGATCCAGTTTTATTCAGACCATCTAACCGCAGGAATTACATTTAAAATACCTTTATTCAAAGAGCGAGGTAAAATTGCGAGCTTTCCTGGTTTTTGGTGGTTAATTTTTCCCACCCTATCTGTCTGTCTCTTCTTAAATCTCCATTTGGTCAATGTCATGCATTCCGGTTAGAAAGCTGCCTGCCAGCCAGTGGGTGATGTGGGTCTGTGCTGAATCACCGGGAGAAAAGGAACTCTCCCTTTTCCTCTGACACTCCAGTGAATCCAGAGCATTCACCCTGCTGACAGTCCTTTGCCTGGAGAAGCCTGGCGAAGGTCAAATGGCCGAGATCTTTTTTAATGAAAGCAAGCTGCCCTCATCCTCCTTAAAGCAGAGTGCGACACATTATCTATTCGGGAAGTTGGAATGAAAGTGCGAGCTGCTCTACATGAATGGACCTTTAAGTTCTGCAGAGTTATCACTAGATTCCTCAGAGCTCTCGTTGTTTCTGAAACACTCCAGCGTTTCAAAATCAAATTTAAACTTCCAAGCTCGTGATGCCTAGACTACCCAGGCAGTGAGCAAGGCAATAACATTTTATATTACAAACATCTTCAATGCGGTGTGAAAAAATAGGGGCGTGGTGGTGCAGCGGGTTGGACCGGGTCCTGCTCTCCGGTGGGTCTGGAGTTCAAGTCCCGCTTGGGGTACCTTGCGACGGACTGGCGTCCCGTCCCGGGTGCGTCCCCTCCCCCTCCGGCCTTGCGCCCTGTGTTGCCGGGTTACGCTCTGGCTCCCCGCGACCCCGTAGGGGACAAGTGGTTTCAGACGATACGTGTGTGAAAAAATAGAACACTTCCATGTGCCGTGTTTCCAGAAGATGGGCCACAATAAGGTGCAAGATGTTTCACTTAGTGACCTCCTCTGAAGCAAGAAGCAGTGGGACTATTAGAGGTCGAGAGAAAGCGTGACATTCCAAGCGCAAGCCTTCTTGGGGACCCCGGGGACCCATGCAAAGGGTTGGCAGACAAAAGAAGGCCTGCATTATCTCTTTGGTGCAACATTGCTGCCATGTTTCTCTTTCTGGCAGTCGGCGCAGAGACGCCCTGAATGGCGTTGTGTGCTCTCCTCCCTGTCACAAACACACCACGAAGTGTGTCCCTGCCACATGCTGCTGCAGTCGTCTGCTCCTGCCACACACCCGTTTTCTCACTGCATGATGTCATGGGGAAAGATTCAGCAATAATACCTGTATTTGAGCTTCTCCATTACTCTGCCTGTCATTTTTCACTTTCCATCACAGGTCCCCGAGTTCACCCTTAGCCCACTGGTGGCCACACTGTCCACAGGCACTTAGAACATGCTGGAACAATTTCCAAAGACTTACTGCCAAGGAAATGTTATTGCTCACAAAGCACAAATTGGGTTAGTGGTGAGTCTATGTGCAGAAGTAATTGCGGTGGTTGGAGCGACGACAAGCAACTCTGTTCCTTCGTTTCCGGCTTTGAAGCTGAACCTCACCAAAGCTCTTCCTCTGTGCCACTTGCCTTTTGACATAACACCTTTTATACCAGAGAAAAGCAAAAAGACTGAATGCCGAATACTGACTCTGCTTCTTTTTATTTCCACAGTGACAAAACACCATTTGTTTGCAGAGCTTTTAAAACCCATGAACATGAATTATGACCTTTAAAAAAATCAGTTTGCTCCGGCACCCCGCGACCCCACATGGGACAAGCAGTTTCACATGATGTGTGTGTGTGTGTGTGTGTGTGTGTGTGTGTGTGTGTGTGAATTAGTTTACTGAATGTGTATGAATGTAAATCTGTACGTTCATGATACGGTAGAGGAGCTGCTCTTAGTGCTGAATGTGTTCTACGGGTCTACGTATGACTGGAATCCGGGGTCTTGGAATTACTGTCGTTCCTGTCCACGGCATCCGTCTCACTTCGTATCGATAGCGATGCCCGAACCACAACATCAGACCATATGCTCTTGATCAAGAAGCTCAACTTGTCAATGTAGGCAAGCATTAAGGAGCCACATAGTGCAGACAGAGGTTCTGCACAGGAGGTAATTAACCACGTTCATTATTGATGAACTCCAGATACGAGGCACAGGCCCTTGCCCATGACAGACAGGCAGATTGGCCCTGTTGAGTTTAATGAGTGAACATGCACTAATCTCTTAGGCTCAATAGGAGAGCCGTAACCCTATGGTGTGACAAGACGTGAAAAATGCACAGCTCTTCACTGGGGTTTGACTTCTGTGCTGGCAGGTTCATTAGCATTTAAATGGGAAAAGATAATACGCCAATTGGTGCCATCTCACCTTGAACACAGAAGTTCTTTGTCTACCCATAGTGGGAAAGAAAGGGGGGGTGCGGAGAGCAGTTAAATGCACATTTTCTACAGAAGCAGTTGTCATACTGGTTTATTTTCAACTGTCCTCACTCTTATCCACTGAAACAGCAAATTAGAGATACAAGATGTGTTTTATTTTAAGAAGACCTTTAGGGTGGCATCATCATTTGTGAAGGAAATGACTTTCCTGTAAATCTCTCCATTCTTTAGATGAACAGAAAGAGAAGAGTCTGAGATTGACAGCTGAGGAGACATGATGGCTTCTGCGCTTTACTTTCTCCTAACCACCATGACGACGAAATATGTTTTGACATCTCCACCTTCCCTTAACCACAGGTCACAACGAGGGCTTGCGCCGTTTCATTTCCTGCATACAGGTATAATATGTGATTTAAATATGTGGTGCGAATTCTTGCTTGCAAAAGAAACCAAATAATCCTAATTTTTAGCCACCAAGTAGATATTTGTAACGAGAAGTTCTTAAGTTTAAAGTAACTGTGAACAAGTCTGAGTAAAATCTGATCTGAATACTAACAGCTAGATGCAAAATACCAGCGGAAAGATGTACGTCAACGACGAAAAAAGTTGCAGCAGGTGGAAACTGAGTCTATATGTTTTTTCGTCTTCCTCGGAAAATGTAATGAGAATGTCATAGCAGGCCTGGAGTGAAAAAAAAAAAAACAATTGTTTGTCTTAAATACTCTTGATTGAGGCCAAAATGAAAAGGATAAATTTATAACAATGAGGTCTTGTTTGATTGACCTAACAGTTGACATAACGTATATAGAATGACAATGATGGTCTACAGACTACAGCAGTGGTATTATTTTATTTTCCACATGCAGCAACCCTGCACCCCAGTCTTCCTGTTGTGGTTGGCAGTCAGTCTGGTCACTCACACGTCCAGTGTATAAGCCCACAGTGTTTCCCCCACACCCCACCCCACCCCATGGCAGAACATCAGTCACCTCGGACTGTACCCTGAAGAAATTCTGAGGAAGCGACACTGATTTCTGTCCACATTTCACAATTCAAATTGGAAGACAAACAAGTAGCTGTCATCTAAGCTGAGCAAACAGAAAGCATCCTGGAGGGAAAGTGCTGATAGTTTCTTATATATGAAAGAAACACAAAACACAAAAAAACGAGGTTAATCTGTGGGTTCATTCTACCTAAAGCTTTTCCACTTCAGTGTTGAAAAAGTCTAACACAGATCATTTGTCACTGAACGAAACTGTAGACCAACACCAGTAGCCTGAGATGTTCCACAGAAGAACAGTTTATTAAAACGTTTATGGGTCTGTATCTGTTAAATACATAACACGGCTTTTACAACATAACCCTGAAACTGTATTCTGAGCTTATGGATGCATCAAACATTACCTCAAAGCTGAGATAAACAAAAAACTTAATTCCAATTGTTACTGGTGGATCCTTCAAAGGCTACATTTATTTTCAAATTCATTGACAAAATAAAGTATTTAAAACACCGCAGGTACTCAAGTAACTCTTTAAAAACATGAAACAGAACAGAACAAATAATATCATAGACTCAGGAATAAGCAAACATCAAAAACATATTCTCACACACTCATTAAGATCATACTCTCATTTTTACCAAAAACCTATCTAGTTTAAAAGCAACAACCACTGTCTGATAAACTACAAAACCATAAACCATTCTTTCAAATTATGAAATCATTTAGAATTACATTTAAAACACCCTTAAACAATAACAGTATTACATTAAAATCACTCATACATTCAAACCAGAGCACTAAAATTAAGTAGTATAATATCTAAGTATTAGATATTATAAGAATGTTAAAATCACAATAATATATAATTAAAACCAGAGATTAAACAACTTCTTTAAACAATGATCCACATTCTCCCAAACAGGACCCACATTTATTTATTTATCAGACACTTTTCTCCAAAGTGACTTCCAACAAGCTCTATCTAGTGTTATGCGCTCACACACCTTATTCACCACAGTGACTTACACCGCTAGATACACTAGGCCACTCTTCCATACATCAGTGGAACGAACACGCACACAATGGGGGAACCGGAACAGCATATCTTTGGACTGTCAGAGGGGGGCGCAGTGGCACAGTGGTTTGGACCGGGTCCTGCTCTCCGGTGGGTCTGGGGTTCGAGTCCCGCTTGGGGTGCCTTGCGGCGGACTGGCGTCCCCCTCCCCCTCCCGCCTTACGCCCTCTGTTGCCGGGTAGGCTCCGGTTCCCCGCGACCCCGTATGGGACAAGCGGTTCAGAAAGTGTGTGTGTCTGGACTGTCAGAGGAAACCCACGCAGACACGGGGAGAACATGCAAACTCCACACAGGCTGAGCAGGGATCAAACCCACATCCTCTTGCACCACCCAGGTGCTGTGAGACAGCAACTCTACTTGTTGCACCACTGTGCTGCCAAACATAGACAGACAAATGCATGTACTTAAAAAGACTTTAATAATTTTCATTGGAAACTGGCCCGTGTACCTCTCACCAAACTTTCAACTCTCCTCATTTCACCAGCTGACTGCCTGGCCCTGGGGTCTCATGAAAATGACAAAGATGTGGTATGATGGAAACACCAGTCTGAGCACAGTGAGTACAAACCCACTCCATTATAACAAAAGTGCCTCATGATGGGAGCTTGGGAAGAAAAATGGAAAAGAAAAGAACTCAAAAGCAATGTCAAATTTGTTTTTAGGACAACAATAGCATTTCAGTAGAAGAAAAACAAAGCCTTTGATTTCACCCGAAAACAACGTGCATGTTCAATGATATAATCAAGCGTGCATAATTAAGAATTTCCGTAAAGAACTCTGACAATAGTCTCACTGTTCTATGCTCCCTTCATATCTTCAGCAGATGAATGAAACGGGCTGCAGAGACCAGTTCTGTACAGGCATCTGTCACTGAAATGTTCAAAAGAAAAGTCTATAAAAAAGTGATCTATATTTTTCATATTGTGTCTGCTAAGGATATACTGTTGTGTTACTAGCGCATTGCAATTGTTTTTCATTAAAGCTCAAGGGAAAATTAAACGATGATCCAACGAGGTCAAAACCAGATGCTACGACACCTTTTAATTCCCATGATCTATTCAAACCCAACAGAAAAGGATATTATATAGGAATCTGAGTCTATTTAATAGTTCACATTAATCGTACTGGCATACCAATGGCTTTCACACAGAGAAGTACGGGTCAGTTGCAATAATCGAGAAGGATTTTCTATACAGATTTCATAGAGAAAACAGAGGCCAGAATTAAGCCATTTTTCCTTTTCCCTGTCTGACGCATCTGATTGAGCTGAGGAGAGGTGAGGGGTGATCTTAGAAGTCCTGGGAATGGGCTTGACATTGCTGCTCTCCTACTGAAACATGGGTAGCAGCATCTTGGTGTCTTCGTGTCCCCGCCACACGTCCCTGTCGCCACACCTCCACTCTTTCACACACTCCATGCCATGCATGCCATACTGATGGGAGGATGCCAATGTGCCCTAGGACAGGTGAATCCACCAGCCCACAGCTAAAGGCCAGAGAGGTGCTGTCAGCTTTTAAGTGCAATAATACTAATTTAACTTTTACGATGATGGTTTATCACGATAACATAAAATAATTCTTCAGAAGAAATAATACTATTACATCTCATTAGGGTTCTTGATGAGTAAAAAATGTGGAAAAAAAGCAGACCCTCTCGTTCATCTTGGCCACCCTAACACCGGGTAAAATAGAAATCCATGAACAGAAAGCTCTCAGACTGCAAACTCTCTATCACTGCTAATGAGCAGCTCTGTCATTGCAAATAGGAGCCTCTGCCAGCATTTGCTGATGAAGGCACTGTGAACCCAGTAACCCCAGATAGGTCTTCTCCCTGCCAGGCCTTTGCCTGGTTCCCAGACCTGCCCTGTACTGCAGTGTCCTCAATCAGACATGGCAAGAGGTCAGCTGACATGTCTCGCTCTTTCTGGATGAGAAGAGCTCAGAATCCCGTTGACAGGCTTATGATGGAAATGTTTGGAATTATAGATCTGGACTTTTAGTAAGAATAATTTTGGTGTTACAAAGTTAGACATTCAAACCTTTTCCCTATTTTTCAGGATAAAAAAGGCCAAAAAAAGACATGGCATGTAAATGGCTCTTCAACATTCCTTTATATTTACTAATGACATTACATTTGATATTCCCTGGAAATAAATAACCTCAAAACCTTTTAATGGTGCAATAAGTAACAAGAAGAATATCGACAAACTTCGGAGTACATGCTTTGAACACTTCTCTATAGTCTTTATAGTCTCCCTGCATTTAGAATGCTTTGAAAAAGGACAGAACGCAGGCATGCTGTCAAAACAGCGACAGCCTACGGAAAACTGGAGGCACAGAACTGTAAAATTATGACGGAAAGAGGCTTTGGAAAATATCAGAAATCATGATGGCAGGGCTTTCTGGTAGGCCAGGGATCCTCCGAGATGATAAAAGGCCAGTTGGGAGGAGGTGGAAGAGTGTTCAGTGCAGTGGTCAAAAAGCAGAGTCTACTGAGTGGTGTCAAAGGTGACAAAGTGGATCTTCTGGATTATCTGGATCTTCTTCAGTGGAGTCTCAAACAAATTGTGTTGGTGTTCATTCAAGTGCCTGATTTCCTGACCACTTTGTAAAAAAATTTGTCAACAAATCAGACAGGTGTGTCTTTACAGAGTATTTCCTAAACCACATAGTCCATTGAAGCCAATTTTTATTAAACAAATGTCTACAGATGTTGAGTGTGCTTTTTTAAATAAATGATTCTGGTCTGATTTTGGTCTAATTTTGTCATTATGAAATGTAGGAAGCTGGCAGCTTCTTCATACTCACTCATCGAACGCACCGCCTTATGCGCTTGCTACCTCAGGCCTGGTCCCCCAGGCCCAACCGGACTGCCAAGTGACGCACGCTACTCTGCCCACTGGTTTCTCACAGGAAGCACAGCAGTACCAGTTTCCCATTGTCCAGCACTTGACTCAGAACACGCCCTGTTATTTCCTCACCTCCTGTATTAGTCACATTTGTGTTCTACTAAAGGGTGGACATATTCCCTTTGATTTCTATGGCAGGAAATTTAAAGAGCCCCAAAAATACGCCCTGAGCTCACCAACTTCCTTTCCACCAGCACTGATCTTGGAACAGTAGTTCATATATTTCCGCTACATTACACTGGAAAATGATGACACCTACATCATCATCGAGGACAAAGGGTTGCAAAAGAGCTGTCATGAACATAACAATAAGCACACAGTCCAAATTTCCCGGCCCTACCCAAAGGAAGTGATCTGTCAACTAATTAAGCAAAAGGTTCCTGCCATCTTTCAAAGATCAACAAATATCTCTACATCTACCTCGAGATTTGCATTAGTACGTAAGGGTTTGAGGAGGTAAAAGCATCTTCAGTATTGACCACCCTGCTTTTCCTGAGTTATGCATGATGGGGGAGTGTGTGCAGATTATTTGGGAGGAAGAGAGCTACAAATGCACTCGGGGGCTGTGGGGAGGCAGGTCTGCACTGTGAGATTCTACTCTCCTCCTCTTCCCTTTCATAGAGCAGCATGGGCCATACACACACCTTGTGTCCTGTTCATTTGCTATAACTGCAGTGGGAAAGGCAGCTGATGTGGGAGTCAAGCGAATGCCTGCCAGCAGTGGGCCAGTGCACCACTTTGCTTGACTTTAAACACCTGTCAATCCACAGATGTAAAGAACGGAGTAAGATTGTCAGGCAACATGCTTTGAGTGAAGAATGGCAAAGCTGAGGTCTTGCCTCACAGGATATTTTGAGGGGTGTAAGTGAACAATGTTAATCATGAGGGTCAAACGCATTGTCAAAGACAATCAGCTGAATTTAAACAAAGGTTCTCTTTGCGATGACAATGAAGACATTTAATGAAGTGGTCACCTGACTCCAACTGTCATTCATAGGCAAGAAGAGCTAGAGTGTACACAGATTTGAGGAGAAACGTGAAGCCGTGAACTTTTCCTTTGGGGGTGCACCATCTATTTTTGTTTACAAAAGGAAAAATTGGACCATTTTTGCAAGGGTTATGCTCATCATTTCATTAATTTATCCTTGTTACATTTTCCACTTAAATTGATTTTTCCATTCCTACTGCTGGGTTGCTGGGTCCCTCTCTCTGGCAGGTCTGGGATTCGAGTCCTGCTTGGGGTGCCTTGCGACAACCTGGTGTCCCGTCCTGGGTGTGTCCCCTCCCCCTCCAGCCTTGCACCCTGTGTTGCCGGGTTAGGCTCCGGTTCGTCACGACCCCTTTCGGGACAGCGGTTTCGGACGGTGAGTGTGTGTGCGCGTGCGTGCGTGCGTGCGTGCGTGTGTGTTGCTGGGTCATTTTTTCTGGCACAAGTAAGGATAAGGACCTTGCTCAGTGGCACTGTACAGCAGGTGGGATTTGAAGCTGGGCCCTTTAAAGGCACGATGTCAGCTCTAACCACTGTAGCACCTGCTGCCCTTTATACTGATCAGGGGATTGCTGGAGCAGGAGAACAAGGAGGGCTGAAGATCTGAAGTGGAGGCCAAACTGTGGTAGAGCACACTGGCACAAAATGGAGTGAGGAAGTACATCCACCTCCCTAAAACAAGATCTCACAAATGCTGAAAAAAGTGTACTGTCTCCAAGCTTCCAAATGCAGCTCCAAAGTGTGTTCAGCCCGAGGGGTTTGCAGCCTAATCAGCTTCATTTGAGCGCGTGGAACATAATGAAAGCGTTCTGTCTGGGGTACAGGTGAGGGGCTGATTTCCAGCCTGAAACCTGAGCTGCTAATGGGAGGCCCTAATGAGCACCAGGGCTGGCGTCTCGCCGTCTCACCGACTGATGGCTCAATGCGGAGCTTGGCACCAGATCTTGCCGGCCATGAACCACATTCATGCATCTCTCGCTGTCTCTCTCGCTGTCTCTCTCTCT
Organism: Scleropages formosus; assembly: GCF_900964775.1. Taxonomy (NCBI): domain Eukaryota; kingdom Metazoa; phylum Chordata; class Actinopteri; order Osteoglossiformes; family Osteoglossidae; genus Scleropages; species Scleropages formosus. The sequence continues at coordinate 23,761,788 of NC_041827.1, read as the reverse complement.
CTCTCTCTCTCTCACACACACACACACACACACACACACACACACACACACCCAAACATGCATGCACAGCAGAAGAAGACTTTAACAGATTCCAGCGAGAGAAGTTTAACTAACCAAGTGGGATGGATCTCATTAAAAGAAGGCCTCAAGTCACACTTTGATGGACAGGGAGATGTCAGTAAGTCAGCTGGGCAAAATACCTGTGGAGAACAGAATGTAGCCTGCCTGTTGTCTCCCTGCAGCAGCCCCAAAACAAGGATGCCAAGAGATTTGTTATAACAATTTATGCTGAGGGTGGATGGGCCCTCTGGGGCATCCTCCTGTCAATCCCAACACCTGGTGACAGAAAAGGAAGTAACAAAGTTATCAAGGTCACTCTTCTAACTTTAGAAATGCAGAAAATAGCTTATACCTCTGGTCAGTGGTCAACAGTACACTAAAATAAAATTATTTCATATGGTGCTTGACTTCTGTTCGATAGCTGAAATATCAGTCAACCGTCTTGCTTGGATTTTCTATCATCTTCTGAAACAGGAATCCAAGCAGGACCAGGGCAGTTAAAGAGCTCACAACAAATGAGCACAAATGATGTTTCACTTAGGAATCCACACGAATGTATCTACAATTAAACCCGTTCTGTCTGGGTTGCTTCCACAAATTGCCGCAATTGCGCTAAATTCTTATATGGGCCACAGAGAGAATATTCTTTCAGAAGAGTATTCAACAAAATCTGGACATACATTCCCATTGGGGACAAAGCTGTATGAACTTTCTTGGAAGTTTAGGTAACAATAATCCTATTGTAATTATATTGTATCATATTACAATGTACCTCTATGCTCCAAATTTAAATTACTAACATTTAATTTTCATAAAAAATCTATAAAATATAACATGCCTCTATTTTGAACAAAGAATGAAATAGTTTTAACATGGCATTCGGCATTCATACAGTGTTAATGCACTCAGTTATTTAAAAAGTTCGAGAAGTATCTGGGCACCACCCTGAAGTTTCTGAAATTCCCCATCCAAAGGCATCTAATTCCCTGTGAGGCTGTTAGTGATTTTCTAAAGCACTGTTGCTGTTCAATAAAGCTCTATGTATTTATGAACCCTGAAGTTTTCACAAAACTGTACTGAAAGAGCATTTTGTGTGTGTGCTGTGATCGTGGCCTGAAACAAGGACTGTCTAACTGTGCCCGCCGTGGTTTTCCGAATTGAGAACAAGGGCTGAGATTGCAGCGCGGAGATGAGACAAACTCTAAGTGTGTTCTCCAGGGAGCACGTCGCCCTTAATAGACCGAGTGCACCTGGCCAAGCCAGCGAGTGCGATGCGAGCCTACAGTGTTCTACAAACCCAGGCCATTCTATCCTTGGCCCACTTACTAGATATATATGCACTTCTACATTTTTGGAGGCAGGTGAAAGTCACTCCGAGCTACTTTCAGGCACTGGACGAAGTGCATGGGCACGACGTGGTAAATCCTGCCCGAAAGAAATGCTCATGTTGGCTCAGAGTAAATAGTGACATTCAGACACTGACTCTTGGGAAAGAGGAGATTTTAAGAGGACCAGAATCTGAGAAGAGGTGTTGAAGGGGTTGCAGGTCCAGGGTGGTCATTTAGAAGCTCTGATAGATAATTTTCACGAAACAAGACAAGAGACACTTTGTTCTGAGGGCTCCTGAAAAGCGGGTGTTTGTTCGAAACAGGACTACTTTACTCGTGAGCGAGAAATCAAGATTTGTCAAGAATATGTACATTTTCAGAGGTTCTCAGTGGATCCCACTCACACGAGTCAATGAGGACCCCCATGTGGGCAGCGAGTGAGCGAGTGAATGTGTTACGCTGCGCTCTTGTATAGATGAACGAATAATTATAGGAAGCTCAGTGCCCCGTATCAAGCTAAACACTAGTTAATAAGCATTCTTTATTGCTTTGGAGTGTCTGTTAAGTGAATGTAGTATGAAGGAGAAACTATGCGGCAGTGAGCAAAAGTGGTTTTAGGTTCAAAATGTAAATGTAAACTCGACCAAAGCAACATTTACTTGCACAAGTGTTTACTTTTTAGAAAAACATGCATGCAAATTTGAGAATTAAGTCCACAGAAATTGCACTTGCTATCACTGAACAAACAAGTTGTTCAGCTATTGTAAATAATTTTTTTCACATACAGATCTGCGTATGACATCGCTGGTGTTTGTTTGTTTTGGGATTTTTTTGTTGTCAAGGTGCTATGACAGAAAATGCCCTAACAGATGTATATGTTTATATATCTCTGGGACAGTTTCCTACCGAGTATGCCACGCCCACACCTCCGGGCCAACACGGAACACCTGTGACCCAACGCAGACCGCAGCATAAAAGGCTGCGTCGGACAACCAGCTGATGCGGAACCTTGATCTGCCTCCTCGTTAGCGACCTTCTCCAGCCATTTCCTGTTCCCGAACGCCTTCCCCGAACCCGTCCCTTGTTCCCCCGATCTACTGCCTCCTTCGCATCATCGACCTCTTGCCTGTACACTGACCTCGCCTTTTGGATCCTCCCTGTTACGACGTTCGCACCTCGAAGACCCTTTGCCCGTCCTCTGACCTCCTCTCTTGGATTTCCCCGAAGACACCACGATTACCGCTCTGCACTTGGGTCCGCCGCTTCCCTCAGACGCGACCATGACAGAGTAGGACGAACGAAACAGAGAAAAGAGGTTGAATGTTGTCTGCAGATCACCGACTCTTCGATTGTCCCCATCTTGCTCAGTTTCTATTGCATTCCAGGACCCTGATTCTGCAGCACTGACGGCAGATGTCATATGTGGGCCTCTTTCAGCCCCAGACCCCAGTAATCACACCGAATAACGCTTGATCTGTGAGTCAGTGAGTAATTCCCAAGTATCCCAACTCTATAAAGTATTAGTAATGACCTGGGAAGGGAGAAGCATTTGAAGGTCGAGATGCAGAAAAGCACCGTAGATAAGAGGGGTGGAGATGCACGTGAACAGGATGCTCGTGTCTCCAGACAATAAGCTGAAAGCAGCAGCAGCAGCAGCAGCAGCAGCATCAGCAGCTGTCTGGTATGTTGAGGATGCTTTTCAGTTTGCTTCTCCCATAAGAACCGGGGAGATGGTGGGCTGGATCCTCGGCTTTAGGAGTCACTTGCCGCAGCGCTTGGCTTCACCACTGAGTCGCTCTCTTGCTGTTTCTTTGCTCAGTGGCACAACTGCATTGTAGTGGTCACAACCTCCCCAGCGAGGCGGATGTACGGTCCACATTACAGGGCCTACAGCCTCCAAACTTAAAAGACTCAGTGCCAGAGATGTCAAAATGCATGGTGCAGCTTTGAAAAAGGCTAAATGGCAAGATGAACCATGTTGCGGAGGGTCGGTGAAAATGAAAACACTATCAAAAGGTCAAGTCGAGTCTCTGGGCCAGAAGCTTCCAAAGTAAATGCTGTGTTTGCCTCCCAGCAAAGTTCATTTATGCAAATGGAAGAGAAATTATTTAATGTTAGTATTGCTTAAATGAAGTGATAATTACTAAACCGTATTTATCTAAACATCAGCAGATGATGCAGGAAAGGCCTGATGGTCGCTGCAGGGAAAACAGCTTCGGTCCAAAGGCACCTTTGAATGACCCTCGGTAAAGATCAATAAAGAGCACCACAAAATACAGAGGTGCTGACGGTGAATAGAGAGGAATGCACAAACCAGAAGGATTGAACAGCGTAAACCTTATGACCCTTGAACTTTGGGAAAATAAGTGAGGTCAAGCCCAAAGTGACTGTGTTCCAATAGGTAGAAAAAGGGGGGAACAGAATTATATGGCTGGTCTTTCTAATGATCATGTTGAAGTGAGATGCCTGCTGGGAATTTCACCAAACCACTGACTTCAAGAAAACTTCACTGGTCGTTTCCTCGCCTTGTCCCCCGATGAGAGGCCTGTACCTGGCTGTCATTCCAGCTGTAATTACAAAACCCAGAGCAACATCCTGGAGGGGCTCGTTCTGTGACCGGAGGCACGAACACAATCGAAAACTGTGAGCTGCCTTACAGCGTTAACAGGTGATTCACTGACACCGGTAAAAATAATGAGCTACAGAGCAGAGTAATACAGCTGAAGAAGGACTTTGGTGAGATTAGACACTCGTGACAACATTTGTCATGGATTAACACAAAATATCTCACTGCTGTCAGGATATTGAGGTGAAATGTTCCAATATAAACTCTGTAACAAGCAGAAATACAGCCCAGCACAAGGTAATTAAAATAAAAAATAGTAACAGAAAATAATAAGAAAATCATTAAATCTTTCTGACAGAAGAGGAGAAAGTGATTAAAATTATTCATTTTTTAGCAGTTAGGGGGCACGGTGGTGCAGTGGGTTGGACCGGGTCCTGCTCTCCGGTGGGTCTGGGCTTTGAGTCCCGCTTGGGGGTGCCTTGCGACAGACTGGCGTCCCGTCCTGGGTGTGTCACCTCCCCCTCCAGCCTTCCGCTCTGTGTTGCTGGGTTAGGCTCTGGCTCCCCACAACCCTGCTTAGGACAAGTGGTTTCAGACTGTGTGTGCATGTGTTGCAGTTATTACATAAAGCAGATATTACTGATACAGTTTAAAAGGTCAATGTGTTCTAATAGGTTAATATTAGTATTTCAACACAACATCATTGTTACAGTACCTGTAAATTTCTTTCCTTCATTAATGTTAGACTTTGTTTAATGCAACATTTTTTGGTTTAAATTTGGACTTGAAACAAGAAGAAGCTGACACGGGAGAAAATAGTCGGTCTCAATACTGATATGAAAAGTAGAAAGGGTAATAAGCAAGATTTTTGTTGCTTCTTTATGCTCTACTTTCTTCAGCTGTGACCTTTAGTTTGGAGAATTGATGACTTCCCGTTCATTTGCTTTGATGATGATAGACCCCAGTCTCACATGCCTATATACTGGGAGACGACAGGAGGAAGTAAAAGAATGGTGAAGAAGTCAAAAGTAGGAGGCGACAAGTCCCAGTGCTGCTCTGTATTCTGGCCAGAAATGTTCTTTACTTTGTAAAACATTATGTTCCCGTCATTTCTTAGGACTTATAACTGTATAATAAATACTCAACAGTCAAGTCCATTTAAAATTCATAGAGCAGTGGTCTCCCATCATGTCTCAGGGTTTAGCTCTACAAGAACGACACATAGCGAGCTTTCACATTTAAGAGTTGTGAAGCACTGAATTCAACAATTTTTACTGTTATTCATTCATTTAGCAGGCAATTTTCTCCAAAATGACTTTTAAATATTTTGCCATTTTTACAGCTGGCTAAGTTTAGTGCGGTAATTCAGGATAGGTATCTTACTCAAGGGTACTACAGCAGGAGCACGAATTGAAACCTGGACCTTCAGACACACTAGGATCTTGGACCCACTACGCCAACTGCTGCATTGTTGTGACCTGGTCTTTACATGTACAGTAACACTGTGTGCAGTCATCCTGACCTTGTTCAAAATGCAGAGGAGCATGATGACAAACTTGACGGCCGCACTTTGGTTACGGTTAGGGTTAAGGTTAGGGTTAGGGGTTAGAGTGAAGGGTTAAGGTTAGGGTTGCAGGGCTGCAACTGGTAACAGTAACAGCACAGCTTGTCAATGAGTTAACTGCAATAGCCAGAGGACCTCCACCTCTCTATTTTCCTCACACCCTACTTCCCTCAACAACAGGGTACCCACTGAGTCTTGTTACCATGGCTACAGCCTCACTGAGACAGCAGCAATTCACATCCCTATACTGGTCGTAAAGTTTGGTCAAGAGGGAGAACTTCATATGTTCAGTCTATGAGCAGGACTGAGCTGTTAATAGTGAACCACAATGCGTGTTTGTAGAAAATAGTTTTTAAAAAGGATCCACTTCAGAAAAGCAAGGAGCAACAAATCAGCAATATGTCATCTTGTCTTTGTACATCAACTAGCTTAAAATGAGAAATTGAGCACGGCTCTTTCATCAGGCCGTTTGCATAGACCCAGGTGCCCCGGAGTCCTTCCTCTGAGCTCTTTCCCACAAAGGCAACAGCAGCAGCAGCGGCAGTGCAGCCTGGGATCTCCAAGCTTGCCTTCTAATGACCCCTGACCTGAACAGCCAAACTCACCCTGCTGCATACTTCAAACACAAAAACAAGAGGGTCCTTCCAGACATTTCCCCTCCCCCCAGTAAAATGACACACGCAGACACATATGTGTACACAAAATGTGCACAAAAGACATAAATTAGTTTGTCAATTTGTTGGCTGTGGCAAAAATTGTCTGCTCTGACGGGGGTTCAGGTCTCATCCTCTGTAAAAAGTTAGCCCTGAAGTTACGTCCTGTTGTTACGTGCATATCAGGGACACTGGGGAGTCCACAGAAAGTAAAGAGTTTGCTGTGATACCCCTAGAGGTGCCTCTGCAGAAGCAGGGGGCGGCTCTCTATTTGCACCTGGAGACAAAGGCCAGCTGGTCTTCCTATCTTCCTGTAACAACTGACCAGGCCTGTAGGCTATATATGGATGAAGAAGGCAGCTGGCCATCTCAGCAAGGTACTATAATGTGCTGAACCTCCCTGCTTTGTCCAGCTGGCCCTGTACTGTGAGGAACTCACCCAGCGATGGAGGAACTGTGCGCTTACTGGGACAGAACGTCTCTTTGCGACCAGAGGTTCTTTCAGCAATGACCTACCAGTGGATTGTCCATTAACCCACAGGCTAGTTCACTAACAGAGAGAGCATTTCAACAGTGACCTGACCATCTGTCTTCTCTAGCAAGTTAGAAACGCTACCTGGTCACTAGCCTGGTTTTAGTCTTTAGACCACAAGGAAAAAACTTTCTTGTACTGCATCTGTTGGTGACAAATTTATTCATGTTACAGAAAGAGACCACCTCCACCTCTTTAGCTCCTTTCATGCACCAAAAGAAATGTCAAACTCTAAAGCCCCGCATATGAGCCTAACATGGATGGAGGATGGCAGGGGTGGGAGCCAGCCCCCACTTTAAGTGATGTTCAGTGATGATTCAAACTCTCAAAAACGCCTCTGTTGAGTAGAATGATTTTGCAGATGTTTGTCTAAGTGCAGGATGTGATCACCTCTTGCTCTGTGCATCCTTAATGATACCTTAGATGGTTGTGTGCCAGGGTGACCTGGAAGCAACTGCGAGTTCCGTGGGGCTTTCGAGAGGGTAGGCCAAAGTGTTTTTTTCATTACCCCACCATACTTTGAGAAAAGAATGACTTTTTGAAAACTCTGGACATCCTAGGTTCTGAGACTTGTGGCAAGCAGACGAGCCTCGTTTGATCCTTGTTGACTGGAGGCTTGAGGTTCTCGAATAAAAGGAATAGCTGATGAAACGGAAATGCAAGAAGCAGGTGCTGTTTCTACCTTGGCCGCATGCTGATTTGTGAATTATTGAGAGGAAGCCTTGATTTGAAGGTCCACCACTGCCCCCCTGCCAGAGGCCAAGTACATAAGAAAGAACTCAGGGCAAGGAGAAAGGAAGAAGCTGAAATCCTCCATTTGTGTGTGGAAGGCCCCGGCAACTCTTTGGCATATTGTCCATCAAAGAACATTTTGAAAAATCTTGGTGATATTAAGAAAATCAGGAGTCTGACAGCTCCTCAAAACAAGGCCTGAAAATGCTATAACTAGACCCTGGAGGCTAAACCACTGGCTCAGGCCTTCTAGCAAGTGTTGATATATTTCTTTATATTAATACATCTTTAAATACGTCTATGTCAGTCAGAGATAAATCATTATGTCATGCAAGTTTAAACACTTTAAACCTTTAAAGTCCAGGTTAAAACTGAATTTACAAATAGAATGTGGATTTCTGACCATCTCAGAATTAATTTTGTTATTTTTAATACTAAGACTTCATCATCCCCCCAAAAAAGAGAGCAGACTATGGTTAGAACTAATCCCAGCAGTGGAAAGTGGAAAAGCAGCTCATTTCTCTGAACAGTTCCAGCGTGATCTCTTCATACTATGTTCTCAAACACTGCCCTAATGGTTCTTTTAGAAAGATGTGGAAATGTGACCTTGACTTGTCCTTCAGTAAGACTGGCATTTTATTTCTGTTAAAGTTTTCACCATTTGCGGACCCTTTAGTATGTAGTTACAACATCTGAAGCTCATTCTCAGATCAACTCTTGACACAAAAAGGTCTCTCTGCAAATATGTGGTTGATTCAAATGTCTGACTGTCTTCTGAAATAAAAACTAACATTTGGCCTGCACCATAATTCTGGTGAATAAATGCCTTATAATATGGAAAATGGCTTATAGTTCAGAAGCTGTGTGAAAGAGACAATCAGACATCCAAGAGTGGTGGGGCAAAGCTCACCCCTTGAACACCTTGTAGGACGGAGCAAAGCAGAAGACCAGGCAGGACAGAGCTGCAATAGTCTATGCAAGAAATCACTGGACCAGGGGCTGGAAAGACTCTGGGAACAAGTGCAGGAACATGTAGTAAGAGAACCAGAGGCTACTCTCAATGTTGAAATGAGTTTGTACCCTGAGTGGGGTTGCTCAGGCTCTGCTGAAGTCTACTGCTGCAGTGCCCTTGAACAATGACATTATCCCAAACTGCATCAATGACAATATAAAGCTGTATAAAGGTGCAAAGCACTATGAGGAGACTTGTTTAAAAGTGTAAGCTAAGCATGGAATCGCTAAAAGACGGAGTTAAAGTAAGGCTGATAAAGAGATGAAGAACAAAACAGTTGTTATGGCGAACAGCGTCCGAATGCACATTGTCGGGTAGCCATGGTGTCCATGGTGCATGAAGAGATCATGGTGTCCTTGGAGTTTCCTAAACCCCCAACTGTCCTGTTACTTGTAGCCAAGACCAGACAATGACCAAGGCAACATCAATATGACTCTTTCCATTGAGAGGAGCAATCAATCATATCACCTTCCTCATACCACCCACACTCATTGGCCTCATCCAGGATGGTGATGAGTCTGCTTACAGACAGGAGGTCCAAGAGCTGGCTGTCTGGTGCAGCCATAACAACCTGGAGCTGAACACGCTCAAAACAGTGGAGATGATCGTAGACTTCAGGAGAAACACCTCAGCATTATCCCCACTCACCATCATGAACAGCACTGTGGCAACAGTGGAGTCATTCAGGTTCCTGGGTACCACCATCTCACAGGACCTGACATGGGAGCCTCACTCCATTGTGAAGAAAGCCCAGCAGAGGTTGTACTTCCTTCGCCAGCTGAGGAAGTTGAAGCTGCCACAGGAGCTACTGATGCAATTCTACTCCGCAGTCATCGAGTCCGTCCTCTGCACCTCTATAACTGTCTGGTTTGGCTCAGCTACGAAATCAGACATCAGAAGATTACAGCAGATAGTTCGGAAGAATCATTGGCACCCCCCCCCCCCCGCAGCTCTCCAAGAACTGCACTCGTCCAGAGTCAGTAAAAGGGCTAGCAAAATCATTGTAGACCCCTCACATCCAGGCCACTTCCTCTTCGAACCTTTGCCATCTGGCCGGCGCTACAGAGCACTGAGCACCAGGACAGCCAGGCACAAGAAAAGTTTCTTTCCTCAGGCCATCTACCTCATGAACAGCTAAATCCCCCCCCCCAGAGAGTAAACCAGTGCAATACATAATGCTATTTATATTTATATTTATAACTTTTTATCACATCATATCTCTTACTCACACTCCCTTGCATTTGTAACTAGTGACTATTTTTGTATATAATATTGGGTACTGTATATTTTTCTATATTTTTCATCCCTTATTCACATACTCTATCTTCTCATCTGTCTCGTCACTGTCATTCTGTCTGTGCTGTGGTAGTTCCTGTCACCAAGACAAATTCCTTGTATGTGCGAACATACCTGGCAATAAAGCTCGTTCTGATTCTGATTCTGATTCCTGCAACTGTTACTGTTGAGCAGGTTCATCGGCTCTTCTTGTCTCCTAGACCTCAATAAAAGTGAGGGTGCAGGCAGTCAGCAGACACCGAGAAGTCATACAGAAAGCTCAGCAGAGGCCTTTATGGAGAGAGGCAGCTGTACTTGAATCCCGTCACAGTTCCTGCACCAACCTCCTCACTTCAAAGCTGCCTAATAGTTTGTAATTTAGAAGCTCTAGAGCTAAAGAAGTGATTCCTCTCCATGGTAAATGGCTGTCTGTCCCAACCCTGTCATGCCCTACAGCTACTGGGGGGGTGTCCCAGACAGAAGCACATCCTTCCTGGGGAAGAAAGGGAGGAATGTGAAAAGGAACGCAGACCTCCCTGCTTCAGAGCTGAGAAAAATAATCACTATGTGTATTCCCAATCACTGAAAAGTGCTTATAGAGAGTCAACAACACTGTAACATTTACGTTACTTTATTCAGCAGACACTTTTCTCCAAAGCGACTTCCAATGAACTCTGTGTAGTGTTATCAGCCCACACACCTTATTCACGGCAGTGACTTACACTGCTAGATACACTACTTACAATGGGTCACTAATCCATACATCAGTGGAACACACACTCTCTCTGTCCTCACACACTATGGGTGAACCTGAACAGCATGTCTTTGGACTGTGGGAGGAAACCAGAGCATCCGGAGGAAACCCACACAGACACGGGGAGAACATGCAAACTCCACACAGACCGTGCGGGGAATCGAACCCACGTCCTCTCGCACCTTCCTGTGAAACTAGCAAGGAACGGGAGGAGTTAACACATAGCATGATTTCATGGCTGTCGTTCATCTTGGTAAATAACTCAGTGGCACATTGTCACACACAACAGTCATTATCTGTAGCAACCTGTCTGTGTTCTTAATCAACTTAGCTGTAAATCACCATGGCATAATTGGTTCAGATTTCTCAGCAGCGCAGGCTTATTTATGGCTATTTATTACTTTTCATCAGCTGCTTAATCAGAGCTGCTCAGACCGATGAGAAGATTATGGTCTGGACAAGACAAGGGACAAAGTGGAGCGAGAGCTGCCCCAGCAGCCACGTCTGTCTCAGAGCTGTTAATCCCTGCAACCAGGAAAAGCTGCCGCCTTCACCATCTCCTGCAGCTGCTTGTAGGGCATGTTGGCCAAGATATGGACCGTCTAAGATCAAGGGATTCATAAATCAGCTCTATGCCAGCTGTCCAAAGTGACAAGAACCCCTTATTCACCTGTTCTTGCATCGGCTTTGCGCCTTTTCCCCACAGATCACGGGGGAAACGCCAGCGCAGCCCTCAAGCAGACCGGGTTCTGGGGGTGGGGGCTGTTAATAACTCATTGTCACCGTCTGGGAGCTGTAGAGACATGGCAGCTTTGGGGTAACTGACTACCCACTGCTACAGGGCTCGCCACTCGTGGTCCACGACACATTTTCCCACGCCCTGGGCCGCATGGGGCGAGCTCATTAAAGCTCTTGTTGGGGCCACTGCTGCCAAGAGACAGCTGTAGCCGTGAGTTCGCTCACACTCGTAACTCGCACTAATCAGGTGGCAATAAATTAAAGGGGGTGCCAGCGGAAATGAAATTACACCTCCACCTGTCAATTAACTAAGAGTTATTTCCAGTTTAACTCGTGCCATACAACCACACGTCATTGTTCCCTTTACTCCTATTTGCTTGAAGCTGTGTGTAGCTGGAGAAATAAAGTACATCCAAGGTCATGCAAATGGAACACCATTAGTTTTAATTCTTGTTAAAGTGGCCTCTACAAATGAATGAGTAAATGGTACTATTGCACCACACAGTCTGCTACAGCACTGAACTCTGTTGGGAAGCCATGTGGTCTCCCAGCGTGGCTCCACAAGCCCCGCCGTTCAAGCGAATTGCAGCAGCGAATGTGGACGTTGTGTGAGGCGTCCTCTGCCAGAGGCTTCGCGTCACCAGAGAGGATGTGACCCTTGACTTCTGCTTGTGTGTCAAATTCCTTTAACTAATGAACCTGCATTAACAAAGGGGCTAAGTTCTCATCTCATGTGGCTGGAACACATTGAGTTGAATATTCTGCAGTACAGAGATGCTCTTCTTCATTACAACAAAAATCTGTAAAAAGAAGCTTTTTTTCCCCATTCTTTTCACTGTGCTTTGCTCTCAACAAAGTAATGAAACACAAGTAATGACCACAAAAATATTTTAGCCTAAACACATACATGTACAAATTGAAGAACTGGTTTGGAGTTCAAAGAAATAACCTACCAAAAAAGTAAATATACGTCAGTATTTCATTTGTGGTCATATAAGAGTTTTATGTCTGTGTTTATTCTTTTAGGATCAGTAATTTAGCACAAAGCCATTATTCAGTTTTGTTTACTTAGTCAAACATAAAGTTTTGGGAGGTTCTTCTCATCACATCACAAATCGCTTTTATTGAGACAACTGGAATTAATCCTAAATGATTTGGGGCCAACCCTTTCCGTACGCTGATGGTCGGCCACAGAGCTCAAGGATCTCCCGAGGGTTTTTAGACTATGGCTCTTCTTTGGACCCCCTAGTCTCTGGCCACAAGCCAAAGTGGACAGTGCTCACCTTGCTGTGCCATGAAAATTTGTTTCGTGAAACAGTCATCGCAATTCCCAGCCACCCTGACCCCTTGTATCAACTGCCTTGTAATTACAGACGCTGGGGAATACTGACAGTTTTTTCTCTATTAAAGTTAGAAAGTTCATTTACTGCATTTTTAGCCCTAGTACAACCAACAAGATGACAACAGGATAATAATAGGATACTAATAATAAGAATAACAATAAGCCCTGAAGGGGTTTCCTGGCTGTCACACAAGCACCCCATGCTGACTGAAGATGATGACGAACCGCCGTGACGGTGTTTCCCCGGGGCGGGTGTGTCGAACCCAAGCGCGGAGCAGAGGAAGCTGGTTCAAGGGGCGATCCGTAAGACATGGTCGAGGAGGCAGGCAAGGGTAACCGATGTGCGCACGTAGTCCGAAGGGAGAATCCGAGAGACGTAATTCAAAGACAGGCAAAGAGTCGAGGCAGACCAGGGAGTCAATCACGAGGAGCAGGACGAGGAGCGCGAGTGAGTAACGAGGCTGAAACAAGGTTCCGCAGCTTCTTAAGGTCCAGGCTGCCCTTTTATGTGCCCGGAGCCCGATCAGCCGCCGGTGTTGCTTGTCGCCGAGTTCGTGGGCGTGACAGAGGGACAAGACGTACCTTGCTGAACTAGGAAATCGAGTTATCATAGAGCAACAATGTCAGTATTAAACTGGCTTAGAAGTCTTATTTAATCTAGAATGTTCAGGACGGGTGGGGGGGGGGGGGGACTGCCACTGGCCCTTGGATCCCCACAGGTTTTTTCTCCCTCGACTTTCAGCCGGGAGTTCTTGTTCCTTTCCTCCGTGGCCAGTAGACATACTTATATACTTATAGCTTTATAAAAGCATTGATAATGTATTACACTAGTTCTGTAGTTCGTTTCCTTGACTGATGTATTTGTTTCTCTGCTTTATGCCTGTGTTCAGCGCTCTGTGTCACTGTGTGAGAAGAGCTCTATAAAAATACATTGAATTGGATCCATTTTTACAGCTGGACATTTTACTTATACAGACTAAGCAGACTTTTTCCATTCTGGAGCACCTGACTGCAACCTGCTGACTACAGGGCTATGTTTTTAGCAAGTACACTACCTCCTACTGAATATAAGACTGCATTGTTTGTTAGTCCACTGTCTTTCCAGTATGGTTTGAATTTTGGGTACAAGCGTCCACTGGCTTTCGCATTAAATAGATGGTCTGCTGCATGCCTGGGGGAGTGTCCTTAGAAACAAGCTGCTGTCAGAGCAAAGCGTGTGTTTGGTAGGTGTCAAACCATAAGCCCAAGAGAAGGAAGGTGGTCAGGGAATAGGAGTGGTTGTCACACATGCACTGGAGTGCTGGCTACATCTGATGGCTCCCGATTCCCCGCTACCTTAAGGGAAAAACTCCATGACAATGTGGGCAAGACCGACCCATTAAAACTGTGTTGTGGTGCAAGCAAGAAGCTGTAAAAGCAACAGCTTCAATAATGAGGTAAGAAGTAGCACAGGTGAAAACTAGACTAGGGTCGCTGGGACACAATCTCACTGGTGGCCCTGGAAAGGAGGATTCCCTCGTTACATCACCCGTAATGACCACCGTCCAAGAGAACATATGACAGCTGCTTAATAAAACCTGCAATGGTTTCTCTGTAAAACATACAGGCCTTTGAGCAATATCTGCACTGGCCTAAAACTAATGCAAACAGTCTAGTAGGAGGCAAGATGCAGCTCATTTGCTGTTCTGTTCTGTCATTCATCCCAAGGGGCTTTTATTCCTCCAGATATGAGAAGCATGGTGCACAAGCCAAATTAGCATCACTCTGAAAGAAAAGAGATTAGAAAACGATTCCCTGGATCAGGCCAACAATGATGTGATCTGCATCAAATTTCTTTTATTTGTAGTTAAGAGTGGGAGAGTTTGACTTCTCCCACTAGCCATCGTTTTGCTCTTAGTTTCCTAAATTTCATGTAGAGGCACTATGTCTGTAAAAAATAACTGGTGCTGCACTTCTGTAATACCCTGTAATTTGTTTTTTTTTTCTTTTTTTTTAAAAAATCTTGTTGGCATGTAGGACAGTGTGCTGCACTACTTTCAATTCCACTTGGCAATGTAGCAAGAAACAGAAACAAATAGTGAAGTGTCTTCTTTATTATGGACTTCATCACAGAAAAACACAGTCTATCCAGTTATGACTCCAAGATGATCCTGCGTTTATGGGTGCAGAACCTCTTTTACAACAACTACACCCTGGCAACATTGTATCCATCATCATCGGTCTCTTCCACAGCTCTTCTGACAACATAGACACTGACATTCTCAAGCCACAGAGTTACAAATAAAGGCTGCGACTCTACAAGAGAAGGTCCTTCAACACATTTCAAACAAATAAACTAATTTCTTTGAAGAAGATGGAAATTTAAATGATCTTTTTATGCAGTTACCAAGTTCTGGTGTTTCTGCGCATGTTGGATTAACTACATTACTGTCATCTCGGAGGAGGTGAAGACGAGACGTCGTTGTTGAATCCAAGTGAGGGTGTGTTTATTGCAGACACAACCAAAGGAGCAGGAAAAACCGTTGTCGGGGACAGGTGCGGGTCAGGCGATTCGCAGATGTGATTCAGCAGGACGAGACGAGAGACGTGGTCGAGAAGCACAGCAAAGGTCAGCAGCAAGGAGTCAAGAACGAGGGAGAAGGATGGAGGACAACACTGGTCACGGAGACGCGTTCGAAGTGTGGCTGCTCAACACGAGGTTCCGCAAACAGGGGTTTCGGCAGAGCTCCTTCATACCCGTCCTCTCTAACCGGTGGCAGGTGTGGGGGTCGTGCGCGAGGTCACGGACTTGACAATTACAAACTGTCTCAAGTCTAATTTTTTCTTAAGACAAGGCAGTAGAATAGATCAGACATGCACACACACACACACATTTCCAGAACCGCTTGTCCCATACAGGGTCACGGGGAACCGGAGCCTACCCGGTAACACAGGGCGGAAGGCCGGAGGGGGAGGGGACACACCCAGGACGGGACGCCAGTCCGTCGCAAGGCACCCCAAGCGGGACTCGAACCCCAGACCCACCGGACAGCAGGACCGTGGTCCAACCCACTGCGCCACCGCACCCCCTATCAGACATGCAATATACAAAAAATATTCATACATAATGTCTGGGGAGGTAATGGGTGCTGGTTTGAAGACTTTCAGGTGATAGACTAATCTTCTTGTTAGTAGAAAGTTACATGCTCAGTAACACCAGCGTAGATGAAAATAAAAATCCATAGTCAGTTCAGGCTCTTTCGGTTTTTTCTCAGTACTACTGCAATACTAAAAACAAACCTTGCTAGGGATTCATTTACTAAAGGTCTCTCTGCAAAACAACTAACTGGAGCCACTCGATATAGTAAGTCTTGTTTAAAAATGAAAAAATGATGCAGTAAAAGTTTCAGCAAGAAAAAAACGGTGGCTTTGCTGAGAGGCGGTGGTGCACGATTGTCACACCCATGAATACGTGCCTAACAACTGCAGCTGTGACCACTCAGGGAAGCGAGGGATAAAAGGGCAGCTTGGAGGCTCCTGGGTGTGGAACCTCCTTTCGAGAAGATGCAACTCATGGCAATCAGCTGATAGCCTCTTTCCCTGTTCCCCATATTGTTCCCCTCTCCTTCCCCGTCCTCAGCTCCCTCGGTTTTTGGTTTCCCGGTTCTTTGACTCTCTGCTCCATGACCTTGACTCCGGCTCTTGTCTACTCCTCGGAACAACGTACGGTGATCGATCGACCCTTGCCTGTCCCCGACTATTCTCTTGCCTGTCTCACTCAGCCGACACACACCGGTGTTTGAGTCCGTCAGCTGGATTCCCGAATGCAGCATGACAATGATCTTCAGCAGGATCTGAACTGAGTTTCAGATTTTTCAACCATCATCACCTTTAAAACACTGATCCTGTTGCATCTGCCTTTAACAATCACATCCTTGATTTAAGATCCAGAAGATAGTTTTATGATAATTTTAACTCATCTGTTAGGGAGAAAAGCTAATTTAATGCTCTGTGGTTACAGGTCAAATGACAAAAGTTGTTCTATTGACTTCTTGTCCAAAAAGTCAGTACCTTTGGTCTTAGAAAATGTATTTGAAAGTAAATATTCACCTGTAGCAGAACATCAATTCAATTCAAATTATTTTCAAAAAGCACTCCTCTCACACTGTGACACAAAGTGCTGAACAAAGGTATAAGACAAATGTATTGCTGGTTATATATTAAATTACTACAGTACAATTATTAAAGCTGTAAGTAAACCTACTACTCATGGAGAAAAGGAACAAAAAACTCCCAACCGAAAGACAAGGGAGAAAAAACCTCTGGGGGTCCAAGTGTCAATTGCTGCCCACCCCTCGTGGGCATTCTGGATTAAAAGAGACTTTTAAGTCAATTGACAGCTATTAATAACATTGTATCTGAGGGCTACTAACTTGATGTCCCAGTTCACATAGACCCATCTTGTCTACCATGGCAGGCAGTCATCAGCTTCAGTCAACATGAGGTGCTGGAATCACGACAGACTGGCCTCCTCAGGTCTCACTATAGGGAAACCATGCTCAACAAGAAGAGGGACAAAAAACACAGCAAACAGGAATTAAATTGGTGATTGAAATACCAGAGTGAACATCAAAGTGTTAAGGCTAGATTTAAACGCTGAGACAGTTGGGGCATTCCTGAAAATAACATTCAGACTATCGCAAAATTTAGGCTCTCTATAGCTAAAGGCATGCCCTCCTACTGAAATCACAGGTATTTTAAGGAAACTCGCATCGAATGAGCAAAGACAACGTCTTGGAATTTAAGAATCAATAATCACACAAAGGGAAGCCCGAGCAATGCCATTTACTGCCTTACAGGTCAAAAGTAAGATTTTATAATCGACTCGAAACTGAACTGGAAGCCAATGCAGTGATTTAAATAGCAGTGTTATATAAAATTTCATGAAAGCAATTTGTATATTGTCTTGGATTTGGAACTAAAGTGCTGTGAATAAATAAATTCTTACTGTTATAGTTATGGCTAAGACCTCCGGTCAGGAATCTGGTGGATCAACTGTGTATCTTAACAAATGTCCAGGCAAGGCTCATGGAAAAATGTGTAGAACAAATATAAATTACGTACTGCAATCAAATAGTCATTTGGTGGGTGTGAAGGGATTGCGAAACTAACAAATAAATGAAATAATGTTTCAGACAAGAATCCGGTGTCTGACATTGCTTTGAAGGCATGCATGCCAATGTATTTCATAGCCCAGAGTAGTGTAACGATGCCGCCCACAAGAACGTACCAGCGTCGGATAGACCCTAACGATGTGTGCACCCTCTTCTGGCTCACATATTGCCCCCTTGCCCTGGGCTGCACTAATTGGTGACGTGATAGAGATCTCCGACTGGATAGGCCCTCAGCTAATTGCTCATTGTCAACTACTCCAGGTCTGACTCAAAAACAAACCACATCAGACCAGAAGAGTGTGGGTGGAGAGGGGGGTATGCTGTGCAATCTCTGCCCCCTTATCTCCCAGGCGTGAGCCGGAGGCAAAACAACACCGTGCTGCAGCCGACCGAGGCACGAATATTTTGAATGCTAAGCATGCAAAGCCCAAAGGCAGAGATGCAGAGAAAGTGGCTTCAGTTGAGGTTACAGTTGTGCATAAATGTGGTGTGACTGTTGGGTACTGATATCTCTGCCTCTGAACTCAGTGATTTTTGCTCATGTTGACAAACACAAACCAAATAAACTTGGCTACAATCATTATTTTTAACGTTACTGTGGAGGGCTTGAGGTGGTTAAAACTTCTGTAGCGAAGACGTAAAGAATGTGCTATTAAATGCATGGTTTGCCAGGCGCTCTTTGAGAACAACAGTCCTAACGCTCCGGCACCTCGGGCTTCTGTAGCTCATCTCATGCAATTTCTTTCCCTGCAAAGTCTTCATGCTCTTAGTTCAGCTGGCCGACATTAAACGGTCTGATCGAGACCCTTTCTGCGGGCAGCGGCTTTTAATAATCAGCTGTTTGGAATTATATCAGCCAGACTGGCCACAAGTTAAGCCATATTAGAGACCCATGTTTTTAATCCCTCCTCCCTTTCCTGCCCCAGCCACTACAGATAGAGATAGGATGATGACCATAAGTTGAAAGCCCTTAGAACAGATGATGAAATTCACATTCTGATTCCCCTCATAGAGCTCTGGTGACTGACATGACCTCAAGCTTTTGCTAACCACCAACAGTTGGCAGGTTAATACTTTTGTTATGTGAAGCCTAGTGAAATTCTGACATTCTTATTGTGTGGAGGCAGAGTTTATTTGATGAGTGGTGCTCACCACAAAACGTTAAAACAGCACTAAAATTAGTGGTGATTGAGCCGGGAAGTTTTGTCCCGGTCAGAGTCAAAGGGAAGGAGCACTGAGCCAGTGAGCACTGAGTGTTAACACTGACGTTCTGACATTCTCCCACTCCCTCGTGACACATTTCAGTGTCTGCTTGTGCTATTCACATGTGAAAAGTTGCTTTTTCTTTTGCTTGAAATAAATGGCAAATTTTTTTGGCTCTGCTTTCCGAAATCAGACATATGTGTAACCTAAGTATGTGTCATTGTAAATATACTGCACATATTCTAAAACGGAAAAGTGAGAAGACAGACACACACAGTTTCCTTACTGACTTTGAGGAAAATTTATGTGTAATATCCAACAAAGATGGACCAAAATAAATCAACTAATATAAATGCTGAGGCATTGTCTCTGAAAGATGGGATTGTGTGTGGGTTTGGAAACACAGTCATGCAAACACAGACATGCACACTATAGCCATGCACACAGAACTGAATACACACACATCAAACTACCCAGAGAAAGACGATGCAAGAACGCAGAAACACACATTACTATACCCGTGTGCACATACAGTGCATTCAGAAATTATTCACTTTTATGTTGCAGCCCTATGCTAAAATCTTTAAATTCACTTTTCCTTCATCAATGTACAATTAACAGACCATAATGACGGAGTAAAAACAAGATTTAAAATGTTTTTGCAAATTTCTTAAAAATAAAAAACTGAAATATTACATTGTCATAAGTATTCAGACCCTTTGCTATGATACTTGAAATTTAGCTCAGGTGCATCCCATTTTGAGATATTTCTAGACCTTCCTTGGAGTGCACCTGTAGTAAATTCAATAAATTGGACATGCTTTGGAAAGGCATACACCAGTGTATATCAGGTCCCACAGCTGACAATGTGTATCAGGGCAAAAGCCAAGTCAAGAGCTCAAAGGAACTGTCTGCAGATAATTACCTACAGAAGCAGGATTGTGTTGAGGTACAGATCTGGGGAAGGTTCCAAAAAAAAAAATACTCTTCAGCGTTGAACGTTCCCAAGAGCACAATCGCCTCCATAATTCTTCAATGGAATGAAGTGTGCAACAACTACAACTCTTCCTTGAGCTGGTCACCCAGCGCTAAACTGAGCATTATGGGAGAAGAGCCTTAGTAAGAGAGGTGACCAAGAACCTGGAGGTCACTCTGGTTGAGCTCCAGAGACCCTGTGAGGAGATGGGTGAAACTTCCAGAAGGATGATCATCGCTGCAACACTCCACCATTCTGGGTTTTATGGCAGAGTGGCCAGACAGAAGCCTCTCCTCAGCAAAAATCACAAAAAGGCACCTAAAGGACTGTGAGAAATGAGATTCTTTGGTCTGATGAAACCAAAATTGAACTGTTTGGCCTCAATTCTAACTGTCTGTCATGCTTGGAAGAAACCAGGCACCGCTCATCATCTTATCAACAGTGAAACATGGTGGTGGCAGCATTGTACTGTGGGGTTGTTTTTCACCGGTAGGGACTGCAAGATTAGTCAGGGTTGAGGGAAAGCTGAATGGAACAAAGTACAGAGATATCCTTAATGAAAATCTGTTCCAGGGCACTTTGGACCTCAGTCTGGGCCTAGAGTTCACCTTCCAACAGCACAATGACCCTAAGCACAAAGCAAAGACAAGACAGCAGTGGCTTAGGGACAACTCTGTGAATGTCCTTGAGTGGCCCAGCCAGAGCCTGGACTCGAATCCAATGGAACATCTCCGGAGAGACCTGAATATAGCTGTACACTAACGGTCCCGTCCAACCTGACAGAGCTTGAGAGGATCTGCAGAGAAGAATGGCAGAAAATCCCCAAATCCAGGTGTGCAAAGCTTGTCACGTCATACCCAAGAAGACTCGAGGCTGTGATCGCTGCCAAATGTGCTTCAACTAAGTTATAAGTAAGTGGTCTGAATACTTATGTCAATGTGATATTTTAGTTTATTTTTAATGAATGTGCAAGAATTTTTTTAATCCTATTTCGCTCTGATTGATGAGGGGAAAATTAATTTAAACAACTTTAGCATAAAGCTGCCACGCTGAAAAAGGTGGGGGTCTGAATTCTTTCTGAATGTAGTATACATACACATGAACCCCAGAGTCAAGTGCGTGAGGGACATCCATGCTGTCAGTCTTCCTCTTTCTTTGGATCTTTCATCCTTTCTCCCTGACAATATTATAGGACTTTGTCCTGAAAGCATTCATTACGTCCTCTTTGTGTAAGAGCTGTTGTAAACAAGCTTTATAAACCAAAGAGTGAATTAGCAGAACATATTTCGTCTGTCTACGCAATTGTCTGTCAGCCCTAAAGCAGCCAAGTACTTTTAGACATTGCTCTAACAGCCTTAGAATGAGCAATCCACAGCAGTTCAGTCAGCAGTCACAGTTACAGCACCGAGACATAATTCTCACTGCAAAATTCATCTCACAGTCTCAAGTTTGGGATGATGTCCAAAAACCTTCTGCCAGGATGACAGCCATAATGAGATGGCTGACAAGAACATTGAAAACCCCAAAGCTATCCACCGGACCCCATTGTCTTTACAAAGAACAGTTGCTGTCCCAAGAGGGATTAAGAAGGGCAAGGAGATTCCGGCCTGAAGAACGAGCTCCGGAACACGCAATGTGATAACTTATCCTACATGGGCAAATAAGCATCTGCCCATTGTTTGACTTCTACAATGAGTTCATTATGAAACAGTAAATTATTCATTAGAATTTATTCATTAATTTCTGCAGGGTGAGTGACGGTGTTAGGTTTGTAAGCTGTTTACAATGATTTACCCATTTAAACAGCTCAGTAACTTTTACTGGAGCAATTCCGGGAAAAATTGCTTGTTAAAGGGACAGCAGCATAAGGGGTGTTCAAACCTGTCTCTTCAGATGGCCATTTTAATTAGAAGGAGATGGATCTAACAGCTACCCTACCTGCTGCCATCCATCCATCCATCCATCCATCCATCCATCCATCCATCCATCCATTTACAAAACCGTTTTGACGTGAGCAGGGTTGTGGCGACCCAGAGCCTATCCCAGAAGCACTGGGCACAAGGCTGAATGGGGGAATATTCCAGATGGGGCGGGAGACCATTGAAATGCAGCCACACACAAACACAGTCACTCACCCATTCACAGACTATGGACAATTTAGAGTCACCAATTCACACGAACTGCATGTCTTTGGACTGTGGGAGGAAACCAGGGGAACCCCACGTAGACATGGGGAGAACATATATCCCCCACAAGCTGAGCAGGGAGAAATAATTATTGAAGGAAAAAACACCATAAACCTGCCCAGATCTGTCCAAGGTCCTGAAATACCAGAAACTGTAAATGATCTTTAATTGAGATTTGTTCTTCTGGGTATTCGTCATTTCCCACATCACTTGGCTACAATTAGCTCTGTCCTTCAGAGACAATTCCCACATGACCTTTGTGTGTCGTGGGCTCAGTGCAGCCACTGTTTTCACAGTTTTACACAGCTGGTTCGTTACTCAAGATACCTCTTTTCTTAACTGACCACTCGGCCTTTGCGTGTCTTAAAGTAAATCCAGTTTTAATCTATTACTCTGATATTACTGAGGAGGTCTTTTCTAAAGAAGGTTCCTGCACCGTTGCAAAGAAGGTTTCACATTCTCATTTTAGCATAACTGATATCACGCGCCATCACTTTTTATATGGTAAACTGCTTTTGTGACATAATGACATCATAACTCGTCCGGGATTTCTGAATATCACAAAAGCACAGATTAAGATTTTGCTTAACACCAGTATCCAATGAGGTTTATCTGTTTTATAGCTCTGATAAAGCCATCATAAACGCCTTTATGATATCATCCCAGATTGTGTCCAACCCTCCACGCTCCTTGCTCATACCCTTAAGGTCTGCTTGATGAAGACAAGGAGGACGGGGAGGTCGTAGGCAAGACACCGCTGCTCATTCCAGACATGTGTCCTTCAGGCCTGCCCTGTTTACACGCAGCCTGACCCCTAATTACCTCCATGTCTGAGAGGGACTCCCAGTGGGCTTGCTGGGGCCCCACACTAAACTGCATTAGAAAGCGATAGCTGGGAAACGAGTTTATCTCAATCTCACTGCTCATTTCGTCCCGCCATCTCCTTTGAGCTCTCACCCATCCCTCTTCTTCTTTGTACATCTTACAATAATATCTTGCACTTCAAAACAAAAGGCAGACGTCTCGGAAACAATTTGGAGCGTTAGGCAGCCCATTGCTGTGGGTCGACTATCAGCCGCTCCTTGTGAGCTCACTCGCTCGCCGACTGGCTCACTCTCTCCGCACGCCACGTCGACTCCCTGCCAGGAGCCCTTTGTTCTCATACTGAGGGGATAGGGGTATTTGAGTTAGATCCCCATGATTGCCTTTTGGACCATGTGTACATATCTCAAGCTATTTCATCCCAGGGTCTTTCATGCTGACGATGGTGTTTATGCAGGAACTGCAGGAAGGCAAGGATGACTTCATAATGAAGGTGATCACACTATCTTGGATTACATATGAAAAAACATTCATATTCATATTATTTGTTTATTGGTCCAGTTCAAAACTAAAGATAAATTAAGCCAGCTAAAGTGAGAAAAAAGAATTGAGGACTGGCTTGAAAAGATAATACACCTGTAAAATGTCCAATATCAAAATGAAAAATACCCAAAAAATATAGAGGACTCACTTTGTAAAACTGGGATATTTGACATGGAGGAAGAGGTGATACACTGGTGCATCTTGAAAAACATACCCAAATACAAGAACTGGTACTAGAGCTCATGCTCACGTGACTACATTGATTGAAGGGTCCGGGTGGATGACTGATTGGACAAGCAGGGCAATATAAATATAAAAAGTAGATAATTAAGCAATTCTTAACCTCCACACATCTCAGCCTGTCTACGTCCACAAAGTTTGCGCCGGACAGACATGCTCCTATTAGTTCTTGTGTTTGTTGAACAAAGTGTGCATTAATAAATTAAAATTTACACAAGAGTCACTTCTCACATACAGTATATTCAACTTAAAGTGATCCCAATAAACAATTTTTATTTTCTTGTGGAAAAAATGACCAAAAATGACATGTTTTTATTATACCTTTCGTTGGAGGAAAAGATGAAAAATTAGATGAAAAAATGTACATGTCATATCCTACCTTACAAGGACTTTCTGCACTACATCAATTTCCCAATAAATTGCGACTCCACTGTAATACTGTATACTGGGAGACTAATTCCTGACTCTGGCTCAATAGCACTTCATATGTGATGTTTGCTTTTTAAATGAACCAGACATTTCCAGCTCATGAAATGGATATCAGTTCCTTTGCTTCTCCTGCGCTGCTCACGCATTGGTACCCTTGCGGTACAGGTAGAGCCCGACGTTTTCCCCGAGACATGCAATGCTCATGTCTGATGTGGAATCCCACAGGTTTTGGATTCTAGAGCCTTGGTTCGGGCCACAGTATTGATCCGTTTTTCCCCCCTGTAGCTACCTTGATTCCGAAGGACAGACTCATCAGCCCTTCCTCCCCATCGCTGCTTTGGTGTTTCACTGGAAGTGGGAGAGTCTGAGCGTCAGTGAATTCTGGCACAAGGACTCCAGGCAGACAGCACACAGATTAATCTGTGTCTCTGCTTATCTGTGCAGCGCAAAGAAGCCAAGAAGCAGCAGCAGAGATGACATCTGCCTTTTGTTATGATTACTTTACAGCTTTATCTCAGCTGAAGCTTGGGCTATTGCTCCTCCCAGCCTCTGCGTGATACTGCGGCTCTACAGATGGCATGCAGAGGGTCTCCTTGTCTAAAAAGCTGCAGCAGGGTCAGCAGCAACCGCAACAGACCCCCGCCGCTGCCGGGGCCCATGGGATCATCTATGGGTAACACTCAACACTGTCTCCCGTAGGTGCGTCTCTGAATAAAGGATGTAGTGTTACCATTTTTAAGTCGACTTCGATCCTTCATACCAAAGTTGAACATATGTACCTTGGGCAGTTTGTCCAAAAGAATAAAAGAGACTCTTCATGCATGTATTGCTTAAAATGGAGCGGATCTGATTAAGCGGCGAAGGAAGAGAAAGCTACAGTTATTGTACTGTACTATATACACGCTGTATATAGACAACAGAGAACATGCAGATGAAATCACAGTTTTGCAATTATAGAAATGGCTGTATTTAATATTTATTGTAAATACATGCAGTACATGTTTTATTCCGCATGAGATCAGTGTATACTTCTGTAACTAACTGTAAAATGATGAAGAAAAGTGAGTAAATAACCAGTTTGTGATGACAAACAATGAGAAACAATTAGAAATGGCACTGTCACAGCGACCTGGGATAGAAGAGGCAGCGCTGTCTCACAGGGTTGCTGAACCTCTTCGAGTCCATCGCTCCTGTTTGCTCCTGTTCTTCTGATTCCTCTTCGCCCTTTTCCCTTGGTTCCCTGATTCCTGTCCTCTCGATTGCGGACCTCCCGATTCGTCTCCTCGACCTCAATTCCCGTCTCGCCCCACAGACAACGTCTGCACCTCCGACGACTCCTGCCTGCCCCTTGTTCAAGTGCTGAGAAATAAACCATCCGCGACTGGGTCCTCACCCTCTCCTTGGTCCTCACCCTCTCCTTGGTCTCCCGTCCTTGTCACCAACAGGCACAGAGACATCTGCAAATGATATAATAGTTAGATCTGTTGCTTTGTGGCTCCATGGTTCAGGGTTTTAATTCTTGTCCCTGCTTTAGTGACCCTGAGAATGGTTCGTACCCTGAACAGCTCCAGTAAAAACCAGCTGCAAATATGGGTAAATATTTTGCAGTGGCTTCGTATGCAAAGCCAGCGTTGTAAGTAGCTTTTTGGACAAAGGCATTTTATAAATAAATAAAATAATAACAAACGAGAAAGTTACACTACAGAGACGCGAAGTTCTATTATAACCAGAAGTGTCACTTGAAACAAGCACAGTTCTTGGACCTGACTTCAAGTCACGAGGTCATTTTCCTAAAACACAAGATATGCTGAGTGTCTTCACTGCACATTTCAAATAAACTGTAAGAAATGATCACCAGAAAACCACAGATTCCTCCAGTATAAAGCTACCCATGTGCGCACGCTATATACGGTGTCACTGAAACAACTCTCCAAAGACAGATAAAGAAACTATCAATCAAAGGTAAACATAGAAGAAGGCAAACAATTTACACTATTTTTCTGTAAAGCTGACATTACAAGTGATGTCAAGATGTATTATTCTGTCTGTCTGTCTGTCAGACCAATTATGAAAAGCACATTTTTCACATATGAAAATGACTAAGAATAAACAAGGTCTTATGTGTCTTTATCTCCAGTACCTCTTTCTTCATTTAAATTGGTTCGTTTAGCAGATGCTTTTCTGCAAAGCAGCGTACCACTCAAGGCAAACAGCCGTGCATATTTCACATGAGATGAAAAACTTCAGGTAGAGACACGAGAGTTTCCTTGGGCTTCAGATGCGTATGATGAAACAGAGGCAAAGAAGAGCAAAACTGAATTTCCACACGGAAAGAAATACAGGCTCACTGCCGTCTTCGTACCTCGGGCGCCTGCATCACATGGTTCTGGATTCGTTTTGTGCCGATAACGGTATTATTATAATAATAAATTGTTCACTGTTGTGTCTTACATGATTTATTTAGCAGGTGCTTCTCTCCAAAGCGATTTCAAATGAACTCCATGTAGTGTTACTATCAGCCCACGCACCTTATTCACCGCGGTGACTTACACTGCTAGATACGCTACTTACAAGGGGTCGCTCATCCATACGTCGTCTTTCATGTGAACATCCCGGCATTTTTCCTGCAATCTTGCATTTCCATTTGAAGGTGACAAGGAGCACTGAAAAGGTCAGGTGCCACGGACATGTGTAAACACTGTACTCGTTTACTGTATCTCAGCCTCAATTCGAGGACAGTCATTCCTCATTCGGACTCTCGCAATAGCACATGCGCCACGGTGACACCCCAGCCAGCAGATAAAAGGTGCCTCTTGAAATGCAGGAGACTCAGACGGTGCAGTGGGCCCCAGAGGAGCGCTTACATGGAAGTGCTCAGCTCCACTTGAGTGACCTTTAACCCCTGTTAGGCAACACTAATGAACGGGGACCGATAAGCCTGCGGTGCCTCCATTGCCCGTCATGAAATGTGAATCGGTTTGAAGGAGGCTGTGGCAAGGCTGCTAGAAACCAGACATGTGGGCTGCACTTTGTCCAGCTCACAGTTACAGATGACCTTCACAGAGGCCTCGCTGCTGTTTGCATCAAGACATTACCTTAACAAGTAAGCCTACGTGTAATCTTATAATGCTGGAGGCATACTTTGACCTTCAGTTCCCTGATGACCAGCAAGATGAATAAGCCCTGAAGCCCGGGTGTCACTTTTTCTCTCGTCTCTTTCCTGTGGCGGCTGATTTTGCGAGGAAGGAATAAGCAAAGGGGTCAGAACGGTGTTAAAATCTTGCCCAAGGAATTTAACTCGCCCTTTTGCTTGGCTCGGTGAAGGCAGGCCACTTGTAGGTTCGGGACTGAACAGAAAGCGTTTCTGTACCCACGAAAGGCCGCGTAACATGGTTTGCACCAGTGAGTTGAGTCATTCAGTTAAAGGAAAATGTAGGCGGACACAAAACGTGAAGGATGCACTGGATATTTGCAATTTCTTACGTTCCAAATACCTGTGTGTATTAATGTACCGTTTAAAGCTGCACTAAGTCCTTTTCCACTGAAAGTAAATAAGAAATATAATACCACGCTATAGGTAAATATAGTAACCTGTGAATATTCACTTGCAGCTCGCCGTACATGAATCCTGGTTCTGAAATCTTCTCGCGAGATATGTGATCTTTGCCGAAGATTACAAGTCAGTCGTTGGTCTAGCGCTTCACTCCCATGTCCAATCAAGAGAGGAGATTACCTGTCCTGCAAAATCAATAAACACTTTCTTTCATCTTAATGAAGTAGACAGTTTGTTTGTTGTTCAGCTCAAGTAATGGGGAGGAATGTAAACAGCAGTATCACAAAATGACACTAGTGCTGGGGAAAGAACAGAAGGCGGCACCAGTGCTCGCTGGCCTTCTCTACTTCTGGGCACGCAATCCTATGATGCAGACTGATGTTTGCCTAACAATTTCTCTTCTTGCTCCAGATCTCCTGTCCCAT
Organism: Scleropages formosus; assembly: GCF_900964775.1. Classification (NCBI taxonomy): domain Eukaryota; kingdom Metazoa; phylum Chordata; class Actinopteri; order Osteoglossiformes; family Osteoglossidae; genus Scleropages; species Scleropages formosus. The sequence goes on along the minus strand of NC_041827.1, from coordinate 23,733,702 downwards.
CAGCCATCGATCGTCCTTACAGATACAGAGAGTCCACAAAATCTGACCCCGACAAGCTTGGATCTCAGTAGGGAGCACGTGGGCATAAAGGAGAGGTCGGCAGAGGTCTATTAGGGGCGCGCCGCTTCATTCCTTACAGAAATGACCGGGAGCCTCGGACAGCCTTCATCAGATCTCGCTTGAATGCTGGAGTGACAGACGGTCGCTCAGCCGTCTGTAACAGGATTGGGTTTCCACACAGCTTGTTGCCTGATGCTAAATAAACTGTGGCATGCAGTGGTGAAACTAAACACCACCAACAGTACTGCCACCCTGGATGAATGGGTCAGTCAGCCAGTGTTACTCTCTGCAACTGCCCCCCCCCCACCCCACGCCGCCCCCCAAGAGCCCTCCGGTCCTCCCTGCAGTCATCATGTCTACCTGGGATTCTTGCAGCCCTCCCTCCCCCAGATCCTAAAACTCTGCAGCACAAGGAAGATATGCAGGAGTTCATTAATACTGTGACGACAGGGGGTGGGGAGCCACATGCCCCAGTTGCTCATTTGGTCTAACGTATCATCCATTTCGTCAGACATCCCATTATTTACACACATATTTGTGAATATTTTCCTTGCTTCCTTTCTAGCCCCTTTATCTTTCTGAGTGTGAACAGAAAAACACAGATTTTTGTTGTTGTTCTTAGAGTTAAACACAATTTGTCGGTTGTATATTCTTAGATTTATATAAAATAGATACATGATAAAGACGTCAAAAGTGGAGGTTCCTTGAGGGAAGCCAGAATTTTAGCAGCTCTCTTTGATGCAGGAAACATGGTCTATTTAAGAAGCAGTAGTCGAGTACAGGACAAAACTACAGACACCAGAGCAGGCGCTGCTTATAATCACAGCAAATGTCTTCCAATGGCAGCTGTCATTTTTCTTTTATTAGTTTTCCATCATTCTCCGGTTTTAAGAGCTGGATCTTCTGCGTTGTCCATTACGTCCAAAAGCACCAACAACTCGCGCTGCATTTTGAGATGACTGTAATTGTTAACTGAATTGATGGGGGAAAAATACACTCTGCCACTGCACTATTCTCATGAGATGCTGCATTTGTCAGTGAAAGCAGCTTGTCCAAGGGGATACTGTGCCCCAGAGGCCTTCTGTGACCTAGAGTCTCTGATAAGCAGCCAAAGCAGATGATTCCACAGCTACCTCGTTCTGGCCGTGACCTGAGAGGTTGAAAGAGAGCATGTCTGATTATAAAGTGCCTTAAAGGTACTGATATGCGGCCTCTGTATTATTATTCACAGGGCCTTCAAGCCGACTGAAGACATTCTGCAGCAGAACAGCATGCCAGCAGGGCAGGCATTGGAGACTGCCCACGGTTACCTATGAATATATCATCATAGGGAAGCCAAGCGATCAATAGCATGTGCACCGTATGATAAAGCCCAGTATCACACTGTTTCGGGACCGTTGGATACAAACATGGGCAGACAAGCCTCTGTGGGGAAGAGGAAAGACGGGAGGATGTTGTGGCCAATCAGACTGATCTGAATCGCAGCAAATTTGAAAGGGTATTGACGAATGGAAGTGTGACTGTGAAACGACACACGTGCACATCTATGTGTTTCGCAGTGAACAAAACCAAGACTGGAGAGGAAATGGGACATTTATGCGCATTTGTACATTGCAGAAGAGCATGGACTCTATTGGAAATGTGATGCCATTTCTCAAAAGTACCAATTTAGTCACTACAAGATCCTTAAATGCTGTTTATGAAGATCAAAGTGCTTTGTTATTTTAATAATGATAAAATAGTACAACAGACAAATTAAATATATGTTGAATACTAGCATGTGGAACAACAGCTGATCTATTTGAAGGAGCAAGGATGATAGTAGGGTAAGACAAAATCACGTTGAACGTTCCGCTGTGGCTCCTGCTGTCTTCTCAGTGGAAACCAGGAATCTTGCTGGACAAGTGAGGCCGAGACTCGGAAACCAGTCCATGAATAAAAAGTCTGTGGAACACAGAGTTTCGTCAACAGGAAGCAATCGCTCGCTCGCTCACTCGCTCGTTCACTCGCTCACTCACCCGCTCGCCCGCATGAGTTGGACAATCTCCACTGGGACAATAACTTCTCAGAACTAGTTCAGTGCGTCGAAGGCTTTTTCCAGTGTGGTGTCTACTAATATTAACGGAGCTTGAACTGACATTCGCTTGTTTAGTTGACCCCTCATTCCCTCCATGCGGCGTTAAGGTACATGTACAAGTTCAGACTATTAACACCGGTCGTGGTCGGGCTGACGGCGTGTTTCAGCAATCATTTTAAATCCTAATCACACTCAAATGTCTTTACTCAGGATGCATTAAGGAGATTAAGAAGGATGTCCCTGTAAATAGCCCTCTCTGCAGGTTTTCCGTGCCGCTGCCAATCACCGCTGACTGATGAGCCCCAGTAATTTGCCTTCATTCAGGCTCATTTTATCCTGCAGCTACTCAGTATTTTTCAAAGCTGTAAACACTGCTGACCACCCTAGAAACTCTGACCTTCCTCAAAGAATAAATCACTCAACAAGAGGCCGCAAATTGGACAACTGTGACAACAGACATGTGAGTGCAATGAATCTTCCTCTGTGACTAAAGGGAAAGAGCAGCGTGAAGAGTCACTGAACCTCAGAGCAACAATCCAGCGTTCATTGGCTCCGAGTGCTGATCGCATCATCATGCTTTTCAGTGGTGCAATAGAGACAAAAACATTCATATTTACTTTTTTTTGGTTTATTATGTTACACGTGAGAGGGGGAGCGCGGTGGCGCAGTGGGTTGGACCGGGTCCTGCTCTCCGGTGGGTCTGGGGTTCGAGTCCTGTTTGGGGTGCCTTGCGACAGACTGGCGTCCCGTCCTGGGTGTGTCCCCTCCCCCTCCGGCCTTACGCCCTGTGTTGCCGAGTTAGGCTCCGGTTCCCTGTGACCCTGTATGGGACATGCGGTTCTGAATTTCTATTGCAAGGCACCCCGGTCCCGGTCAAACCTGCTGTGCGGTGGGTCTGGGGTGCCTTGCAATGGACTGGCGTCCTGTCCTGGGTGTGTCCCCTCCCCCTCTGGCCTTACGCCCTGTGTTGCCGGGTTAGGCTCCGGTTCCCCATGACCCCGTATGGGACAAGCGGTTCTGAAATGTGTGTTACACGTGAAATAACTTTCCAGTTGCTGAAATGTAAGTATGTAAGGGTACATCATAATAAATAAATTGCAAAATAAATTAACACAGGCTGCATAAATCAGACATTTCTGATACATTCCCTGATATCACTTATTTTTTTTCTGGAAAATTTTCTTAAAAATATCAGCTCATCCTGAATGCCTGAATGCTGCTCTCTGCTGCAAAGAGAAAGCTGCGTTCCCTCCTTTTCCCACTGTCCTATTCCGTCTCTTGGCCATCTCTCCCACAGCTCCATGAGAACAAACATTTAGAAAAGTGGTCAGTTCCAAGGAAAGAAATCAAGTGCGGAAGTAAGAGTTGGGGACTTGGGCTGTTGGGGGATGAAGCTCATAAAGCACCTGCTGAATGGGATCCAACTTCTGGGCAACTGACACAGCGGCTCCACAAACAAAAACACGAAGCTCACCCTCCTGCTGGCAGTCTTTCTGTGCTCTGAGGCCACTTGGGCAGCCAGAGAGGAACGTCGATGCAAGATTCGCACCGTGTCACGCGGGGCTCGGGGATTCACTGGCTCAAGTGCCTCTCCTTTGTTTCACATGAGAGTGGAAGAAGAAACACTGAAATCAAAGTTTTCGCGATGGATGCCAGGGCGAGGAGGAGAGCTTCGTACGACAAGATTAGGCCGCTGCGTGTGTTCGTCTTGCTGTTTTTGTTTCATGACTTTCCTCATGAGAGTCATTGCTGAGCGCTCCCTTGCGTTCACGATTCATGACCGAAACACACGAATACTTCTGTACTCACTCATGGCCATTTTCAACAAAAAATTATTATTATTATTATTATTATTTTTTAATTGTGATTGATTTGAATTACTTGTATTCCATGGATCTTGTCCAGTTTTCCTCAATAAATAGGCCATTCTAAAATGTACAGTCTTGAATCCCTTAGAACTGGGCTGTCTAAGTCAGACCTAAATAAATGCAATCATTTTCTGGCTATTCTGAAAAAATAAGCACTGTATGCATAATGCAGTGGTTTCCTATAACGCTCACCAAAACATGATCACTTCTTTATGCATTATATTAATAACTGCTCAGTGCTTTGAGTCTCAGCTGAAAAATGTAACATATGAAAACTGTCTAGGTCCTCCTTAGCTTTGTTTCATACAGTATAACAAGGTCATAATGCAAAATAGATACATTAGGCCCAATATTTAACTAAAATATCAAATTGCCCTGATTTCAACATGGATAGAAATTCAACAAACTGTTGCTGAAAGAAACCAGAATTATGTGACATGAAAAAGGGCAGATGACACATTACGGCCACTGCCGCACATGTCTCTGTGACAGAGTATTCAGAATGGATTTGGGCTCCGCCTGCAGGGACACGGAAAGTGCTGTTCGATGCTTTCGAGCAGCGTGTTGCACCGACACTCCAGGCCACGACTTCGTCCGACTCGCAGCGACTGACATTGTTATGGGAACTGGGAAGATGAGCAGACACCTGTGAGTTTATGACACCATTCATATGAGCAAATTTGCTCTTTTCATGCTTTAATGGGGCTAAATGTGCCTACTGTGTTGCAGGAAACCCCTCCCCCCCAACACCCACACACAGTGGGAGCCCTTAAAATGTGAATGTTTTTTCGTGGCTCCAACAAGGAAGTTCTATCCATGTGTGTATCCAGCTGTCAGCCAGTGGCCAACACGTGTGACCCCCTACCCTCACTCGTGCAGCTGTTTCCCCCTTTCTGCAGCCTGGGAGAAGCATTGGCATCCGGAGCTGGACGCTGTAGTACCGCATCCCAGAGGTGGGTACCGGTGAGGTTCTCTGCTACTTGTACTTACATACATTTCTGGAGAAATTGTACTTTTTACAGCAGCTTTTGACTTTGAATGGAGCACCATTTATCAAAAAAGTGCTTTGCTACATTTCCGTCACGTGCTCTCATTATTTTTTGCATTTAATGTTTCAACTTCATTTCTTCAAAACTCATCGAGTAACTATTACTGTGAATCATGCCATATTCTGTTTTGTTGGCTATTTTCAGCTGTCAGTTATTCTTGTGGCGAACCATTAAAAACATCTCTTTGCTATCATCTGATTTCTTTTCTGGGGGGCACGGTGGGGCGGTGGCACAGTGGGTTGGACCAGGTCCTGCTCTTTGGTGGGTCTGGGGTTCGGGTCCCGCTTGGGGTGCCTTGCGGCGGACTGGCGTCCCGTCCTGGGTCTGTCCCCTCCCCTTCCAGCCTCACGCCCTGTGTTGCCGGGTAGGCTCCGGCTCCGCACGACCCCATATGGGACAAGGGGTTCAGTGAGTGAAATTTCTTTTCTCATTTCCGCTGGTCAGAACTGAGTATCAGTCACAGTTTTCCCTTGCAGTGACACCCATCAGAATGTAGTGCTGTGACAGTTAAGTTGTACAAGAATTGGTGACACTAAGTTGCAAGTAATGAATGAATGAGTGCATATGATAGTTCTGCAACGAACTACGATCATTAAGGTGAGACATTTGATAGAAATGCAACACAGTGTCACTAATGGGATGCTGCATGCGTCGCAGATTGAAACACATAGGCAGTGAATGTGTAAACTTCAATTCCTTATATCAGTCTCATAAATGTCCGTGTTGCAAATTATGAGAATGTCTCGTTCCTTCTTGGGTAGAAGTTGAACCTCCCTGTACCTACGTTGCACTAGTGGCTACTGGTAAAGAATGAATAAAGGAAAATACGGTGATACAAGACATATACTTATGATTTTATTTCAAATATTACGTGTGTGAACTCCCCTGCCCTCAGTCTGGAAGGATCCAATGAAGCCATGACACCAAAGTCCATGTTCACATCCACACCCACCGCACACCCACCCCCACCAACTCTACCATTACAGCGCAGCCTACCTCGGGTGGAGGGTGGAGGGTGGGGGGGCTTTCAGGAGCTGGCACAGATAAGATGAGCTGCTCTGGGAGTGACGGTGGAGGTGCAGTTAAGCCAGAGACATGTAAAGTGAAAAACAGTGCTGTCCTTTTTCCTATTTTTGTCACAGAATTTAGGGAATTTAAAACAACACATTTATTCTAAAATAATGAATTTGCTGCTGAAATGGGAAAAGGAGATTAATCTCTTTCCCAAAATAGAGATTTAATCACACATTTCAGCCAATCGGGAAAGAAAAAGGTATGAGACTAACTGACTGTAAGATAATAACATTTTGACACAATTTCATTTGACTGTAGACCACCTAGATGCCTTCAACATCTGGGATTGGAAACAAAAAATGCCACTGAGAAGAAAGGAAGGAAACGTTTATCACATTTTCTCAGGGCACGAACCTGTTCACATATTTTTTCATTAAAAACCGTCCACCGTACACAAGCAGAGCAATTCCAGCAAAGCATCAATAACTTCATATATGTGTGTGTATATATATATATATATATACACACACACACATATAGACACTATAACCTAGTGTTGGAGTCACAAATAAAATTTGTGAAAAGAAATTTCTTGTTCTCTTGTTTTACATTCCTTATTATTTATGTGCAAGACATCCAAGTGTGTATGAAACTGCTTCAGCAGAATGGTCTGTCGTGTGCAAGGATTGCTTTTTGGTCAAAGATGAGATTTTTCCCAAACTCCACAGTATTGATGCACTCTTGAACATTGCACCGTCACAATTTGGCAACAACCTGAAGTTCTGCTCCCCTTTCACACGGGGAGGATCTGGTCATCTGCCCTAGGTGAGACCTTTCCAGCTGCTGGGCGGGACAGGGCACCTTGCTGCACCTCTCCACATAAATAATCCAGGGGGCATAACCAGGCAGGCCTCCTGCAGCTGCTGCAAACCATTTTTATGGGAGGTGGACCGACACCGTGAACTAACTACTCATGCTGAAATGAGTTCACCCTGGCTCCAAGGCTAATAGACCAGGTAAGGGTGAGAACCCTTATTCTTTATGGACCAGCAGTAAACTATTAAGTTACTGTGCCATTAAACTGATAGATGACCATATGAATACAAACCCAAGGAACTTTTGCAGTACTCAAGCAATTTAGTAAATGAATGTGAAAAAAGTCTGATGGTCGTTCTGGCTTATTTTCTGATCATTCCCACAATGCAATTGACCAAGACTTCTCTATCCTTAGTCCAACACTTTCCTGTAAAATTATATAATACAACTCTGTGACAAACTACATTATTATCTATATTGTTTCAGTAATGTTGAAATGGGATTCCTAAGTACCTTACGGTGAACAAGTATATAAAAGTAACATGTCCATCAACATAACATTAATTTCAGAAGCGAGACAGCAAAGAACATAACCCAGTCCGACAAGTTCATGAGACCTGTTGCAAGCAATAACCGCTGGTGTCTCATTTTCAGGCTGAATGGTTCATTAACTGATGCCCTGCTCCAGGGATGTCTTGGGCATTGGCTGCGGACCTTTGGTAACAAGCACTGAACTCATGGCCACTTTGAACCTCTTCACTTTAAAGCTGTAAAACATTTGTGTCTCAATGGACGTGTGAGGTCTGCAGGCCCATCAGACCAGGTTAGGTTGGTCGATCATATTTAAGTGTGGGGAACTGGATCGCTTCAGCTGGTGGCCCTGATGGTACAAGAGGATGTTTTGAAAATAACCAGGAAGACTCCACAAAGCCGGAAGTATCTTACAGAGACAAGATTGCTAAAATCAGACGTTTCACATTTGCTTTATGCTCGTTTGAAAACAACATTTCCCGTAACAATAAATATCGCCACGTTTCAGAAAAACATCGGTGAAACTTGCTTGGCCCTGACAGCAATTTACTGTTTAAAGAGTAAAAATCTATGAAAGTGATCGCTAGCGGGCACTGGAAAGTACACCATGAGCCTTTCCTCGAGTTAAACGGTGGAGCATTTGTGTAGTGTTCCTGGCCAATACAAACTTTGGGGTCGCCACAAGGTGGGCTCTACCCTCAGGTTCCATAAAAAAGCCACAGAGCCAACGGCAACGTCTTCGTCTGGCCGGATCAGGTTACGTTACACTGTGAAATCGGTCTACCCTCAAGGCCGCCAAATCCATGTGTTTACAGTGGACGAGCGCGGACAGCAATGAAACGTTTAAACACACCTAATTAGATGTGATCGACAAAGCATGTTCTTATTATGGGGAGAGGAGGGGAAATGAGCTGAAACACAATACTGTGCTCTGACAGTTATACGGTTTCCATTTTTATAGACAGATAAGTCCCCCAAATTTATATCTCGGGCAAATTTCACATAATTTCAATAGTGCAAAAACAACAACCAACATCTGTTACTAAAGCACACAATGAGTTTAGTTTGAAAACAGAAAACAATGTCACACCTTGCAAGAGTTACGGAACTTTGTGTGCCGTTGAGTCCGCTAAAATGTAATATACTACATATAAATATTAACATTGCAATTGGTGTTTCAATAATTAATTATTCTTGGTATGAGACACTGAACTGGCTGTGTGGTACAACCAGAAAGTGCAGTGAAATTCTTGAAAAAATATTTACAAGCCTTTTAAGGACGTGGACTAGGAGATTATCTGTTTACATGAGGCAGGACACTTGATATTGTAAGCTTGACAGAGGGAAGTAACCCGAGTGAACATTTAAAGCTCTACTGCTTTAGCAGTAGCAGAAACTGGGGCTCGGAGCAGCAAATCTTCAGGTTACTGGTCCACGTTTTTAACTGTTCAGCTACAGCAACAGAGAAAAAAGTTGCCGAGTCGTAATTAACAGACATCATGTTGTCACGTCCACGCCCACAACTCAATCGACAGCACCTGACTCCAGTTCAGCACCTACCCTTTAAAAGACACTCCGCAACTCCCACACCTTTGCGGAATCTCGTCAGGGACAACCGCCCTTTCTCGTTACTCTTCGTTCACAAGCATCGCTAGCTCTTCGTTCACGTCCTCCGGTTTCTGACTCTTCGCTTCGTTTCCCGACCACGTCCACGGATCCTCGTTCCTGTCCTGTTCGCCGTTCGACCGACCCCTCACTAAGTCCCCTGACCTCGTCCGTGGATCTTCACTCTGACCCTGACCGCCGATCGACCGACCCTTCGCCCGTCCTCGACACCGAGAACTCGCCTCATCCCTCGTCTCCGGACGAACGACGCTGCGCTTGGGTCCATCCATCCCAGGCCCCTGTGTTTCGCGTGACACGTGCCTTTTATACATTTCGTGTGTTCGTTTGGTTAGATCAACCCGATGCTATCTGAAGCCCATGTTACTATATAGTCAAAAGTGCCTGGAATACAGCTATTAGAGGTAACTGCATGACAGGTCTAGTAAAACATAAGAATTTTCAAATGCTCTTTTTGGAGATTCTGTTTGAAAGCACTAGGTGCTCCACTGTTTGACACCTAAAAATCACTTTAAAAAAGATGTGGGATTTGTCAACAGAAGACTGTGAACATGACAGAGCAACGAGGTCTGGAGCGAGTCACCGGGATTTATAGTCTCCTGTGTCAAATTCAAACAGGAAAAATTCTATGGGATGGACAACAGGCGGTTTAATCATCTTCGATGGTGATAAAGGATATTGCTGGAACCCATTTCTTCCGCTCACTCTGTCATGATTTATTTAGGCCTCGGCTGTTTTTAATGCAAGCCAATCCTGAACCCAGGCATGCTTTTTTCAAGGGGTGCGTGATGTTAGCTCGCATTAGTAATCATAAAGAGCAAAGGCCTTTCTGTTAATACTGAAAGTGGGAGGATGGGAGGATTGTCAGGGTTCATGCGCCTCGGTGTTTTACCTTTTGGTGCATTTCTTTGCTTGCTGCTGCACTCCGTTCCTCCACGCCTCTTCATCTCAGCTTGCAAGTGGCCTGATGGGTGCCAGATGTAACCAAAGACTTGGGCACACATCCCAGACATGGCTACAGGTCCTGCGCTGCTCCACTGGAATGACTCCTGCTCTGCTTTTCTGCCTTTGATGTGAATTTTGATCTCACCTCAGCTATCATTCTACATATGGAACCTGAAGGACAGGGGTTCAAAACAAGAAGCAGTCGGTTATTTTACAGGATCTCCTTAACATTCTCCACAGCTGTCATGTCATAATGTTCATCCAAAGTAGTGTAAAGTGAGAATTGCCACAACATTTATCGTACCATTTTATTGCGGTGCGTTACATTATATATCTTCTCGAAGATGCTCTCATTTGAGGTACAGTCTTTGACCCTAATTTATGGCCAAATTTGAAGGAAAAAGGTTGTACAAAAATTTATATTGCACTCATTGCTTGAATGAATGTGTTTTCCACTTTCTTTATTCTGCGGGTACATATAACTTTCCAGACAAAAACATAAAAAAGAGAGCGATGCAGGAGGTTTAACAAAAGGATGACATCATGTGTCCGGCTGTGCACTTGGCAGTTTCTAAAGCCAAAGCGCCTCTTCCAACTGACTCTGCCGTAGCCTCTGTGCACGCAAATGTAAACCAGACTGCAAAGCCACAATTGCCAATGTGTAGCTGCTTGACGAGGAACTGCGCCCTGTTGTTAAGGGCTAGAGCAGGATAACCATGGAAGTGGTAGCAGGCCTGCAGACGTGGTTACCTGGACGTAGGACGGTGTTGGCCAATGGAAACAGCCACATTAAAGTCACGCCAGGTAAGTACTTGGGTCCAAGATCTCTGTTCTCTTCCCCTCCGTCTCACTGGTGCCTTTCCCAAAAAATACAGGGTCACCTGCTGTGGAATCCTCCTCTCCTGCTGAACTTCGCTTCCTCTAATGAGTGCTCTTTCTAACAATTTCTGTCATTTCAATGCAGGGACTATTTTTTCGCCCTTTTAGATAATGACTCTTTCTCTCTCTCCGGTAGAAGCCAAAAAGGAAAAAAGTTGAGGCAGTCAGACTTGGATGAATAAAAGCATTTGTGTTTCAAGTGTTCAGTGAGACAGAGGCAGTCATTGTACCGGAATAAGTGTGACCTGGCCAGGATGGTGAGAGAAGAAAAGGTGTTTGTGACAAAGTGGCTCCTACATTTGAGCAACAGGGAAGTATCAGGTGCAACGTTTTACTTTGGGTTTGATTTCTCCAGCGTAACAATATATTGAGCTCTCAAGCACTCTGAAGTGTTTTCATAGGAATTTCAAGTTAGAGTTACAGTCAAAACCATCAAGAAATTCACCTAATCTATCACTCCAAACTAGATGGTGCGTGCTGCAAGCTTCATACCCTTCGGGAGAGCTGAGCACACCGATGAAGCAGTCAAGCCGAAGATTGATTTGAGAGTACGAGAGAGAGCGAAAGTGTGTGTGCCTGTGTGTGCGCATGTGTGTGTGTGTGTGTGCGCGTGTGCGTGTGCGTGTGCGTGCTTGGATTTAGAGGATGCAGTTGCTCAGGAGGGGTTCCTGCCCGGACACTGATTGTGATGCAGTCTGGCAAGCCATGACTCACAGCTCATTCAGATCTGCTCCCAGACCCAATGGAGCTGAAAATAAGTAGATTGATAGACTAGAAGCTTCTTGGGGAAGGGCACGTCACTGTAAGTTAGAGAAAGTCCATCCATCTCAAATATAGTTTGATTATTACATCATTCTCTTTCGATAATATGGAAAGAGTGCAGAATAAGTACACTGTCACACCTCGGCATCCACTGTGCATTATATCCTCTGCCTGTGCAGGTGAAGCCGTCCTGCTAATAAGAACAGTCTGACACTGCATCTTTCAGATCCCTTTCACTCTTTCTTGGAGTGAAGAAGAAGAAAAATGCTTTACAGCACATTTTTGTATACTTTAATGCAATAGTTTGCATGTTTTATTAAATATTATATGGCTTCTATTTTTACGGTGCTAATTTATATATTTAGACATTTTATTACAGCAATTAAGGTGAAGAGAGTCATAAAACGTTAAATTCTTTTTTGAATTAGGAATTCTTAATCTGGTCACTTAGGTCTTTAGTAATAAAACACCTTATGACAATGTGACATCCGTTTATGGGGAACACGGGGTTCGAAGGATGTCACGTGACTTTCTGCCTCCCTTTACTATCACTTCCTGTTCTGAAGGGCTTTTTCACTCTCCTCAAGGCAGTTGTGGGAAGACTCTGAGCAGTCACCTTCTCTTCCTCACGAAGTAAAGTTTCTGATCAGAAAGCAGTCTTTGACATTCCCACTAGAGATGTCTTATTATGGATTATTAATGATAGGTTCCATAGAGAAGCACTATTGATTTTTCTGGTTCCTTTGAAGGGCAAGAATATTGCTTGTTTATAGAGACCTATCAGAGAGAGAGAAGATGAAAAACTAACTCTCTTAGGAGTTCTCCTTAGATGAGAGATGTGTAAACTCACTGGCTCCATGGCAACAATCCTTCAGTTAGACTGGTGTATCCATTAGTCCCAAAACGCAATCACACAGAGAAGACTTCTGAGGTTCTTAAAAGGAGAGAAGCACCACCTAAAGTAATTTATCCATATTCCTCCTGTCAGGTCCAGCTGTCCACCTGGAAGGCAAAAGACCAAGCAAAACAGTTTGTGTTCCTCAATAAGCACTGTACATTTTCTCATACAGAGCATAAGAACAACTAAAACCCCACAGAGGCTGAACATCAGACACACTGTTGGTGATGTATTCGGGAAATCTGGTTATGTGTTTCAAAAACAGTGCAGAGCTGGAAAAACAAAGGCCAAACATTGCCATCAAATTCTGATCCTGCGCAAACCATTTGTTTTCAGAGCAAATTGACCTTCTGTAGGAGCATCACACGTCAGTTGTACAGTCACAATGAAATGAATAGTGTTTCAGACCACATGCAAGAACCACAAAGCACCGCCTACTTTTCCAGTTCTATGACTTGTATTTCAGAGTAAATAGGAGATTTAAATGGATTGTGTGGTGAAATATGGATAAGGAGCTTCTGTTATCTACCAAAACTTCGAACCCCCACAGCTAGGTAGAGGAACAGCTTTTACTCCACTGCTGTAAGACTATACAACACTCACCAATGTGCCACCTTCAGTAACTAGAGTTGGACTGAGAGTTGTTCTGCTCCACCCAAGCATATTGGTAAATTACACTGCCACTTTAAGCATTCGCATTCTCATTCTCTCGTTCTGAGTTTTCTGGCTGTCAACTGGCATTATTGTTATTACTGTTACCGTTATTTATTGTCATTGCTATTAGCATTACTTGCTGTCATTGTTTTGTTTGTACAGTATTTCTATTGTCTCTGTCTTGTCCATAGTCTGTGGAGAAGCATTCAAGAAGAATTTCATGATACTTGTACACGGTACTTGTACCTATGACAATAAAAACTTGAAACTTTCCACATAAACCCTTCGGCAGTGCTACCGTTAAGAACGGCACTGTGTCCTCACTTCCTTCTCCATAGTAGCTTTTGAGTCTGCGTGAAAGACTTGAATTGCTGGGGATAAGGATTCTTCTTTTAGATTTGGAAAACATTATATATAGAAAATCACTAAATACACTTCTGGAGACGGGAGGTGTCTGTATCGGGCCTAGAAGGCTTACAGAAACAGAAACCCAGCAATACCTTCCCCTCTTAGGTGAGCATTCAGGGGACATTTTTTTATCCAGTCAGCGGTCCATCGTTGCAACATGTCTTTAAACATTTTGCGTGAAGGAGACAAATATGCTTTAAATTTGGCCACAGCACCACCTTTGAAATCAAAAGGGTGGATGGACTCCAAAGGGTCCACCTAATGGGTGCCGCTCTCATATCGGTACTCTCATTTATAACTGACTCACCTGGCAGACTAATTACAGCTTAGCCATGTGGCTCAAGTCGTGGCACTTCATCACATGGCTGTTTTCAGGAAAGATTCATTACAAGGCATTCTCATCCTGCCAGTGCTCATGTCTGCAGAATTAAATACTTTGTCTTCTTGTCCTCTTTAGAGCAGGAAAATCACACAGCTTCATGGTGCAAGGTGACTCTGGCACAGCTTCACTTTTGTGATGATGAGTTAATAGAGTTCCCATCCTCAACTCGCTACTGCTGAAAACAGGCAGGGTGGCTTCTCGATTTTTAAACTTTTGGAAGCGAGTAAACTCACAAATATCCAGAACTGCAAAGTGCGTACGTGGATTTCGTGTGTGTGGCACGGCCGAGTCGGGTCAAGAGTACATCGAGCTGTGGCATCCTCCACGCACTTTCCTACATCCCCACTTATTCAGCTGTGGCAAAGTCGTCTATCGGGATTGTCTCCATGACTATTGCCCTGTTTCACAAATGTTTATATGATGTGAGGCTTTACCATGATTTTTCTGTGGAAAACCACTCTTGGAAATGTATAGACAGCAGTAATGAAACAAGCAGCAAGTACTGTCCACAGCAGTTAAAACAAAGAAGAATGAGCAGAGCCTTTGTGCCTCTTAGCCAAACACAGCCAGTGGGGAGATTATTAATTTATCATAGACGGCTCCTCCAAATCAATTATTTACCTTAGAAAGGTCAGCCTAGAGGATCATAAAATACCGAAAAACAGTCTTGAAATCTAGACACGTTCAGGACTACAGGGGATCTGCTCTCTGCTCAGTGTAACAGAAAAGTTTCAGAGCTTCATCACATAGAGTTATATTCCCATTTGTGGAGAAGGGTTTCATGAGCTCACACGCTATCATTTCACTTGACTTATACAGTATTTTCTGCTTTGCCGTGATTATGTTCGTAAAACTGAAGAAGAAAATAATGCTTAACCTGTTAATCGCTCTCATGAATTTGGAAGGAACTGCTGGTGCCTTTAAATTAACCTAGATCCGGAGTTCCGAGCATTTTCCCGGTAACTCACCAGCCCCTATCTCAGCGTTTCCATAGATCATCCTGTGCATGATCTCAACAAACGTCTTCCTACTTCCGCCACGGTTTCCACTCGTTGACATGAGTGCCACGCAAACTGCAGAGTGAAGACGGTGCTGCAGAGAACAGGCTAAAGGTAACGGTAGGAAGGTCCAGCATTTCAGAGACGTCCACAGCATGAAACACACTAACATTTTTCACACAACACTGGCACTGTATGGTTGTCACTAAGGCACCATGATGTTGCTTGACACATGACACAGCCTGTGAGACACAACAATGACCGTCTGCCTCACAGCAAAATCACACTCCGTGTTCAAAGCTGCTTTTCTGGTCTACATGAACGGTACTAATACTGACACATTTGAGGAATGAAGGGTGTTTCAAGTGTTGCCCAGGGCTGATCACTCAAAAATAGCTTCCCCAGGGGTTTCCCTGTCCATCCGCAGCCCCGGATCTCTTGCAAGCTGTGATGGAAGTTTGACTGTCGGAATGTACAGCTGAATGCGAACGTCATAATTCTGTCTAACATGATTGCTATTAATGAGCAAATGCAACACATCAACACTGCTTCAGCAGGCAAAGTTAAAAGAACGACTAACAATTACATATTTTACTATACATCACATACTGTACAACTGTCTTCCAAACTGTCTGTCAATATCAACACATACTTGTACAAATCAGTCAATTATATATGCAAAACAATGTAAAATAAAATAATAATAATAAGAATAATAATAATAATAGTAATACGATGAACCTCAGTGCAGCAAGTGGTAGGGAACAAATTAGGTTTGCTTGAGACTTTCATGTCTGCAGCTATGTCTCCTTCTCTGAATGTAATGCATAAATTGTACTTTTGCTGAGATGTACGTCGCTTTGGACAAAAGCATCTGCTAAATGAATACATGTAAATGTAAATGTAATAAGGTTCAGCAGCACTGCTTGTTAGCACAGTCATTCCCTCACAAATAAAAAAAATCAGAAATTTATCTGCATTAAAACTGACGTTTTCATGAGGAGCAGCTAGACGTTGTACTGTCTTTCCACGTTTGTGCATAACAGGGTAGGATCTCCAGTGACTGAAGGGGACCTAGATCTAATACCCTGATGAAACAGCACTCTAAGTGGCATCTCTAATGAATCCAGGCAGGCTGCCCAGAGGCTTGTCTGTCAGTGAAGGCTCTAGTGGGGCTCCATCCCTCACACCTGGGATTAATGGGGCTTTAAAAGAGAAAACAATTTCAATGCTGAAAAGCAGTCAGGGTCCCAGCAGATCATTGCCAAGCTGTTCACGGAGACACATTTCTTTCTGGAATGGAAGAGAACATTAATCTAGGCTTTAGAGTGGCCCCTTCATTGGTGAGCTCTGATCTGTGGGGAATCCACAGACTTACAGTGACACACACTCACTGTAAGGACGAGATTACACTCGGTACCTGGATTTTTCTTTTAGCTCTGAGTTAAGGTGAGCTGCCAGTCAGTGGATAGTTGGGCAGAAAGACAAGGAGTCATACAGCACGAATGTAAATTGAAACCCTGCCATCAACATGGCCTCAGAGCCACAAAAAGTTGGCGACACTGAACTCTGCATCGTCCCCCTGCTGCCTTTCACCAGCTCTTCGCTTCCAATGCTGCCATGTTTGACATCACTGAAGGCCGCGGCAGGCTATCCCTGCACTCGTTCCACTTCGATGCAGA
This sequence comes from Scleropages formosus, assembly GCF_900964775.1. Classification (NCBI taxonomy): domain Eukaryota; kingdom Metazoa; phylum Chordata; class Actinopteri; order Osteoglossiformes; family Osteoglossidae; genus Scleropages; species Scleropages formosus. The sequence continues at coordinate 23,717,056 of NC_041827.1, read as the reverse complement.
AGCCTCTCTCAGATACGATGCCAAATATGGGCCAACCCCACTGGTGACAGGCCAAAGAATCCAGATGAACTGCTCAGTGGAGAAAAAGCTCCTGCCAGACAGACAGAAAAAGGATAATATTGTTGCATTTCTGGAGCAGACAGGACTGGTGACAAACAGACGAGAGGGATGGAAGGAGGGGTGATGCTCCTGCTGAGGACTAGGAGAATACGGAAGATGTTTCCTTTGGAAAGCTCCCTGTTACGAAGTCATCCTTGACACCTTGCGGACAATACTGACATTTTAGCTCATGCAAAAGGCATGGATTATGTTCCTCGGGAGCATAAGTGGCTTGTCAAAGCATTAGAAATCCACTGACTATTAGTCTTGTTAATTGTATCAACGTCTGTGGAGGATACCACAGTATACCACTAATGTGTCATAAGGCATGTGAACGGTGGATATGTTTGTGCCTGTACAACTGCAATTACACTGATTCATTTTAAAATAGTTCTGCTAGTAAAACAGGAGAATGATGGCCCTGCCGTCTTGTTACTTGCAGTTATTGGCAGCTGGACGCTGTACCCTTGGGCAAGGTGCTTATTCTAAATTGCTCCTGTAAAAAAATAAGGAGGGAAGGAAAATTTTTTTAAGGTGCTGAACAATGTAAGGTCATTTTGAGAAAACCATTATCTTAATGAATCAAAATAAATAAGTAATAGTTTGCTTCGCAATGATGGTCTTATAAGTGTGTATAAATGACTGTCGGTAACTCTGTCAGTGGATGCAAAGACACACACACACACACACATACACACATTGACTGGAACCGCTTGCCACAAACGGGGTCGCGGCTACCCGGAGCCTAACCCAGCAACGCAGAGCTCGAGGCTGGGGGGGGGGAGGGGACACACCCAGGGTGGGACGCCGGGCTGTCCCAAGGCAGCTCAAGCAGGACTTGAACCCCAGACCCACCAGAGAGCAGGATCCGGCCAAACCCACTGCACCACCACACCCCCCAATGTAAAAACAGTGGATTCATTTTAGGGTTAAAAAGATGAAAAAAGTCACAAGACTGAGACTGATCCATCATGGCTGTACCATGTTCTTGAGCAGCCCATAGATGTGTGTAATCCTGACACATAACAGCAGTAGCACAGACTATCAGAAGAAAGACTCGTGAAGGCGAGAAAAGCAGTGGAGAAACTAACTCTCCAACTGTTTTTTTCTTTCTACCTTACAAAGTGTGCAGAGACTGTGTGCTTGTATCCAACAGAATACGCCAATGTGCATGTATTTGGGCCCGACTTCAATGTGACAGTGTGTGTTCCATTTCGCATAGTTTCTCACACACTCTATATTTTGGAATACAGCTTGTGTGTGTGTGTGTGTGTGTGTGCGTGTGTGTGTGAGCAAAGACAAACCCAGTGGAGTCTCTTTTTATGGGCCCAAGTGAGCGTTTGTTGGCACAAAATCCTGAAAAGGGAAGAAACCCAATACTATGAAACTAAAGTCTCTCCTGTAATAAAGGAAAATTACAGTTTTCCTGAAGGAACAGTCTTCTTGGAAACTGAGCTCATGTTTTGCTCAGCTGTGCGGTGCACAGTACGAGGACAGGAAAGAGTGGATATGTCACGAACTGATGGCGACTAATAGACTCATATGCTTCCACCATTCAGGGGTATTTAAATGCTAAACTCAATAAAAAGCAACGTTCGTCAAAAATGTTATTGTGAGAATCCTGAGAATAATAAAAAGCTGTGCTAGAATACGGAGCCAAAGCACAGATCACAAGTGATGCACAAATTGCTACGAAGAATTGCGTCAATTCGGATTTCAGTTGTCACATGGTTTGAGTGCCAACATGCGAGCGCCATGAATCCAGGTTTCGAACAGAACAGTCTCCACATCACTACGTGTTGACAACACACACATATATATAAATATACAATTTACTTAAAATTTTGAATTGTATATGTGGTTTCTAGGGGGCACGGTGGTGCAGTGGGTTGGACCTGGGGTTCGAGTCCCGCTTGGGGTGCCTTGCGGCGGACTGGCATCCCGTCCTGGGTGTGTCCCCTCCCCCTCTGGCCTTATGCCCTGTGTTGCCGGGTAGGCTCCGGTTCCCCGCAACCCTGTCTGGGACAAGCGGTTCAGATAGTGTGTGTGTGTGTGTGTGTGTGTGTGTGTGTGTGTGTGTGTGTGTGTGTGTGTGTGTGTGTGTGTGTGTGGTTTCTTTCATAGGGACACTCCCACCAACCAGTTGCTGAGTCACAAGGTGAACCTTTCAGTTCAGAAACTAATTCCTTCAACAGAACCCCCTGCAAGATTTTTTTTTTTTAGGTAAGGTGACGCTCCTGTTCCAAAATTATCTTTTTTTAAATTTCAGCAAATTATTTAATTATGTTCCTGCTTTTTTTTTTCCAGTGGAGACCCTGTGGTTCTTAAATTTTTTACCCCCCAATTTAAATTTTTCAAAGCTGGTATGTTTGCAATTTAATAATAAATAATACAATTTTATTACATTAATTAATTTATTTCAGGAAGAGTAATATTCTTTCAGGAGGGCAACATTTGTAGCTACAGCCCTCCATACAGGCTCTGGTTAAATCCACATGGAGCCATGGATGAGCAGCTGGCATTACAGGTATGGTACCACATTCACAAGTTCAACTATCTTTTGAATAAAAAGATGTTCTATTGTTTGAAGTAATTAAATTATAATGCCCTAAGGTTTTCAGGTTATTGTGCGTCCATGCCATAGTGGTGCACTGGTCAGTCTACAAGTGACCACACAGTTTTGTCATCAAGACATGAGCCATCTGCTTCTATTCAGTGCTCGATGGGAGGGGCATTAGAAATTCACAGAAAAAAGTAGAAAATGTATGTATGGGGGACAGCAGGGACTGTAGTGATTTGAGCTGCTGCCTTTGGCCCTAAAGATTGCAGGTTCAATTCCCACCTCCAGCTGTAGTGCTCTTATTCAAGGTACTTACCCTGAATAGGTATACTTATAGCTCTATAATAAGTTCTTCATTATGGTAGCCTTTAGCTGACTGTCTTCTTTGTTTCTATCAATTTTTCTTGCTGCACGCCTGTGTTAAAGCGCTCCGTGTCACTGCGTGAGAAGAGCGCTCTATAAAAATAAAAATATATAAAGAAATAAATAAATTGATCAGCTGTACAAATGGGTAAATAACTGTAAGTTGCTTTGGAGAAATGTTGGATACATTTACATGAGAATCCTGCCTTTACTCTTGCTAATGGGCAACATACAGTATGTTACCTCTGTCAATATGAACTAGAAAATATTGGAATTTTGTTCAATTAATGGGAAAGGCCTTTATCATGGAATGAAAAAGATTTCAGATTTAAAGATTTAAAGATGAGTAGGAAAAAGGGAATACTTTACCAAAGAAGTTGTGGTTTTATCATCGTACAAGAATCACTTTTAGGTGCTCAGGCCACCATTATGGCTACAAACGTCTATGTAACATTATCTATTATAATGTGCCTCTGGAGGTGTGCAGGGTGACTTGGGGCTGTTATTTTTCACATTCATTTCCCTTATTCATTGTGATGTCCATCTGTTGATAATAATATTGTACATCCTTCTGACAGAAGAAACTATATTTTAATGCTTATTGGACTTGCCTGCCCTTAGGCTTTGGTCAAAACATAAATGCAAAATTGAATCATAGCTCTTTAAGTGATCGAGGTTGATTTGGAGGAAAGAATCGTATAAACCACAAAGTCATTTCAAGTATTGACAACGTCACCAACATATTATGCAGTGCAATATTATATAAGTAGTGTATCTAGCAGTTTATGTTGCCTTGGTGAACGAGATGTGTGAGCTGATAACGCTACACGGTATCCATTGGAAGTTGCTTTGGAGAAAAGTGTCTAATGATCAATAAATAAATGCAAATGCAAATGTAATGCAGTAGTTAGACAGGAAACAAATCAGTGTGTGAATCTTTCTCTTTGTGCCAGACTTTCTGGCCTTGCTTCACTGTGAGCAGTATGAACTCTATGACCAGTAAACCAGTTTAGCTAATCCTCTTCCTAAGCTTCCTAAAGCAGTTCAGCAGACTATTAAGCCTCAAAGAACATTTGCAACTGTGTGTTTCGGTGTCCTTTTGTGATGCCACCCACTCTCCTGCTAACCCATCGCAGCAGAGAATGAGGGGCTGAGGGCAGGGTCCAGCAACACTCTACATGACAAATCCCCCCCAGGGTCCACTTACACTCACTGTTATTCCACAAAGGCCGGATTGGATTTTGCCTCCCCCACTCAGGCCTGACCAAAAGTTTGGTTGCTGCCATACCTGCTGTCCCACGGACATGACTCTAGGGCCCTTTTCTGAAACATCACCTGACCGACAGATCCCTTTCACTGGCCGGACAAACCCAGCTGGCAGGCCGGAGGTGGGCTCAGGTGGAAAAACTTGTTGACCTCCAGAGGACCTTTCTGCGGCGTATTGTTGGTTGCACATGTCATAGCATCAGCAGAAAAAACTCCGTGGCGTAACGTGTCATTCATGCGTTGGGTATAATGCGGCCCGAAACATAATGCTGTTATGGACACCGGTTGAGTCGAGAAACTAAAAGCAGTGACACTGGAATTTAACTGGGATGCCTCTGATAACAGAAGCGCAGGGGAAAAGTGTGGGAATCGCGTCAAGAAAGAAGAAAAACAACCATCTTGTGCTTTGAAAGCTGTGAAAAGGCATTGACGTCCATGCGGGGGCTGACTGACGAGCTGCAACTCCGGCCCCCGTGAAAGAGGTTCACAGCATGGGACATTCCTCCCCAGCCTCCCTGTCCCGGACACCGATCGTAGACCTTGCACGTCTGAGCAGCTGAGGCTGCCCTCCAAATTTCCTCTGCTGCCCTCTGCTGCCGCACACTTTTCCAAGTGCTTTTACACTGTTGATCCAGACGATCGACATTGACTCCGTGCGTCAGTCTCCGTCACACACCCCCGCATCCTGGAGGCATTTAGAGACAATTCGCTGCAGGAATGCATTAGGAATTCCATTTTGCCATTAGAAGCAGAAAAACATTTTGATAAAGACTTGTAGCGAGTACCGTAACACCGGAGCGTAGCGATCGTGTAGGATAGTGCAGAAGAAGTCGGCGGAGCTCAGCTGCCCAAGTTCTGCCATCGTACACAGCCTGCGAACCACAAAGTCTTTCCTCATTCACAAACCAAGAGACTTACTGAAGGCATTTAGCCTAGAAACAGCTGCTGAACATGTACGTAGCTCTGCTACCATCTTGATTTCACGATCACTGATCCTCCCGCTGAGTGGCCACAAACACAGACGGAACCGATATTTCCATAACCCTGCCACTGTGAGGTAAGCTGCTATTACAGGTTATAGCACCCAGATAACTCACTCAACAAATGCTTCCAGCCTGATGTCATCCACCAGCTACCTGATCCCAGCAAGTAGATGCCACCTAAAACGGGCTAGTATACTTCCATGGGCCAACGATCTTGTCACGTCTCTGTTGCAGGCCCTGACATGTGACCTTCTGGATCGTTTCTTTCAACATTGATGGAGGCAGACCTGAGCCTCCAGCTCCACCCACTGATGGAAGTCTGGAGGCCCTCCAGCAATTCCTCACCTTGGCCCTCACAGGCCATCGCAAGCTGGACACTGACCTCTTCAGACCTCTTCCATGTCCTGACATGACAGACGTTTACTGCAACAAACACAGTTATTTACGTGATTTTCCATTGTAAACGTTGACACTGACACTCTGGCATCAATCAGCTCTTACAGAAACTATTAACTCTGCTCATGTTATGTCAATTATACATGCTATGCAGAAGTCTAATGACGTGATCGTTTACACTGACATATAGAGACTATGATTGGTAGTTCACAAGTAATGGAGTACACGTAACTCATTGCAACATAACCTCTGCACTACATCAAGCTAATAAGAAGAGCTTAAGTATGACGTGAAAGTAGTGAAGTTCTGTCCAGTAAATAAAATCACTCCTTTTGGGAAGTGTAGTTTAAAATATATATGAAATTATGAATGTGATGACGAATTGTAGATATTTGAAAAAAGTTATATGCAACTACTCATGTGATGAACATTATGATGAACATTGGTTCATATGGTGGAAAGAAACAAACTGCACTTAAGAATCACACGTCTGCATCCAAGTGTCTCTTTCTGCTAATGTAATGAACACATTGTATTTTCTATGAGATGTTCGTCGCTTTGGAGAAAAGCGTCTGCTAAATGAATACATGTACATGTGAATATGAGAAAAGCACTCGTTATTTTGCTAAATTTAAATTCCTGCGTGCTTTTGTGCATGTTGGCAGCTCAAAAATGACATAGGACTTCACTGGGTTCACTCTACATTGTAGTGCAAAGGCTTCATGCTTTACTAAGCCCTATGACAGGAATGAAGGGCTCATCATCGCAGGATCTTGCACTTTTCATTATGTTCCTCTCTTTTAGCAGGTGCACTTGTGAAAGCCCTTCACTGAGATACTGTTATGGGTTTTTTCAGGCACATCTGAGCCAAAGGTCCTGCCAGAAGCAGTGTGTAGAATGGCAGACCGTGGCTAGAGACTATGCACAAAGCGAACAGGTGCTGGGTACACGCCTGCTGTTTGGAGGTCCTTGTGAGCACAGCCCCTCTGAAGTTCTCCAAGAGCTGGTGGTGACAGGTTGCCACAGCCATAGGGGGAAGGGATGTGGGAATGTGAGACAACTTGGGCATGAGACACAAACACATGCCACCATTTAGCACACGAGTGGAGAGAGCCAAGATCTGGGATTTAATGGCTGGACCTTTTCTATTGATCGTTTATAGTCCATTTACATTCATTCATTTAGCTGAAGCTTGTGACTTATCGCATGGAATATTCCAGTCTTGCTCAGGTGAGCCCAGATTACCGGACAAGCACCGCTAGGTCAGTACTGTCCTCATTGGGCCTCCTTGGCTAAACCGAGATGATGGGATCCCTCTTACACTACGTATGGTCTCCTCTGCAGCTTGTTCTCAATTATCACATATATGAGTCACAGGTATTTCATAATACTTTCAATCTTGAAGAGTCTGGAGATACAATTAGCACCTACATGGTGATGTGTTAAATGCAATCCAGAGAAAGCCCAAGTAAACATTTAAGAAAATGCATCGAGACAGTTGTGAGAGTGCATTGCCAGATTTCACAGCCTTTTCAGTCTATTGCCCAAGAAATATATCTACACTTTTTCATGATACAATATAAGTGCAGAAGTGAAACAGGTGTAATTATTTACTGTTAAAAAACGTTCAGTGTGAATTTTGTGCTTTACTTGTGCAGAGTTTCAAAGAAAACCAACTGCTTTGAATGAACTTCCAGCTGAAGACAAAGAGGGTAGGATTCAAAACTGTATCTTCGTCCATTCCCTGTCGGTTACCATAGAAACCCATTCCCTACAGCAAAAACATCCAGAATGTTGTGAATGGATCCAAGGAATTTCAGCAGTCTGCAGTGGGCAGTTACATGTGTAATAACATTTTGGTAGATGCCAACATTATTCTTTATCAACAGCCAATTATTCAGTCCTGTATTCAGTTCTTGACATTTTTTGTTGCTAATGATATCTCCAGATTGTTAATGCATACACTATGTTTCTTTATGTCAATGCTTGGATTTTGAACAACATATTGGTTTTCAAGCAAAAATATATAACAAAAACTGTTTTTCAGTTTCAGCAAACTAGCACATTCAGGAGAACCAGCAAATATTAGAAGGGAAAAGAAATTCAGTGTAAAGTCTCTACTGATATTGAACAGCCAAGATGCACTGATCAGTACAGACAGGGATTCTGGGAGACAAATTCTGAAGACTATTTTCAGTCAGTCATTGTCACTAACAGCTTGTCTAAGTCAGAGTTGCATTGGTCTGGAACATATCTGGGAGGGCAATCTACTGAAGACTGCATTCAGTTTCCATAAAAATTACCGCGTACTCTTGGTTTTTCAAGTCCATGCCATTAAATATGTTTTATTATCTGAACCGTGAAACGAAGGCTTAACATTATGTCAAATTCATTATTCTTATGGGCCCAGTTTACCGATCATAATCACTGGTGGATAAGCAATAGTGAAGTAAAAGCAGTGTTATTTAAACAAAGAAATAACAATAAAACACAAGTATTATTTTTTTAAATAAACTACTGTACAGTAAGTACACATAAACATACAAAACACATACAAAACATTTAAATTTAGTCATTTAGCAGAAGCTTTTCTCCAAAGTGGCACACATCTCTGAGAACAACACAAAAAGTGCATTACATCAACAGAAGGAGAGATTTGGGCTAAGTACGCTCTTCAGGCACAAAAGTGCTACAGCTGGAGATCAGATTCAAACCTACAACCTTTGGGTCAAAAGGGAGCAGCTCTAATCACTATGCTACCGGCTGCTCAGGCTGTAATGTTTCATGAGCTCAGATCTATTGAATGCAAGTTGCTCAGAAACATTTTGATTCTAATGAAACTACATGGCAGAAACCCATGGCAATCATAAACAAAAATAAATACTGCCTTAATACTTCAAGATAAACTAGGATGTGTGAAGTCATGATAAAAACCAAACAGAGTTACATCACACCTGATTCAGTTCAGCCAAATAATATCAACACAAACTGCTTTCAGTCCTCTAATGCACATGTTAAAGAACGATGTCTACCTACAACTGACGTAGAGGTGTGATGTAAACCACAGTTTTTCCTCTTATTCTCTTGCCAGCTTCTTTCCTCCTTGACGCTGCCAAGTGGCCTCTGAAAGACAAAGCTATCGGTGTGATTTATTGCTACGTCTTGTCAACATAAGGGGCCTCAAGCAACTGAAGAAGAATGAAAGATGTGAATGACGCACAAAGAGCCAGTGTATCACAAATCACAACAATATTGTAAAAAAGTCCTTTTTGGGGGAGTGAGGTCTCTTTGTGGTTGGTGTGGAGGTCATATTTCTCCAGGCTAATGACAGAGGGACACAGATTAACATATTTCATGTACCACAATGAAACATGTTGGGTTATGTGTTTACAGTACGCTCAAGAAGACACACATTCTGCCCTTGCTCTTCCAGCCATAAAAAATATATCTTGGTGAAAAGGTTACAGGCACATTATTTTGACGTAATTATTCACTCTGATTTATTCATTTATTAAATCTGCATATTCTCCATGGTGATAAAAAGTCTTTAACAAAATCTAAGGATTTATTTCATGGTCCTCTCTCAAACATTTGCGCTAAAATACAGATTTTCGTAGCCAGGGAAGGAAACGAAGCTAACGCAATGCAACAGGGGATCGCAGTTTTGACTTGAGGTCCAGAGTGGAAGAGATGCTCTGACAAGGCTCCCAGTGTTTAAAGATTTGGATCCACAAGTAATCTTATTTCAAACATTTTAATTCCTTCACACACTTCATAGTCCAGTAGCTCTATACATAAAGACAGTGAAACTAAGTGTGATTTTTTCTCCCTTGTTCTTGAGGCCGAACAGAAGAGAAATTCAAATGTGCAACTATGAGAAACAGCTGTCCCAGAAAAATGCCAAAATAGAAATGATAGAAGAACGAACAAGTCCTGTAAGTAGGACTGACGCTGTGTGCATTTACAGCAGGAAGCGACAATGAGTCCACCAAACTCTTGGAAACAATTGTCGTAAACTAAAAAGACTCACTACTGTAAACAAGAAGCTGATATTCTGTATTCCGGTATTTTCCCACCTCCTTATGAACAAAATTGTCCTTTTCACTTCAAGCAATTTGATTAAGTTTTCTTTTTCTAAAGACGCCCCCTTTCTCTTTTAGAGCGGTAGCAAATTACCAGATTTTACTTGCTGGGTAAGGCAGTTCAGGACTCAGTGCAGTTTACGGATTTTACTTGCTTAAGAAGAAGAAAAAGACGACATCCTAATACATTACTGAGTGGATTGTCTGACTTAAAAAAAATTTACTGTGGTGAGCAGTTAATTTATAATCATTTACTGTAAAATGTTCTTCAATTTAGCGCTCATCTATAATAAAAGATATTTTTTTGGCAATTAATTGCCTTCTATGAAATAATGAATTCATTATGTATTGAGGAAGAAATAGTCCCAGGTCCCTGTAAAAAACTTATTGGAAGAGTTGGAAAGGCCAAAATGTCACAGTTGCTACTGCAGTGATAAAGAATGTAAGTGTTAACACAAAGTTAGAGGTTACAGGCAGGTGGCAAGTGTTGGTGCAGCAGGTTCGAGCCCAGCTCAGCCCGTTTGGAGTCTCTGTTCTTCCCACAATCCAGAGACCTGTGTTTCAACTCGTGTTCCCAAACGGCTCATAAAGTGCGTGTGGTCACTCCTTAGTGTGAATGCTGTCCAACGCAGAGTGGACCCTCACTCACTCAGTGCTCGGAAGCACAGCGACCCTGACATGGACGGGTGACCTAGTGAGGTTACAGGTCCGAGTTACAAAGCGGAGCTGGCGTAACCTTGACTCAAATACTCTGGTATAGAGGCAAAGTACTGTAGTGATGCCGTGATGATGCCAGTTAAAGCAGTGGCAAGTTTATTCCACTCGAATTCTTCTCTCGTGAATTCGTGAGATCTGGAGAGAAGCGAAAGAGCAACAGGGCGAACTGTTCGTTCACAACTAACCTTTTCTCTTTCACGGCTCAGTCTGCAAAGACAAGCTTTATCATCTTCCGTCTCTAATTTCCTACAAGCAGCGCTGCAGCAGAAAAGGGATTATAACAGTAATAAAATGAAACGACACGACTGTATTACACTTTCATGGCTGTCACTGCACGTGTGTGTTATATGTATTTTTTGGGGGCAATAATGAAAGGGGCTGTTGTCAGTGTTCAGTTAGATCAATGTGCACCAATTACGTAACTTTTTCATTCGCTCCAGGGGCAGAGCATTGCAAAGTGTTGGGAAAAAACTTTTGCTTACATTCCTTTTTGCACTGCAAAATCCATGTGTAATTTTTAACAAAAATTCTCTTTGGAAAAAGATCAAGCTCCACCACAAATACGACTTCATCCCACACTCTTTCAGCCAGGGCTCAGTGAAGCAATCTTTCAGCCAGCACAGATCTCCCAACCCTTGGCTAACCCAGTCATCACTGGGCAGAAATGTGAAGGGCAGTGACACAAAGGAGAAAAGGAGAATCTGCTAATAATTCCCTGTCCTGGAAAAGTGGCCCATAGAAGCAATTAAGAATGAACAAATAAGAGGTCTTCATAAGTTGGCGATGAGACATGGTGATTACACTGTTTTCGTTTCAATCTTTGTTACCGTTTAAGATGTGTGCCAATAAATTTGGAAGCCATTGTAACACCAAAGTGGACGGCAGCAGGACTGAAGAAGCTTCTCAACAGCACACTTAGGCGTAGCCGTGACCCCAAGTGGAGCGAGTGCAGTGCGGGACATATTTTCACAGCTGACTTGTTCAGCAGCGAACACCCACACGACCCTGCCACGTGACGCCCGAGAACAGGTCTCAGAGACGGTGATCTGACCTTATCCGATACCCTCCGACTCAGGGAGCTCATCTCGGCATCAGGATCTTCACTGGAACGAATCCAGTTAATGCTGAGGATGCAAATTTGCGATCGGTCCGCTGTCTGCAACTGTACATCTGCTTTTCGCTCCGTTAAAGTGGAGTTTACTCTCCACAACTGCCATTCCAAGAGGGAACTAACAAATGAGCTCTAAAGATAAAAACATAAATCTTCTGGAAGAAAATTTGAAACCATGGCCCGGTTGAACCCGGAGAGACTTCAGCGACAGGGAGGGGTTTTTAGAGAATGCCACAGGCTCCATATCAAGTGATATCAGAATCCAAGAAGAAAAACAAATACTGGAGACGTGTCTGCGGCCGTTAACATGGCACTTAATTACAGGAGTTTTCAGTTCCAGAAGTTACACAATGTGGCCTGTTGTCTTCAGCCCAGACAATGAAACGCAATGGCTGTATTTCAGGAATGTGTCCCTCCCCTCATTCACCTTCTGGCTGAAACAAAAACAAACAGAAAGCAGCAGCCTCACCTCACAGGCTCATGCAGGGTCCAGCAACGAAGAAAATTTCCCTACTTTTTGCTCGTCTGGCCACGAGATAAATTCAGTAGGGATTTGGTGCGGAACCCAGTGCTTTCGGACCGTTCCTCCGTAGCTCCGTTTGGCAGCACATTGCATTTCCTGAGTCCCAGAGAGAACAAGTGCGCCACATAAATATTCATGGAGGACTCCCTAAACACTCATACATAATCCAGCACTACTCCCACCTCTAGAACTTTCCAGAGGGCTGCAGCCGCACAATTTCATACGGGGTTGGCAAGGTACAGAAATGGGTGCTGACACTGAACTGTCGATGCGACACTGAGTAAAATGCACTGAATCGGTGGATTCGAAAGCAGCCCGGCTCTTGTGCCAGGGGCGGCTCCAAAGAAACTGGCCATGAGAAATGCAGGATGACGATGAGAAAGACCACGATGCACTTGAGGTACAACAGATGACTTTGCAGAAGGGTTTCGGGACATGTGGTCTTAGCTGGTCCCTTACAAGGACCGCAGCAGCAATTCCTATGCCGAGACGAAGAGGTGGTTTACGTCGGCACAACCCCACACCTCTCCGGTGTCCCGATGCGGCAAAGGACGGCTGCATTTGAACCGGATCCCGGACCCTCGCGGAAGGAGAAAATCCTCTAAAAGCTTCGCGAAGGGGTTTGTGCAGGAGGACCATTGCCAACCGTAAGCGAGTGAATGGATTTCATGCTGCGCCACTCAAACGGAGGGCTGTAGCCTCCTGGTTCCGGCGCAGTACGGGGCGTCTAGCCGGCGCCACCGAGCATCCTCAGGGCGATGTTCACCACGGTGACTTCTTTGTCCCGTTGTCAAGAGCCCTGCCCTGGGGTTGGCTTGCAAATCATTTCTGTTGTGACAGGGTAAGAAGTTGTTTCGCTGCATTTTACACCTTTGGAGGAGCTCCACACACTGCCACGAAACCCAGTACAGGTGTCCTCTGCTTAAACAGCCTACTTCGTTCTGCAAAGTTACCCTGTGAGGCGGGGAACTGTTTCGCAGACGTCAAATAGCTTACAAACTTACAACTTTAAGAGTAACTTATAGACAAATGAATTTCTGTGGATGTGGAAAAAAATGTGCATTCAGACCCAAAAAGCTGCACCCAAAAATGTACTAAAACAGTGAACAGGAAGCAACAAAATACTCAAATCAGCACATCGAGTCAGTGGGATGACAACTTGTCAGGACTACCGAAAATTTTGCACCCATTATATGCACCACAGGGCACATTTTTCCCTTACGCAGGACCCAGCGCTGTGGGGTTCACCGTGTTAAAACGCTTATTCTGCAGCCTCTGTGGGGCCCGTAAGTCAACCTGGAAGAGCGACAGAGCCCAGCCCTCGGAGCCCTCGGAGCCCTCGGAGCCGTCGTTCTAACATGATCGGAAGTGGTTTGTGCCTTTTAGGGGCCTCTTTCCAAGAAGTTCGATAGCATCAGGGAGACTGTACTTCACAGAAAGTCAATACACTCAAATTCATTTCAAAATATTACCTTACTGAACTCAAGCTGGAGTACTTTTTGTCTTCTGCTACAGCACCGTGTCATGAAATAAGAAAAAAAAAGCCCTGACTTAGGTGTTAATTTAATTCTGAAATGTTTAAATGTCATTGGAGGGACTTCCTATGGGTGCATTTGTACATATAAGCATTTTTTCTTAAACATACTGTTAGGCTCAACAATGACCAATTCTTGTCATTTTACCGATTAATTCAATTCAATTCAAAATATTTTTACAGAGGGCTCTTCGCACACAGTGACACAGGGTCCTAACAAAGCAGAAGACAAATAGACAGATGGCTGATTCTATATTAAATTACTACATTTAATCAGAAACCATTTTTCAATGTTTTGTTTTAGGAAGAAAATAGAAAGAAGTCTGAAAAGATTTTAAAATGCACCTGAAATTTATAAAGTTTTCTGTTATTCGGGAGACATTGAGATTGGATTTTAACAGTTCAATCTTCGTTCAATACACAATTGGTGTTAAAATAGAACTGAGTCATCAGGAGTAAATGTAATATAATTAATATAATATAGTATAGTATAGTATAATACAATATAATATAGAAGATTAGCTGTAGTCCTGGACCTTTGAAAGGAGAACAGATAATGAATGTTTAGTGTCGAGGGGCGGCCTGCGTGTTTTATTATATCAATGTCGGTGTGAGCCTTGGTATGAATCCGGGATCTTTTGCAAATGGTCATTTTAAATGAAAGAAAACAAATGTAGCTTTAGAAAAGCAAGCTGTTTTAATTGATTACAGTTTTTCTGCCATAAGGTGCTCATTACAGGCAGTAAGTCTGAACACATGGACCTTTGAACTGGTGAGTAAAAACAGGACAGCGTCAGTATCCTGGCGAGTGGAATCTTGAAAACTAAACTCTCGGATCCCACGCCTTCCAAAATCACCACTGAACTCTTTTCCTATGTGTTTTGCTGTAACTCGAGACATATGAGCCAATATTGGACCTTAAATTCTTCGGCTGTGAGTACTTTAGCTGCTGGTCCTTTGTCCTGTCCTGGGGTTTTGTGTGTGTGTGTGTGTGTGTCCTGGGACTCTGATGGCAGCGACATTACAGTGATTACTGGAACCTTCTAGAACACAAGACTCTCTCTCTGGTCTTTTACCTCGTCCCCCTTTCTGCTTTTTTGTGTTGATTTCATGTCAGAGGCATACGAGCGATAAAAGGCCCTAATGAACAGAGAGAGTCTTGTGTTCCAGGAGGTTCAGGCAATCAATGCACAGTCAGGCAGTGTTACCACTGCGGTATAGCACAGTAATTATGGCATGGCATAGATGCCTCAGTCGACCGAAAAGAACGGAAGTACAGGGCGACCTGTTTCACAGCACGAAGCATGTGTACGTTGATCGCATCGATATAGTAGCAGTTGGGAAGCCAATTCGTCACCCTCAATGTGCAAATAATGGAACCGCTGAAATAAATACCCACCTGGAATTTTGCCACGCTTTTATCACATTAGAAAAAGTGCGAGAAATCGCACAGCTTTAGATTTGTGAAAACGGAATACATGGCTCATCTTACACTTTCTGTAACCTGCAGACCTAGGCGGTGCGTAAGAACAAAGCTGCATGCTGAGGAATAATACATCAGTGTTCTTCAGTCTTGGTCAAATGTTTTTTTTTTAGCATAACAAGAACAGTGTACCACAGTTTAATCATTCCTTCATTTTTAAGTGTCATATTTCGTAACGCTGTAATGCTGAATAAACAGTTCATTTTAAGCAGATGGGAGGGCAATTACTATTTTGGCAGGTAGGACCCAGACTCACTATAAGACTGACCATTTAGAGCAGGATCAAAAAAGCATGAATTACATGATTGCTCATGACTGCTAGGTGTTGTGAGGAAAGGGAGCCATCACAAAATATGATGAATTGGTGATATGATTATTTGCTTCATATTACTCAGATATAGAGGGGGGCGCGGTGGTGCAGTGGGTTGGTCCAGGTCCTGCTCTCCAGTGGGTCTGGGGTTCGAGTCCCACTTGGGGTGCCTTGCGGCGGACTGGCGTCCCGTCCTGGGTGTGTCCCCTTCCCCCACCGGCCTTACGCCCTGTGTTGCCGGGTAGGCTCCGGTTCCCCATGACCCCGTATGGGACAAGCGGTTCTGAAACTGTGTGTGTGTGTACTCAGATATAACATAGAAAAACGTGCAAAACTTCATTTTCATTTGTGGGGTCTGCAGTCTTTAAAATATTTGTTTAAGAAAACATTTATTTTATTTATTGCATATTGTTGTGTGACACAACATAGTGGGTCACGTCGCCTCGCAATCTCTGCAGCTTTGCATTGGGCTCAGTCTGAGTGGAGTTTATACGCTTCTCTTTTTGTTTGCGTGCATTTCCTCCCATGGTCCGAAGGTGTACATCTCACGTGAACTGGTGACTGTAAATTGCCTGCAGTATGTAACTATGTGCCATGTGATGGTCTGCTGTATCCTGCCTTATGCCGTGTGTTTCTGGAATAGGCCCTGGACCGCTGCAACTCTGCGTCTTGCAAGGAGCCGATGAAAAGAAAAAATATACAGTATATGTATTTTTTTCACCCATATAGAACACAACTGACTACAGCCGTTTTCAACCAATGCCTTGAAAATTTCCCAATAAAAATTCAGTCATAGTAAGTCTGTTGGACAGGCATGGTAAAATGGCATGAAGACATAATGTTCCAAAATCTGTTTCAGACAGCCACACTCAAGCTGCATGACAGCAGAACTGGAACTTATCCACCTCCCCATGTGGATAAATTTGGATGAAAAAATTGATTTGCATGTTTTATTTGATATTTTTGTCCAATACATAAAAAGGGATTTAAAGTACAAATCAAAAGTACAAGGTAAAGACAGCTGTAGCTGCATCACTGGAGTTAAGTATTTTTCAGCCATGGTGCCATATTAAAGTAAAGGTCTACTTGAAAATAATCTGTAAGGTAATCTATGGGCACATGATTGCTTGTTAATTTTCAGTCAGTATGTTAGTCCACTGCACGCCTCTGGAGATTTCTTCATCTCTCTTCAGCCCTGCATCACCACCAATGACCCCTCTCCTGCTTCTGCACCCTCTGTCACTTTCCTCTGCAACCTAAAGTCTCTTACCCTCTTCCCTCTCCTCTGCTGCACCATCCTCACTCCACTGACCTGCTGCACAAGTCTCTGAGCTGTCCACACACAATGCTGCCAATGTCTTGCTCTTTGCTCTGTCCTCCTCTCTAGACTCTGCTTTCTAACATTCAGACCAGTAACCCGGTTCCGTCCCAGGGCTATCAGATGTACGACGTGCAAACAGGACAAACTCCAGGCTGCAGAGCAATGATAGTGAAAATCAAAGATTGTCACAGACCTGGAAATTTACAAGGATCTCCTCGCGACTTTCCACTATTATGTTGCCTTGACTAAAACCATCATCTTCAACAACATGCTATAGTCTGCAATTAACAATCCACAGAGACTCTTTGCCACCTTCTCATCCCGACTCTGCCCTCCTCCTGCTGCCAGACAGAGCCACCAGTTGCACCCTGGATCCAATCCCTTTGCCCCTTCTGCAGGACATTTCCTTGCAACTTTTCTCCTTTATTTCCAAGATCATGAACTCCTTGCTCTCCCCTGATTGCTTCCCCTTCAACCTTCAAAACTGCTCTCAAAGAAAACTCTAAAAAAAAACTGCCTTGAAAAAAAATCTGTCTAGATCCAGACTCGGTCCAGTCTTCCTCCTCCCTTTTCTGTCAAAAACTCTGGAACAGGTAACTGTGATCAGCTGTCTGCATTTCTCATCGAGAATGTGCTCCTTGATGTGTATTAATCTGGATTCAAAGTTGGATTTTCCACTGAGACCTCATGATGCTCTCCAGTCAGCTAGAGTGGCCACTCTCTCCTTGGTCCCACTCTCTCCTTGGTCCTCATCCTCCTCAGTGTGTCAGCAGCATTTGACACTTCCTATCACTGGAATCTACTATCGTCTCTTGGACAGCTCAACATCAGAGGAACTGCGTTGAAATGGTTTGAGCCCTACCTATCAGGTAGATCCTACCAAGTGGTCTGCCAGAGCTCCTGATCATACCCCTCAGTCTGGGCCCCCTGCTTTTCTCAATCTGTAGAGCAGGGGGCCCTCTTCCCTCTGCCCTGTCATCACCTCCCACGGATTCTCCTACCACTGCTATGCCAATGATACCCAGTTCTTCCTCTCCTTTTTCCCCTGGAGCTACAAAGCTTTCCTCTCACATTGCCACCTGCCTCTCGGACAGCTCTGCCTGGATGTCTGATCACCACCTACAACTCAACCTCTCCAAAAGAGAGACCCTCCACCTTCCAGCTGGTCTCTCCTCCTGTTGAGAACTCTCTCAAATTGGACAACTTGCTCATTTCACCTGCCTCAATGGCTAAGAGCCTGGAGAAAATTATGACTCAAGTGTGTCCTTCTCTCAACATATTGATATACAGCCTGGTCCTGCAGATAAATGCTGCGTAACATCCACAGGATCCATCCATATCTCCCAAAAAAAAATTAAAAAAAACTACGTAACTCTTGGTCCAGGCCATGCTGATATCCTGTCTGGACTTCTGTAACTCTCTCCTGTCTGTCCTTCTCGCCTCTGCTATCAAACCTCCCCAGTTAATACAGAAAACTGCTGCATGTTTAACCTGCTGAAATGCTCCCATGTGTCCTCCTTCCTCTTCTCTCTGCACTGGCTTCCCATAGCTGCCCAGGTAGAATCCAAGACTCTGGTTACGGCCTACAAAACCTAAAAGTGGATCTGCTCCCCGATATCTAAGACCTAACCACTTGGTACACCTCGACAGATTGCAATTCTCCTCTATGTTCACCTGCTTGGTGGTCCCACACACAAGAGGTCCACAACCAAACAATGAAGGTTTTTGGTCCTGGCTCCAGTGTGGTGGAATGACCAACCCTTCTCATTCAGAACTGCTGAATCTCTCTCTACATTTAAGAAGGGTCTCAAAACTCACCTCTTTGATTCACTTCTCCCCTGATCCAGTAAGTGCTCAATACACTTATCATGCTCAATCATTTTACTTACAATTTGTTTAAAACTATAGGAAAGCCTGTATGCACCTACTTGTGTATACAGGTTCATGTGTTGGTATTTGACAAATAAACTGTACTGAAGAACCACATATCTGCATCCAAATCTCTCCTTTTGTTGATGAAATGCGCTTTTCGTATTCTTCCCAGATATACATTGCTTTGGAGAAAAGTGTCTGCTGAATTAATAAATGTAAGCTGGAGTCTATCCCAGAAGCACTGGGCACAAGGCTGGCGGGGAACACCATGGACCAGATACCAGTTTAAGTCTTTCGGTTTGCCGATATTGTTAAGCTGTTTCAGTAAAGTATGTAGTAAAGCAGGAAATACTATCTTGGTAGGAGTAACAAATGCCAGCAGAGTGCATACTGTACGTTTATAACAAGAGAAGTGTACATTTTCATTGAGTAATGGCAATAAAATTTAACCGTACAAGATTACGTTTTGCTCAAGTCTTACATACCATAGATGGAGCAATGGAACCACGCGTGTACGCCGAGCACACGTACGTTACTGCTTTTCATACCACTTAAAGATCACTAGTTACAGCAGCCTGTTTTTCCTTGAGTAATTTCAGTAAGTTGTCAATGGAAGACGAAAAATATTTTCACTGTACTCAACTACGGAACTGTTTTGTCCAACATTGGCATAAAATTTGCAGGTGTCCAAAAGAGGGTTGTTAACCGCACACAGAGGAATCCTGTAACTTGTGCTCTTAAATGGTGCTATGAAACGTGCCCATTTTGTGCCGTCGAACACTAGATAGGACCTAATGCCACTACTTCCAAGCTCTTCCATTTACATTTATTCGCTGAACTGATGCTTTTCTTTTTTGTAATGGTAAGCTGCTTAACATTTATTTACCCATTTATAGGGCTGTGCAATTTTAGGGCGAGTACCTTGCGCAATGGTACTACAGCTAGAGGTGAGATTCTAACCTGCAGTCTTTGAGTCCAAAGGCAGCAGCAATAACCACTGTGCTAACAGCTGCCCCGTCAACAAAGCCACTTGTCTCCCTCTCTGACATGTCACTTACAAGGATGTCATCCCCTCACAGTCAGAACACTTCTGCACGGCAGAAACAGGCTCCTCTCCGGCTGTCAAAAACCGGGACCCCCAAAAAGAATGTGAATTTCTCTCCGTGATTGGTGTCACCTTCATTCCAATTCTGCCCAGTTACATCATTCTTGAAAGAGAAACCAGGTTTCTAAGGAATAAAAGGCAGAAGGAACACAAAGTGAAACTTGTAACACCTAGATCATTAAGAGTAAGAAAGATAGTGAATATAAACATATTAGGATGGCTAGAAGTTGGTAAAATATGCTGAAGACAGGGAGTTTAAAGACTGTTGTAGAACTTATAGAGAACTAAATGGAGAACAGTGACAAACTAAAGGTATAGAAAAGATAAAGAGTGGTAAAAGAACTTGAGAGGGCCATGGATGGTAGGGATTGCATGAAAGAATTGTGAAATTTGATGATGGACATTTATGAATTACTTGTAGAGAACACAATGGATGGAAGCATTTGAAGAATTTTGACAAGTGGAAGTATTGCAGGTACTGGAAGACTAACTCGGAGAAATGAGAGAAGATACTGTGCTACAAAAGTGTTGTAGGAAGGTGAAGGATAATAAGATGCTGAGGATGCAATAAAAACATATGGAATGATCTTAAAGGCAAAAAAAAAAAAAAAAACCAAAGATGATGTATCCATTTAATATCATGATACTTTAATCGTTAGGTAAGAACTGTCGGAAGAGGCTACAAAACCTGATGAGTTTTGTGTGGATTGTAAAATTGAAAGCAGGTGGTTATAAGTGTCACCATCTGTCACGATACTCCCGTAGAATGCTGATGTTCTGAACTCTGCTCCCTGACCCATTTGCCATCCATTATATTGTTTGAAGCAGAAGAACACGATTTCCTCCATCTGAGAAACCCAAAGGCCAATTGACCAATTTAAGCAAAAGTTTCTGCTATTAGATGTTCTATATAAATTTTGTAGATCTACCATGCACCATTTATCTTTCGACAAGCAGCGCTTACAATATTACCATACGCTAAAGTGAAAAACTTAGCCAAATATTATAAAGCAAATGTTATTACAGTTGCTAACTGAGCTTTAAGATAACAGTGACATCAGAATTTGGCCTTGATCCTCCAAAGAGAACCAGGAATTACAGCAAGTCCAGGATTTAAGCATAACTGCTAGCGTTCACACGTAACAGGCTGAGCTCCCTGTATTTTAAAATGAGCTGCACTGAAAACAATGTCCCAACAAAGGGCTGATCAGCGGCAACTCACGCAAGACGAAGGTTAATGGCGTGTTAAGATGTGTTCAACTGCTTACAGGAAGCTTCGGTGAAATTGCTATACTGCAAGCTGACGAAATGCAGGAGTAGAGCGTTCGGCCGAACTTTTCGGACGCATCTCCTGTTGCGTGAAGGAAACTATTGAAAGCAAGAGAGATCTGCCCTTGCCATACAATTTTCAGGCCCTCTGCATCCCTCAATGCCTACTTTTAATGAGCTTTGTTAGCCCGAATGCAGGATTTCTCACAATGAGTCCTCGTGTAAGGTTCTGAAGGGCTTTAAGTTTTCGAACATTCGCTGTTTACACAACTCAACACTGTGGTGACATTTGAAACAGAAATGGGAAGAAAAATAAAGGGAAACCAATCCAGATTTTCTTGGTCATTATAAAGCAGAATTTGGGGCAATTAAAAGTGAAGGCTTCTTTTCTGACTCTGTTCAGTGACTTTTCGCCCCCCATTGAAAATCTCAATTTCTGATGACTGAGCTGACAATAATAGCCTTTTGACTGGAATCCCCTAGCTGACACTCCCGCCCAGCATGTCGGTCCTAGGAAGTCTCTGGACTGGGATAATTGGTTCCCCTGTGACTGGTTTCCAAATCCATGCTTGCCTCAGAGCTCCCTTAAAACTGGCCCAGGGTACAAAACAGATACATCACTAACTCATTTACATTCCATATGTGACACTTAACTTTACCCCCTGTGTATCCCTAATAATGTCAAACTTCCTATAAATTGTAGTTATTGTGCTGGTTCAAACTGTGGAAATTAAACAAATGCTGCTGAAGACAAAATCTGAGGAAATTAGTGCAATATATACTTTCAAATCCAACCCGAAATGTTCTCTTCCTGCAAACAGATCATGTCCATTGGCATGCAGTGTGTTAAAAAAGCATTACATAATTATGCTTTCTGACACACTACATGCCGTGGTAATATAGCATGACATATTAGGGAAGAATATCCACAATGTACTACCAATCAATTTTAAGTAATAAGAAAAATGTTCCATTTCATTGCGTAATCACAGTAAACACGACATATTAAACTTAAGACTGTTATTCATAGTCCGATACATCCGGCCTCTGACTGACAGGTACACATATCTGTCTGAAAAAAGCGGATAATTTTCATAGATCACGCCTCTTATGTGGATTTGAATACCTCAATAAATAGATGCGTTTGGAGAAGAAATACGTAAAAGTGGCTGTGACAACAGTTCTACCGCCACACAAAACATTCTTCAGTGAAACAGACTAGGACAATTATACACAACTGTCCCAAGTGTTAAGCAATAAACACTTTCTGATGGCGCATGTCTTCCAGTTGATGCTCTACTGAATACAAAAATGAACAGATGGCACTGAGGAGTGTCTTTGCTCTGAAGAAGTGCTTGTGGGTTTTTCTTTTTTTATTTTTCACTTTCATGGAGGGGCTGGAGGCCCATTTTCTGAACACTGATGCCTGTTTAAACATGATTTTTATTAAAACAACAAAATGCAGAAAAAAAACATTTTGGCTTCAGTAATGTCAGAAGATAAGTGGGTATTCATTACCCTGAACGGCAATTCTCGTACCACAGCGTATCCAGTGTATTAAGTACATACATACAGTATATCTCTGAATGTATGCTACTCAATGTTATTATACTATATACTTATATTTACTATATAGTTTAGTTTCTTCATATTGAAAGTCTTCATGGAGACACACCCAAGTCCACAAAACACCTCAGCAAACCGTTTTCCTAGATTCCAGATGCAGCAAGAAGACAATCAACTTTTTGACGCTCAGTCCTCTTTCAGTCTTTTCAGGAATCATGGTAACCTTCAATGAATCAGTATCCTCCTTTCACACCTAATGAAAATGGGAACAATGGGTGGGGGATTCTAGAACTTGTGGGAGCGGAGAGTAGACGCCCTGTGCTAGAGGCCACCCCTCAGGCTGTGACAGAACGGTGAGCAGAGAGGGGCGCCATGCCGCCGTCACCGCGATAACACGAGGTGAGTAGAAAAACACGAGACACCAGTCTTTATAGGTCTGCACCCTTTGCAGGACTCACCGAAAGCCAAAGTCAGCAAATCAGTCTCAGTCTTCAGCCTGGAGGAACGTGTGTGTCTTCCCGGTTCATTCAGACAAACAGGCACAGAGCGTCAAGGACGCATGAAGAGGGCCAAGAACAGCCCTGTGAGGAATGCAGAAGTGCCACAGTCTGAATGGATGAGAAATGGGAGGTGACCTGGGAGCTTTGAGGATTACTAACTTATTCATGCCTGCCCAAACCGCCTCGGTGCCGGAATGACTTACTGGTTAAGTCATCGTCGTCCAATTGTTTTCCGGTACCTTTTCAGTGTTTCTTTTTCATTCTCATGATCTTCTGGAAGAGCCTGGTAAAAGAGTCATTAAAGTGCCCTTTTTAAGCTGTAAAACAGTAAACGGAAGAAGCCCCAATAGGCCTATACTGTGAAAGTTGAGACACATCACGCACTGTGCAAACAATAGCGAATAAAGACAGGAGGTGTCACATACCAGCTTTAGGAACCATGGCATACGGTCGTTCAGCCAAAACCTCAGCACATCAGTGATCACCTTGTGAGGAAAAAATATCTGAAACAGGAAGGCTGAGGGAAGCACAGATTGAAGGACGTGCAGACAGTGGCGCAAACAAGCCGGGAATGTGTTGAAGTTGTGCGGCACTCGATCAGTAGCAGGATATGGGCAATTTGCATGTTAAACACAGAAACTAACATGACAAAATCTTTAGAATGATGCAAATTGTTTAAAAGGTAAACATGCTACCGGACATAACGCAAAAATGAAGATTAGCACACAACGGCATTAGTTTTGCAGCTTAGAGGGACATCAGATCTGACATAGCATAAAAAATGTAGGCACTCAACGTTTGTTTATGTTCAGCAGTTGTGCAAAATAAATGAAGAAGGTTGTCCAGGTTATTTGTGTTTATTTTTCAGCCCTACCGGACTGACATTCATCAGTTGCGATTCCTCACATAAAGACCATTTTACAAAACTGCTCTCAAACTGTTGGGATTCAGCACTTGAGCTTCCTTCGTCAAAATGAAGATCCTCCTGTCCAATGTTCAAAACAAGGAGTTTTAATCTCATCTCTGATGAACAAACAACAACATGATTTTACATTCTGTGTCGATGTTATGTACTTTGAGATAATAATCAATGAAGTTCATTTTGACAGGTTGGTATATATTTATTTGTATTGCCATTGCTAAAAAATGAAGAAATCTTACATTTTGTACTGAACTTCTCCAAAACATAGATCCTTCACCTTCCAGCTGGTCCGTCTTCCAGCCGAGAACTCTTTCCAGCTGGACACCGCGTTCATTTTGCCTACGTCATTGGCCGAAGTCCGTCTTTCTCTCCACACATCGAAGCCACAACACGGTTCTGCAGGATCCGCCTCTATCTAACAACAGACTCTACGCAACTGCGTGTCCCGACCGTGCCGAGATCGCATCTAGACTGCGGCAGCTCTCTGTTCGGCCCTCCAGCCTCTGCCGTGGAACCTGTCCAGATGATGCGGAAACGCTGCACGTCACTTTGGAGAAAAGCATCTGCTAAACGAATGAATGTAAATGAAGAAACGTTTAAAGTTAAATAAAGCAACGCTAATGACTGCTGTGAAACAAACAAGGCTCAACGTGTCAGGTTTAATTTTTTGCAGTTTTTAATCCTGAAATTCAACTGGACTCAAAATTGTGGAAGGTTAAGCACGTGACAAGGGTACAAAGTTTACTCTGTAGCATCTCTCTAACTATTAAGGATGAGCAATTTAACTTCCTCAGCACTTCTTCTAAGAGTGGTTAATATTTATAAAGTGTGCTCTGTACAACTTTCCCTTGCTACCCAAGAGGGAGTTAAGACTTTCATTACTGAAGAGTTTTGTCAAACATACCCTGTTCATACAGAGTGGCAAAAAATCACTACCTCCATCTCTTCCTCTTATTAAAAATACATAAATCCTACATGGCCTCATAAAGTGGACTACATCCAATCTTCTTTCAACACGACTTTCTGACAAATACTCAATCTATATGTAAATATGAGGTATTTTTAAAATGCCTAAAAACATGAAATACATTACCTTATTTCATTTGACCAGCGCCCCACAGCCAATGTTATGACTTTTAATGAAATTTGTGAAGATACGCAGCTTGCAGGGAGGGCAATATGAACGGGCACTGAAAACAGGATTTGCATTAAAGCTCTTTGAAAGAACTGTGGGTCACAAGGTGACCTTGAACAGATTAAGGTTTTGTACAATTCAGAGAGAACACAACATTTGGACATCTCAGCAGTTTTCTTCCCCAATTTTATGAGGGAAACTGATAGATGCAGAACTTCATCTCTTTCTGCACTTTGGACACCACATGTGGAACATAGTAGTTCAGGAAACTGTATTACAAACCTTAGGAACAAGTGTGTAGATGGACTACAAGAGCTTATTACAAAAGCTACTGACATGAAATAAATGCTCCAACAATAGATGTGTCCGTCTGCTGACTCGGACCACAAATCTGAATTTTTCAGCATACAATGAATGATCAAATGGCTGCATACCTCTAAAATAAGCGAAAATTTAAAGACAGAAGTTTCATCTGACAAATGGGCTAATTTTACAAAGTTGTACCATGTCCATGTGGCTTTTGCACAGCGGAATTGTTTTTTAAATGGCAGTGCTTTCAGAAAGCTGTGTGAAAATGGATTATAGATCTGCAATTGCACAGAACAGGCACAGTACATTTTTGTCGGTTAAAGCAGAGGCACGAGCTGCTCTCTGGATCGTAACACAAATGACGCAGCTGTTGTAGCGAGATCCACGGTTAGGGGTAGTTGGGGTACATTCCACCGAACTGCCTCATCATCACTATAGTCTACCGCAGCAACAATAACGGCAAGTTGGCACCTCAACTTACATCCACAGCACGGGGCATGATGTTAGTTCACAACCTGTGATTCCAAATTCACTGTTACTAGCGGTCAATCAAGACCAACTAAAAGCTGATGAAACATCTTTTCACGTTTTTGTTTGTTAAATTCTGCAGTTAACAGTGTTGAATATCGGTACAATAAATGAGGGAATGACACTGGTCCTACACAGTTCCGTGAAACTCCCCTCCCCACAAAGAGCAGAGGAATAGCAATCAGCCCCCCTCCCACAAAATTTTAATGTGGTCCCTCAGGAATAATGTTCCCTGCTCTCACACTGCGGGGAAAAAAAAAAGTGCTCAAAAGGCAGAAGGGAATAATTACAATATAAAAACTGAGCCCACGGCTTTTTCTCTTTGGAAGAGCTAAAAACACAAGTTGGGAGGTTTGTGTTGTCAAGCTGCAGTTAACAGGCACACGAGTGGTCATCAGTTAAGGGAAGGGCATGTATGGAAGTGGCTGCACCGTTGCCTTCTTCTGCGGAGGACACTGGGGAACACAGGGAAAACACGCCAGGCCTGACTCCACTAAGAGAAAAAAGGACTCATCAAGTGCTTTTTTGCCTCTATGATGGGTTAAGTGCGTAGGATGCTGGGACCACCAAAGGTCCGTGTCCATCTCACAGGACCGATCCCACGCTTCACATATTGACTGCGCTTATTCACATGACATATCAGGCACATGCGATGGTGCCAACAGGACATATAAGAGGTGTTAGGGGCAACTCCAGTCTACAAATGAAGAAATTTGTCTTTGATATTTCCTCACAAGTCTTGCACCTTCAAGACCATTTATGTGCAAAACTACCACTGTCACCTTTAAGAAGAGTCATTGGCAATAAGTACATTTTCCAGTAAGAGGCACTAATACCTGTCACACGAAACATAGTGGCCTGGGACGACTGGACCCAAGCGCAGCGTCGTTCGTCCGGAGACGAGGGATGAGGCGAGTTCTCGGTGTCGAGGACGGGCGAAGGGTCGGTCGATCGGCGGTCAGGGTCAGAGCGAAGATCCACGGACGAGGTCAGGGGACTTAGCGAGGGGTCGGTCGAACGGCGAACAGGACAGGAACGAGGATCCGTGGACGTGGTCGGGAAACGAAGCGAAGAGTCAGAAACGGGAGGACGTGAACGAAAAGCTAGCGATGCTTGTGAACGAAGAGTCACGAGAAAGGGCGGTTGTCCCTGACGAGTCAGGTGCTGTCGATTGAGTTGTGGGCGTGGACGTGACAATACCTTGTTTATTATGATTTGTTTCAATGGGACCAAATCAGCTGACTGTAGGTGAAAAGGACAATGACTTTGCAGCCTGTTTAATGAGGCTTAATATACATGAAGATGTCCATCTCACTGTGTTGATCATGTGCTCCAAGATGTGAGGAAATGAGAGCAGATAAGATTTTTTAAAAAATATGAACGGATAGCGTAAACGGCCCCAGACGAGCCTCTGTCTGCTTTTGATAATATAGGAAAAATACATCTCCACTTTGTAAGGGAATTTAAATACAACATGTGAAATAAAAAGCCTTCTTTCCCACAAAGACACATCTAAAAGACAGATCTAGTGTAACGCTCAATGTTTCTCTCACTCGGCCAAGTATTCCGATCAAACCTTTGACTTTTCTTTGGGGCAAGATCGTCTTCGGTCCCCTTCGTGCTATGAAAGTAGCTGGCAAAATCCACTTACACCTCTGGTTTTCCAGGCATACTTTCAAATGGTCCATAAGTGACCAAATCCAGAAACTTCTGCTAACACAGCATGGAACCCTGAGAAGCGTCATTTCCCGTCTCTGTACTTGTACAAACATCACTTGTAAATTTGTATCACTACAGCTCTTAAATTCAAATTCCATTACATTAAATTCAGTGAAACAAATGAGCACAAGCTTTTTGTGTGTCTTGCGCATGAATGACACCGAGTTTGACAGCCGGTGGTCTCACTTGCCAGACAAATCATCGCTCATGGGGGGTCAGAAGAGACGAGGACAAGGCAAACAATGCAGGATGTGCACCTCCTCTACTCTCCATCTCCTTTTCCTTCACCTTTTCCTTCTCCTCTCCCCTCCTTCTCCTACTCCTCCTCTCCTCTCCTTCTCCTTCACTTTCTCCTCTCCTCTCCTCTCCTTCTCCTTTCCATGATGGAATGAGTCTGCTTTCTCATCATCTGGGGACACAAGCGCATTGGCGTCCACTGGACGAATGATTTATACAGAGCTTCTGTCCTCATTATGATGGAGAGCCTCTGTGTAGGTTGTGTCGCCACTTGCGGGGTGGGGGTGGGTGGGGGGATGTCCTGTAGCAGACCACCTATCACAAGACGCTTCTTGACCTTTCTTCACTCCTTTGTATATTTGCTAATGAAATGCGAATACATTTATTTTTATTCAAAATATCCAAAACACTTCACATAGTGTATTTTTTTCTACCCAAAAATACGTGTGGACATTTCCTAAAGCAAGTAAAGTAAAGTACCGTGCTGAAGGATACAAAAAACATTCTACTATAGGGACCTACAAATGTGTACACAGCAATAGCTCAAGTCCCTGCGAATATAAAATGTTTTTCTTGCAGCTTCAAACTCTTAGTTGTGCAACTATGCAGTTCAGGACTTGTGTGGCTTTGACCCCCGTGGAGAGGCAAACGTTCAGCGTTTCAGCTGAGCTTCATGGCACTAGACGGTTCCTTCATGCTGCACTTTGTAACTCGACGTGGCAGCAGCCTACAAGCAAGATCCACAGGAGGGACCCCCACCCCCCCGTGAGGGAATGCCGCGTCAGTTCTGGTCCATTTCTCCTGCATGTGAAGGCAGCGGCTGGTGGGGAAAGGCGCGAGTCATGGGTTCACACATATCGTAACAAAGCTGCTGCCGCCAGTACTTTTTAAACAAGTTTCTGTGGGAATTCTGGCAAATGCTGCAGACGAGCTTCTAACTGCACCGAACAGACGATCGTCTCCAGGTGAGGGGGCAGCGCACACGTTCTTACGCAATAGCGCTTTCAGCCGTACAAAGTGCACTTTCACTCCTTCTTGTGGCAATTCGACCACTTGCACAACATCGCCGCTGCAGCCCGGAAACACACCTGCTCACAAGAGCCAGGGCTGAACGCTCTTCTGGAACATTCCACACCTCTCCACCACCCCGGCCCCACAGCATTACGCCGAGCACCTGTATCCAACCACGTGTGAACCTGACATGAACAACAGCTGTTCACTGAAGTCTGTTAAAAAGGAGATTCATTAATGTTGTTTCAACAGGCTGCAGGGAACACTTGTAGCTGTAGAAGGGCAGCATTTTATGGCTCCTCCCTGGGCTTGTTTCTGGGGCCTCATCATCACATCACCATCACCATCCTTCATTCGACTTGCAATGAGCTGTTGTGCCTATTTGTTTCCCTGCCAAGTCCTATATCGTGCTGCTTTCCGCCGCCCTCGGGGATAGATGTGGCCTTATTGCTCTCCCAGAAGTGCAGACTCTCCAACTTAAAGGACTAGCACTGCTTTCCATTAGGACCCTTGTCCGTCTTCGGTTGCGATTCCGCTGGAGCTACAGCTCAAGGATCGGGAAGTTGAAGCAAAATCGGTGCATTGGGCGACATTTTCATTAAGGGAAAAAAATGTTGTTTTTCGTTTTATTTTCTGCCAGCACTGCAGGGGAGGTTTTAAACGCAGAGTAACACGATATCCAAAGAAGGTAAACTCACGTAAAAAGCAAGTACGCGACGTCCGCATAACGTTGCGCTCAGTTGACGAAGCCTCCACGCACTCCTTGCGGGGTCTTCCCTGTGGAAATAGGGAACTGGTTTAATTCGTTTTCCTCGACAACAGCTGCCGAATTGCGACTGTGGCCGTTGGGGCAAACGGGTCAGTAGACAGGGCTAATGATACTCTAACGGATCAAACGAATAATTTGACGAGCTACAGAAGATTGACTTAAATGTGCACTATTTTATTAGTACTTTTAAAAAAATGTAGTCAAACCTTTTTCTCTTTTTCAGAATTACCGCATTCAGTTAATACACACTGAGCTCATGTGCTATGGTGGGTTGAGAATAAAATCATTTGATCACAAACTCTACAGATTTCATATTAAGCACAAACTTAATACAAAGCTAAAACTTTTAACGGTAAAAAACAAAAATCAAGGAAGGTGTCTACTCTTGGTCTGGTTGGACTGTATAGATAATAAAGAAAACTGAAAGTGGCCAGAAGCCAAGAAACATGCATCCCATAAACCTGTGCAATCAGTCAATTGTAGTAATTGATTAAAAGGCTGAGAAAACTAGATTTTTTTCGTTCTGTAATTTTAAATTACATTTAATGTGAACTAAAAAAAGGAAAAATGTAAAACATCAGGAGAAAAGTTTTTTTTTAAATGTAGTATAGCTTTTGCTGCAGTTTTTACAGGCCCTGTCCAGTGACATCTGTATCATTACGCTTCGACTGAGGATTAGCAGCAAGGTTGACTTACAAAAGTGATTTACAAACAAATCGAGTCAAGAACGGACTTTTAGGGCCAATGTGTTTGTGAGCCGAGGAACCGCTGCATCACACGTTCAACGCAGATGTTTTCAGACATGAAATATTTATATCTTTCAGAATATTTTTCCTGGGTTTACATGCTGATGTGAATGTTTGTTCGCATTTAGTATGAAATTGCAGCAAATGTTATAAATGAGGCCCCACCTGTCTGGAAAGACATCTGAAGCTAATCTCAAGCAGAGACCTTGTGAACTCAGAAGACACCTGTTTATAAACCTGCTTCAGCTGTTATTAATGCGGAGAGGCAATTACAGTAAACGAGGAACAAATTTACATGTTTAACCCCAATGTCCGGGAAACATATTTCCAGTGAGGCTTTCGCCGTCCGGCCACATGAATGCTCACGCGGCGCACGGGAACGCACACGAGCGGATAATGGGAGGCAGGTGGCATCGCGTTCGGGAAACAAATGAGCTTCACGCGCCAAAAGCTATGATACCCTAAAGCGAAGTTCTAATCAGGATTCTAGCAGGAAATGTTCCGCTGTGTCCGCTGTGTAAAGCATCATTTTATTCTTAACTTGCTCTTATGAGGGTATTTTCAAGGTACAAAAAAAAAGTGACACCAGCATGGCCACGGGACAAATCCGTTTGACACCTCCGGCAAATAAAGCGCGCAGCCGTTCACTGGAAAGGCACCGCTACAGAGTAGCTGTCAGGCCAGAAGAACGAAAAGCCCAGATTACACCGGGGGTTGTCAAAAAACAGAGAGCCGTTGAAAGGTAACTGTGACGCTCGGCTGTGTTCGGAGCCAAAAATGCAATCAGAACTCTGAGGAGGATACCGGTGCCTTCACATTGGTGATGGAACTTTGGCAGGAGAGACGTGTGTTTGCACTAGAGAATGGGGGGTTGGGGGTTGGGGGTTGGGGGTTGGGGGTTGGGGGGGTGGCGTAGAAACAGCCATTTCCTTTGTCTCATCGACTGGTCCCTGCTAACCCGCAACACTTCAGGTTGGATTCAGCAAGAAGTGGAAAAACAAAAGGTTCTGCAGGGGGGCTGAGTAGAGCTCAACTCCAAACCCTCCTTGCTCTGCCCCCTCCTACAGGCCTAACCTCTAACCTCCAAATCCCAAATTCCAGCAGCCACGTAGCTCCCAGGGCCTCCTGGAGAACACCGCCGCAGCCCGGCTCCTTCTGCATTCCCGGCTCTCCCTGGGGCTGCTCAAGGTGGACTCTGGCCACGTAATCCCCCACCTACATGGGACTTTGGAGGCTGGGCTGCGCAGCCCTGGGGGATTCTGGGGGATTCTGGGGGATTCTGGGGGATTGGGGCAGTCAGCAAGAACGAGAGCCAAAACAAGGCCTTGAAGCCTTCAGGGTCCACAGGAAGCTCTGATGCCACCACCGACACTGAACGTACAGGCTAACATTAAGAATCTGTTCCAAGGCTTCACAACCATCGTGGGTCACAATGTAGAAAGTTGAATCTCTGCTGCCCCCTCGTGGACAGAGCGCGTCATTGCAAGAAGGGACAAAAAGGCTCAGCAGTGCTTTGGCAACACATTTCTGGTCTTTATTAGCAAGGACAACCTGTAAACTATTCAGTTCCCCAGGTGGAAACCACAGAGGTAGATGTGCAAGCGTCAGTCGAACCCAAATTCCCAAACGCAGCAACCTCAACGTGTCACGTTAGCGACCTGCACCTAACTTTCCACCTGCAGAACACGGGCTCCTCGAAGACACTTGGGTCAATCCCAGTCACCCATTCTAAAGCAGAAACTTACCACGTTAGCCTGACGACAAAATGGCGTACATAATATTTAAGTTCTGACCAAACTGACACTGTACTCCCTTTTACAGCTGAAACGACAGTTTCGTCTGCGGTCGAACACTTGGGCAGGAGCATCGCCGCAGGAGGCGCCAACACACTCGGCAACGTATATAGGAGGAAGACGCCGGGATCACGCCTGCGAGTGAAAGGGGACTCCCTGATGGAGGTCACACCAGACAGGGACCAAAATGATGACTCGCACCCTCTGGACGCCGCCACGGTAAAACAAAGGAGCGCTTTCAGCGTCCGGCCGCTTCGCTCCCGCCGTTCCGAGGAGCGCTACCTGAGGCCGCTTCTACCTGCAGCCATCAGGATCTACAAGTCCTCCTGCTGAACTTTCTCTGCGTCCCACCGTATCCTCCGCCTTCTTAATTCACTACTTTTTCTATGCAAATGTGTTTGTTTCATTTTCACTTACTAACTTTTCTGTTTGGTCACTTTATGTTTACAGTATATGTACATATGTCTATACGTGTGTGTACGTACAGTATGTTGCATATTGTATACTGCTACAACAAAATTTCTCTCTGGGATTAATGAAGTTTCATTCATTCATTCATTCATTCATTCATTCATTCATTCATTCAATTGCCGCTTGACCTCCTGCCCAGAGAAAACCCTTCATCACTATGCACTGCAGACCTCATTTTGTGCATTCTTCCACTTGGAGTCCTCCTCTTCCTCACAACCATGTGTGCACTGCTAAAGGAAAGAAATCCTGCACCGCACACCTTGAATACAGCGTTAGACGGTGTCTGGGCAGGCCAACAACATTTGAAGAGCTTACGGCTCCCGTAGAGCATAACTTCCACCCCAGGCTACAGCAGTACATCCACAATCATATTCTGAGGGCACGTTTCGCACTTACGTCCAGTGAATCTACAGTTAGTTCTGGAACTTTCTTCGTTTTTTCCAAATGCATAGAGCACGCGGAGGGGGGGGAGACACGACACTGTTCTTTCTCTTAGTACCACACGAAACTTTCAGCTCTGCTGCCGAAAGGCTTATTGATACACGACGCGTACGCAGAACCGCAAACACCGCAAAGCACCGTAAACCGAGTGCAAAGGGTCATATTTTCACACCACAAAAGTGTCATATTTTTACAGCACGCATTTCTGAAGAACCCAAAGCAGATGTACGTCCTTCTCTCCTCTGCTGGGGAATCTCTGCGTTTGGACTCGAGCTGCCTAAGAAAGCTTTACTGATCGCCTTGGAGGAAAACAGAACATCAAGCGAAAGTGCAACTTGAACTTCCAAAGATCCAAGCGAGCCTCAAAAATCCTCATGAAAATATGAATAGTGCAAGAAAGCCTGAATGAATGGAACATTATTGATTTTCTCCAAGATTCTTCTTTCGGCCTCCTTCGAGCTCATTTTCTGTCTTTGGGTGTTGAAAAGAAAAAGAACCGTGAGCATAAACAAGAACACGAGCAGCACATGGAAACGCTTTCTGTCCGTGTAGATCAGTGCCCCCCGAGGGCCGAGTCTAGTTTCATTTCTCAAATTTAGATCACGGGCAAACATTTTTATTGTTAACAGGCCGCTTTCGGAAACACGTCACGTCCCAAACGAGTAATAAAACCCCGCAGCAGCAGGAGGCCTAACTGTGTGTCGCCGGTCAAAGCCGCAGCTGACGCTCAACGATCAACAAGTGCGAAAGCGACAAAGGACAAACTCAAGGTTATGGATCCTTGATCGGAGCTCCACCGACTGTCTTTCTTCTCGCGATATCCGCGCGGTTTCCCCAGGTCCTGTTCCGTGCGCGTTCGTGTTCGAGTCCCGTCTTGTCAGAGCCACGATTCTGTCCACCTGTCCGGTTGCCGCGTTTCAGTCCCCTAATTCGTGACGCCTCTGCGTGGAGAAACATCACGTCCGTGTCTTTCTTCTGCGTCTGTTACGTCACAAGTGCACTTCTTTCATCTGCACGTGGGCTCGTTGTACTAAAGTGACGCACGTTACGCGTCTCTGAGGGTCATAATAGGGTCGGGTTGGGTGCGAAGCCGCCAACGTTCATCAGTGGTGCCACTCGACATCATCCATGTAAGTGACTCGACACACCTGTCTGTATTCAACTGGCCGCAGGACCGCTTTCCAGCCCTAAAAGGCTTGAAGACACGAGTTTGTGGATAGTTGATTAGCTCTTTGTCCGCTGACCCCCAGCACACACACACACACACACACACCCCTGCCACGCTGTCCAGGTCCCATGTTCTCCAACCCCAGCTACGTCACGCCTTGCTATATCAGCAGCGTGAACGTCACTGCGCTTCACTCGCTGTAGGAGCTCGAGCGCCTCCTCCTTCCGTACTGATCGTCAGCCGCACGCTTCGTTTCCTCCTCGTGCGCCCGCGTCTGTGTCACAGAGGGACTTTCTGTTAATTAGTCAATGAAATAGCTGCTAAACTCGAAATGTCCACATTGTAATGATGCGGCATCATTTAGAAGTGCATGTCCCTTGATATGATCATAATTTATATAATGTAAGTCATTCATTCTCTGAAATGGCACCTTTCAACTATAAAAAAATCTAAATTGAAAACCATTAAAAGTCTTTCATTTCCAGTGAGTTTTATGTGCGTATTTATTTCTGTTTGCAATGATACTGCGAGCCAACGCGCTCAGTGCTCACTTTGATTCTTTGCGCTGGAACGAAGGAGCAGCGCAAGGATCTCGCATTAATTCCAGCGGTCATGGTTCATTAAGAATGTTGCTGTTGGCGACGTGTCTCTGGGGGCTGCTGCTGCTGAAAACGGGTGAATGAGTACGGCAAACACACCGCATGAAATATCGCAGGCCTTGCAGAGCAAAGTCGTCCAAATCTCTCATCTCCGCACGTATCTCGTCTCAACCTTGCGAGAGATCGCTGCTCTTTCAGACGTAAATTGTCTCCCAGCAAGGCTTACGTTCTGCCACGGTCGCTGGACTGATCGGCAGCTCCATCAGTCAAATTGATTAAACCCCAAATATACGTTACCAACCTAGAATTTCGAACGTGACCTTATTCATGTACCGCTGCGCTGCATCTATACTGCAGGAGAGAAGGCCACGGGACCAGGACATGTAAACTGGGGCATTTGGCACACGACTTATGAACGCAGCAGGCGACGGTCGTAACCCCCACGTCCGCAATGTCTAAACAGCAGGACTCGTAAGATAAAACACGAGGATGCTTTTCACCAGCGGTGGCCCTGTCGAGAGGTTGGAGTCGCATGTTCCGCAGGGGAAATGGATTTACTGAGCCATAAAGCAGTTTTCTTTTTCTTTTCTGCCCTCTTAACGACACTCCGGGGACACAGACGCTAGACGTTGCTTTCATTTATTAACTAGGTGATTCTTTTCCGCAAAGTGACTTATAGTTTTAAGCTGCTTACGCTAATCAACCAATTTATACTGCAGGGCCGCTTTGGCGAAGGGACTCAGGGTCGGTATCCTGCTCGGGGACATAACAGCAGGAGCTGGGATTCAAACCAGCACTTTCTGAATCCACATGCAGAAGCTCTAACCACAACGCCACCTGCTGCCCACAATAATATGCATTGTCTGTGTACTGTATATTTTGCATGCAGTTCTTGGAAAAGTTCTAAATGAGAACATTAAAAATCGAAGCTGCATCATAACTTGTCAGGCAACTGTATTATACTTATACTGTACATTATATCATTGACGTATATCATTTACTTACGATGACTCTTTCCAAAGTGTCAAAGGTCCCAAATCGGACACGTCACGTGTCAGTGAAAGTTTAATAAAGTCTCAGTTGTTTCAGCCCAACGACTTAAAAGTAAAAAATGTAATGTAACTTTATATTCCTTTATACGTTTGGCACTGCAGTTCATACACGCCCCGCATTTGTGAAGTGAAAGATGCCTTCCGGCCCCTTCGGTACCGCAT
Organism: Scleropages formosus; assembly: GCF_900964775.1. Taxonomy (NCBI): domain Eukaryota; kingdom Metazoa; phylum Chordata; class Actinopteri; order Osteoglossiformes; family Osteoglossidae; genus Scleropages; species Scleropages formosus. The sequence goes on along the minus strand of NC_041827.1, from coordinate 23,680,934 downwards.
CGATGAGATTTCATAAAATCACAGCCCAGTTTATTTCAATCCGTGCTTTCCAGTCTTCCTTCGTAAAGTAACTTCAGTGGCTAAAGAGCATCTTTTAACCCCGATGTCTTGACCTGCTGTTCTGTTCTATTTTCAAATGTGTCCATTTCCCTCCGTGAAAAGCACCGTAAAGCCTTGCAGCACTTGCACAAAGTCAAAAACAGTCGTGTCACTCAGCACGTTCTTGAAGGGTATCCTCTGAAAGTCCTGCGACTGTCATTACTAATACAATGGTGAGAGAGAAGACAAAACCTGGCTGCTCCTTATCCTTTCTATTATTGTTTTGTTGCCTAGTTGACACGTTTATGCAAAGCAGCTCACCTGCCGCACGTCACCGGGCACACGATCAATTACCTTGCTCAGTCGTAACATACCACGTTCCCCCGTCGCACGCGAAACATTTCTTTCGGCTACAAGTCTGTGTTTTACCACTCCGCCCCTTGCTTACTTGTTGAAAAGCTGACGGTATTAACTCCGGGGAATCATGCACAGACAGAGGAAAACAGAAACGTTCTCTTTTTTAATGGACACAGGGAAAGCGAGACAGAAAGCAGGTCTGCTGGCGGAAAGAGAGAAGCAAGAGAACAACGTCAACATTCCATGAAGAAAGTTTTATTAGCATCAAATTCATAAAGTCAGCGAAGGAGCACAGAGGCTAAAAACAAGAGACGGGGCCTGAGGGAGCCGACGAGTCCCCGTGACGGTCACATTTAGAGATGTGAGAGATGCGTGAAGAAACACGGTCCATACTGATGATCACTGAGCTAAAACTAAGTCCGTGCTCTTTCTTCTCCAGGCCAAATGTAGCTTTTCGAGAGAACTCCCAGAGAGCTTAGAGAAAACCCGATGATGAACGCAGCGCGCGTTCGTACGTTCATAGTCACCTATATAGATACTAACATCAGAAACGCACAAGTTCAACGTGGACCAGGCAGCAAAGACTTGAACGTCTTCGACAAAAGTCACTAGCAACAAGATGGACGCTTCATTTTTTCCCTGCGTAGGAAACGGCCGTGACGTTTCTAAAGTACAGAATTCAACAGCCGCCTGTAGCCGCAAACAAAGAGGGAGACTTTAGAGGGAAAGAAATCAAAGCGAATCAAATGGAATAAAACAGGAGCGAAGCGCAGAGGAGTGATCTATTAAACATGGCCGCCGAGACGACGGCGCGACGCCAAAGTCCGACCGCGACACGTGACGAACCGCGGGCTCGCTGTTCCTTAGGAGGGACGGCCTGCGCCGCAGCGGGTGGGTTGCTGGTAAAATGCATTGCGGGATGGCGCCCGAAGCGGGTGGTCGCGGGGGTCGGGAAGCGTGACTAATGAGATCTGAACCCTTCCTGTCGCACGACGGCCATCTGGCGAGAGGAGGCCCGCTCACCCAGGACGACGGCAGCGGTCCTTCGGTTCTTAACTACACGCACCGCGTAAACGACACGGAAAGCGGCGTCACGGTTTTCGAAAGCAACCTCGATATTGCTCTGTTCGTAATGGTTACAGTGTATTCTGGCATCCCTCATTTTCCTCCATTCACTACACCGGCAGTGAAGAAAAAATGACATCGTCGGTGTCATTCACATTAAAATAAGTGCAGCACACAGACGCACGAACGAATAAATAAACGAGAGGGAGGACAATTAAAATAGAATCATATATACTGTACATTTGAATGCCCAGAACAGCACAGTCGGTGGCTTTTAAGAGCGCTACCTTAAACTAATTCCAGTTCTTTTTTTTAAACAACAGAACATTTTACAAACAGCAGAAAGAAACAACGATGGCTTTTAGTGTTGTTTTTCACAGGATAACAATGGCGCGTAATGCCAGAGGGGCCGGTCTTTTAAAACAAAGAATCGCGATGATAAAACGGAGGCCAAGAAGCAGCTGTTTTCTAGCCGAGGACGCACGAAGCGTGAAGATGAAGACTGAAGAGGAAACTGAAAGAATGCGAAAGATATTTCAGGAAATGCGAACGTTAAATGAAAGGACAGAGGGAAGCAGGCAGAGGTGCGAGGGGATAAAGGCGAGCTCCTCGAGGCCCACGTACTATAACGCGGTACGGGTGTGGTATCGTGGAAATTTCTATTAACGTAACATTTCATTTATTCGTTTCGTCTTTTTCGCAGCCAAGGCTGCGCAAAGTTCATTTCTGCTAAGTGCTCCGCATGCTACTTTAACGCAAAGATTCTGCCTGCGATGCGGATTTCATCCCTGGCATCTTCTGACCGCCGCGCCACAAAAATCGGGAGAACGTACACGTGTCCTAAGCGCAGGGTACGTGTAACTGAGAGAGACCTTCTCCGCCTCGAAAGTGCCTCCAAGTAACTCTTAGGAAAATGTGAAGGGAAAAAAAAAAAAGCGTAGGACTCCAATGCGGCGCGTCACTCCGCACCATCTTAATGTGCCGCATTTTAAGTAAGCTGCGATTCAGCGAAGCAAAAGAGGAAACGCGTCCGGCTTCGACGACGATTATATTTCACGGTGGAAGGTACGGAGGGATTACGGAGAAGGCGGAGCCGTGACGAACGCCTATCTATTACAGTCACTTAGAGTGCGCGTTAGGCGGGCAGCGTGAGCATCTCGCTATCCGCCAGTCACTTCACGAACCGTAGCAAATCAACAGGAAAGTTCAGAACGTGTGTCTTTTTGGGGTAATTCTACCGGGTCTCTATTTACAGTACGTACACACTTCAAGAGCCATGTGGTGCTTTCCTGAGCGGGGCCCTGAGCCCGACGTCCGCATCGGCTACGTAGCGGGTCGGCACAAACACAGTGAACCCCCGGAAAATGACAATATTTAGCAACTACTGTTTTTGCTCATGCTTCAACTAGTAGGATACTGGCGACAGGGGGACAGCTTAAAGCGGCAACTACGGCTGGCGACAAAACGAAAGAGAGGAGCTCGTCAAAGGCTGGAGGGAGGGGCGATTTGGAAAAAAGAAGGAAACGGGAAGGAAGACGTTCCAGTTGTTCAGATGAAGGGGAACACGGGGGCATTAATCACAGAGGAACACAGGCCAGTCAGTCACTCAGGAGAGACAGAACACGGGCTCTGTAAGATGCCAGTGCCGTGAAGGAAAATAGCAGATCGAGTGTCACCATGCCAGCAGCGAATGTACAGTATGCAGGGTGGGGTTCAGGGCTCTCGGAGTGGCTCGGCACCAAACGGACGATTTAGCCGTTCTGCTCGTCGCTGCCTTCTGCCGTCGGCGGTAGCGGGGCCGCGGTCTCCCCGTTACACCGTGACGAGGGGTCCTCGAGCTCGAGCGCGGCGTCGCCCGGGGCCGCATTTCCGCCCGAGCCCGCGGCGGCAGCGGGGCCGCTTTCCGGTCGAGCGCCGGGAACCGGCTGGCCGGCGGGGGGCTCTGCGCCGGGCGGGGGGCTCTCGGGGGTTGCGGCCGGAGCTGCAGGTGCGTCGCCCGCAGCTGTTGTCGTGCCCTGGGCACCCGCTGGCTGCGTGGCGGGACCGGCCGCTGCCGCGTCACTCTGCTCTGGAGCGCGCAGCCTCTTCATGATGGTCGTGACCCGTACTGCTTTCTGTGGGACACAGAGGTCACACGGGACCATAGTTAGTGTGGTAATGAGTGAGCGAAAGCGACACGGGCATGGGAGCAGTACTGCAAATACGGTCATCCTCCATTTCTCATTCTCCCCTTCCCCATATCCAGTTTTCCACTCGTGCGGCGCCTCAATTATTGGTACCACTTATTGCTAACGGTCCGGATTTTCGTGCGTCCGGTCTGAGACGTCTGGTCCGGGCCAGCGAGATTCTTTCCAGCATCGTAAACCGCAGCTGTATTTGGAAACTGTCAAGTGGCTGTATGAGAGACAGCGTGAGGCGCAGTGCATTGTGGGAACCCAGTACCCATGCTCTCAGCTGCTTTCTGCCTCTCTGCAACTCTCTTGCATACTCATGTTTCTGTTGGCATCCTACTGTTTTTAAAATTTTCTAAAAATTTATTTTAGTGTGAAATATGGTCTTCCTCAAGCCAGTCCACTCACACTATCAATGTAAGTTTCCTTGACACACACAGTCTGAAACCGCTTGTCCCAAACGGGGTCGCGGCGAACCGGAGCCTAACCCGGCAACACAGGGCGAAAGGCCGGAGGGGGAGGGGACGCACCCAGGATGGGACGCCAGTCCGTCGCAAGGCTCCCCAAGCGGGACTCGAACCCCGGACCCACCGGAGAGCAGGCGCAGGCCAAAGCCGCCACGCCACTGTGCCCCCTCAAGTTTCCTTCATAAAATCATTATTTTATTTTAAATGAAATGATATTATTAATTACTATTCGTTCCATTTTAATGTGTTACAGAGCTTTCAATGTGATATTAGCCATCATTTAGGATGGGCCTGGAAAAAATTGTAATTTTACCCCAGAAGAAATAATGGAATAAGTAATTTCATTGTGCGGTTTTTCCGTTTACACACTGCTGCTTTGCAGGAACAATTTATGACCGGAAAACACGGTTAAAAACCGTTTTGCTGGCGTGCTTCTTGTTCTAATAGGAAACGAGCACCAGGGCGCAGAAGCAATGCTGTGCAGTTACCTCTGTGAACTCCTTAGTCAGGGGTGTAAAAGAGAGAGTACTACCTTCCACTTGGCTTTTGCAAAATTCTTCTCGATTTGCGCACAGACGCCATCCTTGATGTTTTTATCCGAGGCCGCATTCCCAGATATCCTGCAACGATTGGAATAAAAGCATTAAGTAAAACCCTTCCGCTGTTATCTTTTTAATTGTGCAATATGCAATAAAGTTTACGGGAAGTTCGAAGTGCTTCAACAGAGAACACGGAAGAGCTGAAGTATAACGCACTGCATTATAATTTCAGCAAAATATCTGCATTGACTAGTTGGCCTTCGTCAGTAGCATAAGATATCGAACCATTCCCTGCTGCCGTTTGCTGTATGAACTAAAGTGCTGTTAACTATCGACATCTGAGTACCACTCGTGGTTGATGGCCTCCTGTGCAGTGAGCCTCTGGTGCTGGTCCACTTCCATCAGCCGAGATACCAGGCTCTTTGCTGCGAGACAAACGTAGAGACAACTGTCAAGACCCCCTCCACCAAGAGCGTGAGGGATTTTCTGTGCGGCTCGTTGCAGCGGGGACCACGTCTGGTTCTTTCATACCAGAATCAGAGATGTCATCCCAGTACGGAGAGTCAAACTCATAGTCTCCAGCCAGGATCTTCCTGAAGAGGTTTTTGTCGTGGTTCTCATAGTCGTCGTCATCGGTCTCGTCGTAGAAGGGGGGGTTTCCAGACAGCCTGGGTACGGATGGTACAGGTTGGCACGCAACATCTCATCGCTCCGTCCGCAGCAACTCTATTGGACATCGCCCAACCCCCTGGGCAGGCACATTACATCTGGCGCTCGCTCCCGCGGGCCTCGTACTCACAATATGTACATGATGACTCCGAGGGCCCAGCAGTCCACAGGTCTGCCGTATCTCTGTCGCCCCACGACCTCTGGGGCTAAAACAGAAGGGGCAGAGCATTCCCTCAATGGCAACTCTCTCCATGGAGGACCTTCAGGTTAATACCCCCATTGCACCCAGATTTAAAGGTCAAGCTCCAGACGGGTCTCAGCAAACAAAAACTCACTGACATTTATTCATTCATTTATTCAGCTGACTTGCAATGTTAAGCTATATACAGTTATTTACCCATTTAAGAATCTTTGCAAATATAAGTAGAGTGAGTGCAAATATAGAAGCAGTATAAATGGGCAAAGTTGTTGCAACAAAACAATATCAGTGAAAGTTTCAATCTGCATTTACAGGTCTCTTACTTTGTACGCTGTTAACTTCTGCCCCTTTTCACCTTCCAAATAATCCGGCTACATCCCAGTCCTTTGACTGTAATTAACTCCTCCGCTTTACTTCATCATAAGGTCATCGCTACGGCAGTTATAAGCTTCTTCCCATCTCTCTATACCCAGTTATCCGTGCAGCCAGTGCTGTAAACCCCGCGTGCGGTTCATCTCCCAAGGTTCAAGGATTGTATCATAATCCCCTCGGTGCGATCCTTCAGTAATACCCCCCGTTCCTCGCACCTAAGTATTCTGGGGTCCCGCAAGGCTCCTTGATGAGTCCGTTCTCTAGCTTAGCTAGGTGGAAATCGCTGATCACGATCTTGGAGTTCTTCAGACGGTTGTAATACACCAGGTTCTCCAGCTAAAACAGAGAGCAGACACCTTGTTTTCCTCTCTCGATTTCATAATGACCATAACGAGAGGAAATGTTTCCAACCTTTGTTGATGTTCATGCTAATGTACGTGATGTTACTTTTGCATTGAAAACGAATAGAACAATGTCAACAGGTCAGACAAGACTCAGCAACTGCACTTATTTCTCTCATGCAAACACACTGACCACGCTAAAAATACAGATTTTCGATCAGGGCAACTGACGCCGCCTTGTCTTTCTCGCACAGAGGACTGGAAACCCAATGGCATCAACACGAAATACTATTGATAACACAGCTGCAAATGCCACATGTTTGATTTTTACGAACAGCAGCATTCCAAAGGCAGGTGCGTGAAGAGCAACCCCGCTGCCCACGACCTGCGAGAGCCCTGCGTCCGGTACCTTCAGGTTCCTGTGGACAATGCGCAGCGAGTGCAGATAGGCCACAGCTTCCATCACCTGTCGAATGACATTGCTGGTGTCCCGCTCAGAATAGTAGCCTTGGTCAAGGATCCAGTCAAACACTTCTCTGCCCGTAGCCCTGCCGGGGGAAAGCCATTCAAAGGGAATTTTCAGACGGTCACTTCTGTCCTTCAGCAGTGCCAACAAGTTGAGCCTGAGCTGCTTAGCGGTGAATCCTCAGTAACAGTAAGTTCCGGGAAGTCCTGCGGTACAAAGCGTCCCGTCTTAAAACATTAACGTGAAACGCAAAACAGTGCCTGTGGCACGCCGGGGCGGTCCGAAGGTCTGAAGGGGGGGCCAACAGTGGCTGAACTTAATCGATGCCCCTATTTCTTTCCCCGGCCCGGCCAGCGAGAGAGGAAGAGCGACTGAGAAGCCGATGCCGGAGATGACCCCGAGACGTCGGCGAATCGGGACACGACCCCGACCGCAAACGCACCCCCCCCTTCCGAGTGCCCCCATGACCTACCAGTTCCCTGTGCCCCCCCCCCCCCCCCCCGTCTGTTGACCCACACAACTCCGAATAAACCCCCTTCCTTTCTCGCAACCCTAGTGACTGTGCCGGCGCTTCTTCGTTACAGTGCCTTTGAAACAAATCCGTCACATAATTAGTTTAAAATGTAAAACGGATTAAAATTAAATAGATACAATTTGTACAATATGAAAACACACTTTAGCTACGCAGCTTACAAGCACAACTGGGAATGGAAATCAGTCTGTAAAGTAAAAATTGTTCATTTCTTCATAAATTCAGTCACTTTTATAAAACCACAGTCAACAAAAGGATGACAATACTGACATCCCTTGAGTATTCACAGGTTAGGATTTGTAAAAATCTTATCATATTGCTAGACACTATGCAAGACTTATTTTAACATTCCATTAACTACAAGCTACATTAAAAAGAATTTTAAACGAGCGAACAAACGCTCCTGTTTTGTTCCAGTTATTAACCAATTCACCGTATAAACATGTGCAATGGCTGGAATTTTCTCATTGATCAGTAGCACTCGTGAACTGCAAGCATGAGCTGTAAACACTGGAAAGGAGAGAAATTAATGTGACTCCACGCTCATATTCCGTTGTGCTGCATTTTACTCTCACCATCTGGCTGGGAATGGAAGAACAGCTTTGCTTTTGCTTTGTTTTTTGCTACAGAAAATATATACATATACACTTTTTTACATACACATTTCATTCTTTTTATCGTTTATTCAAAAGACATTGTGCCAAGAAAAGGAAAAAAAAAATGAAGCTTGTAGCCTGTTATTTCTATGGGCTCGTTTTCCTTAATACTGCCAGCAACTGTGAAGTTGATTGCTTTGTTGTTATTATTTGAACAGAGAAGGAGCCCACAGAGAATGAGCTCATGCAGAGAAAATGTATTTAAGTCCAGAAGCCTGGTACAGAGCACATCTGACCAGCTGCTGTCTGCTTAAGTCACTGTAATGTGTGTCTCGGCACATCTCAGGCCCGTTCCTGTTGCTTCTCCTTCCAGAAGAGCTCATCATTCAGTTGTTCTGAGTGACCTGTTCACTGAAAAGATCACACAGTTAAAACGGCATTAAGGTACACGTGCTAGTCGAATGCAAGATCCGGGGTTTTCGAGTTAAACGATACTGGGATTGAAGAATACTGGCTGTAATTAAAAAAAAAAATGTGCTAAAATGTGATACTGGCTGATAAAATTGTTCCTTTTTACATGGACATCTGTGAAAAATCAAACTGAGTACATGTACTCTGTGATGAAATTAATCAAAATAATCAATGTAACTGAATAATCACATTTTCTGGGTGACTGAATAATCGAAAGTCAATTTCAGTAAGCAAAATTTCGCAATTCATCAAAGGCTATAAATGATGGTATCGTGTACCTGTGCATGACAATCACTGGCCCACGGAAGTGGCCCTTTCTGCCTTTTCCATGTTATGAAGCAAACAAATTGTGTGGTTTTACTCCATTTAAGTATTCTGACACTGTACGCCTGTATCTAACACTTCAAATGCTTTTGAATCGTACCGTTCGTTCACTGGACTGTTGAACGAAACCTAATGAAACTTAAAGTACGTTTGAACGGCAATCAATATACTGGACACAGGAGGGCCAAAAGGAACAGGGCAGAGAACAGCTGCTCCATCCACAAGTGCTGGGAGATGTATGCGCTTCCAGCTGCTCTTGTTTCCACATGAGAGGATCACAAATTTGTACATATATTAGCAACTAAATATATTTACTGCATTTTCCAGAAAGCGGATCTATTTTCCACGGGGCTGGAACATGCTTGCGCTCTCTGCTATAGCACATAACGGAAAGAGTACACAATACATGTCACGTGCATGTCATGTTATAATATTAAAAAAAAAAAAAAAATTGGTAGGAGGGTATCAGGATTAGTCTATCCTGTGTTCTATGCACCCGCTTGAACGATGAACCTCGGCGCAGCAAGTGGTAGGTTAACAAACTAGGTTTGCTTGAGACAAGTTTCATGTCTGCAGCTCTCTCTCCTCTTCTTAATGTAATGCGCAAATTGTACTTTTGCCGAGATGTACGTCGCTTTGCACAAAAGCGTCTGCTAAATGAATAAATGTCAATGTAAACATACACAAATCGGATTCACATCTTCATAAAAGGAAAGTGCTTTTGGAATGTATGGAAATGATAAAACCGGGGAGTGAATTTACTACAGTATACTGGCTATGTCAGCTTGGCCCGCTACCGCGGCACTTCCCTCCAAACCGAATCGATGAACTTTGCAGTCCGGCGTCAGAAGCTCACTTACAGCTCGAGGAAGAGGTAGTACTCCTTTCTGGTTTCATAGACATCAACGAGCTGGAGAATATTGGGGTGCTTCACCCTTTGAATGTAACAAGACAGAAAAGAGCGATTTAACGGGTTTGAGTCGAACCTTTAGCTGATAATGTCATGCGGAGCGATGGCGATGCGGTCGTTGCGGCGTCACAACACATTAAGAGGGAAAAAACGTGCTCTGGCAAAATGGCAGGTTTTTACATAATAAGTCGGGCGTACCACAAAAAGCCAGAGTCACAGCGGTACCGGGCTGGTGGCCTCTTCCACTGCTAATGTTTCCAGCGGTAATGATTACAACGCCGTGGGCTTTCTAGCTCAGATCGGATTTTAAAGAGGCCTAAAAGGGGTTACGGTTAGCGACTGTGAGTGATACAGCGGTTAAGAAAGGGCCAAAATCTCAGTCCTAAGAAGGATCCTGTTATTGAACCCTTGACAGGAAACCCATCCAGAGGAAGATTTTGCTAAACATCCACTCGTATAAAGATACGTATAAAAGTGCCAGTAATAAGTGTGAAGAGCAGAAGTATTACGGTGCATCTGGAGACTGCGGTAATGTGTTACTCTGGTATAAGAGAGAAGTGGTTCTGCACTGAAATTGCGGTAATTTTCATCTCCACAAGCTGCAGTGGAGAACCTATTGTACGAGTGTGAAATACACTTTCGCTCATGATTTCTATATTTTGCAGAGCGAGCTTTTTGTTCTTTTTCCCTTTTCTGCGGCCACTTACAGTAGCTGGGCCAAAACTAAACTCTTAACAGGAAGCAAGGGTCATATCGAATGAAGAAAAATGTGCGACGTCCTTTGGCGGAGCTAGGAGATCGCCGGTGCGAATGAGCTGCCCTCAAAGCCGCTCACCGCTTTCTAGCAAAGTCACCGCTTTGGCTGAGTCACTTCGCAAGTTACCATGTTTACAGGGCCTCACACCAGGGCTGCATTCAAACACTTTTACCCTTTTACTCTATACGTACCGTTATCGGTACCATTCGTTCCCTGAGCGACTCAGTCAGCGATTCCCCCATTTACACAGGGAGGTACTTTCAATCACTGGAGCAACTCAGGGCGATCAGCTCACCGCAGGGTACGGCGGCAGCAGGAGGTGGGGTTTGAACCCAGGTCCTTATGGCTGAAGGTGGCAGCACTAACCCCCACAACATGTGCTTTACTATGAAACACAGAGCATCTTTAAAATAATTTAAAACAACAAAGAATCCCATTGTGGCACACAGGGGCAATATGACACACACACACACACACACACACACACACACCATACAATACAATACAAGACTAGGTCAAGCATGCATGACCCTGTGGAAACACCAGGCAGTTGTCAGGCACGTATAACACACATATTAATATGACTCACATTTTCAAGATGAGGATTTCGTTCTTGGCAGCTTTCCTGACTTTTCTACCATCTTTCTTCAGGAATTTCTTACAGGTGTACATTTTTAACGTGTTCTTGTCCTTGGCCCGGAAAATCTCGCAGAACTCCTCGCTGGGCAGGACCAACATTGTTGGATGGAGACACACTCAGAGAGAATACTCCAGAAAATAATGTGATGCCAACAAAAATCAAGTATTCATCTTGAACTTCATCTTCAGCAGCAAACCTCCTTTAGGCTAAACATTATACATAGCAAAAAACCTTTATCTTATTAATATGCTGTGGGCGGCAGCTAATCTAGTGACGGCACTGTAAAGGGTTAACCGGTACAATGTGAAAGCAAACCGGAGGAATGCAAGAGTTTAAATTATGTGAAAACCTATGGCACACAGCCTGATGCAGACAAATTATTTTTGGGATTTCCACAGTGTGGTGTTCTGTAAGGAATAAACCATGACAGGTTGTGGCTGCAGGAATGAAAGTGCATGATGGGGTGATGACATGACCATGACGTCAAACGCAGAATAATTAGCAATAGCAATAGAAAGAGTGATAAAATCCAGGCCACACATATTCACTTCTTCCCGCAAGGTTTTTAAAAGTGCTGGACTTGCTGAAATATTTCAGCGTTATATTTGACAGCGTATATCCGAGAAACCATTGAGGTTTAATGGTTCGCCAACTGATTGCTTAATACTTCATGTAATAAAATGTCAGATGTTATTCATAGGGGCACATTTGCTCATGGATTGATTTAGAAGTGTGAAACAGCAGTCCTGAGGGAGCTTCTTTTTCCCTCCGTGGTTATATGGCACCTCTCAGCCAATTGGAACGAAGTATTTACCCGCAGGGGGTGCGGTGGCGCAGCAGGTTTGGCCTGGGCCTGCTCTCTGTTGGGTCTGGGGTTTGAGATGTGCGTGTGTGTGCTTGCTTGCTTGCTTGCATTCATTCAATTGTGCCTTTTATTTATACTCCATATGTTATTAGTGCCTTTCCTTTTCTTTGTGTGCCACGGAAACTTCTGGAACACCGAGCATCTCCGTTTAGGAGAACACGGATGGTCTGTTTTACAGCCTCAGTATATACCATATACGAGATGGTGCGCATCTAAGGGTCAGTGGAGAAAGTGCAGGCACAGCTCTCTGCAATGGAGTAACATCTGTGGAGCCTACGCTGCGAAACTATTTTTTAAACTTGTTTCTGCCTCATTCCCGAAACAGCAAAGATTGAAAGAAGCCCGAACTGTCTGAAAAGGATCAGTTCCAACAGTGCCGATGAGGCACGCAGAGATCGGCGATACTTACGACTTAACAATCTGCCCCAGGTCATATTTGTCTGTGACCTCTGAGGGATTGTTGTAATCCTTCTTCTCCCCGAACGTTAAACAGCCGAATGGCATGGCCACTCCTGCGCTGAAACACAGTCGAAGAGAAACATGGTGCCACTGGAGGACAGTGCTGTGCAGGATTGGGCACCACATGTGATCATCCCCAGCCAGCATCACATGTTCCCACCAGACTGTCAAAATGATGCCCGGCGGCATAACGCATCCCCCCCCACCACATGACGCATCGTCCCGTCCCACATAATATCGCTGCATCAGCCATCCTTTCGCACCCGTGTACCGTCAAGCGGATCAGGATCACAAACGCGCGGCCGCCAACGTGGCAACAGATCTTTCCTCGGAAAAAGCAGCATCATTGCACCACGCAGCGCGTCTACCAGCGACGAGACCTCAAACTCTTTTCTATTATATTTGTCAGTGAATATTTTCAGACACAGTTTCTCTGTCTATTGTTTTCTTAAATATTTCTCATTTTAACGTGGAGGAGAAGAGCTATTGATAAAAGTCCTCATAACACGTACCGCATCTTTAATTTGGCTGTAAACCGTACTGCTCACACAGCGTCACGCAGCATTGAACCGGAGCAAAGCAGGAGGCAGGAGCAGCATGTCAACGGAGTCACGTGATCGCACTCCTACAGATACCCCCCCCCCCCGGTGCGGGTGCTGCGGCACAGGCCAGATGAGCGTTTCCAATTGCAGGGAGGGGGTACAAAAAGCAATTAAGGACCCAGGACTCGGGGAAAAGGAGGCAAATTACACGTCTCCGTGAGCATCGCAGCGCACTCGTAACTACGTCCCTTCTTCCTCGTAACACAGAAAAGAAATTAAAAACGGGACGTAACGTTTCATTGGCAAACGCACGTTGTGTCTTTCAATGTGACGAGCCTCTCGAGACGATGAGCTTCGCACCGGACGCCTTCTTCAGCTGCGTTTCGCATTCACGTCTCACGCCAAGTGGAAGTGAAGGAGTGGAAGCGAAATTGCAATGTTGCCTGCGAACAAACTTCGTTAGTTATTGAATAGTGGGTTTTGCCTTTTTGCAAACTGACTGATGTTTAAAGACACACAGGCATCTGTATTTAAATATATTTCATGCTGGGATTATGAGATGCTGAAAAAAACAAGAAAAACTGTACCACTAAGCATTTTAAGGGTCTGCCTACAGGAAGCACCCATCTGGTGCACATGGGAAGATGACTAGAAACGGACGCAAGGAAGCTCAGTCTCCACCGGGGGGGGGTCTTGGGAGATGGTGCCGTACGGGAAGTGAGAGTCACTGGGAACCACCAAGAGCGCAGATCTCCGATTTTTATTAGGGACTCAAGCTGACTCTTCGACAGCGAGCCGAAGAAGCCCCGATATCCAGGTCTGCGTGACGATGGATCGCTGGGTCAACGGTACTTTTAAGATGCACAAATGCCAACTTGCTAAGACCCTACGAGCAAAATTCAGATACAATCATCGTAATAAAGAGAATACGAAGCAGACACACGCGTCATATCATTCAGCCGTCCTCGTCAAACACGGCGGCGTTCACAACTGCAGCAGAGGAGCAGGGAAAAGGACTCCTGCAGGTGTGAAACCATCACGACATTCGGGCTGATCGACGACACGGCAAACAAACGCTGTTAGGAAACAGGTGAGTCCTCAAATGACCCCGTAATTTCCAGACAGACACAAAGAGAACAAGAGGAGTCAGCAAAGAGCAACACTGCTCCTTTCACACACATTCTCTAAACCGCTTGTCCCATTCGGGATTGCGGGGAGCCAGAGCCTAAGCTGGCAACACAGGGCGTAAGGCTGGGGGGGGGAGGGGACACACCCAGGACAGGATGCCAGTCTGTCGCAAGGCACCCCAAGCGGGGCTCGAACCCCAGACCCACCGGAGAGCAGGACCCGATCCAACCCACTGCGCCACCACGCCCCCCACCTGCTCCTTTCAGCTAACATTTATTTATTTACTTATTTACTTACTTATCTGAAGCTTCTGCCCAAAACATGTTACAACTGTGTGTTGCTAACAATGATTGAACCATTTATACAGCAGGATAATTTTCAGTGGAACTATTCAGGGTAAGTACTTTGCTCAACAGTACTGCCCTAGATGGTGGGATTCAAACCTGGGCCCTTTGAGGCTCAAGGTGGAAACTCTAACCCTTCTAACCACAGTAACCACGGTAACCCCTAAACACAGTAACCAGTAAGTACAGCAAGCACAGTAAGCACAGTAACTAAAGTAACTACTAACCACAGTAAACACAGTAACCGCAGTAACCGCTTTCCGCTCTTTGCCTCAAGTACTAATTAAATCAGTCTGTTCACTTTTTGTTCAGTCATTTCATGTATAATTGGGATTTAAATGCGCACTTGTTCTGGTTTACTGTTAACGAAAGTCACAAATCCAATGAACTCTATTAATTATTTGCGGAATCGTGAGTTGTCTTTTGAGCCACTTCCACCGTTGCTGTGCGACCCGTCGAGGTCCAGAGCACCGAAAAGGACACTTTGATCCCCAAGTGGCCACGTGTGCCATAAATACCGCAGCGTCCATCAATACAGCATGCGGACAAACGTGGTACTGTAACGTGGTGCGGAAGAGCCCTTTCGACGGGACGCTCAGCTGCAGCTATTAATGCCATTTGGTTAGAAGAAGCCGGAGGATTTTATTTTTCACAGCGTTATCCCGTGTTATTTTCTGGGATTTTACGGACAGACGCACGAAGGCAGCGATGACGGCGGCACTCGTCCAGCCGCTCCCCTGTGCGGGAAAATGCGCTCAACGCACTCATTCTCTGTGAAATGTTTACAACTAAGTGAACTCCGGGGAAAGTTTGTCTGAGCAGAGCGGCGCGGCTCTCCGAGTTCATTTATCGTCGTCTTACACCCGTGCTTCGGCGCTCCGGCGGGCAGCAGTCCGGCAGCAGCGCTAACATCAATATCCAGAGTTTGGCGGCCGTGGTTCACAAATGTAGTTCGGGCACCGCATCCATACGGCGAAGTGCTCCGTCTTCGTATCGCCACCTGTGATGTTGTGCTGCTCGGCAAAGTCAGAACCTTATGTTAGAATGAAGCGGGAAACAGTTTTGAGGAAAATGAGTCGCTCGCACACACACACACACACACACACACACACACACTTCGACAAGGGAAAAACCTACAGTACACTGTCATCCTTGAACCACATGTGAGAAACTGGCGGAATCAGCTGCATTTTCAACATTTATTGACGCAGCACAGCTCTCCAAAGTGACCCACATCTCATCTGATGCGACAAAACCACACGATGCTAAGAGACGGAGAGACAGATTGTTGAAGTACAGATCGTTAGTCCGAAAGCACCGTTTTTCAATACAGAATGAAGGGAAAATTTGACATTATTTGTTATTATTAACAATTTAATTAAACTGCTAAATAAACTGAGTGTAATATTTTCTCTGAATTTATTTAGCAGTATTTCCCTAAGGCCCGACGGCCTGGGTGCGTCACCTCCCCCTCCAGCCTTGCGCCCTGCGTTGCCGGGTTAGGCTCCGGTTCGCCGTGACCCCGCTGGGGATAAGCGGTTTCAGACCGCGTGTGTGAGTGCGTGGGTGCGTGCGTATTTCTCTGAGGGGTCCCCAGCTCTCGTCGGACCCCTAAAGGGTCCCGTGGCCTCAGAAAGGTTAAGAAGCTCTGTGTTAGAGCAGCGCAAATCATTTCACGTATTCCTCTCCATCCTCCACAGCTTGGTATTCCACCCATGCTGAACAGCGGAGACAAAGTCAGGGTGGAGGAAAAAAAACAAGCAGAGGACAGAAATGACGATGTTCTGCACAAAGTGTATTAATAGTGGGACGTCCGGCTGAATTCAGTCCAGTTTCACTTCTTACGATTCAGCACCAAGCGCTTCGATCGCGTTGTGCCGAGCACAACGCCCGTCGATGCGACGGCGATTCAGCGATGGGTCACACAGTAACGCAGAGGTAGTGAAAACACGCTGAAAAATAGAGTACATAGAGCAAAAAGATTGCAATATTTCACAGACAGACATAATCATAATCGCATACATAATCAGTTCCAGATGGCTGTTGAGACACTGCACAGTTCCTTCGCGTTGTCACACACATCAAATGTTCGTTTCTGTGGTAGAAAGTGAAACACTTCAGTGATCCATACTGTATGTTTGCAGAGGAAACTTTGCGTGTAGAGCAGAGCAATAAAACACGTTTATGTCACATCCCCCGGAGGAGCAAATGATCCCGAGGCCGGAGCCACAGGAGGCGCCTGCACCGCTTTGTCACGAGCTCCATCGCAAGGACACGCCGCAGAAGCCCTTGGGAGAGCAGCTTCGTTACGGCCCTTCGACACCTCGCCGCAATAGCCGTGCGCCCACCCGGCTCCGTCCCGTCTCTCAACGTGTCTCCGCGTGTCCCGTCGCCGTTCGCTCCTACACCTCTCCGCATTCACAAGTGTAACAAACTCTGCGAGCGAACTCCACCTCAGCCGGTGCTCGGAGCGCTTCGTGACAATTTCCTCGACAAGTGCAGTATATCAGCCTGCGTTCCATCATTTCGGCAAAAAGGAATTTGGATTTTGTTTCAACTAGAAAAGGGATGGGAAACCAAACTTTCCATTCAAAGTTTCAAACCGATGGCCGAGCGAATGCCGGAACGCATCCTGTCCGTGAGAAGTGAGAAGTGCCAAAAAACAAGAGTGGAGACAGTTCTTGGTTCTTGGCCACTTCTGAACACCTCCGCTCCAAAGGCATCCAACAGAGAGGAGCGCCTCGCGCTACGTGTACGTGCATTCGTTTATCGGACGCTCTTCTCCAAAGCGATGAACATCTCATAGAAAATACCGTGTTCGTTACATTAGGAGGAAGAGACATAGATGCAGATGTTTGATTCTTAAGTACAGTTAGTTTCTTTCTACCATATGAACCGATGTCCATCACACAAGCAGCTGCATAAAACTTCAGCAGAGTATCGCCGATTCCCGATCACCTTCCTAGAGTTTTTTTTTTCTTTTCTTTTCCCCCAGACTCTGCAAAGGACAGGAGTCTGTGAGCAGCTTTAGCTCAAGCCCCGAGTGATGCCGCTGCAGTCAATCCTAGAAGAACAACCAAGAATACTGTACTGCTGTTCACAGTACAACATTCGATTCCCATTTAATGCCCATTTATTGCCCATTTAATGCCCACCACGTCTCTTCCGTATGCTTTACATGTTGATGAATGCAGCACTTAAGGGATATGTTAACGTCCAGTTGAGAATTTTCCACATAGTTAAATATTTTTTCGGTTTTATTTAGAAACCAACAACAAGAACAAGAACAACAAAAAGAATATCACACGGGGTCAGTTAACAAAAACTGATTTGGCCACAACACCTGTGAAGTGTTTGTCGGCGAGGGGCTGAGTGGCGAAGGGTGTACTGGGGAAAGGGAACAAACGGGGACCGAAGGAACTGGGCTGGGGGGGGTGAGAAAACGTTAGACAGGTGGATGTTTTCTGTGACGTCTCACCGCAGTGGAGACTTACTGTAAAAATGCCGACGATAATGTGTTGATGACCAAAGGTCAAAGGTCAAGGCTCACATGGGCCTGTAAAGTAGCTGCTCCTTCCCTGGAGACCATTGTGTTCGAAAGCAGACGCAGCACAGCAAGAAGCACAGTGAAAATTACTTTGGAAATAAAGAGCCAAGGTCATTAATTCGCATGGTGACCTTTCAAATACATGCCAGCAGCCTGGTAGATGCAATCTGAGAACCATCTCGCTGCAAGCTGATTTACGCTTCCTAGAGGACAATAAAGTGTGAATCATTGGCATCTCCAGCCAATATGCTATAAAGCACATAATGCAGAGCAAGCAAGTATGCAAATGAACATTTTTACCAGGGTCTATGGCTGCGCAGGGGCCAGTTAATGCTCCTAGTCGGAGGGAACTGTCGCGGATGCAGGGGAGGCAGAACTTGGCTTAAAAACACATTAGAAGCTACTTTATATTGACTTTAGTAGGAGCGATTAAGCTGTTGAAGTAACTTTATTATTCTGCATACTTCATTTGCCAACCTGGTAGGGACAGCGCCGGTGTCTCGCTACGGCTGCATGGTGCGAATGGACGCGGCTTCCCCTCACACTCTGCGCAGTCTGTGTGTCCTCCACGAGTTCGCATGCGTCTCCTCCCACAGTCCAAACATGTGCTTCGGGTGAACTGGTGATTCTGAACTGCCCATACATACTCTATATGTATGTAAGAAGTGGACTATATAAGAGAAACACTTCACCATACACAGTACTAATATCAAGAACTTAACAAGCAGTAGGAGCACCCCTTGCCTCCGGAAGAGCTTCAGTCCTTCTTGGAATGCTGTAGTACAAGTCCTCAACTATCTGCAGTGGGCTACTGCACTGTTTTTTAATGAAGAAAAGCCTCCAGTTCTCTGAGGGATGAAGGAGGCGGTAATCTACTGTACCTTTCACTCCACACTCCACAACTTCCCATAAAGCATCAATGATGTTTATATCTGGTGACTGGCGAGGTCATGGAATGCGATTGTCTTCACTCCGGTGATCCTGAAACTCACTGGAACTTGTTCAGCAGTCATCGTGAACGTTTGTACCGTAACATGACCTCATATTCTGCAGCCGGTCAATGACCGTGTAGCGCAATCGGGAAGACCTAGTGACTCCCGCAGGATGGCTGCCTATACCATTACGGATCACCCGGAACGTTTACCGGCTGGCAACATACATCGTGGCTTGAAGGCATCCTTTGGCTTTCTCCAAAGCGCCTGTGCTTGAGGGACAGGTTCCAGTTGACCGTGACTCTGCATTGCACAAGCACATATGGATGGACAGAATGATAAAATACGAATTTTATTGATTGGCTTTCGATTAAAAATATACTGCATGAGATATGCTTACATATGCGAGGGTAAATCAAACGGTATCCACAATAATGTTTATGAACGCTTCATCTTAACCTCCTACATTTATTTATACAGTTAATATGTCAATCAACTGTAATGCTACAAGTTTCCCAGGCAGTTTTCCTCTCCTCCGCAGTGTGTGGCGATAACCGCCAAACTATTCCTTAAAATTGGGCATTCTGCCAAGGAACCTGAGAGCTCCGAAATTTGAAAGTCATCTTCTGTCTTCTTCTGCCTCCTTTACTGCCGAAATACTGATGGCCAAGAGGCGGTAGTGGGACTCGCTTTCCACGAGACACCCTTCTGCAGCATCATTAGTTGGCGCCGTTGGAGCGCTCCAGTAATTGTGTATTCTTCAATATTCAAATGTAAAGCGAAGCCGAAAGATTTCGACATGCTTTAACGGCAATATTTTCCCACAGTCCTGGGAGCTTTGGGAGTTCTAATTAGTCCTAAACTGCTGTGAAAGTTTTTGTTTGTGCCCTGCGCTGAGGGAAAGAAATGTACGTGACCCAAGGCTAAAAGCAGCGCTCATCTCTGGAGTTCATCATTATCGTCTCTCTCTTACACGAGCGCAGGCGATGTGCCTCCCACCATCTGCTTCTGCCTGTGTGTTGCGGGGATGATGAATACATTAAGTCTTGCATTTATTTCCTCTGCCTCATTCAGACTTTCGCTTCTTCTCACTACAACTCGTACGCACCGTCTGTTCCTGACTCGCCTTCAGCATCTCAACATGAGCAGCATCCCTCTCACGACTATAGTGAAACCTCTCAGCCCACGGTCTCCGGCGGAGCCCTTCGGACATCCTGGTCTAGTGCCTTTCACCACTTCCCCGTGACATTAACGTCACGTTCATGCATCCGTGGACATTTTTCTCAAAGCAGCTTATAGTGATGTTTCCTCCTTTACGTAGGTGGGTAACTTAAGGTAAGTTTGCTGCCCACGAGACCGACAGCAACGGGTGGGATTTAAACATGCCACCTTCTCATGCAACAACAGCAGCTCTAACCACTGAGTGGACAAGGCTCTTATACTCAGATGCCATTCACCCATGACTGTGTCCTCTCATCGATCGTCTCCCATTTTGGTGGACCTTGGCACCTCGTGTCCTCGGGCAGACTAGCCAGGCTCCTCCATTTGGAGCACACTGGTGTGGATAATTCTGGAAGTAACTGCTCCCCTTGTCATGTGGCACACGGCATCCCGCAGACAAGCCCCGTCCCCAGGGGACACCGGTACTTAGAGGGCAGGACTGCATGGGGGTCAACCTGTGTCGAGGCCAGACCGAAGACCTTCTGTCCTGTCCTCTCCACTGTGCTCCTTTGCTTTGGTGAGGAGGGACACAAGCGGAGCAAAATAACGAGGGAGGCAAGAGATCCGGCATCAATTATTCCTGCCGTGCGGTGCTGTCTGACAGCGCCTTGGAACCCCTGTCGACTGTAAGCCTTTGGACCTCCTCCGCGAACATCTCCCCTCCCGTGTTTCTCGGGCACACAAAAGCTCCCTGGTCCGTGTGGCCCCTGCAAAGAGCGCCTCCTCTTCGCTCCCTCCCCCTGTCCAGGGCCTGGGCTAAGAACACATTGGGAAGGTAATGAGTTCACACACCTTTCTGTATTTTTATTAAATTTGTCATTATTTCGAGGTCTTTTGAGTTTTGTTAATGGTCCGCTTTTTCCGAGCGATGGGCAGTTAATTGGCCAGTTTCCTCTGCTCTGGATTTTCTCTCTCGCATATTCCTTCCCTGACACTAACAGCTACATTTATTATTAATCTCTATCTCTTCCTCTCCCCATATGAACAATTTTTCACGTTTTTCTTTTCTGTTCACGGTGTTTCTGCTAAATTATTAATTACTCTTTTGCCCTCAGAAATGAGGCCTATTTGGTCCTTTAAATGACAAGGCAAAGGGCAGTTTCGTGAACTCCCCGTGGGACAAGTCAGTATGAAACTGCAAAAGTCTCAGGGTTCACTGCTCAAGCACCCCCCCAACCCCTCTTTTCCCAGCTACCTTCCAGCACCACCACCAAACCCCACGTCAGATTCTCTAATCTGCTGTCAAGCTAAAACGCCTCTAATCCTACCATTGAAGGCTCACATCGGAGACGGTTGCGTAACGGCGATAACTCGAGCTCCATGCCAGCAGGTTTCTGCTGCGTTTGTGAGAGCGCTGCCTGCGTGAGAGGGCTCGGGGTCGGGCTCGGGCTCACGTTTTCGTCACGCCGCTCCGGAGCGGTTAACCCCCTGAAGCCGGAGCCCTAAGCTGCAGACAGGGGCTGAATGAAGGCAGAGGGTTCGGTCTCATGCCCCAATAACAAATGGCATCTGTGGCGTCTCGCTGACCGAGCGACTTGCCTTCGACACCCTTTTGAGAAGCAAACTATTTACACCATGACCTTTCATATTTTTAGAGATACAAAAAATATGTTATTGCGTTTCTTACTAAAAAGCCTCATTACTGTAAAGTGTCACCATTTAAAATTCCCACAGTCAAATTCAGTTTTTTCATAACCTTTTCTACAGCAGCCCAAATGAAAATCTTGTTAATAAATGTGAAATTATGCATAAATTTAGTTAAAATCCCAGTACACACACAGACACTTTCTGAACCGCTCGTCCCATACGAGGTCGCGGGGAGCCGAAGCCTAACATGGAAACTTAGGGCGTAATGCTGGAGGGGGAGGGGACACACCCAGGACGGGACGCCAGTCTGTCGCAAGGCATCCCAAGCGGGACTCGAACCCCAGACCCACTGGAGAGGAGGACCTGGTCCAACCCACTGCGTCACCATGCCCCCATCCCAGTATACAGTAAACAATAAAAACATTTTAAGTGATGATGACCGGACATGTTTCTCTGCACTCTTACACTTGTTGAAGTGCTTCTCGGAGTCATAGACAAGTTTTAAATAAAGGCCGAGTTTTCCGTGATGCCTCATCAAGAAGATTAACGGTAAAGACAATATGAGCTGATCATTTGTTTTTCATACCTTAAAAACGCCAAGACCTAACCCTAACCCTAACCCATTACAACACCAACAGCACGGCTTCTCATCACCGTAACAGGATCTTACAGGATTTAAGGGAGGTTAAAAGAAAACGATTGATGGTTTAGAAAGACATTAAAGAACCTAAGATCATGTCAGAAAAATTTTTGCTACATCATCACGGCTGCCAGCATTGTGAGGAAACATGTTGTGACTTCTCATTACCGTAGGAGAGACTTGTCACTTGGTTTCAGTCGAATTTCATGAGACTGACCCCCACACGTGTGGAACAAGGGGTAAAGTGTACGTCTTGGAACAGGTTTGAAGTGCATGAGACGGAGGAAGGAAGCTCTTGTAGGATTTTTTTTACTCTCCGTTGACTTGCAAAGAACCTGTTAATGTCGTATCAGAGGAAACCAGGGATGACAGTAAGACTCAATGTACAGAGCTATTTTCCACCGGGACCAACTCCAAATGCAGTAGGAAAGCCTTACCTTCATCTAGAAGTCACAGCTCTCTGTAAAGTGTCAAACTATATACTGTGTTTAGCCCTTTCACTATATCAACTGAATGTCTCTACATCTGACCTATGTGGCCTATGTGACTTTCTGCAATGGTCTCGCAGGTAACATAGCAGACAGAGCCGTTCTCTTCTAACAGAAGGACTCATGTTTGAATCCCACATTCTTCCGTAGTACTCTTGATCAAGGCACTTGTCCGGAATTGCTCCGATAAGACTCACTCAACTGTATACATGGGTGAAATCAAGCTGCTTTGGACAAAAGCGTCAGCTAAACGAACACCTAACACATGAACGTTCTACTTGGGAAAGTGGGTTTATGCACCTTGCAAAAGGGTATTACAACCTTTCAGATTAGAAATCTTGTCCTTAATCGCTGTGTACCTGGATCAGTGTCGGCGTAGGCAATAAAAGTGTGTTAAACAACCATCTCTGTCATCAGCTACACTACTGCATTAAATGGGAATAGCAGTCATTTCTGGAGAACGTAGAAGCTGCTGACAATAAAAGAGGCCGTTGATCGAGATGGTCTATATTGTATTAGCGACACTCTATTACTAAGTTAACAGGGAGCTGCTTTAAAAGGATCGTCGTCAGGTCTAATATCGCTCACATCAAAGTTCCTCGCTTCCTTTCGCAATGGACAGAGTCCCTCGCGCCACCACTCTCCTAAGATTTCCTCTGTGCCGTTCTGCTCCAGCCACTCTAATCGTCTCGCATAAAATGGTCATGAACATGAAATAACTTTGTCTCAAACCACAAATAAGTAAGAGCAACCGGTGCCTTAATGATAGCCACACGCTAAGTGAAGACCGCGTGAGGAAGCTGACTCAGCAATCCAAGTGCCATCAGTTTAAAGCTGCCTTTGTGTGGCCATAAAATGAAATTTGGAAGAAAAAGATAATGAAGCAGCTGATGATGAATGTGTGCTGTGCTTCGATCCACCGCTTGCAAACACGAACCGGGCGAGAGATATGTGATGTTGCCGTTGGCCACGGATGAGCTTTTAAAATGATAAGCAGACAGTTTTGTCCACACACAATGCTAATTTTTCCGAAGTCAAGGTGTTGCTGCTTATTACACCATTCCTGCAAGAACTTTAACACGGTGCCCCGCTCTGATCCTCCCCGTCGTCCTTTTCTCTTACCGCGTCACTGCTCACCGCCTGCCCCCAGGGTGGATCTTGTAACAATGTAGAGACACATGTCTTGGGATGAATAAGAAGGGCTTGGTTTTGTCTAAAGAAGCTCTTGATAATGAGTCTCTAATGAATCCAAGTTCGCCGTGTTCCACAGCAGGGACTTGTTTCCCCCCCCTGCCCAATCCTTCTCCTACTCTACCAGAGCATCCTTGATTGCGCCCCCCACAGGGCCACCGGCTCTCATCTGGTGCAGACAGGAGGAGCTGCTCAAAATGCAAGAGCTACACACTGATATTCCGGGAAGCCTGCTGCTGTCCCAGGCCTGTCACTCCAGCGACTGTACGCAGCGTCAGGAGATGCTGAGGACGTCTGATTGAGACGTCTGTGTCATCCTCCATTAAAATTCCCTACTTTCATCATTCTGAAAGGTTATTACTGCAGCTTGACAGGGTATGGAACCTGTTTATTGATCAGCAACTTCTGTGCCTCTCCATCAGTGTACGTGCCAAAGTCATCGACTGCGTATATAATGAGTTACTGCACACAAGGTCATTGAGGGGTTGCAGAGCATCTTATGCACACATCGCTCCGTGTGTATATTTCCCTCATTCATTTTGGTCCAGTGTCTGTGTTTTCAAGTGTATCTCCCAAACTGTACGTGCTGCAATGTGCCTTATGAAGTACAGTTATATACTTTGAGAAGATACTAGGCTCGGGAGTGGAGCTTGGAAAGCATCTTAAAAATATTACATCTAGTTTCATTTTTTCCCCTTTTTGCTGGGATGTGGGCGTTTAAGGTGGGAACCTGTACTTGCTTGTGTCTCTGTGCGTTTTGAATTGTACTTTTTGTCCCTGTTTTTTGTGTCCGGAGCTGCGCCGGTCACCGTGGCTGTGTCATCGTATAAGTCAGTTTTGGTCTTCATATGTGTGTGTGAGAGAGCGTGTACGTTGGCGTATAAGCGCTGTGCTCACACACACTTGCCGAGTTACATGTGACAGAGATGTTTGAAACCTTAAAGACCGCCCATCTCAGTCCTGCACAGCCGCGTTGTCTCTGCCCACCTGCCCTCGGGGAGCCGGTCCCAGGGTACCAGCCGTCTCGTCCCTGCTCCGCGCTCTAGATGCCTGTGTGCAAATCTCTCCCTTTGTGGGATGCTGAAGTCGGACCACCTCCATCCCCGCGCCCCATTTTCTTGCTCTTTCTCAATGCTGGGCACCTTCTGTTCCTGCTACAGTAATTCTGTATCTGCTCTAAACTCCCGCTTCTCATTTTTTCAGCCACGATCCTTATTAAAATGTTTCTTCACCAGGGTGCTGTGGAGACCTTTTATGTTGCCTGTGCATGAAGCTCTGATGAAAAAGTTCACCAAGTCCTATAATAACAAACGCCTCTGGGGAGGCAATAAGACTCGAATATCTAAGGCACGTGCCCAAAACAGCATTGTCAACTTGTGACACCATCGCCACTGCATGCGCACACATCCATTTCGACATATATTTATATCTATCATATATATATATATATATAAACACAACAAATTACATAACAGCTCTTTAATAGCATCATGTCCCCCTGGTGACACTTTGTGCCGTAATAACATCGGAAATGGAATTACAGACTCCTACGGAAGTTCAGCACTTAAGCATGTTTGAGTGGTTATTTTCACAAACAATTTTCGGGCTTATCGTTCCTCATCTTCCCTCCTGCAAGAAAAAAAATGTAGCTGAGCAATTTTTCCCAAGAACAGCTACAGGTGTACAGACTCATTCGGTGGGAGACTAGTTTCCTCTTCTTTGTGCAGTGCTTTTACGTACATTTCAATTTTCTATTTAGATGAGATGTTCCTCCAAAGCGACTTGCTGCCATTCACCCATTTATACAGCTGGGTAATTTTTACGGCAGCAATTTAGGTAAAGTACCTTGCTCAAGGGTACTTCAGCAGTAGGTGGGTTTAAAAGCTGCTACCTTCAGACCCAAAGGCTGCAGCTCCAACCACTATATTCCCTGCTGCCCTTTCAGCTCTTCTGTGCTGTGCTGTGCTGTGTTGCAGGGCCACAGTACGAGTACAGCTACACACTGCCATTTACCATTTCACACACCCATCTACCTCTGTGCTTGGAGGCTACCTGACTCTCTGCAAATATCCCAGACAAAACAAGAATATCATCATTGTTCAGACCAGAAAAGGAGGTGGTAGCGTAGCCGTTACAGCTGCTGCCTTCGCATCCAAATGTTGCAGATTCAAATCTCACTTCCAGTTGTAGTGCCCTTGAGCAACATACTTACCCCAAGTCTGTGGTAGTAAAATGACCCAGCTGTGTTAAAAAATTGTAAGTTGTACTAGTTTCTTACTTTCACAGGTGATTCCCCTGCAAAGCAGCAGAATAACACCCAGCTTTGAGAGACTTGTACCGCTGGGCACAGCATCCAATAGGCTCTTTATATGCTTTTAACATGTGTGTGAATTGTTCATGGGCCCTGAAGAGCATCAGAAGTGCCCTGTTTCCCTAACATGAGTGGCCTTGTTCTGAACTTGACAAAACCAAGCAGCTGGAATGTGACTCAACGGGTGATGCATTTGGAAACTGGCAGCGTTACATCAAAGACCATTTAGTCCATATAGTCCATCTGTGTCCAAATGAATGAGCTCATATAACTGTCTCAGATGTGATTTAGTGCTGCTCAATTACAGTATTTCCAGCACCCTAGGCAGAACACTGCCGTTACTTCCGTACAAGTAATTGCGTCTCACCCAAGTTAACGTTGATGGAAAATTCACACCTGGGAAAAACATGATCGTTGTGATGGCTTAAGCATGAAGTATTACCAGTACAGCTATAGAAAGCTCTGAAATGGGAGATTAATTACAATGGTCTACTGTGCAGCTTGCTTGGGTGTTCCTGCTTCCTCCAACAGTCCAAAGATGGATTTCAGGTAAACTGGTGACTAAGTTGCCCACAGTTTCTGTATGTGTGAATGAATGAGTGCATATGCAGTTGCCCTGTGATGGACTGGCATCTTGTCCAGGGTGTAGCCTGCCCTGTGGCCTCTGCTTCTGGGATAGGTTTTCAACCACTGAGAGTCTGCACTGGACAAGGGGTTACTGATAACGGAAGGATGGATGGATGGCTGGATGGATGGATGGATGGACGGACGGACGGATGGATGGACGGACGGATGGACGGACGATAAACAGACTTCCATTTTTCACACAGCACTGACCTATCACAAGAAAATCCTTGTTCGTCTTCCCCTTCAAAGAGAATAAAATGTCCATATGCTCTGGTTCCTCAACTTAATACCGAGAAGCTGGATTACAGCTTTCATTTGAACTCCTCTTTCAGTCGTACAGAAGAGTTCTCCAGCACCACTTACTGGCACACTCTGTAATTAATTCTGAGCACTTTGGCTCTGGAGAGCAATGTTTCAGTTTTACAAGTTATCTTCAGGATGAAGTGTTTTAATGTTAATTCACTGGTAATACCAGTGTTTTCAAGTGATCTTCAGTTTCTGGATGCCGGAAGGATAAGAAGACAATGTATAATTTATAAAGCCAGCATTTAAAAAAAATAAAAAAAAAACATGTATGGGGACAGCTGGTAGCGTAGGGGTTAGAGCTGATGCTTTTGGACCCATAGGTTGCACATTCGAATCCCACTTTCAGCTGCAGTACCCTTGAGCAAGTTGTTTAACCTAAACTGTTCCAGTAAAATTACCCAGCTGCATAAATGGGCAAATAATTGTAAGCTTACAGTTTAACAGTGTAAGTTGCTTTAGAGAAAAGTGTTAGCTAAATGAATAAATGTATCAACGTACAATATATGTGCAGATTAAGTGGCAGTTCGAACCACAAAAAAGGCTGCAATGCTGCATCCCTTCAGCCAAAGACGCCCCAATTCTCATCTGCTGACATTTGCTGATAGTCAGCTATCGAACCCATATTTAGAGAATTTAGAAGCTTTACACAAATTGTTTCCTAATTTATTTACACATAATTCCTGTTATGTGTAACAAGTGCGTGATGCAATTATGAGTGAGTCTCTCTACTGAAAGCACAGCGGCCGATGCCGCTCCTAGATGTGCTCATGACCGAACACGCGACCTTATGTCTCAGGTGTGGCGACATCCAGATCTAATTGAAATTACGTACATGAAGACGTATGGTCATGCTGAGCTGGTGCCCTGAAGGAGCAGCTCTGGGCTCCCGGCGACTAAGCCGTTCAACCTATACGCCCTCAGACACAAACCTCTCGGCAAGAAGAGCCGGAGCAGTTCGATTCCTTGCTGCTCTGCTACGTTTTCTTCCGTCTGTAGCATAAACCTGCGGAGCGATTGCCCTCGCCCCCTCACTTCTCAGTGGGACAAAAGCTGGATAAGGGAAGCGTGTTCCAAGAGCCGCTTGGTACGCTACGATAGCAATGCAAATCACTTTTTTGGTTGGCAACAGCAAAGCTGTCAAAAAAAAAAACAAAAAAAAAAACAAAAGAAGCTTAGCAAGCTAGCTAGTTAGCATGCTAGAAGCCCCAGGGGGACCGTCTTTGCAGTGCTAACCCTTTCTTTGCACTCAGTCGGAACACCTCAGTCCTATTTCCACCCTCCCTGAACCTGAGGACAGAGGCTACACCTGTAGTGACCAGGTGCACGTAGCCTCTACCGCAGTACAGGATCTACCTGCTGTGCGAAGCAGCCGACAGACTGGAGTTGGGAGCAGGGGGTCCACAAGCCTGGCTCATGGTTCAGTTCGACAGTATGCTGGAAAGCAGCGATGCTCAACCTTTTTAGGCCAAGGGCTACAATCACTCTTGTGAGCCGGTTGTTGTTTTTACTATGTAAAAATCACAGAACGAGACATAGTGAATCTTAAATGTCTCAACTCAAGACCATTGTATTGCATCATCGAAATTACTGTACTTTATTTAGGTGTGATGTGTGGTCTGATGTGCGTGTCACAATAATTGTATTAACATCATCGTACGTTACTCACTTTACCATAGCATACAGATAGAATAGAATACAGTTACATAAGCTTCAAAAGTAAACAATTTTATGGATACCTGGGTTTGAGACCCATTTACACTGAAATATCACCAAATTACTTCAATAGTTAACATCTGGTATCATAATAGAACATCACAAGGCATTTTTGTTCATTAATTACTCTATAATACTGCACAACACACACACACACACACACACACACATTTTCAGAACCGCTTGTCCCTTACGGGGTCACGGGGAACCGGAGCCTACCCGGCAACACAGGGCGTAAGGCCGGAGGGGGAAGGGGACACACCCAGGACGGGACGCCAGTCCGTCACAAGGCACCCCAAGCGGGACTCGAACCCCAGACCCACCGGAGAGTAGGACTGCGGTCCAACCCACTGCGCCACCGCACCCCCTTACTGCACAACATTGTTTTCTTATTATTAATACTGTACAACTGTCTACCTGTGCTCGTTCAGCTCTTTCACAGCTACTACACACTGGGTGAGTTTTCTCTGGGTGCTCCGGTTTCCTCCTACAGCCCAAAGACATTGTTCCAGGTGAACTGGAGACTCTAAATTGCTTGTAGTGTATGAATGTGTGTTAGATGTTACCTTGCTCTGCTGCCAAACCGGCATTTTAAACCAAAAACCGTCTCTGACCCCATCATTACATAAACTCTATGGCATACGCAACAATTAACTTGTGGTTAAAGAAGAATTAATAAAACATACTAAATATGATCAAACATGTTGATAAAATAAATTGTATTATAATATTGTATTACAGTATTCACATGTTTAAAAAATATATTGCTTAGATATTATACTACTTATAAGTATAAATAAGAAACAAGAAAAACTGCAATATACACTGAATAAATATACATTTAAATGCCCCCAGCCTCTCTCCATGTTCACATAGGTTTTCTTCCACAATCCAAAAACACGTGTTTCAGATTAGCTGGTGACTCTAAATAGCCCGTAATGTATGTAGGTAGGTGTGTGTGTGTGTGTGTGTGTGTGTGTGTGTGTGTGTGTTTATATCTAGCACTATGTGCCACCTTAGATGAAAGTGTCAGCTAAATACAAGTTAATAATCATAGAAGCTCACTCTTGAAAAAAGCATCTGTTAAATGAGTAAATGTAAATTTCTCCCATCGTTCAGTTACAGGAAGGCACACGGAATCTAAATTTAGCCCTCGCAAAGATTAGGGAACGTCACGTAAGTCGAAGTACAGGACCTCAATGCATTCTCTTAACTTGAATGGATGACTGTATATATATTTTAAAAATGTTCACACAGGCCGTGAAATGACCGGCAAATAGCAGCCCTGAGCGGCACGCAGACCCACACACACACCACTCTATAGACATAAATATATACATTCATGTACAACATTGCCATCAGTGTCAACTGCTTCTTCTTTCATTTCTAATCAGTCAGGGTAATGCAAAATACACATGAAATAATTGCACATGATCAGTACTTCATTATTACTTAGCGTGCATTTATTAGAAAACTCACACACACGGACACACACACAGGCTGAAGCCACTTGTCCTAAGCAGGGCCACAGCGAACTGAAGCCTAACCCGGCAACACAGGGAATAAGGCTGGAGGGGGAGGGGACACACCCAGGACGAGACGCCAGCTCGTCGCAAAGCACCCCAAACAGGGCTCGAACCCCAGACTCGCCAGAGAGTGGGACCCAGCCAAGCCTGCTGCGCCACCGCGCCCCCTATTATAAAACTGTTGTGTGTAAAATAATGACGCAGAGCAGGGCCGCCACTAGGCCTCTAGGCCAGTATCAATCGGGTAAACCTTGGACATTTTTTTCTAAATTAATAAAGGTACGCATACATATAAATGAAAAAAAGTTCATATTATACATACAGGTTTTGAGGGAAAAATAACATTTGAGCTTGTAGATGAAAGATTTATGATATGATATTTATGATTTATATGTTATGATAATATGTATGCATATTAATAGATTAATATATATTAAAGTATATTAAAGTATATGTACAGTATACATTTAAACTTTAACGACTCATAACTAACTGTGAGCAGGTAGCCAGTACAACCCAAGGCAGGAGGTGCCTGACTGATACCTTTCAAGGGTTCGCCTCTGCCCTTTAAATAATGACGGCCAGCTGCCCCCCGCTTAGGGCAAATGGGAATAGGCTATAAAAGCAGCTGGTCTGAGGACTTGAGAAGCGCTGTTTTGGAGGAGGTTGCTTTTGCTGCCGGATTGCCCGAGAAGAAACTTTATTCTGCTTCATAATAAATCCGTTTTTGTTAAAAACCCGCTCTCTTGTGTCTCGGTCCCACAAAAAGCCGTGGAACTGAAAACTAAACTTATACCTGAGGCTGAAGTTTGTTAAGGGAACAAAATAGATAAACTATTTTCTGAGTAGATTATTGGCTTGTTAGGGAGAAAATATTACCCACAACAAAGCTGCAAAATTCAAAGACAAGGGCAGCAATGAGTCATATGATGTTTACAGTTTATTTTTGATTAAGTAGCGCAATTTGGTGCCCCCAAATTTCAGCACTCGTAGATGTTTGCCGAGGTTCGCCTAATTATAGAACCTGCCCTGATGCATAGCAGTAAAAATGAAAGCTGTCTAGGATGGAAAGAAAACTGTACAAATACACTGCATTAATTGGAAGAGAGCCTCCAAAGAAAGTTTCTCAATGAGTAATGAATAACCATCGTCAATGTTTGTTCAAACATTTCCACGTGTCTACAGAAGCCAACGCTTCAATTAAGGAATAAAGCACCGAGTGCAGCAGTGTGATGTTAAGCTGTTAATTCTCAGCGAAGCTCTTTTCATCACCTTGAATTGGAAGACAAGGTGTTCCAGACAAACAGTTCTGAGGCTGTAACTAACTAAATAAATCCCTTTTTTTTACCGAGGCTCAAAGGGAGCATCAGTTCGGCGTGGAAGACTAGGAAGACAAGGAGGAGATAATTAAGGACAGGAATGAAGGGGCAAAACTTGGAAAACAGAGTAGCGTAGTGACACAGTAATATTTGTTGTCTCCTTTAACTTGATAATCATATTTACCAAAGTCTCCATTGGCAAAAAAAAAAAAATGTTGCAGAAGAAGGTCAGATGCCCTGCTAGACTCTGTTGAATTCGGTAAGATGGGCTTCAATTTTTTTTTTTTTTTTTTTTTTTTTTTAAAGCTTTGCACATCTTAGTTTTCTTCACTAAATCAGTTTATCCCCTTCATCTCCTTCTGTGAAAACAGTGACTATGGAAGTAAACACATACTATTAGATGACAGAACCAATTTCATCTGTTTCTCTGTTCGAAATCCCAAAGAAAGCGCTTTATTTGCACGTGAGCGAAAGGCAGTGCAAATGTAGGATGAACGAGTGAAAGAGAGCGACGCCTCCCACAGTAACCTCCACCACGAGTGATGATGCACGACTGCTTTACGTCTCCGGCCTCTGAAGTCGACCGCCTGCTGACTGGGCTTTTTCAACCACACGCACGTATCAGAAATAGAACTTGTGCAGCGAGACACAAATGATGCTTTACGCCGCGCTAAATCGGAAAGACTGTGAGGAAAAAAAACTGAACAACACATTACCACCTTCACAGTAAATGCCTCCTATATGCTGTAGATAAGCTGAATTTATTTTGTCCCATAGCAAGGACATCTGGAATCACTAAGCCAGTTGTGCGTTACGAAGGACAGTCTCCGAAACAGGCTTGGGGGTCTAGAAAGAATGACAAATGGCACAAGAACGTGTGTAACTTCTCGCTCTTTGATTTTGTATTTTTAACATAATGTCACAGACGTCCAAACACCAATCTGTCACGTTGCATCAGCAGCCGTACATGTGAAACATGTCCATCGCTGAGGCTGTACCCTTTACTCTCAGCCCTCTCTCCCTAAGAGAGCACGAATCAAACTCTCATTTCACTGATGATTCGAGGACAAGCTGACGAAGGGGCTTCATTAAAGAAAATTATCGAAAACGTCACCGATCGCCTTTGCCCATTGCGTACATGGGCCCTATCGCAATTTCCTCAAACATCCGTTGTGTCCAAATAGCCCGTCGGCGAACGATCCATCATTAGAGTGCTGCCGATGCTATAAAAAGAAGACTGCCGTCAGTTTTTGAAAACATTGCCAGCTTCTTGCTAAGCCCTAAATTCTCCGGAGCCTCGAGAGCCTTTGAACACTTTAAAATCCTGGTGATTTCAGGTGGCAGGTACCGAGCCAAGAGAGAACAGACGGCTAAATTCAGTCACTCACCTTCCAAAATTTCTCCCAGGCAGCACAAAGACACGGGGGACAGGGGCGCGCGGCGAACCTCGAGAAAAGCGGGTTACTGCCGGGGGGGGGTGTGTGTGTCGTGAGCCACATGTGCAGAAAATCGAAGTTATAGTGAAGGAACACACGCAATGAGGCTACAAACACGCATCGTTCCGGTCTGTGTCAAACCCTCTCACAGACATGAGCGCACGCACACACGCACACACACACGCACACACACACGAGGTGTGTACTGTATCGAGCGATGCCTTCATGTAGTCACACATATGCTTGTATTAACACGTCTGGCTGTGCGGCCCACAAAAACTAAGCGGACGTGTGACGATCACCAGCAGGGCACTATGTGGGATCCCGGGAGGGGCGGCGCGGGGCGCTGCGGATGGCGGTCGTGAGGCCTGCCTACTGGGGCGGCCCACCTGCTCGCCGGCACAGCCAAGCGCCTCTACTGCCGCGCTCGACATGCTGACTGACTCACACACCTGGCACAGGCGCTACATCACAGCACCACCACCACCATCCGTCCAGCAGTCCGCCTCGCCTCTCCTCGCCTCTCCTCGCCTCGCCTTGCCCCGCCCGCCCGCCACACAAGCACATATTTCACACGCAGAGACACCCTGGGTAGCCGGAAGGTTCTGGGACAAGCCTCTCGAGCCATCTAGGCTTTCCGAACTCCTCTTGCCGCAACGGTACCTAACCTGTCCTGGGCACAGGGCTCTGTCGACGACGACAAGCAACAGGTGCCCGCACGTGAAGCCCCGTGCAATGTGCGCGGCCACGAGCGCGGCATCCACAAGCACGGCATCCACACGCTGCTAAACACACCACCGCCTCATTCTCTTTGAATCGCGCTGCCCTGTTGTTTGCGGCGCAGCTTATCGGAACAGGGATTTTACCGAGTCGTTCAAAAAACCCGTAAACAAAAGTTTCATTCGTTCCCATCTAGTTTCTTGTTAAACCACAATCCGGTTTCTGTGTTTAACAAAGTTGGGGAACGCAGGCCGACTGCTCCTACGCAGCGCACGAGGACACGTATTCAAGTTGCCGGATGGGCCACGTGCGAAGTTCCCCTCGTGGACGTACCTACAATTTGTGGGCTACCGTCTACCTGTATGTTGCTGTGACGCAGCGGCGCTCGTGAAACTACTTTGAAAAATGACTTGCAGTGCGCGCTTGGAATAAAGGGCCGGTGGCAACGCGACGGTGGCTGCATTACAGCACCGAGCGTCTCCGGTAGGAGCGCAGCCGCAACGCATCGTAGCCCTGAACGAATTACAATTCACTTTGCCAAAGATTTCCTTTAATTTGGCCAGCGAGCAATTAGGGAGAAGATCTTTTACAAAATGCTCGGCTGGAACTGGCTCTACTAAATCGAAATGAAGGACAAACGGGGGCCTTGTTCCTTCAGAAGGCGCATCTAATCGCATCGTTTGTTTAGCGATGGTTGGCTGAGGTCGTGCATAACGAACTTCTTGTAAGTCCTGAGCTCCACGGGAAAGTTTTCCTCCCTGCGAAACGGTGCGACGAACGTCGCCCCCGGGCGACGGATCAATCGTTACTCAAGTAGCTGTACATCCTGCAGCCAAGAATCTCGGTGTTGTCTCATGACTTCACAGATGGATCTGAAACATGCAGGACTTAAAGCAGGGTAATTGGGGGGAGGTTCTGTGGTACATCACGCTGGTTTAATGGCGCTGCTAAGGAGTGACAAAGGATTCATCTGACGGCTCGCCGGACTGCTGTTGAGGAACATGTGTATTTCTTCATACAAACGTGTACCTCATGCGAGTAACAATGTGACTTTTTTTAAAGCCTCCGGAAACTTCCATCGTCGAGTTCTCGCCCTGTTGTGGAACACGGCCTATTTCCTAAAAGCAATTTCCCGTCAATCGCCGGAACGGTACGTACGGTATGAACCGTACTTAAATATATCCCCTTCAATTCCTCTCAAGGCTCAGCGATGCTAAGGCTCGTCAGAAATATTACGTCAGTGTACGGTACAGCGGTGTCACGTCCCGCACATGAAATCAGGCGAGCGACACTATTCACGGGGTTTGTGACAGAGGTCACCGCAGTGGGCGGTGGTGGAATGAATGGACGAACGGGTGACGTGTGAACCAGTCGGTGTTAATGATGGAATCCCCCCGTCCGCCCCCAGGCACGGCTCCTCGGACGACACGTCTCTCCTGTCAGGCCTCGGAGCGCAGACGTGGCTGGGAGAAAACGACGGATCACCCCGTTCAACTGTTCAGCTGCGCTACTGCAGCATCGCAGCGGGTCGGAGCGGGTCGGAGCGGGTCGGAGCGGGTACCGCAGCACTGCACGACACCTGTTTTCATCTCCATTTTTAATTCAGATTTCTTGCAAGATTTTGCATTTCCTAGAGCAGCAAAATATTTATGCTCCTTTGTTTCTTTGCTAAATAAAAATAAGTCGCTTCTGGCCGTGCGGCCTCCACTAAACCTACGTGCTATAGATGCTGCGCAGATGCAGCAGAGCTTACATCACAGTTTGATGACTGTACCCACAAGGAACATTTCTCAACACAAACTGGAATAATATTCCACAGTCTGGAATAGGAGGAGGGATTCATGTGAGGAAGAATCAAGACAGAGATGATCTCATGACAAAATGTCAGAATCCACCCAAATGGCCAAATGAGCAGGACTCCAACTGACCTCCTACCTTTCCGATCTCTCACTAATGGGAGCACTTTGACCGCAACGTGTGCAGCTTCTCTTTACACTACAGCAGCTACTGTAATCTGACCGCTGTGTTCCCATGTTATTTGTTGCCTTGGTTACAAAGTCCTTCATCAGCTCCGTTTCCTTCAGAACATGGCTTACAGTGTGAGATGGAGTGAGGGAAAACGAGGAGGACACGTGCTTTTGCGTGCAGTCACACTGAGAAGCTGCACGGGCACAAGCTCGGCTGCTTTAGTCATGGCCACATTACTGAACGTCAGTCTGCCGCCTGTATAAATGGATCTGTGATGATGATGATGATGATGATACCGTTTCTTAAAGGACGAAACATAACCCGAATGGAAATAACGCTGCAGGAAGCATGCAGAACACAATACGGCAGAGACGGTCATTAGGGTGATGGTCTGTTTCAGAACCCTCCATGATATTCCCATCTCATCTCCAAGAGAATGCACTAGACCCTGTCAGACTGCGGTGGCGATTAAAATAACAGAATTATATTAGGCAAATTAACTCAGTTTGACTCTATAACCATTAGGAAGAGCTAATGCAGTGTAATCGGCCGATCGGACACGGAAAGCAGCCGTGGCTGAAGTGTTTCCGATCTGCTTCCTCGCTCGTCTCCAGTTTCCCTTCATCGATCGCTGAGCAGTTGGACACATCTTCACCTCATTGCTTTATAACACTATTATTATGATCAATGTACGAAGCTGTTGTTGCGGTGCCCACCTAAAAACAAAAAAAGTGACATGACATTGGCCATCAACTCTGCTTGCTTCTTGGACTGGGAGGTACCAAAAGAGGAGCCACGAGTGACCGTCGGAGTTCACCCATGATCCCGAGTCCAGCTTTGAAATGATCAGCATGGTTTTCAAAGGGAGGTAAGAGAAAGCGAAGGCAGGAGTGGGGGCTGCCGCGTGCACCCGTCACTCATCATGTCACGTTAATGTTTCCACTGCCTTCAGGGCCTTTCTTGCAACTTTAAAGACACTGCATTTTTTCCTTGTTCAAGTGGTGCGTTTTTTACAGCAGGAAGAGCAGCTTCTCCATTTTGAAGAGGGAGCGCAATTAAACCACAACTTGACATCATGCCCTGACCAGCTTTACGCCCAAATCCAGATTAAAACGATAATTTAGGCAAACACTTTCAGACGTATAACGCAGTAAAGCTGCGGTGTTTTACACTCTCACAACTAAAAATGCTTTCACTTACAGAAGACTCGCAACATTTTTGCTCTCTAAAATGAAGGAATATGAAGAAAAGAAGGAGTGATGTTTCAGAGATCCCTCGGTGAAAGCGCCCGTCTGAAGCACTGGAAACGGTGACGGCGACCGGGACATAAGGTCACTCTTTTGTCCTGCTTACGCTGCAGTCCACTCGTAAGTAGAGATGCTTTCGAATATGGCACCGGCAAGGAGAAAAATACATTTTGTGCATTTTTTTTAAAGACAAATAGAAACGCGAAAGGGGTAATATATACTGTATCTGTCTAACCAAAGAAATAATTAGTTGACTAAAGAAGTGAAAACGTACAACATCAGCCACATCTGTGGCTCAGTTTAAAGAGAAAAGGGCAAAAACAGAGAATTATTTTTAAGGTTCCTTCTTTTTTTCAGGATGACAACCGCATAGAATTTTATGATCTTTGAAATGGGTGGAAAGTCATGACCGTACTTGGCCAGAACCTCTGAGCCCACTTACAGACTCAGTGATGTACTGAAGAGAAGAGGGACAAACGATGGTCACGTGTCTCATAAGATTGGTGTCTAGGGACGTCTCCTCATCTGCTGTTCGCTCCGCTGAGGAGCACTTGCAGACCTTCGCATGACAGGGCCTTCTAGAAAACACAGCAGCGCACACACACACACACACACACACACACACACACCTACCTGCATCTTTTAACTATAATTCCCCTTCTTTAAAGCACAAGTCCATATAGCCATGGTCCCTCATCTTGGGACAGCCGGGACTGCTGTCGCTCTTTCTCTTATTGTTTTTATGCCCTTTTTTGGTCATTTTTTTTCTGGTTCTTACTGTGGTGAGTGTGCTGGAGGCTCTTTGCTACCGGCTTTAGCGTTCTCCAGGCCGACCATAGTAAAGGAAACGCTCCTTGTGCAAAAAAACTCACTGGAAAACGAATTTCTCCAAACAGTTAGCAGCACAAACCAACCAGCGATGAAATATGACTTTGTTTCCAGTTCTCCTTTTAATTATTGTTTGTAGGCACTGTCAGCAGGAGCGGCTCTTTGAAGGCGGCTGGTGCTCCGCAGAGCCCTTCCATCTAGGAAGACACTCACTCCTCCTCTCTTCCAATGGAAGGTTTAACAAGTAGGTGCTCACCTTCTGCCCCTCTTTTTCTTGTGTCCCTTCTTTATAAGGAGTCTTTTCCTTCTCTCTCCATCGTACTTAGTTCTCCTCGCTCTCTCTCGTCCATCTCTGCTGGGACCAAGTGCTGCCGGTGTCTAATAACTGCTTGTGTCAGCAGAGCCCCACCAGCCTCAAATACTGTGAGCTCCATCCCTTCTTCAACAGCCACACCTACAGCGGCTCTGAAGGCACGACGTAGATGGAAACTCGGTGCAGCGCTTTGAGTCCGAGTGCCGCAGAGGCCCCCGTGGCGATGGCATCTACAGCTCGGCTTGGCTCGGCTCAGCGCGGCACACCTCTGGAAACCTGCTCAGGGATATTGCTTTGTCGATGGCATTTCCGTGTGACAAGCGCCCACTGCAGAGCAGCGTAAGCCGACCGTCTCACAGGATTGTTAAATGGATCGCAGATTGAGTGAGGACCTACAAATAACTGGCAGAAGCACTTTCTTTGGCGTATGAAGTAGCTTTAATTTCTACGATCTGGCCGATATCACTGGTAAAGCGATACTGCAAATTTGGGACACGAATCACTCTTGCTGATGTTTTTCAGTAACAAGTGACCGCATTCCATAACAAAACCCAACCAACGCAACATCTACTTGTCCCAAGGGGCGTCGCAGCGAGCCGGAGCCTAACCCGACAACACGGAGCACGAGGCTGAAGGGGGAGAGGACACCACTCCGAGGCAGGGAACCCCAAGCAGGACTCGAACCCCAGACATGCCACATAGCAGGCACCAGTTGAACTCGCCACGCCACGCCACGCCACGCCACGCCACGCCACGCCACGCCACGCCACGCCACGCCACGCCACGCCACGCCACGCCACGCCACGCCACGCCACGCCACGCCACCACAACAAAACCCTTCAGCTCAGAATCAGTTGGATCAAAGGAGCGACCACTACAAATTATGGTAGCTGAAATTAAAACAATGGTGTTTCAGCATTTAAAAAATGTGAAAAAGTTTTTAAATTGCTTTTCAATCACCAATGAACACCTGGACCTGTCAGAGAAACCAGATGATACCACTGTACTTTCACCTTTAGCTCACGCTTACCTGCGTTACCTGACAGAGTACCGAGAGACACCATGCAAGACTCGTCTCTCTTTCGGAACTGGCTGGAGTTTAACGGGAGATAAGGTGCAGAATTCCATCCAAAAATGGGCCTCTGTCCGTCTGAGGTCCAGCCCTTCCATGGGTCATTGACAGAGCAATACGGTGTGTAAACATTACAGGAGAACTTTTTTCATGTCACTGATCAACCTGCAACGAAGTCAGGAATTAACTGGACGTCTGTGCTCTGGACAATTTGCCGCAAGGCTTCCGCGGACCACAGTTGACCAAGAACATCTCCTTCAGAAAGTTGCCCATTTGCACATAATTTGAAAGCTTTGCTTTCACAAACTGCTGGAATTGAGCTTGTTGCCGCCGTACCGCAGAGCCGATGGAGACTTCTGGGCTTCTCCTCACCTCCCTGTTTGAGCACTTTGAGCACACTAAGAGAACACAGCAGAGAGTTCACAACCCATAATACTACAGTGATGCCGTGGCGGTTCCACGCACAAGAGGTCCCAAGTGAAAAGCGCAAAGGTTTTTGGTTCTGGTTCCAGTGTGCTGGAATGAGCTCCCCGTGTTACTCACAACTGCTGAATCTACATTTATGAAGGGTCTCAAAACTCACCTCTCGTAGACTCAGCTCTCCCTTCATCTCATAAGAGCTCAGTGAACGTGTGTGTGGGTCTGTTGTGTTTAACAATTTTTAACGACAATTATTCAGCTACTCGTGTGATGTGCATGTCACTAATTGACTGTACTCAAGAAAATAAAAAAACAAAACTATTAGCTTCTGGAATTAATTTAAATTTTGTCGGGTTCTAGGGGGCAGCAAGCATCTCCTCTTGCTCCCCAGCCACCTCTGCAGAATGCGAGCATCAGTTTGCTCAGTAAAATCATCCGGCAAAACTGTGGCATGTTTAGCTTGTCAAGAAAACTCAGTTTGTTTCCAGACAACTTGACATTCTGTTGCCGATGGCTGCCTGCAGTACCAGCCTGAACATTCGAGAACATTCTTCAAAGAATACAGCACAAACACTCGAATGCATTGTCAGAAAAAGCGAAACCTGTTTAATTAAACACATTACATATAGTATCGTCTTCTAGGAACTCTTCTGCTGTTTTCTACTTGGAAATTAATGTATGAATTTGTGATAAAGGAGGGTCATACTGAGAGAGGTTTTCACACATGCGCACACACACACACAGTGGGCATGTGTATGATGGGACGGATGCGGATCAACTGTTCTTTACTATTCCCCAAGGAACCTGTGTGTGAAAGATCCTCCCCGATGGGATTTTTAAATGTTGTTATTTATTTTTTGAGGACACCGTTTCATGTGAAAGGGGGGCACAGTGGCGCAGTGGGTTGGACCGGGTCCTGCTCTCCGGTGGGTCTGGGGTTCGAGTCCCGCTTGGGGTGCCTTGCGGCGTACTGGCGTCCCGTCCCGGGTGTGTCCGCTCCCGCCTTACGCCCTGTGTTGCCGAGTAGACCCCGTGACCCCGAATGGGACAAGCGGTTCAGAAAATGTGTGTGTTTCATGTGAAATGGAGATACATTCAATATCGGTCCCATTCCTTTTGCTTTTTACCCTTTTTTAAAAATTGTTTTGGATTTTATTCTTTTTGTGAGAGCGTGCCGAGGGCTCAAACTTCCGACTCATTCAGTAAAATCTCGCTCTGTCATGCAGTGTCACTCTCAACATTTATAGTTTTCCCCGTTGTTACTTTTCCTTCACACCAGTTGATAGTGTAGCATTTGCAGGACGGTCGGCGGTCCCCTTTCCAGCCGACTGAATCAGTAATTCCTCAGAGAGGCCTAAATGCTAAAAGGGAATTATTCACTTCGCTTGTCATCTCCTCAGAAAAGGTTAAAGGAAAATAAAAGCAAGCGGAGCAGCATGCAACCTGCAGTCCCCACGGGTCCACATGTGCACGGCGC
The DNA here is from genome assembly GCF_900964775.1 of Scleropages formosus. NCBI lineage: Eukaryota > Metazoa > Chordata > Actinopteri > Osteoglossiformes > Osteoglossidae > Scleropages > Scleropages formosus. The sequence continues at coordinate 23,639,792 of NC_041827.1, read as the reverse complement.
GCCAACAGAACCCTGTCAGCATTCGTCAGTCACAGAGCGGACGTTTCAGCCCTTTGCGAGGTACACGCGTTCACCGGCGGCCCTCCGTTCAGTCCACAGCTCAGCTGAGCCCATCCGTAAAAATACGCGAACCTCACTGGGACAGACAGACAGACAGAAAGACATGAGAGAGCAGCACTTCAGGGTAAGCACCATGACCGAGGCATCGGGTGTACGGCAGGAGATGGAACTCAAACCCGTCACCTCCGAGTCCAAAGGTAGCGGCTCTAACTGCCGCACCACCTGCTGCCCTGTTGCGGAACAACCGGAGGATGAACAAAGCTCATTTTCTTACGAACGACGCGAAGTGCGGCAACACTTGAACGGACTCTTCCGCAAATATTTTAATGGACTTGCTACCAACTACTGTAGTATCATTATTAAAATGCTCATTGTAAGTAGTATTACTGCGATAGTGTGTAATGCAGCAAAGAGCTCTGAAGGCCTTCACAGCCTGTACCTCTAAGCAGCAGGGTTATTAGCAGAATCCAGCAGACACGGTGTCACACTCGAGATTGGAAGACGGAGCAGAGCGAATCCATTTATAAGCCGTTCATAAGAAGAACTACAATACAGCTGCGAATAAAACACAAAGCAAGCAGTAGCGCATTACCTTGGCTGAGGCCGCACATAATTGCAAAAGCATAATTAGAGGTGAACCTTTAGCACAACTCTGTGTCGACATAACTGAAGCCGGTGAAGGATATGACTGCAGTGCCCCAACTGGGACTTTCTGCCGATTAATTCAATTCTTTAGCCATTAATCAACACTTCTGGAGCTCTGGGTCCTCAACCACCCCGTCCACTCAAATCTTCTCCACTGGGAACTAACATGACATGGTCCCAGTCACCTCTTTCCTTATAAAGACCGAGGTGTACAATTTATGAGAAAACACATAACTGACAGTTATTATTCCCAAACACTGCCAATGACACACGAGAAGATGAGAAAACTATTATCAGCCGCATAACTACCATCCAGCTTTGTCTTCTTCTCTATCTAGGCAGCGGGATGAAAAAGTGGTTAGAGCCACCGCTTCTCGATTCGTAGCCTGTGGATTTGAGCCCCCTCACGTGCTGTAGTACCTTGAGCAAGGTGCCCCACCTACATCTGTCCAGTAAAAAAATGTCAAGCTGCATAAAGGGGCGAATAACTGTAAGCTGCTTAACATTGTAAGTCACTTTGGAGCGACTGTCGGTAAAATGAATAAAATGCGGTTACTTTTTCAGGGCAGTGGCGCAGTGGGCTTGGCCGGATCCCGCTCTCTGGTGGGTCTGGGGTTCAAATTCTGCCCGGGGTGCCTTGCGATGGACTGGCGTCCCATCCTGGGTGTGTTCCCTCCCCCTCCTGTGTTGCTGGGTTGCGCTCCAGTTTGCCGTAACCCCACTTGGGACAAGCAGTTTCAGACAGTATATGCGTATATACTTTTTCAGGGAACCTATCAATTCATCAAAAGTTGAGCACAAAATGGAATTTCTCTGAAATCAGGAGAGCAGATTACAGCACAGCGAAGCAAGTGGGCTGATTTCCCTACAGGACGTAATGGGACAACATGTCGGCAGATCTTCAAACTGTATCCACACTGGTGCTTGACTGGATGCCTAAAGCAAACTCTGACATCAGATGACGGTCAGATTTTCTCTAAATGTTACCTGCTCTCATTAATGAAAAGAGCTTGTAAAGACCAATGGGATCTACAACAAAGGGCTTGGATTCCTACCTTATTTTCCACGGACCTAAACATATCTACACAGGTTCCCTGACACCACATTACGTTGCACAGGAGAGATGAACCCCCCAAAGTTTATTTTTCTTCCCTTCTTTGCAGTGGGAGTTTCTTTTGTTTTCTTTTCCTCAGCTGCCAGCTGGCTTAACCTAGTAGTTCACTTTAACTCCTGATATTCTCTGTTGTATCGAGAACTTTGTTCAGCGCTCTTTGTCACCTTGGTGAGAAGATCACTTGGTAAAACTGAACATAATTGAACTGAATTGAACTGAGCTCAATTGCAATGCTGTGATAAGAGCTGAGAGGGTAATACAGCACCAGTCAAAAGTTAAGAGTACACCTGCTGGAAAACTTTTTTTTTTTTTGTTAAACAAGGCATTCAGTTAACAAGTTTGATCAGGAAATTTGCTGCCATGTCTTTCCAGTCCTTCTACAGCAGTTCCCAAAGATGAAGGACACGTGAGGGTGGCTTTCATTATTCTCTCCAGTTCATGCCATACACATACACATGCACATTTTTACTCATACTTTGGACTGGTGCAGTATATTTCACTTCCTCGACGCAACCGTTAACATCCTCTCGGATGTTACGTGGTCATGCTGCGTAGGTATTTATGTATCTCCGACAGGTCCCCGATGCACATTTACCTGGTGCAGAATGCCGTAACGCCCCCGGGTATCCGACTTTGCAGGATAACGGATGCAGCTGCAGGAGGGGCTGCTGGACGGTCCTGCACCTATATCCCGGCTGTTTAATTCCATTGCTTCCTCACACATCCCTTTGCAGACTCTTCGATGCAGAGGCTTTGTGACTGAAGCCGCTCTGAGACAGACTGCGTTTGAAGAGGACCCTTCTGGTCACAAGCGGGGATAGGTACGCTGGGGGGTTTCACTCCCTGCTCCATAGCCAGTGCACTCATGCTCACCTTTCTAACATCATCAGACGGAGGGTCAGGTCCACACACAGGTGCACAGATTCCTCTGCTGTCGAAGAGCCAAAACGGCCGCGCGGCCCTAGTTGTTACTGCTTCACACGCAGAAAAGTAGGGCATATAAACCGCTATTTTCAAAGGAAGTGGCTGGCACACATACTGAAAGGCAAATGTACAAGTGCATTATAGTTATAATGAATAGCGACTACACACAGCACAGACGTGCAATAAATGTAATAAAAACAGTTATAAAAGCTTTACCGAGCACTAGACAAGCAATTAAAAGTTGCAATGCCGCATAAAAAACTGGGAGTGCATTATGTTGAACAAAATTTTACAAGTGTGATTTCATGAGTGAGTGTGTGAGAGAGAAATACTCGAGAAGTACGTGATCTGGCAAACACTTTCAGACATTATTTAATGTCGACTGAGGACAAACCTGTTTATGTATTGAGTGAATTTCACCAGAAAGTATTCTGCACACACTTGTGTAACAGCCGTACACCTCTGTTCAGCGTCCCCACAAATAACCAGGATGTTTGTATATTTGTGTGTTTACCTTTTGGGAATATGATCTGTTCCTTCAGGGCTCACTTCTTAATTACCATAAGTGGACTTTTATCCCCCAAATGTACCTGAATGCTGAGCCCTTAATACACACCACATTTTTTCCTAAAATCAAAAATTAAAAAAAATTAAAAAAAAAAAAATCACATCTTGTTTTTTAATTAATGCCTCTGAGAGCAAACAGATGCACAGACTGAGAGCTCACCACTCTTTTTTACAGGTATTACAAATGTAAAATCTACAAATTGCCAGATTCTGACTACAGTATTTAGTGTCTGCTGTGTGTATGTCTGAATGCAGGTTAAGGTTCTCTAAACTAAGCCTAAATAATATTAACAAATTGCACATTCTAAAGCCATTAGGTGGAGTATATTTACTCTGCATGTTTTATTAAAAACAAAGGCAGCGTCTCTATGACATACTGTCCAGAGAGGTAGAAGGAAATTCAACCAAAACACTGAGGGTCTGAATAAATGATTTACAAAGAAGTGCTGATATATATATATATATATATATATATATATATACACATACACACACTCTATATACATACATACATACATATATATATATACACACACATATACATATGCACATACACGTCTTGCTTTCACTTAAAACATGAGAAACCTTCGTAGCAGCAGGGCTGCATGTGCAGGTTCAACTCTGCAGCCCGTTTATGTTTCTGTGTCTGTGTAGCATCAGCTGTGTGTGGAAGGGATTTGTCCATCTTTCACAATCTTGCTCTACAGCTTCAGTTTCCTCATTAAAACCCACGGAGCCTCAGAAATGTGCTCTGACAACAACCTGTCAAAAGCATCAGGAGAGCCCAGGAGAAGTGAGTTCCTCTGCCCTTGTGCTTCTCACATCAGATGTTTCTCCAGGAAACATCGTAGAATGAAATAATTCAAATAATCAATGGCACATTTCCTTCGCTTTGTTCTGCTTACAGTAAATCACAAAAGGGGCTCAACTCTGAAGTGTTCTTACAGTTATTTATCTAGCAGAGGCTTATGTCCAAATGTCCAAAGTGACTTCCAATGAACTCTATGTAGTGTTATGAGCCCACACACCTTATTCACCGCGGTGACTTACACTGCTAGGTATACGACTTACGCTGGGTCGCTCATCCATACATCAGTGGAACACACTCTCTCTCTCTGTCACTCACACACTACAGGGGAACCCGAACAGCACATCTTTGGACTGTGGAAGGAAACCAGAGCACCCGGAGGAACCCCACGCAGACACGGGGAGAACATGCAAACTCCACACAGACTGAAGGGGGAATCGAACCCACGTCCTCTCACACCACCGCAGCGCTGTGAGACTGCGGCGTTACTTGCTGTAGCACCATCCGGACTCTTCAAATACCCTCTTCTTCTGAGAAGCCCCTGCAACCAGTCTCTTTGGAGGAGAATTTTAAATTGGTATTCTCCATGAAACATATGCATCACAGCATAGACTCCGCAAGCAGGAACTGGATAATTTATGACTGCTGTAGGTTCTGGCAGTGCAGTTCTTAATTCTGTAATTGCAGTTGCCGAGCAAAAGTCACTCCATGAAGCACAATTTAGAGAAAATGACAAATGCAGGGCTTCATCCACCGACTGTGGTGTTTCCAGCAGCCAGGTAAACAGGGCAAATCTCTATGTGAGCTTCCGTTTAACGGGTTATCATTATATATATATAATATATAATATCATATGTCGAAAATTTTCATTACTACATAATCTTAACCCAACATCTCTGTCCAAGGCCACTTCACTTGCATTCTTTTATAGTTACGTTCACACTGATTTGACGGCCATTTACAGAGTCCGGTTGATTCCGACTGAGTGCATCAATAATTCCTTCCGAGCGGACGGCGGCGGCATCGGGACTCGAACCAACAGCCGTGCGGTTACAAGCGTGAGCGCGGCCACCGGCTCGGGATGAAAAGTGTCAGGGACCGCAGGCTCCTCATGGGCTACGAGTCGGGGGGAGAGGCGAGCGGCGCGCGCGCGCGCGCCCGAGACTCCCGCAGTGCGACCATGGTAACGGCCAGGGCAACGGTCACGGAAACGGTCAAGTTCACGTTGAGTTCAACAACAGGGAGCGAAAGATCATCACGGAGCCCGGAGACATCCTCCGCACTCCAGTTATAGCCTACATACCCCGCGAGAGGTAAAATGTACCATGTTTTCAACCGACGCACAAAATTAGCGCGTGTGGAAAGCCGCGTCGGTCTCTGCGATGATGTGTCCTGTTTCTTCGTGTGGGGGGGGGGGGGGAGAAGCGAGTCCGTATCGATCGATGCCTTACTTTCGCTCCATTAACCAGCAGTAACAGTCATTATGACACAACAACAACAACAACAACAACAATAATAATAATAATAATAATAATAATAATAATAATAATAATAGGGGCAGTAAAGGTGTATTTTCTGTGCGTCTCACACAATGATACATAAATAGATCTTTTTTTTAATGCTAAGCCTTAAGGCAGTCAAGTATAAGGGAGACACTAGTAGTCAGTGGCCCAAAAACACTTATACACTACAGTCAGTGTGTGTGCAGCGCTCTGACACACAGATCTTTCTATGTCAGTCTGGTCGTTCGAAACTGCTGAGCTCGTGTGAAACACAATTTTGAGATAAACTGTTGCTCGGCTCCCTGCACAAAATGCGCGCGCGCGCGTGTGTGTGTGTGTGTGTTGTGTGTGGGAGCTCAGGAAGAGAGGGCAACGAAGCGATGATGATGATGATGATGATGATGATGAGCGGCGCAAGAAGATTCAGAAGCTTCCTCTATCGTCGAAAATACTCACTATAATTCTTCCCCCAAATCACTGCATGGGATCGTGATCCTTTCGCTTCAGAGAGACATGATGATGATGAGGCTCTTTTTCACTTCACTTACACTGACTGTTATCCCAATGTTACACTGTTGCACTCGCAATACTGTTACATTATTACTGTTACTGACTGGTGCAGCATTATTATATATACACTGAGTCACACTTCGCATCGCCCTCCATCCTTAATCCATCCTTCCATCCTTCCCTTCATCACACGCATGACCACAAGTCAAGTGTTGCGTTATAATAAGCCACCAGGCGCCACAACAAATTCATGTTAATCCCACGACCGACACGGATATGAAATGATGAAAAATCATGAGCTCCTGGAACAGTTTTGCAAGTTTTTCACTCCCTGCTCCGTGTCGCCGGAACAGGCACCACCACTAGACGACTCAGACTCAGAGTTCATGCACTAGTGACTAGTAGGTAATAAGAGCAACTTTTTGTGTCTGAATTAATAATAATGTATAATGATCCAACGGGGGGAGCGGTGGCGCAGTGGGTTGGACCGGGTTCTGCTCAGTGGTCCAGTGGGTCTGGGGTTCGAGTCCCGCTTGGGGGTGCCTTGTGATGGACTGGCGTCCCGTCCTGGGTGTGTCCCCTCCCCCTCCAGCCTTACGCCCTGTGTTGCCGGGTTAGGCTCCGGTTCCCCGTGACCCTGTCTGGAAAAGCGATTCTGAAAATGTGTGTGTGTATGATCCAGTGCGAGTCGTAGTGACGCTGAATTTACTTGGTTTTGGCGGTAAAAACAACAAAATACTTCGCTCTCTGCATATTTCGTACGATACTTTTAAGTTTTATTTATGCAGGTGGTCGCGAGAAGCCATGCGGGGGGGGTCACTTACATTGTAAGTTACAATATTATATTATTGTGTCGCTATTTTTGTCCCGTTTCGACAGTCGCGGGTGTGTGGATCATGCGGCGCGCGGACGGACGGACACACACACACACACACACACACACACTCACCGGTGAGACGCTTCCGACCCCGGTGAACTCGCGCTCCGCTCCGCTCTGTCGTCTTGTCTTCTTCTTGTTCTTCTCACAAACACAGAGCTTTTACCGCCAGCGGCTCGGAATGCGGGATTTACTCTGTGTGTGTGTGTGTGTGTGTGTGTGTGTGTGTGTGTGTTTGCGCGCGCGTTTGACACTGAGCTCTTCTTTCTGGAGTAAAATCCCAGCGTTTCTGCTCCACGCGCCGCGCGTTCCGCTTCCCTCGGTCCCGCGCGCAACGGCAGCGGCGGAGATGGCAGCGCGCGAGAGGAGTTCCGCTCAACTTAATCTGACAGGCGCTCCTGTGGGGGGCGGGCTGGCGGGGGGGGCGGAGTGTCCGCGCGGTAGCGCACCGCCATGTGCGCGTGCGGATTTCGCGAGAGGAGACACTGACAGCCGCGCAAAAAAAGAGCGCAACGCCCTTGGCTTGGAAAGGAGCTTTACACACATCGTACCGCGTTTACCGTACTTTACTTTGCGTTCGAGGTTCATGTGGGACTTTGCACGCAAACCATCGAAAGAGGGTCTTTATTAGACGTGCAAATACTCTAGTATACTATATCTATGTATGTCAATACCTCCTCTTCCACACCGTGACCGTTTGTGTCGTTTTGCGCACATTCATATCACTGGGGTGTAAAAAGCCCTCATCTGCTCCTCAGCAGCTCGTAACAGTAGATACCTGTAGCTGTACTGTAACCGATCACAGGGGTCAATTTATTCATCAGTATGAGACATCTGAGGCCCGCAATGTCTGGAAAAAAAGGCTTCTGAGATGAGAAATATTTTTTTCAGCCTTGTTTTGATGTATTCAAACAAGCTGTTCCACACTTCATTATTATTATTATTATTATTATTATTATTATTATTATTATTTCAATCTCTGTAGCTGCACTTGACACCATTTTTTCATTTTCATTTTCATTGCTTCTCATTACTTCTTAATTGATGAGGAAGAAATATTCACTCACTTGATGATTTTGGAAGTCATTGCTGTTTTTGGTGTAATCAAAGTAAAATCTCTTCTGTGTTTCTCGTCAAATGAAGTCACATTTATGTACAGTTTAGACTTCGCGGTGACTGTTTTCTTGATTAGCAAGAACGCTGAATGTTCTACTCAATAAATATAAACTCACAGCCCTGTTTGCCTCATGTGGTGACTGATTTCGAAAGGTGTTTCATTCCTTTCTTAACTCTCAGTGTTTTTAGGGGGGAAATGAGAGTCCAGTCAGCTAAGAAAGCTCTGCCTTGTGCTCAAAATATCTATTATTCTCTTATCTATTACCGTTATCTTTCTGCAACCTACACCTGCAGACACGTCTCTAAAAATAAAAAACATACACAAGTAATTCAGCCTTTCTGCTTGAGGGAAACTAGAAAGCTGCAGTGAGAAGGAAAGCACAGTGCAGTGCCAGTCTTGAGGTCTCTGAAGGAGTTTTGTGGAACCTGCTCCGGAGCTCCAAGCGCAGCGAAGAAGATGCTCAGCGGCTGCCGCCGTTAGTGGAGCAGGACTCAAGGAGAAGCCCCTTTGGGCCCACGTGTCCAACTAAATTACACACGACACCGGTACACAAGTGCCTTCTGATGTTGCAGTAGATGCTGTACGGATGTTCCATAAGGTACAGGAACGCACGTGGGCACAAGGAGATCCTTATGAGGACATTTCCTGAGACCTGAACGGCCTGTGTGTGTGTGTGTGCAGAGTTACCGATCGGAGCGATTTGCCCTTAGCCTTCAGCAGCCGATGAGGCATCATTCGTTTCAAGTGACGACGAGACGCAAAGTTCAGTATTGTTCTTACGCCTTCTTATACATCGAGCCAAAATGTTCATGCGTTACAGGCGTAGCTCAGGAAAAATACAGACCACTTGTGGTGCAAGATGTGCATTTGGAATCCAATTAAATGCCACTGATTCATGGATCCTGATTACAAAGAAAAATTGTTTTCTTACAATGAATGTTCCTTTGCCGGCACCATTTAGGGCTTTAAAATGCATTGGGAGCACATTTAAATGATAAATTACATTTTGTTTTCACATAGAAAAAATGAAATGCACGTGTAATGAATAATATCAACTAGTCATTGTTTGCAAAGCCAGGTGCACCAGCGTTGCTCTTCTGAACCTTGGAGCAGAACACGATACATTTCTCCGTCTCATGAATATACATGTTCCGTGAGAGATGTTCTATACTTTACTGCCTGCCCACCAATGTGAATAGGAGGCTACTGAGATGGTGCTACTGAGCCACCTTTTTCTTGAACTTACTATAATGGAACTGTGTGACATCACAATGGTCCCGAAGATCACAAAATATTAACACAACAAAAGTAGTGCTCTGAGTTGTCATCATCTCTAAGCTGCCTATAAATGTGGAAAATAACGTCAATCGTGATTTAACCCATATTGTTCACCATAATTTTCACAATTATTTAAAATCTATTTATTAATTACTATTAATTATTTGATCATTGAGAGGGGGTGCGGTGGCGCAGTGGGTTGGACCACAGTCCTGCTCTCCGGTGGGTCTGGGGTTCGAGTCCCGCTTGGGGTGCCTTGTGGTGGACTGGCGTCCCGCCCTGGGTGTGTCCCCTCCCCCTCCGGCCTTACACCCTGTGTTGTCGGGTTGGCTCCGGTTCCCCGTGACCCCGTATGGGACAAGCGGTTCTGAAAGTGTGTGTGTGTGTGTGTATTTGATCATTGTAAGAGGGTGCGGTGGCGCAGCAGGATTGGCCTGGTCCTGCTCTCTGGCAGGTCTGGGGTTCAAGTGCCGTTTAGGATGCCTTGTGACAGATAGGCGTCCCGTCCTGGGTGTGTCCCCTCCCTGTGCTGCCGGGTTAGGCTCCGGCTCGCCGCAACCCCACTTGGGATAAGCGGCTTCAGACAGTGTGTGTGTGTGTGTGTGTGTGAATATACCAGTCTGAAATATCAGAATATTCCAGAAAACATATTGCCAGTAATCACTAATAACCTGGTGCAATGTTGGGAATATTCAGAAAACAGAAATTTAACAAGCATGAGATATTTATGCCATTTTTTTTTCCTGTCCCTGGTCAGTGTGTTTATTTTACCATATTAAGAAACACATTGAATGGGAATGTTAGCTCAGTGTATCTTCTCTCATGCTGCAGCTTTGAATTCTTCAAAAGAGAACATGCATGTCGCGTTGCACTAAGACAGAAATCCGTGTTCACACACTGGATGGGTGTGCAGCAAAAAGTAGGCTATACCTCCAGAAACAAGCTGTATAGTACTGCAGTGCGGTGCAAAGGTGCCACCCCCCCACCCATAGTGAAAGAAGCGTTGGATGTGAGCAAAACAACTGGAATGAATGTGTGTGAGTGTGTGTTTGTGTGTGTTTGTTTCATTATCGGGGAGCATGCTAAAGCATTTAGACTGGAGAAACAGTTATGAATATTTAATGACTATTGCTGCTGCAGAGGCAGGCAAACCTCTTCTCTATGATTTGTGATCCTTTGGCCAGTATGGGCAACCCATTGCACGCACACACGATGGAGACACACAGAGACAAACCCAAAATGGCATTTTTACTGATAATTTTAAAGCCGCTTATCAGATTAAACAATCATCATTTCCTTGCTTTCCCATTTATCCAGTCGCTTTCCCCATATCTTCTCTCTTCCATTGTGTCTTGGTGAAGAACCTCTTTGGTGTGTTCCAGGTGGACAAAGTGTCCCCTTGTCACCTGGACACATCCATCCAGGAAGGTACCAGGAGAGTCACAGAGAAGTTTATAGTGTGATGCTTGATGGAGTTGTAAGTTATGCAATGATGAAGACACCATGTATCTCATCTCATCTCATCTCATCTCATCTCATCTCATCTGTCTGCACTGGGTTCCTGTAGCTGCCAGTGTCAACTCTCTGGTTACAGTGGATCTGCTCTCCAGTATCTACAGGATCTGATCAGTTGCTACACTCCAAGCAGACTGCTGCACTCCTCTACCTCTGGCCGCCTGCTGCTCCCACTAACAAGAGGTCCAAAATCAAAAGCCTGAAGCTGATTTTGGCTGCAACATGATGTAATGAGTTCCCTCTGTCCCTAAGAAGTGGGGGGGACCACAGAAACAGATGGCGACTGTTCTGTATGTTGTTGTTGTTGTTTTGCCCTTCACCATCTCGATATTGTTATATTGTGTTTCACGCTTGGTGCTGATCCACAGCCAATTCCAGAATGAAGAAGAATACATGATATACATTGTATACCGAATAGTTACCCATGTAATGTACGCTGTTGAAACCGTGCTGCTCTGCTGAGTGACTGTACTGTACTGAGAATTGTGTGTCTGTACCTGTATCTCGCCGCCTGTTGGTGAAACACACTTCCGTTTTGTCCGAGTTGTTAGGTGTCTGCTAAAGGAATAAATGTACATGAAACATGCAAGGTTGAAGTTGACAAGGGCTCAGTGTGAACAGCAGTTCAAAACAGTTCAGTCTGTGCAGGAATGAGTGGGAAGGGATGGAGCAGAACTTCACAAAGGAGGTTGGAAGAACTTTCTCGCTTCTCCATGGGTGGCACAGAGGCATTGTACTGGCAGCAGCACCACCACAGACATGGGCCTTCAACAGACCTTCTGCTTGGGAGATGGGAAATACGTACGGTGCATTTGGAAAGTATTCAGACCCGTGCGCTTTCACATCTTTTTATGTTGCAGCCCTATGCTAAAATCACATGCACTGATTGAAACTGCTTGACCCAGGCAGGATCACGGCAAACCAGAGCCTAACCCAGCAACACAGGGCAGAAGGCTGGAGGGGAGGGGACACACCCAGGATGGGACACCAGTCCGTCGCAAGGCACCCCAAGCGGGACTCGAACACCGGAGAGGAGGACCCGGTCCAACCCCGCTGCGCCACCACGCCCCCCAATGCTGAAATCATTTAAAGTCATTTTTTTCCCCTCGTCACTCTACACCCAATACACCATAATCACAGAGTGAAAACAGGGTTTTAGAAATTTTTGCACAATTATTAAAAATAAAAAACTGAAATAATATATTGACATCAGTTTTCAGACCATTGACTTAGTACTTAGTTGAAGCACCTTTGGCAGCGACGTGAGAAGCTTTGCACACCTGGATTTGGGGACTGAAAGCCTGGTATGAATTGCAGTTGGAGGACCTTTTCACATTAAGCTCACCTGCTTAAATCAGATGGATGGGTTTTTATTTATAGAATATTCAGCCAGCAAGTGGGGAAAGATAAATAAAAGCATCGCAGAAACTGGTTATAAAGAAGAGATTATTTTGCAGAAACCGGTTTTGCTGGCAGAATGAATCCTGGAGGACTTTTTGTCGTCACAGACTTCCCCTCTCCGAGGAACGGGGTCTACATAGGTGTGTGGGGGTGTGGGCTGGGACTGAGCGGCAGCAACCATCCTCCACCAGCTCCCAACCCAACAATAGGCATATATATTACTGACTCCCACTACGGTATGTATCAGTGGTATTCTAAAGGTGTACTCATCAATTATATATGAAGTCAGTCAAATAGGCATGACTGAGATATGATCTGACAGTAATTTTGTGTTGTTAGACAGCAGGTGCAGAAAAATACTGATATCACTTTTATCAAAGTTTCCAATGTATTGTTGCTTCTTGCAGGAAAGGGCGAAGCCTGGTGTAGGACCGACACCGCTGGTGTATATGTGCAATACTCACCGAAGCCTTGCGTAACGATTGTATTGCACAGTTATAAATAATTTATTTGCACCTGATGCAAAACATGTCAATACAGCGAGCATGAAACCACCTGTTGACCCTCATTGACTTTTCAACAGCATAACAACATGTCCCAGCGTACGCTTCGGCACATTTTATAAAGTACACCAACCCCCGTGGAGAGAATCATGTGCGGAAGCACTAAAATTGGAAGAGTTATCCACTGGAAGCAAAGAAGCTTTAACATCCCTGATTTTGAGAATAAGAAAGATCCCGGAGGCAGCGCCAGCTATCGGCTCGTCGGCCTCTTTCATCGTCAGGTGTAAAACGCTGGCAAATATTCTGGCCCGAGGACTGAAGGTAATCCTTCCAAGTCTTTTACATACCGATCAGGTTAGTGTGATTAAAAACAGAGTGTGTGTTGACAACTCGAGGAGGCTGCAAGATTTTATTTGGATGAAAAAATGAGTCCAAATCCTGCCTGCTGGAATGTGTGCAGACGAGGAGAACGTGTTTCTCGCAGCTGAGTGGGAATCTGCCGCTGCGTTGGCAAACTTTACTTTTGCTCCTTTTTTTACGATGCGCCTTCTTCATTCTGCCCCACTAATACGGTAATCAAAGCAATAGACTCTTTTCTCTTTTTCTTTTTCCAAAAAACACTGCGGCAAAGTCGCTCATCGCCTACTCCTGGGTTTTACTTTAGTGTTTACACCTTTACCTCTAGCTACTGAAGAAAGAACTTAAACACAGTTGTGTTTCAGCACAGAAATATAGATGTGGTGTGAAAAGTGATGGTTTTGTCCAGGAGCTGTGGATTTTGTGTATCGAGCACCACGTCTTTGCACTCATCAGCAAAACTCTGATTTTAAGCAGAATTTTTGTAAAAATTGCTCATCGCACTCTTACCTCACTGACACTCACATTAAAACAGAGTACTTGTCCTTTCCAAAGAGATCCCACTTTTGGCAAAGAGACTTAAAAGAACATGCAGTGGAAAGCTTCATGTTATAGTAGATTCAGCTGGTGGACGCCAACAAAAACCACACACACACACACACACACACACACACACACACACACACACACACACACCTCAGTTATGACCTACACAGCAGTATGTCCAAATATTCCAATAATGGCATATTGGTGGACTGTTCAAACGTATTGACTGGGGAAGATGATATTGATCCTATCAATGAAAACATCTCTACGATCTCCTCGATTACAGTAGTTTTCACTGTACCGCATGGCTCACTTACCCAAATGCCTTGGTTTTGCACATTCTTAATATTTCACAAATTCTAAAACATGTCAGGTTTGATTGAGGAGATGTTGAGTCGGGTAACGGAAATGTCCCGTCTGCTGTAGGATGTGTTTTATGCATTTTGTTCGAGATGATCTACAGGTGTGTTCGTGTAGGCAGCTGTTCAAGAAAAAGGTATAAAATTACTCCAAGAACATTATTAATAGCTGAGGCACAATGCTACCCACAAGCCCCTGGAAAATGCCTTTCAGAGTGTGTGCTTTCAGCTTGACAGATCCAGGTTTGAATCCCAGCTGTCTAAATGGGTGAATAACTATAAGTAACTCAACACTATAAGTTGCTTTAGAGACAAATGGCCAAATAAATTAATATAATGCTTCCCATATGGACAAAACGAATATCTTTTTGTGGAATTATTCTTTGTGGTTTAGGATCAAAGTACAAAAATGGCATCAGTTTTAAAATTTGACAAAGGAACAATCGCTACTTTGGAACGATGACTAGGTACGACACTATAGTATCTGGGCCCATTGCTGTGCTCCGAATTGGAAGTATCGGTGTCCCGACCATCTGTTTCACCAATAAGAACCATTTAATTAGTTTTTCTCCGACTTCATAACATCAAAGATCTGTCGTACTGCAGTGCTGAAAAACATAAATTCTCCTCGGCAAGGAAACCTTTAAAAATTATTATTTCAGGGTCTGCAGTTATGTGTTGTACTTCATGGCAGTTCAGCTCGGCACGGTTCGATATAATACGCAGCACTGGCTGCCCGTAAAGAGTCTACGACGCAGAAGAGGAGCGTATTCAGAGCTTAGTTTTACACGTTGCGTTTCCCCGCAATCACTTTCCTTGCTCTCATGAAAGTACTGCATGAGACCAATAGGATGTGAAGCACTGAGCGAAGTGTAGTCGTGTCAAAAGACAATTTCCCACCAACAAAATATAACTTGAACGTCCAGCGAATTTGCGCGGGTGATACGACAGCTTTCCAAGGATTGAGGTGTAACATTAATATTCGTGGTTCCCTGTCCACCTGAAAGAAGGACAAGTGCTGGAGACGCTCTTCACTCATTCATAAGACAAGTCGAGAACTGACAGCCTCAACTCACAGCTGATTTAGAACATTTCTGTGCAGCAGCATTAAAATCTGAAAAGATTCCTTGGGCAACGAATGCCTTTTTTGAGAAAGTTTATAAAGTAGCAGTGCCTTTCTCTGTCATTCCTTCATTAACAAAATGCAAAGCATTTTCAATGGCAACACGACTTGCATTCAGTTCAATATGATGTAAATACTTTCCGGTACGGGGGGTGCGGCGGCGCAGCGGGTTGGGCCAGGTCCTGCTCTCCAGGGGGTCGAATCCCGCCGGGGGTGCCTTACGACGGACTGGCGTCCCGTCCCGGGTGCGTCCCTTACGCCCTGCGTTGCCGGGTTAGGCTCCGGTTCCCCGCGACCCCACATGGGACAAGCAGTTCAGAAAATGTGTGTGTGTGTGCTTTCCAGTACATTTTTTTTATCTGTTTTAATCAGAATTGAATAAAGAGTAACAGCTGCAGTTTTGAACATAAAGAGCTTGTTTCTGCCAGAAAGAACTTGAGTGCAACAACGGGTTCAGCTTCATGCAGCTGGATAAATTACAGCAGGAACTCAGGTAAACGACCATGTTTTAGGGAACAGTCGCAAATCCCCTACTTTAAAATGTTTCACGAAAAAGTAACATTCTTCCTTTGCATACAGTTTTTAGAATAAATAATATCTTATTTATGTTGGATGATGTAACAGTGGCAACGGGTAGCTTCCTTCCAGGCTTTAAATGTGTAGAGTTATAGAAAAATATGTATTATTATTATTTTTATTTTTATTTTTATTATTTGTTCCATGGGGGGTGCGGTGGCGCAGTGGGTTGGACCGCAGTCCTCCTCTTCGGTGGGTCTGGGGTTCGAATCCCGCTTGGGGGTGCCTTGCGACGGACTGGCGTCCCGTCCTGGGTGTGTCCCCTCCCCCTCCGGCCTTACGCCCTGTGTTACCGGGTAGGCTCCGGTTCCCCGTGACCCCGTGTGGGACAAGCGGTTCTGAAAATGTGTGTGTGTGTGTATTTGTTCCATGAATATTTATACTAGATACTTTTTCTGGATTGTCCATCATACCTCTTTATGGATATGAAGCATTTCCTTCGTAGCCTATTGCTTACACATCCATTTATTGCCCTTTGAGATGAAGAATCTCCCCCATTTGTCCTTCATCATCCTCATTCCACAATCTGACAATACAGAATACACTCTTATTTTAATAATGTATTTATGTCGTGCTATTTCTAATGCATTTGAGCGTTTCATGAGTTTTACGAGTGACGAGGTGGGCAGAAGAGCCCAGGAATAGCCCGAGGAGGTGGATAATATGGAGTAGAGGTACGAGCCATTTCAATATCATCGTATGGAAAATATGTGCTCCTTGCCATAAGCAAGTGGGAATACTTTCTAATTAGGCTGTTTGAAAAACAGCTTATGATGACTGTAGGCTGTATTTACTGAAGCCTGCGATCTGTGATTAAACCGAGTAGCCAAAACAATAATAGCATGGGTAGCGGGAGGTGATGAGCAGCGAGGCACAGCCTTTGCTGGAGGGACAGTGTGTGTGTGTGTGTGTGTGTGTGTGTGTGTGTAGGTTTTTGACAATACTTACTTTACAGCCCATCTCACCGTGCTGCTAAAGACAGCTACTAATTAGGAGTCCCTTTTGAAAAAAAAAGAGTCAAAGTAGAAAGAAACACATTTATCTTCGGCAGTGTTTTGTCAACATGCAGCTTTTGCCAAAGCCGTTCCTGGAGTATTTTAGGCTCAGCAAAGGTCCCGATTCTAGAGCTTCTCAGCGCAATTTTTTCAAAAGTACGTATGTTCATCTGCACTCCTGCACTAGAGACTCGTGATTAAAAATACAATTGTTCCAACATTCTGGCCATGAAAACTCACAGAATAATGGTGTACCGAACTGTGAAAGCTTAGAACGAGGATGATTAGAAGTTTGCGGGACATTTGGGGGAGGACGTGGGGGAGATGTTTTCTCGCACAAGGCAACAGGTGTGCAAGCAACAGATCGCAAGGGAAGTGCTTCAGATCCATAAAGAGTTATGAGGGACAGTTCAAAAAAGGAATATGGTGGAAAAATGTACTGATGAAATTAAGATCAAATTATTTCCAGATTTCTGTTTGGCGAAGGTATTCAGGCAGCGCAGTGAGTCGCAGAGAAGAAGAGCTGTATTGCGGGACAAATGGGCCTGTAAACAGGTCATTGTCAAAAGGCGTATGGTCCATTTTTTGGTCTCATGTGAGGACTGCCAGGAGTCCAGTGTGTCCCTTTGTCCAGAGCTCTGGTGGTCCACCTACAGGGCTGGAAACAAAGAGTTTAGACAGTGGGAAACGAGAGCCCAAGGCAGCGTTTCGCACATCATGGGTCGTGAAGACTGGAGAGATGCTCGTCTCCATGTACACCACCTTGAGAAAGGGATGGGTCCTGCTGCCAGGGATCAGGTCCGAATCCTAACATCATCCGTCGTGCCTCTAGAACAAATGGTCGGTGTGTCTCAGACTTAAAGGCCACACGTGAAAACATCTCAGCAGCGGTTCCTTGTGTTGTACCTACTACACCTACTTCAACTATTCCGGCATCAGCCGCTTCACTCTGGTTCCAGAGCCAATGTACATGGAGGCGATGGACTCCGACATCGTTTCCCTGCTGGAAACGCTAGACTGACAATAACCCCTTTATAGTTTATTCACAATAGCCAATTATTGTGAGTGATGCCAGAGCACGTGTGAGAAAGAGTGTCTCTGGAGAAGAGCGTCAGCTAAATTAACCAAAAGTAGAAATAACGAGAGGATTTAACAAGGCGTTTGCCGATACGGACGAGAAACCTCGCTGAACTGCAGGCGCTCTGTGTGCGGTTTGAGCGGTGCGGGGAGCCGTCATGTAGGAACGACCAGATCCGGCTGCAGCAACAGCTTAGAGCCACACGTGCTACATGGTGTGATGTCCAGAACCTTAATGTGAGCGAATTCATCTCGTTGCGCGGCCACTTTTCAGTCTTTTTACCTGCATCCCGTGCACGGCTTCCAGCTGGGCACCCAACATTTTTAGCACTGAAATGTTCACTTGCGGTGGGGAAAGAGGCCAACACAAAGATGACAAGCTGCGCAGCGTTTATTGCGTGTACCAGGTAGTCAGTGCCAGATTTCCCCACAGCCTAGGGCCTAGAGAATTTTAAGGGCCAGTGCAGCAGTGGAAACATTTTAAATAATTTTCAAAAATGATTAGAAAATAAAGAAAAAGACTGTGAGACAGAGATGTAATGCAATTAAAACTTCCAATTTAATTTCAAAAACATCATTAACAATTTCCAGGCATTTTTAAACAAATGTTAAACAGGCAAAAGCACATTTTAAACTAAATAAATATAATAAAAACTAATTTCAAACTAAATACATACTATACAAGTTCAGTTTCCCTCTGGGATTAATGAGGTTACATTTACTCATTCAGCAGACAAGTAATACTGTAAAATGTGATATTTCGCCCACAACTTCTCACGAAAGGTGACTTACGCTGCTAGATACTCTACAGTTCCCTCGAGGGTCAGTCTCACGCATACGCCAGAGCAACAAACTCACACTCTCTGGGTCAGTTAGAGTCACCAGTTCACTTGAAAGAAGTCTTTGGATGGTGGGAGGAAACCAGAGCATCCGGAAGAAACCCACATAGACTGAGCAAGGATCAAACCCAAGTTCTCTTCTCTAACAACATCAAGGTGCTGTGAGACAACAATCTACTTGTTGCACCACTGTGCTGCCCCAAGTTTTCTTTCAGTCATTAGACTATGAGCAGTACAGTTATGCTTATTTGTGTGAACATACCTCTGTAGCATGAGAATATTAAGCTGTCCATCATCATCCTCTCAAAAGATGAGGAAGAGACTCTGATGTCCTTTTTCTCCTCAACTGACTGAGTCCATGAGTCACAAGCACCATTTTCATGAATCTAACTGCTGCTTTTCCCTAAAACCACGAGAGAGAACAGCAGGAGTTGGGATTTTAGCCTCTAACTTTGAGTTCAGATGCAACAGCTGTATCCACTGGTACCTGCAACCTCTTCCCTCGGCAGTAGTTTGTTTTGTCTTCAAAAGCTCTGCCCTTGAACACTATTGTACAGGTGTTGTAGCTCCTCTTGCGCTTCACTCAAGTCATGACCGCAATTTCTAATGAGCGACATTTGTTGTAGCATCACCTTTGTAATGTATTAATAACTATGGACACTAGTTTCTGACTTAACATCCAAAGCTAGATTTCTGAGACCAGGATTTTACTGTGATTATGAAAAAAACTCTTTGACTGAGAGAACATGCAGAAATTGCACACAATGTGCCACTGATCTCTTACGACCCGTAAATGTACACGTCAACATAAAGTTATATGTAAACATGTGACCCGCCACTGGAAGGGTGGTGATTGGCTATAGGTATCATGAAAGGTCAGTCAGGAGACCCCAACAACTTAGTAATATTAATACCTGTGATAAGATGCAACTAACCATACACACTGCTTTATTTTTAGTTTATAAAGTATATTTTTTCACACTTGGATGCACTGTAAATGAGAGTTTCTTTGGCCCTCTTTTTGCATTTATTATCTACACACTGCAGCTTCTCCCAGGTGCAAAAGTAATGGATCTGATTCCCTGCTAAAAGCATTGATGCTCAATTTATTCTTGGACTGTTTTAATTGCACATGCCATAGAATGACCTCTTCAGGGAGCCTTGAAGTAGCCTTGAGGCACTTCACCAGGTAAGAGTGTAGAAAGGGAGCCTTTGTCTGGCTGCTCCATGGCATTCATCTAAGTTGCCACTACCCAGTGAAGAGCCTCTTCAAGTGAGCCCTAGAAGCAATGTGACTCGTCCCCAGGTGCAATTAGACAGGGAATTAGACAAATTCAAATCATCATGCACTGCTTGCTCAGACGAAGGAGGACGTGCACCACTTTCTAAATTCTAGGGTTTTAAAATATTACCAGGAATTGCCTCAATAGGATTTTAAACTGTCATTGACGGCAGTCATTAACGAGTCACTGTTGCTCAATACAGATGCTGCAGACTCTTAGTTGTTTCCTTGACAACCAAGGCAGCATTTATTTGGAAAGCATTCAGAAAGTACAAAAAAAGGGCGGCCCAGGCTCTGCAGCTCATAGAGTGCAGCCTGTCCCTTCCCAGTTCATTTTATAAATCAGTTTAGTTCAGTGAAAACTCAGGATTTATTCAGCAAATGGTTAATTATGGAATTTATGACATAAAATTTAATTAGATACCAAGGTCTTATTTACATGACATTTACATTTATTTATTTAGCAGACGCTTTTGTCTAAAGCGACATACATCTCAGCAAAAGTACAATTTATGCATTACATTAAACGAAAGAAACATAGTTTGTTACCTACAACTTGCTGCACCGTCGTTCATCGTTCGAGTAGATGCATAAAACACGAGACAAATCCTGATACCCTCCCACCAATTTTTTTTTTTTAAATGTTCTAAGATACACAAATAAGCAAGTACAATGCCGGCCAAGCGGTTCAATTAAAGTTGTATCAGGGGATGCTCATGAAGTTACGATACGTGAACAATTACACCGTAAATGAGCTGGAGAGATATTGGGCCAGGTGAGTCCGGAAAAGGTGAGTTTTTAGATCCTGCTTGAACGTAGACAGAGTTTCCGCAGTTCTGAGTGAGAGGGGAAGGTCGTTCCACCACAACGGAGCCAGAACCGAAAACCTCCGTGCTTTACCTTTCGTGCGCGGGACCACCAAGTGAGCAGTAGTAGACGAGCGAAGGGGTCTGGCTGGGGTGTAACGGTTGATCAAGACCTGTAAATAGCTGGAAGCAGTTCTATTGATGCATTTGTACACAGTAACCAGGGTCTTGAATTTGATTCTGGCAGCTATAGGAAGCCAGTGGAGAGAAATGAGTATAGATGCTTATAGATGCTTGTCTGAACATACAACACCTTTTATGGCTCTGGAGTTTACTGAATGGATGAAGCAGCACTAAATCTATCTTCTCAACATACTATTTTTTTGCAGTATAAGCTGGAAACAATTATTTCAGCTTTAGTCTTTTATCTTTGCATCATAAGTTTTTATTAGAAAAAAGTTAAGGTTCAGAAATTCAATAAAAAAGTTAATAATATTAAAGCAATAAACAACAACAAAAATAATAAGATAAGTTAACTTGAAATCATTCATTATTTTATGATTAAGGCCTAGTTTATGTAACTATACTTCAGAGGATTAAGCTTCCGTACATGTTTCACAAGCATTAATTTGTGCAGACGTGTTAATATTGGAATCTACAGTCATTTGTATGAGTTCAAACTGCACTTCCCGATGTTCTGACACCTATTAAAATGACGAAAGCCAAAGGAGCCTTCGGAGTGGAAAATCCACCAGTGTCATTGAAGAATTCAATCATCTCACACTGATCTGCGAAAGACAACAGGAAAAAGAGACTTTATTCTCAGACTACCTACTGTATACTCCTAAGCATATGAAAAATTATTGAAAAAAACTAAAAACTTGTTCATGAGCCCTTTCACTACACCGGTTTTTGCAATTTTGTAATTGTGTCAGTTACTAGAAGCTACAGTTCCCATTACGAGGCCAGTTGACAGACCCAGTAGACTTTGCTGCACATCTAAAGCAGCTCAAAACACTGAGAAAACCCAGTTAGTTCAAACAAAAAAAATTAGGCACGAATGAAAAGATCTGTTTTGTCTCACAAACGAACGCAGAAAGACGAGCAGAGCTTTCACCGCTCGCACTTTGAGCTCATGTGCGTCTGCGCATTCGTCTTGAATTCACTATATTTCCGTGCCGCGGTCAAGTGCTCTTCCGCCCCATCAACGAGCTTCCGCTCGCAGTCGCTCGCAGTCGCTCTTTCTTTTCTCACCGCGCTTTTTCCATCCTCGCCATGTGCTGTCACGGCTCTCGGTGCCGCTCCCCCGGGCACAGTCAACAGTTGTGCCGTTTCTAAGGCACGTCCGCAGCTCAGCCGCTACCTCTCCGACACCTTTAAACATGTGTTGGGCAACTCATGCTGCGTTTCCACAAATTCTATAGCAGAAACATGCTGCTTTACTCCATGGGAAAGTAGACAGAAAACGGTGCAATTTGATTTTAGCAGTAATTCAGTAGCTTCAACATCTCATTTGCGATATTGATTTCGGCACCCTGCAGCCCGTAACTGAATCACATTAATTGCTGTCAGATAAAAAGCTGAAAAAGAGACATGATGACACAGAAACAATAATACATACTACTGTACATACTGGATATAATAATCAAAGTGATTTTTCTCACACACACTTTGTAAGAGAGTCGCAGGAGAACCGGAGGAGTCCGATCACGTCTCTTTCTAGCGAGCACTGTCTCTCACGCAGCGTTTGTCCGAAATGCTAATATGCGTGTGGAATCAATTCACAGACGCTTTGAGCAGTTTGGAGGATTACAGGTCGCCCGAGTCCTCTCTCGTCCTGTTTTCTTAGCTGCGAGAGGCTGGATTTGCTCCAGTCTGAAGGCGTCTCGGTGTCGCAGGACCCTCCACCGTACAGAAGTCTGGATTCCATCAAGCAGGATGACAGCCTCCGAAGACACTCCAGTCTCTTCGCTGCACTTCCATTTCACCCGCTGTCCTTAACCAAAGATGTCACACTCGCACTGTCAAACTGGAATCTAATAATATTCTGTTATTGAGTGGTGCAAATTCAAGAAAGTGCCTTTAAATTACACCCAGTCCATACAATAACTCAAGGATGAATATATGCAGGTAACATCCACATCGTTGTCAGCTATATATGTAAGAAGAAACCTATTATTATACCTGGTATGTTTTTATATACAGCGCATTCGGAAAGTATTTAGACCCTTTCAGCTTTTTATGTTGCAGCCTTATTATGAAAACATTCTATGCAACGTCTACAACCACTTGACCCAAGCGGAGTCGCGGCGAGCCGGAGCCTAACCCGACAACACAGGGCGCAATGACAGTGGGGGGGGGCAGATCTTGGAGGCGATGCCAGTCTGCCACAAGACACCCCGAGCGGGGCTCGAACCCGAGACTCCCCACAGAGCAGGTATAGGCCAAACCCAGTGCCACTGCACCCCCAAAACCATTTCAGGGTTTTAGAAATGTTTGCAAATTCACAGTGACATAAGCATTCGAACCTTTGCTATGACACTTGAACTTTAGCTCAGGTGCATCCCATTTCTACTGAACATCTTTGAGATGTTTTTCACATCTTGTTTGGAGTCCAGCTGTGGTGAATTCAATAGATTGGACATGATTTGGAAAGGCACACGCCTGTCTACGTAAGGTCCCACAGATGGCCATGTGTATCAGAGTAAAAACTGAGCGCTGAGCTCAAAGGAACTGCCTGCAGAGCTTAGAGACAAGACCGTGCTGGAAAAAACAAGTCCGATCCACGGAGACCCCGCCTCACAACTTACAGGACTTAAAGGTTCTGCTGCGAACGTCTTGGTGCCAGGAACCACAGGACACCTTGAGAGGTCTTGCGGAGTCGATGCCTCGATGGGCCAGAGCTGTTTTGGCGCACGGGGGGGAGCTACACGATATTAGGCAGGTGGTTTTAATGTTTTGGCTGATTGCTGTATAATGATGTATTATTCATCTGAAATGATCTATTGCACTGAAACACTCCTACGTCAGCAGTCTTGAATGTTTCTGACATAGTAACTGTATTTCTGGATGAGTCTTATGATCACAGAAAAGGGGGAAGTCAAAGACAATGATTTTGTTGCTTGAAAGTAAATAGGTGTTCGATTCCCTGACCGAGTACTGTCGAATGAACGCAGCAGTGTGAAAAATGTGGAAGCGAAAAGGAAGAATGTATTTTTGCGCAGCCATGGAAACGAGGGGCTGAGACACACACTTTCAGTAGAGTGTAGTGTTTGTAATAAGAGGAACGCTGCCTCACGGCTCCATTCGTCTATTTACTCGTGTTCATTTCACACTGGACATTTAGGATGGACAACAAAAACTGCACATGAAACAAAGGCATCAAAATATCTTATCTACGTGAAGCTTCGTACCCCAGACTTTTAAGCCTGGATACGGAACTGGCATCATGAAGCCACAGACTAGAGACTGTAGTGAGAAGGCATATTAAGGGATGCTCAAAAGGCACGCTGAAGTAGTCCTTGAGAGTGAACATTGGAACAGTCGTTCACATTGCGTTGTAAGGCAGTCATTCAAACAGATAACCAAAAAATCTGGAAGAAGGAGCACAAGGATAATACAGGAGAGAGCAGAGCTGGAGATACGATACGCTCCTATGAACTGTGACAGCTGCTTAAACATGTTGCAAAATGATGATGTTCAAAAAATAGAAGTGAAAAATATTAAGAGAAAAATGACTGGAAGCAGAGATGTCCTGAGGCCAAAGTCTGCTGGACGCACACGATTTTGATATATTATTTTGTGCGTGTGAGGTGTGTAATCTGTAGGCTTGCCTCTAGGTTCATGTTGAGAGCAGACTAGGGTTCTTAACCCACAGCAGTCAGCGAATGGGCAGGTTATGAGTAAAAATGGAAAGTAGCCAGTTACCATTGATCACAGAGCTGGAGACTCAGCCTTCGAAAACACTGCTGTGTCCCAAGGGGTTCCTCTCCTTAACTTTCACGTTACGTAGCAACAAGGCTCTAGAGATGAAAACGGGAAGGACAAAAGTCAGCCTGGGCAATTTTTCATTATGGATCAACCCACACGGGCAGCATGGAGTCACCGGAAGAACCAGAAGAAGGGCCCGATCAGGCGTCGCTCTTCGTCCATCTGTCTGTTTTACTTGGTCCAACTTGTGTCTCTGGTCCATCGTCCAGTCAAAAAGAGGGATGCGCTTCTCGTGACTAGAAGGCACCACCTGAAAATCTAATCGAAGGAGCCAACAGACTTGGTGCCAGAGGGCCCGAGAGTCAGAGGGGAAAGTAACCTCTATGTAGTGCGTCTTCAGTGGGTCTCCAGTGCGTCTCCAGCGCGTCTCCATCATCTCCCTCTCTGCGAGCACAGCTACACTTCGGACCCCCAACGTTTGCTGCGAACAGAAACCGCCTTGGAAATGATGAAAGGAATGCGCCTCAAGAAATTTGCATTTAGACGTGCATGGAGAGAAGGGATGGGCTGGGCTTGGGGGACTGCTGCAGAAAAATGTCTATCTGAATGTAAACTTGAATATGGAATTAGGGTACCAGCTTCACCTGGGTGGCTTCTGCAGTCGGTCCGGCTGTGTCCGAAGTCCTCCTCGGAAGGTCCACAAGGTGGTTACCGTGGAGAAAGGGCAGATCTGATGATGTGAAGAGTGGAGGAACACAGCAAGGTAAACGCTGCTTGGCCCGAGCTACCCTGATGAGAGTGTAAGAGTAGGGTTTCCAAAATGCGGGAAACACAGGACACAGAACTGATGGAACACTTCTTCTCCTAGATATGGGCTCCTTGTCAAAAACCCATCAGGACAAAATAGAACAGAACTTGGAGAGACTTTGAGCCACTGTGAAAAACATGACGGCACTATGACATTAATGACATGCAATTTACTTCAGAATATTACAGTGCTTAAAATACCTTAAAGTTTCTAACGTGTGTGCGGTCGTGACGAGTTTAGTTGATTTAAAACCATGAGCTTTCTCCTCTCCAGAGAGAGAAGAAATAAATGTCAGTAGCATGAAGATGTGGGATTCTTTCGATCAACTCTCCTGTCCGCTGCGTTGCCAGACACAAGATATGATGCAGGAGAACATGCAGCAGCTCCCAAACCGGGAGGAGCCTGAGCTCCATGTTGAGCCTCTCAGAGACGCAACTGTGAGAACTTGTGGAGATGTTTCGACATTAGCGACCCAAAGCCTTTGAAACAGGACATAGAAAATTTTCAATCTTTACAGCAAACGACTCTTATTTGGCTACAATAAAGTGTGGATACGTCACATATTGAGCAGCGTACAGTGCAGGACAGTGTACGTGGTGTGTGGGCTGATAACACTACATAGAGTCCATTGGAAGATGCTTTGGAGAAAAGCGACTGCTGAGTAAATAAAAGTA
Source organism: Scleropages formosus (assembly GCF_900964775.1). NCBI lineage: Eukaryota > Metazoa > Chordata > Actinopteri > Osteoglossiformes > Osteoglossidae > Scleropages > Scleropages formosus. The sequence goes on along the minus strand of NC_041827.1, from coordinate 23,613,599 downwards.
AATGTAAATAAATGTGTGCTGTTAATTCTTTTTGTTCTGCATCAGCCGAATGCGCTTGTTAACATTTCTGAGCAGCGTGACCAGTACACAGGAAAATTAACCGGTGATGCTACGGGTTTGACAGGACACGGGTTTTTGTTTTATTTGCGTGTGTGCGCGTGCGTGCGCGTGTGTGCGCGTGTTCTGCGCACCAGCTTTGAGAGCAGCAACACAACGAGTACTCGAACCCCGAGAGCCGGTCACCTGCTCTCACAGCCTTCGGGGAGGGCAGCGAAGGGACCTACTGTATCTCGCACTTTAATTTTTCACACTCGGATTAGTCCATATGAGGTTCCGCTTCAATAACGCCGTATGCACGGATTTTTCCCGCACCCTTCGAAGCTCGCCGAGACGGGCTGCACGGAACTGCCTCTTATCTGTTCTAATCGTGGCCCCTCACGACTCAGAACTCCCTTGGTTTCCCACCAGAGCCCAAGTCCAGGATCTCCAAAATTAGCCGAGCGAAGGAACCGTAACCCTTCGTGGACCAGGCCGCGGGAGATTTCTTCAAAAAGAATCTCAAACAAAACGCCACGATTCTTCAATTAAAATTCAAGGGATTGTTTAAATAATTCACAGCAAGACAGAATACATTAGAAACGTTCTCACTCCATAAAATGCCTTTTCCACTTTCTAAATTAAAACAACCTTTATGGCTGTACATCAAATGCTCTGTCGGGAAGCAAGCGACTTGACTGCATTACTCATTGTTACATAAGAGCCGAGCAGAGATTTCCGTGCCGTCGCTCCGTCTTGCGCATCCGGCATCCGGGCGCCGGAGGCCGACCGCGATGCCGAACGCGCGATCCGTTTCGGCAGGTTGGCCCGGTTCCTTTCCGCGGCTCACGATTCCCGCCGGACGGGAAGGAGGGATCGTTCTGACGTTTTCACGCAGGGGTCGGGTTCCTTTGCGAGAAACGGAGCAGCAGCAGTTCCGAAAAGATGACCCCGCTACGTGCGCGCCGTGCAAGCGGCGCTAAAGAGGCACTCGGAAGACAGTAGAGCGAGAGGTGCGGCTACATGAACGCACGAACGTGGACGTGTCTCTCCTCTTTGCTCGCAAGGGCAACAGAACGAAGCTAAATCCAGGAACTTAAGCCGCTGAGATGATTTTGTCATTTTTTATCACGCACAGCTGCTTGAAGGTACAGCGCAAGTCAAAAGTTTGAACGCACCTGGCGGAAACCCTTTTTTTTTTTTTTTTTTCTTTTTTTTTTTTTTACAAGTTATCGGCCCAACAGGCTTGGCAGGAAGTGAGCCTGCATGACGTTGTGGTTCATCTGCAGCGGGTCCCACAAATTTAGGACCCTTCTGGGTTGCTTTGCTTTCACTCTTCTCTCCAGTTGAGTGCATGCAAAAATTGTCGTGTTTGCTGAAACTTTTCACTGGCGCCATGTATTTAGTTCAAGAAGCTGGTGTGGTGAAAATGGAAGTCCACACACGCACACACACACACACACACACACACACACACATCCCTACACTCAGAGCGGCAAGACGAGCAGGACACACCTTTACTTCCGGGATGCACAGTGAGTGTCCTTACACATCAGACTTGGTACCTCATCAGTCAAATTTGCCGTTAAGCGACAATACGCAAGAACCTCATATGTGTCACCAAACCCAGCCCATCTGTCACACTTTGAAAAACATGGTAATTTTAAAAAGTTACACAGAGCATGACAATGAATTCCAGGTGAGAAACATGATGCTGTAGGTCATTTTCAGCATCTTCCACAAACTAATTTCCTATGTTTCTTACAAGCTGCATAAACAGGCAGGTTCTGTCACTCGCCACCCATCTCTGCTTCACACGACGCTGCGAGATGGTGCTCTGCGTGATCAGCCATGACCCGGTTACTCCCTGGAGCTCGGCCGCAGCGTTGGACCATCTGTGGCCGCCGTGCCTTTTTCCCACAAACACTTCAAAGGACGAGTCCGAGTTCAGCGCGCGCTCACACACACGCACACACACGCACGCACACACACGCGCGCGCGCACACACACACAGGGCCACTGCACATCCCGCTCATGCCGTTGAGAGCAGAAAGCACCGGTGCTCACATTTCTCTTGTGCCCTCTGCATTCTGCAGCGCTTGAGTTATCGTCTACGTGGTACAGTCGATATCCGAAGACCATGAAGGTCGGAGGTTCGAATCCCACCCACTGCTGCAGTGCCCTTGAACAGGGACTTACCCTAAAGTACTACGGTAAAAATTACTCAGCTGTGAAGATAGCAGCATACAAAGATTAACCTATGTGAATAAATGGAAAATAAAGTAGTATATACGGTACGTAGTGCTATCGCCGACACAGCAGTGTGACACGGCAGCCAGTCCTATAACTTATTGACTGTTACAGGGACATCGAGGGAGTCAATGGAATCATCGGCTTGTGAAGAGAGCATACAGTAGTCTTGAGCTTCATTTTTTTATTCTTTCTCACGCAAAGCAAAAGTATGACACCTCCCGATAGTTAATTTCAGGGTTTAATTAGTTGGAGAATTGAATTAGATTAATTAATTCATTTGTTGATCTATATCTGACAAAACAGGCGAAATGGCACATTGCGTAATTTGTATCTTGGTTGTGTGCAGGTTTGAAACTGACAATGCTGCAATGCAGCAAACTGAGCGCAGAATGTAGAAAGCGAGAAAAGAGGAGCTCCAAGACTGTTTTCGTCTCCCTCCGCTTTCCTCATCGGATGGCGGAGCACGAGGAGAGACATCTGGAGCGTCGATATTTTCAGTTGGAGGCAGAAGCTAACGGTCGCCTTGCTTGCATCAGCGACGGAGCGCCGTCTGCGAGGTCCACGTCACTGGGACCAGAACCGCTCCTGCTCTTCTGTCCGCCCACGATGTTTACTTTCCTTTTGGCAGCCGCCAAACCGCCCCCGATGGCCTCGCCATTGACCGGCTGAGTAACTTAGCGCTGCTCCGAGCAGAATGTTGTGAATTATACAAAGAAAACAACAACAAAAATCACTAGCAATATGGAGAATTTTTCTCCAAGTGAGCTTGATATTTATATCGCTAAACATTATGCGTGCGGAAGCAGATGCTGCTCTATGCCGCCCCGTCCGTGCTTTCTGTCCCGCGTCACCGCAGGTTCGGACAGCTCCGGACATCTGGGGGAGCGGCCTGAGAACAAGCTTCGAGACACTATTCATAATGCAGGGTGTTTGTATGTTGAGGGAGGAGGGAATCGGGGGGCTGTAAACTCATACATTACCCAAGCATATCATCATCCATCATCTAGCAACAAACACACATACTGTATATTTTGCTCTGGAGCCACATTTTCATTTTTATATCATGAGCTTCTGTTGATGCTGCATTTCCCAGGGAAAAGGGCGGCGTGACGTGCAGCACGTAGTACAGTGCGATGTGCACGAGGCAGCACTTTCCCTTACGGAAGAAGGACGTTTTGTAGGGTTCCTCACGACACAAGATACGGACGAGCGTATTGGCGAGAAGGAAAATGTCTTTGCATAAACAAGCTATAAAACGTTAAACTAGGTGTCATAAAGACCCCGTAAAGAGCAACGATAAAACATGTGGAATTCCTGTATTATTGCTTCTTCCCTTCTGCTGGAGGTGCTGCGCTCACGGTAAAAGCAAGGTAACCTGCCCACTTGATGCTGAGCTTTCTTACAAGTCAGTCCAGATCATCCAGACACATTTCTTCATTCTTGGGCTCACCCCAGGAAAAATAACACATTTGGCAACTTTTCGTGTTCGTGAACCTTCCAACGATTTTCCCGCATACCCGGCTAGGTAACATCTCCTCCATCAGTTCAGGGTGAGGACCTTCCTCGAGGGTTCTGCAGTAGGACAAGGGAACTCTACCAGGGTCCTTTGGGTCCAAGGGCAGCAGTTCTTTCCACTATGGCTCCTTGTGCCCTGACTGGCTAGTTACACTCAGCGTAGAACCTAGATCATTACCTGTGGCTCCGTGTCTCTCGTTCTTACGAATGTCATCTTGCCTCCGTTGTGACTCGTCTTTGACCCACTCTGACTACCTGCTCATCCCTACTGCTGTATTTCTCTACACTGGAGCTTCCAGACTCTCTGCGCACTCCTTTCTCACACGTCTGTTTCTAGCTGCTCTTCATGTCACCGCCTTTCTATCTCAGGAACCCTGCACTCTGTCAATGTCTCTCTGCATCAGTCTGTGCACTCGCAGCATCTCGCCTTCTGCTGCACCCGCTGCCTTTGGCTTGGCTTTCAGCGGGACGGGGCACTTGGAGCTGCGCTCGCCACCTGGCAAGAGCGCCATCCAAATCTCACAAGTGATAATGAGCTGTCACCGAGCGGCTCTCTGCAAGGCGAGCCCATGTCGGGAAGTTAGGCGTCTGCTCCAAGTGAACCGGAGCATCGGTACCGTGGTAAACGCGGAGCCACGGATGAAAATGTGACGCTGGGGAAAGGGGCGGCGCCTCTTCCTTGCTTAAGCTTCACAGCAGATGCAGATTTAACCGCGGTGCATTAAACTCTGTGCGGACAGACTCTCCTCCCAGGTCAACCTCATTGCTGGTGAGCAGACGTCGGATTTTGCCACCGTCTTTAATATAAGCAAGAAGAAGCATGAGCAAATTCCTCTTGACGATCCATAGTGTCGAAACGTACGTTCATATTTCTCCGTGGTGTTTGGAAACGTGGCATTTTGTGGCCGCAAGTAACAGCGTGACGCAAAATTCACGTTTAATAAAAACTGCAGCCGTCCTTCGAATGCAAGACAATCAGTCGAAGAGCGAAGGCAACGATGCGAAGGCACAGGAGGAGAAACATACACTTCTGTGTGCCTCGTTCCCTCAGTTATTCCTGCTCCTCTTCTCAGTGGAGCGCTGGACAAACTGAGGACTTTAGCATTGACATTACGGAAGTGATGTTTTAAAGAAAGGTTTCCTAACAGGAAAAGCTCATTCAGCCAATAATCACATTTAAGAAACTTCTAATAAAAATAAAAAATATCATCAAAGGAAGAAAAATTATTCTCTCCCACACATTTTATAATTACACCTTCAGTAATTCAGATATTAAATCGCACGTTTTTATGTGCTCAAAGACGAAAGCTGCTCTAAATGCAAAAAAGAAGCATGTGCATAATTTTCTCAGAAAATTGGAGTTTATTCACATATGGCATGTTGGCACACCAGGTGCAGCTGGTGCCTCTCAGCTGCTGCCCTGTGGGTACGATCATGATTTTGAATCAAGCTCAGTCTGTGTGGTTTCCTCGAGTTGCTCTGGTTTCCTCCCACAGCCAAAAGACATGCGTTTCAGGCGAACTGCCGACCCTAAGCCACCCTCAACCCGTGTGTATCTGCGCTAGTTGTGCTGTCCTGAGGCCGACCAGCCGTAACACCAGCACAGCAGGTTGACTGAAGCTGATGCCTGCCTGCCTGCCATGGTGGGTGAGATGTGCCTGTGTGAACCGGGACATCAAGTTATTAGCACTCAGCTACAACGTTATTAATAGCTGTCAACTGACTTTTTAAATGCACGTTTCCAAGGAGGGGAGGGCAGCCACTGGCACTTGGACCCTGAGAGGTTTTTTTGTCCCATGAGTTTCTTGTTCGTTTCCTGCATGACCACCAGGCTTACTTACAGCTTTGATAACACCATGGATAATGTAGTAATTTAATATAGCGTATAACCCACTCTCTATTTGTCTCATGCCTTTGCTCAGCCCTCTGTGTCACTTTGTGAGAAGAGCGCTTTATAAAAATAAATTGAACTGAACTGAACTGAATTGATGTACTGGTGCCTTCCCCCACCCCACCCCACCCCACCCCACCCCACCCATCCTGCATGTTCCCTGCACGAAGCTACTGAGATGGGCTCTCTCTTCAGTGACCCCGCCTGGGACAAACTGTTACTGATGAATGGATTCGTCTACGTTGATATAAGTGAGTGGAAATACAAACACGTCAATAAACTGTTGGCAACAGCCATTAACTGTTAACGTAACATAATGCCCCTAGCAGAACCTCTTTTCCCTGTTCCAAACTAAATAGCTATTTAGGCAAGATATTTCAAAGATTTTTTTAAAGATAAACGCTTTGCTACATATTTAAAGAAATATATATACCTTCCAAATAGGAAATACTCATTGTCTTAAATAGTCACAGCAGGTATTTTTTTGCACAGTGTTTCAATCTAAATTATAACCACAGTCCTCACTCCCAAAACTGTTCCTCATAAACAAGCTACTTTAAGGAGAAATTATTTCACAATTGTCCTCGTTGCAAAACAGCTGGCAGCAGTTACCAGCAGTCCACAGCACTTTCTAAATTAAATTTAATTTCACAAAAAGAGCAGAAAGTGTCTGCAGAAGGACTTCAGTGATGCTGCTTGATAGCAGTAAGTACCGATGCTATTTTGACATTCGTACGGAGCGTTACTGTATTATCTTCTTTAGCAACGGGACTGAAAATCGCGTTAGATGTTAGGTTATTAGATTGCAAACAACGAAGCCGCAAGCTGGGGTGGGAACACAAGAGATCAACTGCTTCTTTGCTGTAAAGAGAAATCAGTGCAGTGCACAGCAGAAAATAAGTGCTTCGGCAGCTGTCGTTCCGTCACTGACCAGTTTAAAGGTGATCCAACCACTTCTAATGAGGCTCAAAATCGGCCTGAAAATTCGAGAGAAGGGGCAGCAGAAATGAATACAAGGAGATGTATAAAAATCTTGAGCACTGTGGTCCTTGGTTCACAGCCAGACTGAAAAGTGAAAAAGAACCTTGGGGGGAAAACATCAGGTCTGAACACAAGTGGCCTGAATGACCTTCACCAAGCAGCTGCAGTGATGGATCCTGTAACATAAGGGTTTTACAGAAAAGATTATGCACATACTGGGAAGTCAAGCTCATACTTTCTAAAGCAACTTGGGAGAGGAAGCAGGATATTTTATTGGGTGTAGGATGAGTAGAGTAAGGGTCTCTCTCAACAGCAGCTAGAACAGCTAGAAGAGGCTCTACTAAGACCCATGTGGACAACGTCCAGGTGTTCAACACGTGGCTGGGAGCAAGTGGTGTAATGGTGAGCCCTGCTGCTTCCGAACTTGAAGGTTCCAAGATCACACTTTGAACTTCTTGTAGTTTTTTCCTCCTTTTTTTGTAGAAACAGCTCAGCTGTATAAATGTATGAATAATCACGAATTGCTTTGGAGAAGAGCATCAGCTAAATTAATTATTACACACGTCCATCCTTTGAAATGAATTTCTTTTAAATCTCCTTCACCAGATTTACATCATGGTAAGTTTCAGTTACTTAGGACAAAAGTGCGGAGCGTTCTGTCGGACAGCCTCCAAACGCCAGGCTCTGAATTGCGTTCACCTCTGATGGAGCTCCCCGAAATGTCGAGAGCTCCTTGCAGGCCTGCTCGGTGGATGTCGGGGCCCCCTGCTCGCTCTGGGGCCGCTGGCGTGCGTCAGTGCCTAAATGTTACCGTGCCCTGGTGGCCATGGGTTTCACCAGCAAGTGCTGCGGGTGTGGCGGCAAGCAGGTAGAGCAAGGCCGATGGGGGAGATGGAAACGAGTCATTTCGGAAAGATGGAGCCGCAGGCTCTCAACACAACCCGTGCGCGCAGTGTCTCGTCGACGCCTCGCTCGACCTCGTCTCCTTCCCATTCTTCCCTCGTTGACGGCGATCGGCCAGATCTACCTGGCAAGGTGGAGGTGAGTCTGATGACGAGGCAGAACCCTGTTCACCCCAAGTAACTTCACAACAGCTTGCGAAAATAAGTACATGTACCGTTACAGCACGGTTATTGTTCGGTACAACCGCATTTTGTCCCCTGATATCATGGCATTTAGGCAGAAAACTGGTGTTATATTCACCACCTTTCACTCTGAAAAACATGTAAATGCTTCATTCATAAGAAAACTAACTATTGTATATGCCTCCTGTCACACTGACAATGACTCAGATCATAATTCTGTCTTCATCAGCAGATTCAATAGCAAATGTTAGAAATTAAATGTATGGCATGAAAATAACAATTTAAATCGCATACATTAAAAAGCTGTTGAGCTTTTAAAACATGAATATCCTTACACTATGGTGAATTAAATATTTCTCTACTGGTTTCCAAGTTGGAGTGCAAAGGCTGAACTGAGGCTCCGAAAATTATTCTCTCCCACGCAATTTCTGATTACACCTTCAACAGTTCGGATAATAAATGACAGAATTCAACACTTCTTCGCTACAGGTATTATCACGATTAATTTCAGCTGAAAGGCTTTGTGTTTGGAAACCAGTTTTCGTGTTTTTTCTACAACAAGTAATGGCAATTTGATCCCCTCACAATGGATTTTCAGCCAACGGCAAGACATGTACTAAAACACCCTGTTAGCCAAGGGCTGCGTGGATTGACAACATGGCAACGGTGCAAATGAACGGACGCGTCCGGGACGGATAACGTCGCTGCACGTACGCCTGGCCGATACGCTGCCGGGCACGAACCGCGCACACGTCTGCAATACGAGCAGCTGGTGGGAGGCGAGGTGCCGCTGACGTCCAACGGTGGGCCGACGGTCGCTCGGTAACGTCTCGTGGAAGCGAGAACCTTTCCGTTGACGAGCAGTGACGGACTGCTTTCGCAGAGCCAGAAGTCACTTGTGAACATGTGCTGTCAGAAATATTTGATTCCTTTTCATAACAGACCCAGATTTTCTGCAGGCGCACTGGGTTGCCATAGTTATAGCTCAGCGATGGAAAAGCACAAGCGAATGGAGAAGGAAAGAAACAAAGCCAACGGCATATTGCACTAGCACAGCGGCGGTATGTCATGGTATGCAGTGCATACTGCATACTGACAGGCTACTTACACGTTGATAAAAGGGGAACGGTCGCAAGACGCGATGCTTCAGTTCAGTATATCCAGCTGATTTTGCAGGACACAATCTATTCCGTGCGCTATTTAAAGATCAGTATATTTCTGGCTGTGCCGAGAGATGGTGTGTGCTTGCTAAACAAAAAGTGATTATCTCCTTTGCTGAAAAATTTCCAGCACATGGTCTTGTTAAGTGCTAAGTCCAAGATTAACAAGTGCAGAGACTCTGCCAGTACCCTGCATTCATTTGCCTTTGTTTCTTCTTTTTCAGGTGTGTGCTTTACGCTGATAAACTCACCTTGCATGGGCCCACAATGCTTTCCCTCAACGCAGAGCAACAAAATGATGCGCAACTATTGAAACCCCCCCAAATCCCGATCTCCAGACCATTAACAAAGGACGACAGCCATGCAAATTGTGAAAGCTTACTATGAATAGACTACTGGCACGAAGCCTTCAGTTGCACGGATAAGGTGGAAGAAGCTGAAATGCTTGAAGAGCACATGATTGTTGGGTGGAAGTGGTACATTGTAACAGGAGGGTGGCAAACACAAGAGCCTGACGTTTTGGACCTTCTGCTTCCGCATGGAAACCGGGCCCTCTGACTGGATGGAAGTTTCTAGATGCAGAGAAGAGGCGCTCACCTAACCACTGAGCAACACTTCTTACAGAATTCGCTATCAGCCCTCCTAGCCTGAAACATGAATAAATCCCTTTCCCAACCCATTGTTTATTGGCTTCTTGGGGAAAATGGTCCTTCCAGCTCATTTTATGAAAAAATTTCTCTATTTTTTCTGCTGATTAACATGCAAGGTCCAGATTAGTGATTTATCCTGATGAGAGAGACTCTCATACTCTCAATAACAACTCACCCTAAGGCAAGGTTGGGGGGGTCTCGAGCTCATCTCCAAAGTATCAGGGCCTAGGCTATGCAGGATAACCTCCAGACCGGACACCATTCCATCGCAGGGTAGCACACACACTACAGGCAATTTTGAGCCATCGACTCATATTTACATTTATTCATTTAGCTGAGGCTTTTCTCCAAAGCCACTTACAATGATAGTCTACCGACAACGATTCACCCATTTCTACAGCTAGGTAATGGTACTGGGGCGATTTTAGGGTAAGTACCCTGCTTAGGGTTACTATAGCCAGAGATGAAACCTGCAACCTTTGGGTCTAAAGGAAGCAGCTCTAACCACGATGCCACCAGCTGTCTCCTGAAGCTCATATGTTTGCACTGTAAGAGGAAACCCACACAAACACTCGGAGAACATGCAGACTATAGACAGGCTGAGAGGGGTTCAAATACACACGCAACGCAGAGCCCAGCCGCTGTGAGCACTGTGCCACCCACCATGCAAACTGCCACGCTGCAAACTCATATCATGTTGACATTCAGTGGCAAGTTTAGAAAATGAACGTATTACCCAAGAGGCGGGAGACATTAACGTGAACCACGCAACAGCGTAGTTCCGCAAATTCGTGGGAAAGTAGGCAGAACATACTGGCAGAGACAGCTCTCTATCTAATTTGTAGGTTCTGACATGTTTAGGAGAAAAAAAATCTGAAAGAATGTATTCATCAAGGGTGACGTTTCCTCGTACAGAACTTCGCAAGCATTTGGATGTAGTGCGTGGGCTACTTTTGTTAACAAAAGGGCCACTCGGTGCGGGCTGATGGGAGAACCGAGACGTTCTTCCCCTTGCTTTGCTAAACTGTGGGAGAATACACCTGGCTGCGACAGGTGCGGTGAGCACCTCAACATGCAGCATGGAAACTGAGAGCTACAGCTTGGTCTGCTGGTGGAGCATGGGGCTAGCAGGCTGCAGTGGGGTGGCTGGAGTACTTATGAGGTGGGCATCATTAGCCCTGGAGGGCTCTCATGTTGTTCCAGATTTAATAAAGTGACCGCTGCATGCGGATGAGGAGGGCCTTTTCGCGGATGGGAAAGATGATGGCGCCAGGACACCAATATCAACTGGCGAACCGCTGCCATGGAAACCGCTGACGTTGCCAGGGTCAGATGGGTGTAAATTTGGAGGGCGGAGAGTGGGTGGCCCCCTTTGTAGGTGGAGGGGAGGATTTGGGGTGGGGGGGTGTAAAGAGTACTCTGTCATTCCCTCTTGTCATCTCAACGGCTCTTCAAGCGGCTTAATCAGTCTGAAAAAACAACACTCGTGTTACATAAACCTATGTGCTCGGTTTCATCCGGACTCAAACGGTTGTCCCTTAACATAACTCAGGATAATTGCATTTGCGGCGCACGGCTCGATCCATTTGCTTGTTGAATGGCGAGTCGGAATGACCCCATGTAATGTGCCGATAGCCCGGAATGAATCACCCATCTAAATGCACATGGTACCAGTAATGGAAAAGTTCAGCGCCGCTGCTGTAGAATCGTCAAAGCTGCACGGAACTGCACAGAAAAAAGTGCGTTTTCTGCTTTGCTCTGCGCTGCGTCCTTTCAGACAGATTGGGTACACAAAAGGCCTTCCCCAATACAACGTGCATGAGAGCCAGTGGTTGGAAGAAGTGGTGCTCTGCTTCCCCGTAGATATTATTGGAATATTTCATTCATTCATGATGATCGTGACCCCCTTTCTCAGGGACTGATCTCAATGCCTGGCCTGCTTTCCTGTTGGAGTTCCTGTAACCTTGGCAACCCAATATTTCCATCATAGCCATGAGTTTCTATCGGAGCTGCTACTCCACCTCAGCATCAGCCTCATCGCAGGGAAGACGAGCGCAACAGCCGAGAGCCTCTGCCAATCTGTGTCGAGGAAGCTGGCTGAAAACATCTGAAAGCAACTTGTTCCTGTCAGTGCGGACAGCTGGTAGCGTACTGGTTAAAGCTGCTGCCTTTGGCCGCAAAGGTTGCTGGTCTGAATCTCACCTCTGGCTGTGGCATCATTGAGCAAAATCCCCAAAATTGCTCTGGGGAAAAAAAAAAAAAAAAATTACATGGCTGCATAAATGGGTCAGTAGCTGTAAACAGATTACCATTGTAAGTCACCTCAGAGAAAAGAGTCAGATAAATGAGTAAATGTTTCCAAACACACAGGTACAAACTCAACGGGGAGCAGAAATGCTGCTCCAGGCCTCCCCGCATTTCCATGACAAAGCAGAGCAAGGGAACAATTCAAGATATTTCTGAGCACTTTGAGCAAATCATATGAGTTTCAAAAAGCAACTCAAAATCCACAAGAGAAAACAGTTGCTTTTCCTGGAAAATTATTCTGCAGACTCATGTGGCTCTTTCACGCAAACGCGTTTGGAATATGGGTTAAATTTGACAGGCTTTCTAGACACTGGGAAATGTCTTCCCGTTACAAAATGCTGTGTCTAAGGTTGCCCAAGAGAAATTTTCTCTTTCCATGTAACAGCAATATATAATTTAGGTGGCGGAGCATCAAAGCAATGACATCTTTCACCTTCTTCCGAACGTTAGGGAATTTAGTCTTTTTAGGGAAAGATACTTCAGTTGCTTTGGGAGTTTCAATTTAATCTGATGTGCATTTTAGTGATAGTGCAACATACTATTTTCATCAGTTCAATAAAATTCTGTACATTACATACAAAGTTTATCTCAGTTTCAAATAGGAAAATGAAAGCATTTAGGATTATAAAGTTATTAAAGTGACGGATGGACGAGCTTTCGCCTCGGCTTCCTTAGCAGGCTCATCACTGAGATTTTTTAACCCCTAATGTTGCAGGGCTCAAAGAAAAAAGTCGCTGGTCCCGACTGCCGCAGTGTCGTATGAGTTTGGCATCACAAAAACAAGGTTTACGTCGGGACAACTTGAAACAGCAGCAGGACAAGAGCGGAACCGTCGTGGGCACCTGGACGCACTGCTGCTCTCCGGTGATGCGGAGCCTCTGCTCCTCCGCACTGAGTCACACCCCGAGACCCTGGAACACTTTAAAAATTAATCCATCGCTGCAGACAAGAAGAAAGCCAGTCGCAGCGCTGAAATATTTACCACTCGTTGATTCCAGGAATAATAAAGGAATATTTCTATTTGAAATACATACACAAGTGTGAACTGAGCCGCTCGTAGCGAAGAGACGTAAAAAGACATACAGTTGGCCATTAACTTCCCGTCAGCGTAGTTGTCTCCTTGACACCTTTCATTCTTTTCCGCACAAACACCTCACTTAAAACGGATATTTTTTTGAGAAGAAGCACCCGCAGCATCTTCCACACTACACAATGTGGACAAGATGCCAGTCAGAGCGCTACTGTTCTGGGTTCGTCCGCTCTTATCCTGCTCTTGAGGAGAACGACACTGCTGTTGCAGGTCCGGTTGGTCGGTCTCGCCTGGCGAGAGACAACGATGCATTCGGCCACCGAGGGACTCTGGAGAGCACCCCCAGGCACATCTGCATCCACATCTGCATTATGGCCCAGAAGAGGGTTAAGAAGTTGCAGTCTCATTGTGGAAAGTTCTACAGAATAGGTTGAGGAGGCCAGTGACCTGCTGTGGAAACTGTGCATTACAAGGAGAACGGAAAGAGTCCAAGTGTGGAGTGAGTCAAGTGCCATCGAGTTAAAGCGAACTCACGGTGACCACCTGCAGGGTACGGAAGGGTTCAGCATCGCCTTGTGCTGCAGCTCTGCGTGCCCTCGGATGGATTGGAACCTACACCCAAACACGCTGCTGAGGTACCAGCATTGCATGATGTGTAACTGCTGCCCAATACTCTTGTCCGTATGTCTGAATCATGAGTCTGTGTTTCATAGCTCCAGCATACTAAGTGGAATGAAGATGTAAAAAGTTTTGAATAATGAGGCAAAATGTCCACGCAGTTTACTGTGAAGTGTAGACATCCCGGGAGGGGTGAGCCGCCAATGGTACTTGGTCTGCCGGAGGTTTCTCTTTCTCCCTTCTTCAATTTGGGAGCTTTTTCATCTAAGGTGCCAGCTGACTTATCCTAGTAGTTAAGCATCATTGCTGCTATTCTCTACCTTTCCCTGGAACTTTGTTCAGTGCTCTGTGCCACCTTGGTGAGGAGATCGCTCTGTAACTACAAACTGAATCAAAATCAAATAAATAAACAAATCTAAAAGTTATATCATATTATACAAGTTTACTTTTAGCTCACCGACTATGAAATTGTCGGACGGGATGCCAGTCCGTCGCAGGGCACCTCAAGCCGGACTTGAACCTCAGATCCCCCGCTGGCCAAGCCCACCGTGCCAAATCCCTCCGCAAGAAACATTACCGTAACCCAAACCCAATGCCGCTGCACCTCCTTATCTTTCGGTCCACCTCAGATGGATCCAGACTCCCAGGATGCTGCAGCACAGGATGAAACCGCTAGGCAGCCTTGGGATCAGCAGGGCTGATTTATCGTTTGTGACTCTGCCTTCATTGCCCTTGGTGAGGACCTTGTATTGTCAGTGCAAACAGTGGCTGCCCCACCTAGGGCACAACTGCAACGTGACGTTCTCCAGGAAAGCGCTTGAGGGCGCGACCATTCTCAGAAAAACAATGGCAGCTCTGCCCAGAGATCTGAGCATTAGCATTTATAATGACGTTAAAAAATGCAGATTTGCTTTCACACAACAGCTCTGTTTTTTGGTTATAAATAGGAATGCAATTTGTTGCTGAAGGATGTAGGATGACTTTGGTTTGCTGTTAACTTTTTGAGCTCTGAACAAGGTAGTACAACATAAAGCAGCCCAAAGACACACAATTAAATGTTCCTGGGGGCTGCTCTATACCTTGGATTTGAAGGTCAAGTCTTAAGAATAAATGTTTAAAGACGCACGTAGATGGTAGCAAATCACTGGGAAAATTTGCCATCAATAGCCGGCCAAAGTCAGATTCCAGCATTTATTGCCAGGCCCGGCATGGTCCTCCAACTCAGATGATTCCCCAAAGATCAGGTGTTCATCTCCCACCCTCCTCTACTGTCCATCTCTCCTTTAATTAAACACTTCTGGACAGAGGCAAGCAATTAGAGAGGCCCGTCAACTGTGACGGTCCCATGGGGAGTGCCGAGAGGAACTCCTCACACCCATGAATGTTTCACAAGAAATAAATAATTCAACAAATCACTGCAGAGCTTGGAGGGAGGGGCTGCACGCAACCCTTTCTGTAGCGCTTGGGTTCAATGGGTGCTGCCTGGAAGAGAGCAATTGTGGGTGTGACTGGAAAGGGCTATCGCACCATTTTAGGAACACATTCGTATGTCTTGAATGTGGTCAAAATGTGCTCAGGATCATTGTTATATTTATGCCAGGTAACATTCATCAGCACCAACCATACGATGTAGACAAAAAAAGATTTATGCAGACGGTCAGACAAGCTGCCTCTCGGTCACTTGGTTCTGTATTTTCTTGTTTGGCTCTTTTGTGGTCCAGTATAGTCAGACTCGACCGACTAGGATGTTGTGCGTTGTCTTTTCAGGGACTTTCTTACGCCACTTGTTTTCCATCACTGTACTTCAGTCGGAGCAGCAGTGCAGAAGCACAATGACTCTTTGACACAACTGGGACCAGAAGTCACTCTGTGCCTGTTTGTAAATCCAAGGTCACTTTTACCACTAAAATATGATTTCTAGAAGCTGGACAAAACTGATGTGCCTTGATTTATTCACTGAGGTTACGACCCACAGATAAAATTATAATTTAACATATAAATATATATATATTTACATATATACTCAAGAGATTTCATTATGAACTTCAAGTAACATTAAAACAAACTATTTACTAGGCAAAAAAAGAAAATCTGTCTCTACTAAAAACTCTTGATCAGTCCTTTCCGTTGATCAGTTCATCCAACAAACGTGCAGTTCTGCTCACATTGTGGCCAATTTCTTCTTTTGTTTGTTATTTACACAATCCAAAGGTTAATAATAGAGGCATTTGTTGATTTATTTACAGGCTAGGTTTTGTAACCCAAAGTGGTGCAGCATTTGTCCTGTTTGAATTGCTTATGAACACACACACACACACACACACACACACACACCAGAAATAAGCTCTAAACGCTGTAAGTTCAATGAAGGTGTCATACACTCCTGTACTGTTTTTATGTGTTTTACTGTCAATTAGTGGTTAGGTGTGGAAGTGTCGGTCACTTTCAGTCGGCAACAGACAAAAAATTAAGAAAAAGCTTTCAAAATCAATAAAAAGCTGCAATTTCAAAAAAAGTCAAATATTTCTAACGTAAAGAGGCAGTGTATTTGTTTATACATTTTAAATTCACTTGCATTAATTTTTTTTTCTTAATTATTTCCTTTATTGTGGTTTGTTTCTTTTATGTAGTAATTCAAAGTTGCCTTAAAAATGGCCATTATTATCAATTAAATGATCCCAACGGAACATGTTGTGCTTCTTCAGAGAATCGCCCAATATATGCAATATATAAAATATATATATATGCTAATATATAGGAAGCTATCTTGACTTGTTCTTGTCTATTCAGTGCTGCTCAATGCTTGGTTAAATCCTGAACGCTGTTCTCGGAATGACGTTTTACACAAGGAACAATACAACTGTGGGCTTCATTTCAACTGTCAGACGTCACATCCCATAAACCGGGTATGTAAGTGTTGCTGGCAGTGCAACAGATTTTTGGTGCTATTAGACCAGGGATGTGACAGCTTGTTTCTAACCAGCAAGTTACTTATTTTTGCCATGAAACATGACAGCCTAGACAAAACCTAAAAATATTTTTTCTATATGATGTGATGTGATTTACAATACAAAAACTGACAATGTGTGAGTAAACGCAGCCAATACAAAAGCAAAAACGGCATGAAAACTCCAGCTGCCAGTTCTGAGATTTAAAAAAAAAAAATAGATGTCAGACTATACATCATTAAATGTTTTTAAAAATAAAATGGGAAATTATAAAATTAAATTTCAAAACATTACATTTACATGTATTCATTTAGCAGATGCTTTTCTCCAAAGCGACGTACATCTCAGCAAAAATACAAAGTGTTCATTACATGAAGAGAAAGAGTCATGGCTGCAGACGTGTGATTCTTAAGTAAAGAAAGTTTGTTTCTTTCCATCTGATGCACTGATGTTCATCACTCAGGTAGTTGCATAAAATGTAGGATAGATTAATCCCGATCACCTTCCCACAAAATTTTAACAAAATGCTTCAATCAATCAATCAATTAACCCTTAAGCAACAAGTGCATTAAACGTTGCAAGAGCGCAAAACCCGGACCATCTGAGGGAGTCACAGGAAACGTTTCACTGGGGCTCTTGTTGACCGACATAGTCGGCGAGGACAAGAAAATCCAAGTGCAGCCAACATGTAGAAGTTATTGTCTTGAACGTCATTCATGGTTAGAACAGCCTTTTCTGTCTTCCCGTCAGTAATCTCTGTCTCTCTTCAAAATGTTTTTTGGCACAAAATGACCAGAAATGAAAACATCACATCTGGTTTGGAAGTGAAAAAGTGCCTTGTATGCATGGCCAACATCTCGTAAGAGACGTCATAAAGGCCTTTTTTCGAATCACCTTCGCCACGTATTGTCACAACCGGTTTTAAGTTGCACTGAAAGTGGAGGTTGTGCCACACGACACCGTGACGCCCCCCCGTGCCGAAATGAACCTTCTTCTTCATCTTTAATCTCCTCGTCTCTTGGCCTGAGCTCTCCCTCCTGCCGCTGCACTGGAAGCTACCTGGTCTGGAGTCCCAGTAAGAAGGCAGATGTTATGAACTTGATGTGTAATAACACTTGTCAGGGTTTGTGTTCACCAGAAATGTCAACATTTTGTTACACCGAAGTGATCCAGCTCTAAGCGTATGCGGGTTACACGGCACCATCACATGACCTCACCGCACAAGCCATTTCTTCCCCTTTCACGCCTTCGTATGTCTTTAATACTGTAACGCCCAACACATACAAACACTCAACATCCCCTCTGTGATGCATGACACGGGAAACTGAAATTGTCTTGTGTTTTACTCAAGTTTTCAGTTCTGGCTCCAGTGTGGTGGAGTGAGCTCCCTCTCTCCCTGTCTCCCTCAGAACTGCTGAATCTCAGTCAACATTCAAGAGGCATCTCAAAAGTCACTCCCTTTGGACTGACTTGTGCCATGAGCTCCTACGTGCTCGATAAACATGTAGGTATATGTCATGTTTAAAATCTTCTTTTAAAAAACAGCTTTGCATGCAGCTACTCTACTGCTTTGAATGATGGCATGAGGCAAAATGACTGAACTCAGGAGTCATGCTTCTGCTTCCAAAGCTCTCCTTCTGTTGCTGTAATGCACTTTTTGCATTGTCCCTGGAAATCCAAGTTGCTTTGGAGAAAAGCCTCTGCTGAACAACTAAATGTCAATGTAAGCGTAAACATAAACACTCATCCATCAGCAGTGCTCACTTTCTGTCTGGCAAAAGATCCAAAGAAAGTTTTGGGAACTCTCATAATTTTCTTGTTTGTATGGTGCACATGCTCAGTAGGGCCTGCATGGGAAAACCCATCGCTGGGGAAGCTTTGCATCGAAAACTGTATTTTGTGATCATGGTGGATGACGACATAAAGAGAAAATGGTATTCATGCAAACAGTTACTGTAATATGTTGACTTCTCACATGGTTTCTTGAGGAGTTCACTTGGTCCCCATCTGTATTCCTGTAATACCCCTTTTGATGGAACGTGGTTTAGTCCTTCTTCTAGACAGCAGGGGGTTATTTAAGGGTTCGTTGCTGTTCTGCAGGAAGAGGTGTAGATGAACGTCGATTAAAGATGAGAGGCGTGGAGGACATTTACGTATGTCGTAGACCCTGGAGGAAGAACCTTCACCACTCGCCGATGCCCTAAACATGCCCTCTCCACATTGCTGCACACCATGAAGCAGATCTATCGCTCCAATCTGAAGACTGTGATTTACTGCAGCTAACAAACTGTTGTTGTGGTAGAAATTAATCAGGTTAATTGATCAATCAGGTTAATTAGGTTAAAACGGGCTTAGAACCCGTTATAGCCGCAGCGATCAGCCAAGCAGAAAGTAGAATGGGATCCGACGCGCAAGGTCATCTCAGATCAGCCAATCAAATCCAAGCCAAGGAGGTTTCCAGCTTCCAGACCCAATATAAATACTGGCATTGAGGCCTGATGATGAAATGTTTGCAGCCTGAATGACAAACCTGGTGAACATCTGGACCAAGTGACTTGGTCAACATTATGAATTAGGGTGTTAAACTCTCCCAGTAAATTTAATTATGTGCATATTGGTACACAGTCAAGGGAGAGCAATCAAAATAGCTGCCGGTGGCCACATGACATAACACGTCTCTTGCACGTGATGTCGAGGGTTTCGTACAACTCGGCTCCAACAGCGGCAGGGCACAGCAGCATGAACCAGCAGTACTGGTATTAGATTAAAGTTTTTCTTAGATTTAATATTTTCATACATTTTCTTTGCTATTTACTGTCTGCTTGCTTTTATATTTCAGCAAACAAGTACGTGCTCTTGGGGGTCAAGTCATGCCTTTATACAGTAGCTACTATAAGAAATGTTCACAGTATTCAAAAGTATTACAAAGAGCTACCAAAGGTGCCTATATTAAATATGGACTTGAAGGCATGAATATTTATTCTGTACACTTCTACAATATTTAGTGTTTTACATTTGTAATTAATTTAAAATAATTTGCAGAAATGCTTTCACTTGGACGCTGAATATTTTTCTGTTGATCAATTTCAAAAAGGCTGAATTAAACACATTCTAATTCAGAGTCTTAGATCAATAAAGCACTAAAGAACCCAAGGGGGTGAATATTTTTTATCGGTACTCTAAGCGTACAGACGTGCGCGTCCAAAAGTACAGGAGTCCAGAGCTCTTATTAGAGCTGTGCACCACACAATGATGGCAGGTCACACACGAGTGAGACAGAGAGGAGCTAAAGGACTGTTTTTTTCGGGCAGCTTCATTCCTTTGGGATCAGTGAACATTGTGCTTCCCGTTCACCTCTGTGCTCATGCCCTGTGAATGTCTCCCATCAGCACTCACATCAATCATCCATCCATTCCATCTCCGTGGAAACATTAGTCACGAAGTGGGCGCCACTCATGCCCTCCCACCACTTGTGATGGAACAGGAGAGCAGATCCTGCACCACATGTCCTCTGCAATAGCTCACTTATGAATTTCCTTCAGGTGTTGAGGGATGAAGACCATGAACAGCTCAACAGTACAAAAAATATTGTGCAAAAAAAGCTTTCCTGCTTGAGTGAAACTTAAATCTTTAACAGCATAGTTAATTTTTTGGTTTTGCAAAGAGAAACTATTCACTGTTGTGCCGTATTATGTTTAATTTCTCATCAGACCTTGTGTGGCCTTGCTTTCATGTCTGAGGGTTCTGTCTTATTAGATACTCCACATAATTTCAATTAGCAGAAATGAGTTTAATTTACTACTAATGGACCAACGCCCCGGATTTACCCTGACTACCCTATTGCCTGAGATTCCGGGACAGGCTCTGGATCACCACAACCCTAAGTACATATGATCATTGGGTGAGTGAGCATAGTATTTTAACGAATTAAACTAACAACTCAGCCAATGTCAAGAACCACTTGTCCCAAGCAGGGTTGCGGGGAGCCAGAGCCTATCCCGGAAACACAGGGCGCAAGACCGAAGGGGGGAGGGGATACACCCTGGATGGGACGCCAGTCCATCGCAAGGCACCCCAAGCAGGGCTCGAACCCCACACCCGCCACACGGCAGGCACCAGGCAAACCCTCTGCCCCACCGCACCTCCCTAATTAAATTACACACGCACACGCACATACACACATTTTCTGAACCGCTTGTCCCGTAGGGAGTCACGAGGAACCGGAGCCTACCCGGCAACACAGGGCGTAAGGCCGGAGGGGGAGGGGACACACCCGGGACGGGACGCCAGTCCGTCGCAAGGCAACCCAAGCGGTACTTGAACCCCAGACCCACTGGAGAGCAGGACCCGGTCCAACCCACCGCACCACCGCACCTCCGCGCCCCCCCTAATTAAATTAGTTTATTTAAATTAAGTGTAGCTATACATGTACATCAGCTTTCCTGTTGGGTTAATTTGTTGCTTATGGACTAAAGCATTAAGTTCAAGACATAATAAATGGTGAAATAAAAAATGGTGCACTATAACGTGTTAGTAGGGGGGCAAGGTGGTGCAGTGGGTTTGACTGGGTCCTGCTCTTTGGTGGGTTTGCGGTTTGAGTCCCCCCTGGGGTGCCTTGTGACAGAGTGGCGTCCCGTCCAGGGTGTGACCCTACCCCCTCCGGGCCCACGCCCTGCGTTGCCGGGTTGGACTCCGGTTTGCCACGACCCCGCTTGGGACAAGTGCTTTTAGACAGTATGTGTGTGTGTGTGTGTGTGTGTGTGTGTGTGTGTGTTTATAATGTGTTATTCTGTGTAAAAACAAGGAGGGTGAGAGTCTTCCTGACAGCTGGACCTACGTATTTTTCGCCTACGTTATTTCAGCTTAGGAGGAGAGGAATGACACTTGTTCAGCTAAGGGCACAAAAAGGAGTGCAACACCTTTACAATGAGAAGTGCTCTATGATAGAAAATATCAGAAATAATTGCGTATCACATCAGTTTCCTTTAATCTGACCAGTTGTTCTTCATTTTCAAATACCACTCAGTGAGTTTCTGTGCTTTTACCCATTTCTTCATGATTTTTACATTTGGATGATGCATTTCTTCAGTTACAACGTGAAGGTAATTACAATTATTTACCCGTTCACACAGCTGGCTAAGTTCACCGGAGTAATCTGGGGTAAGTACCTTGTTGACAAGTACTACGGCTGGAGGTGGGAATTGAACCTGCGACTTTTTGGCTCCGAAGGCAGCAGCTCTAATCACTCCATCACCGGGTGTCCTCGTAGCTGTTCTAATACTACATATCTCTATAGTAGTAGAGAAACGGGCGCAAATATTTTTTCTAGTATCTTGTCCAACTCTTGCGTGGACGGCTGGTAGCCCAGTGGTTCGAACTGCCGCCTTGGGGGGGTTCGAATCCCCCCTCCAGCAACAGCAGCCGAGAGCAAGGTGTTTACCTTAAAACTGGCCCAGGAAAAACAAAATGCCAAAATGCCGAGCTGTATAAACGGGTAACTATTTGAAAAGTAGCTGAACGCCGTGAGTCACTTTGGAGAAAAGCATCAGCTAAACGAATACATGCAAATAGCAAGAAACGCCCAATAGTTCATCTCCCGACCTCTTTGCCACAAGCCCTGCTCTCGCTTTCCCTAACCGGCACGCCACCTCCTGGCCGGATGTAAATAAACGCTTCCGGAAGCATAGGAAAGCGTAACGCGAAAGCCCTTCGTATTTAACGCCGTTTCCCGGGCCACGGCCACGGGGCTCGAAACGTCATTTCTGCGACCGAAACCTGGGCCTGGGAAAGAACGAATGCGGCCAGAAAAGCACCGTCTGTGCCTTTAATGCTATAGATGAGTTTTGCCCGCGTGCTGGCGGAAAACGTACCTCGTGACCCGATAAAAATTACATAAGAAGCATGTGAAGAAGGTGTGATTTTGCCTGGAGTTCAACTTGTCCAAGAACACGCACATCTGTCACGCTCAGCCTAATCCTGTATGTACAGCATTTATTCGTGTAAAACGAAGCGGGCCAATTCCAGTTTAGATTCGTTTGAAATACAAGCCTAGTTAAATGTGTTACATACTACAGAAAGAGAGGCAGAACAAATATGATCTGTTATAGCGAACAAAGTATTTCTCAAATATTTAAATATGACCCACGCGCCCGTATCGAACCTCATCTTGGCACGGCTTTCGGCTACCTGCGTTTTTTCGGCGTCAGTTACGGCAGTTACCTCGGCAACAGGCTTACCGCAGTAAGGCCCGACGTGAGAGCAAGAGACGGCGCCGCGGAGCGCAGCCCAGAACCGCGTAACAACATTACGCAAGCGAGGACGTTTGCCGCGGTTCCGTCTCGACGGCACCTTTTCCCTCCTCTGGAGCGGAGCCGCTGCGACCCAAACGCTCGCTTCGGCATCACTCGGGTGTGCTGCGGGGGGAAGGTCCGCGCACGCGCTTGGAAGCGATGTACGTACCGTCGATGGGCCTGCTCTTTTCCCGCGGTTATTGTTTCTCTGCACGTGTGACGATGGGCCGCAATAAAAGTCGAACGTGCCGAACGGTGGCGACGGCCGCTTCGAAAGCGCTCTTCGATACCCCAGACTGCTTCGCTCTGTACTTTTCACGCACACGCTACGTTAGTTTATGGAACAGGCACTTTTCTCCAAAGCGCTGGGTCTGGGCTTGGAGTCCCGCTTGGGGTGCCTTGCGGCGGACTGGCGTCCGGTGCTGGGCTTCAGACCTGGGAGCTCAAAGCCCAGGGTAGCGATGGTAAGCAGGACGCCACCTGCTGCCCCCTCTATTCCGACACGCGGGCACGCTTACCTGTGAGTTCGAAAAGATCTTCCAACGTCCGCGTGATTGTGGAAAGTTACAGGCTACACGGATGTTACGGTGTCACAGCATTAAATAATACAAAAGATATACATTTGTGCAGTAGCAGAAATTAATACATTGTTATGTAAATTCATAAATAAGAGAGTTAAAAATAATTTTAAAAAAAAAGAACCTGAACTCCATCAGTAAACAGAGGTGCTGCACCAATAGCTCACGCTGATTCCGTCACGCAGACGCGCGGACGTGGATGGTGACGGTGAAGGATGCCCCAGGTGACTGGAGCTGGGATTTTCGTTCCCGCTGGACAGATGCGCACACACGCAACCGCGACTGCTGAGCAGCGAGAGCAACCACGTCTCGCTCATCCCGGGTGACGCGGGGTCGCGTCGCAGCCGAGCGCAGCTCGAGGGGACTAAAGGGGCCTTCGGAGCCGAGCCGCCGCAGCTCCAAGAGCGTCCGGCGCCGCTCCCGACTGCCGGATGAGGAGGCGCTTCGAACGAGCGTTTGCGACACCGATCCAGGCCGCACGAAAAGTGATTCCTGCGCTGGAAGAGAGGAAGAACAAACAGCACTTATACTTCCTTGGCAGTTTTTCATTTTTGGTTCCCCTGGGACCGCGGAGGTGTTCCGAGCCATTAAATACTTCAGGAAGGAAACGCTTCATCGACCCATTACGCACTTCAACCGCCTTCCTTGCTGCGCTCGCTCTCGCAGTACAGGTTTGTTTTAAGTTCACGTTTACATTTGCCATCTGCCACTTTTCTGAGAAATGATTCAGCCATGTGTACAGTTGGGGACTTTTTATTGGAGCAATTTTAGGGTAAGTGCCTTGCTCAAGGGGTGGGATCCACACCTGAGTTCATCAACTCCAAAGGCAGCAGCCGTAAGCACGATGCCCCCTGCCGCCTGAACTGTGCACCGTGTGCTCAAACCAGACAGGAGAAGGCAATGGTGCCTCACGGGAGTCGGAATCGCCACGGTCCCAGACGTCAGAACTAACCGGGGAGAGGCGGGCGGGCGGTCGATGCATCTGGCCGCGGCGCGAAAGCCCGACGATGGCCGGATCCACCGCAACGCCCACATGCGAGAGACTATTGTCCATGGCCTACATTTGCGGTGCCCCAAGGAATTGCACCCGTCTGAAATCCTATTACCGCAAAACACGGGAAGAACGGCTGCCTTGGAACAAAGTCCTTTGGTGGGAAAATGCGCACGAAGAGCACCGGTGTTAAATCCCCGGTATAAAATTAGTTTCTTCCTCACTCCAACGTAGGTATTTTAACGTGAGGATACCTTTTGAAGGCCCCCTTTGCGAACCTCATCATATAACTTTTAATATGTTCCGCGGTCGACTTCCTGAGCCAGACGTTCCGTTTAAAAGAGACACAACCTGCACAAGCCCTCCTCAAATTAAACTTATATGACTTCGTTTCACTCTGCATTTAATTGCCTGTTATAATTTGCATTTCCTAAGATTAGCTCAGTCTCCGGGGCTGAAAACGCGTGCGCCAGGACGTTCGACGAAAGGGAAAGAGAGCGGATGGGAACAGAAAAAGAAAGTGTATTTCAGGAGCGGAGATGCGGCGACTAGAAACGCGTCGCGAGACGTGGAGGGGAAGCATCCTGGCTGCCCACTCAGCCTGCGGAGGGAGCGGCGATGAGGAGCAGCTCTTCGGCGAGCGGGAAAGGTGACGGAAGGCAGGGGAGAGACACGGCGTCATCGCGACGCCGTGCGAACAGGTGCAGAGAAGCAGCCCACGGCGGAAGGTGGGCAGCGGAGACGCAAATATGAGGCGGAGCTCATAAGTATCGAAGGTACCTAGAAAAAAGCTCATTTCACCTAAATGTGGGCCATGCTTTCATTTCAGCATGGTAAAAAATGGCTCATTTTAAGGGGTTGTGACAAACTTGTGCAAAGTCTGAAATGTTTTCCCACCAAGAACAACGGTATCCAAGCGCCTGACTGTCGGCTTCCTCAGCTCTGTTGTATTATACACATTTTTCTTTTAGGTTCTACCTGTGAAGGTGAAAGGGATTACAGAGTACTTACTGTAATGTACCATGAGCTGCAACCCAGATCCTTGTGGTTCCTAAAAATGCATCCTGGTCTTCCGTATGTCCTTGATCAGAGTCTCACCGAACCGCTGACTCTATAAACGATAGAAATGGCATTAAGTGTCTGTTGTCACCCGGACTGTCGGCGCAGCAGGTAACATACTGGTCAGAGTTACCACCTGGAAATTGAAGAGCTGGGTTTTCTATCCCCACTGCTGCTCTAGTGCCCCTGAGCAAGGTGCGTACGCCGAAGCGCCGCGCTAAAAATCAGTGAGCAATAAAAATGGGAAAATCGCTGTAAGTAGCTTAACGTTCTAAGTCGGTTTGGAGAAAAGCATCGGATGAATGAATAAACGTAATAACCGTAGCAGTAATTTCCGCTCGTATAATTCAAAATGTCACGTTACTCCACGGTGACGTCCCCTTGGCAAAGGGCACAGTCTGCAGGCTGCCATGATGCCTCTGGAGCTGCGGTCGCTGTCCTGGCCAGGCAGCCCATCTCCTGCTGCATCTCCGCTGATCGCCCAGGAGCCCCTGCAATTGCAGCATCGTCAATGATGCTAATGGTCCGTGAACCGACATAAATGGCTGCCCTGGTTCAGAAACACAGCAAACACGTGCCCTGTGTGTGTAGGATGGATGGATGGATGGATGGATGGATGGATGGATGGATAGATAGACAGATGCTGAAGAAGGAGAAGGTCTTGTGGGAGGGGGACAGCAAAAACTCCGGAACTGGGCTGGTGGGGACCAGGTGCTGAAGAGCAGCACGTGAGGACCGTCCACCGTCCACCCTCGCAGCTGGGTGGCTACAGTGACACTGATCACCCCAACGCTCCTTCAAAAGGGTGAATAAGGTGGTTTTTCCACCACTGCCTTCCTTCCTTGTCCTTTCCTACACAAGTTTCTACACAAGTGCCTCGTAGGTCTGAAAAAACCCAATTGTTAGGGCCAATTTCCAGCCTAAAGTTCATCATTCGATTTCACAAACTGCTTCTCTCTGAGAGGGCCGAGGTGGTTCGGAGCCAGTTGCGGGAAGGGAAGGGAAGGGCAGGGCTCAACGGGGCTACGGCCTCACGCGTGCCGCTGTAATGTCGCATCCGGAGGAGAAAGCGACACGGACGCTCTCGACTGCAGAGTCTGACGTTGGATGCAAAGGGCTGCGATCTCAACGGCAGAGCGACAGAGAAGAGCATCGTGCCACTTTACATGTATTCATTTAGCTGATGCTTTTTCCCAGAGCAACTCACAGCGTCAAGGTATGTACAGTTACTGAGCCATTCGTGCAGCTGCGTAACGAAACTCAGAACTGGACCTCTGCTGCTCATAACAGCCGTGCTACTGATCCTCGGCCAATTACTTATTGATCGGCAGCCAAAACCAACCAACCAACCAACCAATGCGAAACAACCGCTTGTCCCGAGCGGGGTCGCGGTGAGCCGGAGCCTATCCCGGCAAAGCAGGGTGCGGGGGACACACCCGGGGGTGGGACGCCGGTCCGTCGCAAGGCATCCCAAGCGGGGCTCGAACCCCAGACCCACCGCACAGCGGGCACCGGCAGCCCAAACTAATTCTGTAAAAAACTAATAAATGTGCGGCGGGTCTGAGGTTCGAGCCTTGCCTGGGCGGCCCTGCGATGGATCGGTGTCCCTTCGGCCTTGCGCCCTGTGTTTCCGGGATAGGATCCGGCTCTCCACGACCCTGCTTGGGACAAAAGGTGGTCGAAATGGATTGGGTCGGAAATCGACAAGCACGGTGATTTCTTAAGAGCGTATTTGTGTCCGTCCAACATCCTTCAATGCGTCGAAATGCCAGAGTTCACCAGAATATGTGATTCTTCAGTGCTAAATTCCTCAAAGCAATATGAAGCATTGAAAGTTTAAATTAAATTTTAATGCTCGCCCATATGTTTAACTTAGAGAAATTCATCATAACAAAGGTTACTTCATATATGAAATCCCCAAGAGAAGATGCTGCAAACTGTAGGAGGATGGATGTTTCAGGACAATGGCGGTAGGCTGAGCTAATTATAACTCCCGTTGAGGAGATTATGCGCATGAAAGAATGGAGCAGCCTAAGAGGAGGAAGCTCTTCATGACACTCTAATCCCTGGAACCTGTGAAGGACCGGGGGTCAGTGTGTCCCTGCAATGTTCTCACGCCTCGACTTCTTACAATTGAACATTTGCAGCTCATCGCTTCTGCATGTCTGATCGACAAGGTTCACGGTCTCAGAGTCTTCCTTGTATCTCCCTTTCGGCGGCATGAGAAGAAGCTATTGGCCGCCCTCCCGATTTCCTCTGTTTTCTCAGTTTTTGTCTTCCAGGTCTTTAACCAAAATCTAATACTGAACATTCAGATCCCGTAACGTCATTTATTGAATAAGTGAAACAAGTAAAAAATATGTATGTACACATATATATATGTATAATTTGTTCACTCAGATGCCCTTCATCTAATAATATTAGATTTAATATGAAAAATGTGCAAAGGCAGAGGAAACAGAGGAAATGAGCGATGTGAAGCGACGAGAGAGAGGCAGAGCGCTGGGGGGTCACACTAATGACCCCGACCTCGGGGCTCCGCTCCTTTTCCTCCTTTCATGCTGTTTCGCTGACCGCTTTCGGACTATTTTGAGACGTATCAGGCATGGATTTGGACCATTAATATGCATCCGGCGACCTGCAATTGTGAAGTTACGGGGTAACTCCCGAGAGGCACTATGCCCGATTCTGAAATGTCTGCACATACTGATAAATAGTAATAAAATCGTGCTTCCGAACGGGTCGCATTCATTGTCATTATTTCCTACATTTTAATATTTATTACTTTCCTACTCTTTTATGTATATTACTTTGTATCTTTTGATTTCGACAAACATCAATTATTAATACTGATACATTTCATATCTTTCCCAAGTGCCTGAACTGTGCAGCCCACAATATTTCAGCATCTGCCTTGATACATTTTTACTGAGTCACTCCTTAAACACATTTTCCATCACTATTTCGCAGTTGACTTCAGCACAATGGCTGGTAAGTAGAGCACTAAGACATACAGACACGTTCTCCGCAATCACCATGAATTTGCTGACTGTGCGCAGGATCTGTTGAGCTAATTTAATGCTTCGTGACAGGGGAACGACGCCTTCCCTCCGAACGGTAACGAAGCGCACGCCGCGTACCGCGGTACGGGCGCAAGGCGTCCGCGCTTCACGACGACTTTGCTCACGGCGGGTCGGCGCTGGCCGAGGACGCGAGCGGAAGCTGTGCGGGAACCTCGTGTGATTTGATGCTGTTGCTCGGGGATTTCATCATTCCTGCAGCAAGCGTGTCAGATGTCATTGACACCACGGGGCGCGCCGTCGAAACTTCCCAAAATCCCACCTGTTAGTGGGAAAGTCCTTTGTTTCGGATCACGGAAAAGGAGAAGGCAGCGCAAAGGTTTGCGACAAGATGTTCGAATCGACCGTACCTTGTTGGGCTAAAGGACCGAACAGATATTACAGCGATGATGTTGCTCGTTCGGTTTTGAGCGGATCTCGGGAACAAACGAACAGTTGTGTCCCGATTCACCTGCTGCTCATTTCTTTCGTTGCGGTGCCGGAGCACGAAGCGACGAGCGGAGCAAGCGGCAATAATATGCGGATGCGGAACAAGAAAGGAGTTTCGCCAGCTGCTTCTCTTCTCCCTTAATCTCCAAGCTTGACATAAATGATAACTGAATAGTTCAATACTTAACTGACTTAAATTAGACGGCATTAGCAGATTTCTGTCCCTTTCGCAGCTTTTTCTCAGGATCGCTAATGACCGGACTCACGCTTTCGAAACAAACATCGAATCATGGGCCTCGGCGGCACGGAGGACGTCGTCCTGCCCACTTCCCACGGTGCCGGGCATCGTTCATACAGTCGCTCCCGCTTCCATCTCCTGGCAGCCGGAGTCGAGTAGCTCACGCGTCGGAGCTCGGTTCAGCAGGACTGCGGCACCTTTCTGGCAACTGCTGCCCCCCTATTTCTGTGAGTTTCATCCGAAAAGAAGGATTGAGAGACTGAATGCTGAGCTTCTCGCTCTCATAAATGCGACTGCGTCTTGCAGCTCTCGACGAGGATGTCGGATGAAAGATCCAGACACCTGGAAGAGGTCCTCGCGTGAAATACCCTTTGTAGGACGTGCGGTACTGTGACATAGTACAGTGAGAAGGGAAAGGTGACGATGATTACGGCTCAAAGTTTAAAAAAACGCATTTCTGATCGAAAGAGTACGTGCAGTATGTACCGTGGTAGCGCTGCCAGGCACGTTCTCCGGCCTCATTTTGCAGCCCGGTGGTTCCTGGAGCTGCCGGTCACTCATCTGTCACATAAGCAGCTCCTCCTTTACATTTAGTTCAGTTTACATTCTGATCCATTCATTCATTTATTGGCATTGGACACTTGTATAAATGTACAAAAAAGAAAGAAATACAGCTTCTCTTGAGCCTTGCAGCAAAACCACACTTAACAGCAAGAATAGGCCCAAAGAGCAAAAGACAAAACAAGTGATGCTGAAGTAGACTCGAGCAGTGTAGGTACGAAAAGGTGCGGCGGGCAGGCGGCAGGAGACCCGGGTGCGGTCACTCCCAGCCCAGTCAAGGTGCTCCGCTGAGGATGAGCGGCGACCGAGGCTGTGCCGAGCGGCGACTGACTGACTGACGGCGGCTCCAGGCGAAAGTAACGCCGCGCTGCCGTCAGTCCGCGTCCGCCACAGTCCAGTCCGTGACACGAGAACCACCGTCTCGCACCTCCTCTCGGAATCCAGAATACAAGCAGCCAGGGATGGCCTTATAGGGCGCATCATCAATATTTGAAAGTCGTAATGAATTATTCAGCTTATGCCAATTTCACACTTTTCTCCAGAAGAAAAACACGCAGCGCTGTCTTTCTTTTGTTGCCCTTGGACAAGTACAAGAAAGTGGCCCAGGGAATAGAAGTACTAGTACAATATACAAAGCTTCTCCGGCTATGAGTTAAACCTATGAATCCTTGTCAGCGTCTTCCGCAGGAACAGTAATGACACTTAGAGGCAACGCTAATGACATTTTCAGGTGCATCGTTCACACTGCACGCATTTATGCATCTACTTTTATGTATGTGAATGCCAGGTATACAGCAATATTCTGTGCTCCTTATTTTCGCAACAAAAATATTATTTAATGACAATCAGTCTTTTCCATGTCACATAACAGGTGTGTAATGACCAATTCCATATGTTACACACACACACACACACGCACACTGTCCGAAACCGCTCATCCCAAGCGGGGTCGCGGCGAGCCGGAGCCTAACCCGGCAACACGGGGCGCAAGGCTGGAGGGGGAGGGGACACACCCAGGATGGGACGCCACTCCATCACAAGGCACCCCATCCATATTTCTTTAGAGGAAATCATGCTCTCAGTAGAAAAACTGAAGTAGTGCATGTGCAAAAATAATTGAAACCCAAATTGCATTAGTTAAGTCAAGTAAGTAAGTAGAGTCACAAGTGTAAATCATAGCAGTTCAGTTTAAGATCGAAGATTTAGATTTTAAACGTTTATTATAATATTTCATGCAAGAATGACTGTCCCTGTAGGGTTCACATACTTTCCCTGTATATGAGATCTGATTTTCTGTCCAGTTTGTTGTGTTTTCTCTTTACTCCACATACATTTCTAGGATCCCTGGGAATTTAGGTTTACACAAATAAAAAAATGGAAAGGTGCTTTTGTTTCCAAAAGCTCGATGCGTGTGTGTGCTGTTCAATATGTCGGGTCCACCGAGTGGCGACAAACAAAATGTTAATAGGGACGACAGTATCGACGGTACCTTTCCATCTCAATCCCCTCGATACGGAGATGAGCCTGGGTTAGCACACCAATTGTTCTGGTGGAGCTGGAAGGGGTCTTTAAAGATAAAGAATAGGAATTTTAAAAATGAAAAGGAACCCATTAAGTTGGTCTTAGTACGCATGGAAAAAATCTCAGAATAAAAAAATCTACATTTTTGTTGAATCTGGCGCTGCTCAGAAATCATTCGGTCTCTTCTGCCTTTTATCCCTCCAAACCGAGGGTTGACAACGGCTCCATGCTGGAACTGCACAGAATAGATTTCTGGGCCGGCAGACAGGATTTCTCCGGTGCAGAACATCGACGACAGAGCAAGGCGCTCCGGTGTTTGATGCGCACTTCAAATGAACATCGGTCCTGCAGGGGCCAGGATTTGACAGCATCCACATCCCAACTGCCACTAGCGTGCGTCGAACCTCGGTGAGCCGCCCGCTCGGCCGCGCTGCATTTTTCCGGAGCGACGGCAGCTCGGCTCCCGTCCACGGGGCCACGCGTCTACTGATGGCAAAGGCGGTTTACAGACGTAATCACTGCGGCGAAGCGGGGCAATTTAGAGCCACCAGTTCACCTAAGTAGTGCGGCTTCGGGACGTGGGAGGAAAGCGGATTTACAGGAGAATTTCTGAAGGGACCAACCACGGCAAGACACCAACGGCCTCTGCGATCTCTGGACTCCCAACGCCTCTAAAGGCCATAGTGCTCGTATGTAGAGAACAAGTGGGTCATTTTGAAGCATTTCAAAGCTCAGCCCAAAATGCTCTCTTCTGTCCGTGAGTCAGTTTTATGTATAATTACATATTGGTGAGAATGTGAAAGCAAATGGATATTAAATGGCCCAGAGAACCAAGAGGCCACATGGGCCACGAGCTAAACGGGAGCATTTCAGGTGAATAAAAGCCTGCGATGCTCCAAACTCATCTCTAGAACGATACGGCAATTTAATCCAAGTCTCCGCGATGAGATCCTGCAACCCGGAAAACAAAGTGGGAACGGACCGGGAACGGACCGGGATCGGACCACATTCTGCAGTTTTCTTGCACAACTTAGCGACTTTGGAAATGCACGTACTCTGTTTCTGTTTTACATTAATGGCTCTACAGCGAGCGCTCATAAAACACGGCGACGACGGGTCCGAAAGGCAAGGGCTTCACTTCCGTTTCCCATCAGCCATTTAGTGACAAGTGGCATTCGGTACATTTTTACCAGGGAAGAAAACAGTTAGAATTTCATTCTCATGGAAAGGGCTTCGAAAATGAAATGCGACACAACGAGATGTTCGTTTCAGATCTGCTGACATCTGAGTATGCGGAGCTATTCTAGTGGAAAGTATATGGTTTCCATTCAGTTTCTCATAACGCAAAGCATAGAGCAGTTTAGTACATCGAGCAAGATATTTTTCTCTTCTGTCCATCTATGTTTTTCTTCCCGTGTGCATTTACAGGGTGCAGCTCTGTTTTTACATTTAATATATGAGCCACTACACAGAGGCCAATAAAAGTCATGGTCTCAGTAGTCACGTATTCAGATGTGTTGTGGAATTAAAGCCATCAGCGTACCCTAAATTTACCGTAGGCCCATTAGCACTTTATTTTTCGGCACGTACTTTTAAAGAAATATGGTTTTTAAAGTTTAAAAATAGACTCAAATCAAAGCAGTTTCTTGCAGCTCATCTGTCCAGTTTCAGTGCAAAGAGGGCAAAGCAGCAAACCAAGCGCTGTGTCTGCAAAACTTCTGCTTGGATGTTGCCCCAGTTTGCCGGGAAACAACGATTACACACCAACTGGCAGCGAAAGAGAAAACTTTGGGTTCATCTGCAATCGTATGAAAGCGTATGATTGGAATCAAATGACCTCCATTGCTCTGTGCTGCAGGCTTGACAAGATGCTAAAGGACTGCAGTTCATTGATTTTTCCACTCCATTTCTTCCCTGCCATTAAAATAACACGTTGAAAAAGTAAACCAAAAAGAATAACACATGAAGGTAAAAGAGGGAATTTGATGGACCGTAACTCATCCAGTTAAGAGCGCAGCTGCCTGGGAGGTGGTTAACCTTAACCCTAACCCTATCCCTAACCCTACAGAGGGTGCTTAAAACAGCTCAGGAAATCATGGGCATGTACACAGCAGTACAGGACATCTACACCACGTGCGGCCCCAGAAAGACAAAGTGAATCACGGAGGATCATAGTCACCCCGCACGGGCACTTTCCTCTTTTCTGCCCTCTGGAAAGTGACTCGGGAGCATTCGAACCCGCACTGCCAGGTACAGGAACAGCTCTTAGCCCATTGCTGTAAGAGTGTTCAACACTCACCAATGTGCCACCCTTTGCATCTAGAATTTGCACTGATCCCTCCAAGCACATCGGCACATTACTTGATTGGCACTTTTAAGTATGCTGGCTATTTATTGTTATTTATTGTTATTGTTACTGGCATAATTTGTCGTTTTTGTTTTTTGTGCAGTACTATCTATTTTTTTTGTCCATAGTCTGTGGAGAAGCACTCAAGCAAGAATTTCATAGTACTTTGTACACGGTACTTGTACTTATGACAACAAACCTTGAACTTGAAGTAGCCCATCGATGCCTTCTTGCTCTTCTTCCTCTCCTTCCTGAGACTCAAATATCTGGCGGGGCTCATCTAGGCAACGTTCAAAGAGGAAAGTCTCAAAAGCAAATGCGTTTTCTCCTGCTGCATTTCTGCAGCCCCTCGGCGTCTCTCTTTCGGGGCAACGTGGGTGCAAACGGGGCTGAGCAGCTGGGGCAACAGTGCACTGCAGGTATGGGTCGTGCTGCTGCCGCCGAACCGACAAGGACAACCAGTATTTTGTTAAAAAGTTAATCTAAACGGAAGGGGCTCTATAATTTGACAGTCAGAAGCAGCCACATTAATGCTGGGTTGTAGTACCAAACAAATGACAAACATGACGTGTCACTGCCAAGTGCATCGACATCTCAAAGGGCCCCCGTTTACTTTGGGTGGAAAACACTTGAGTCAAGGGGGTCAACAATAGGAAGGGTGAGACTCCAAGAAGAGCCATCAACACTCATTAAACTCGAGCTCCACATCCCTTTCCACTCGTCGTCTTACTGCCTTTCCTAAGAAAGCATACAAACACACACGTCCCGGAAGCTTCTCTTCAATTGCATGTATGGTTACAGTAGCAAACATGGACCTGCATGTGGATCTTCAACAGTCTCACAGCAGATGTGTGAAATACTGGGTTCTGGGAGATGGAACGATGGGCGATGCTCTCACCTCTATAAACACTGCATCCTGTTTAAATCGTTCTCATTATTACATCTTGTACGTGACACAACGTGAAAGAGCACGAACATTGGAAAGTCCACCACGGTGGACCACCACTTCACTGCGCTCTCTACGATCAGTAAAGGTGAGCTTATTTGCCGAGGAAACAGACGACTGATCGGAGCACAGGAGCAAAACCTGCCCAAGTGTCAACCTCAGAGTCCAGCAGGAAGATGGAACTTGTGCTCCTGGATCTGAACACGTTCTCTCGATGAGCTCTCTTCTCTCAGCAGTGTGTGGAATTACCATGTTGTTGCTTCACACTGTTGGGCTTGAAAGAATCTTGTTTCTGGATATGGAGAAAAGCAGCCAAGTATTTCTAAAATTATTAACGATACACATTTTTTTAAAAAAAAACCTTACAAGCAAACCTAAAAAAATGGAAAAAAGCATCATCATATTGAAATTATTTATGAGAAGTAGTTTCTTTCCCAGTCGGTACTTTGCTGAGAGAAAAAGGAGCTTTCAGATTCTTCCTACTGAATGAAATGAAGGTTCCCAATGACGTGCGAAGAAAAGTGCCGGTGAACGAATGGCCGTCGCAGACGACGTTCGCGAGAAACATCCTTCTCTACGGGGAGAGTGAGGCGAACTGGGAATGCAGTAAAAACCCAGTTAGCGATCAGGGTACTTTCCTAGAAGGTGGAGCACTGACCGAAACAGCGCTAACAGCAGGTCATTTTAACCTTATATTTTATTAGACAGGTGGAAATGCAAACATAGCAGAACTATAACGAACTTGTAACTTGAAGCAATCGGCTTCTTGAATGAGAATTTGTTGCTGACAGTTTTGAGATCGTAGCTTCAGCTCTTCTCTCGGCTGCAGTTTTCATGGCTGTTCCTCACATGGACGTTGCCAAGCGTAAAGAAGTAAACACATCAACTTGACACTCGGAAGCTTCCGACCACCTCGACGCTCAACGGTTTCACATCCAAACGGTGCTTCTCCTCTCCCCTCCTTTTTTCCAGACATGATGGGTGAAGAGCACTGGGAAATACACCGTTTGCCAAACAACGTACATCGCAGCCTCGCACATATACCGGTGCGCGTTGCTCACGAAACACGCCGAACAAGTAGTAGGTTAGCGATGACGCGGTAAAGGCTGCTCTCGGGAACAGCCAGGAACACGCAGTGTAAGGAAAGAGCACGAAAGGGGGCAGCGTGATGGAGCGTTACTGTACTGCCTTTACCAGAGCGTCTCTAGCACTCATAATGAAAAACAGAGCTGCGCCATGTTCACCCTGACAAGTACG
The DNA here is from genome assembly GCF_900964775.1 of Scleropages formosus. Classification (NCBI taxonomy): domain Eukaryota; kingdom Metazoa; phylum Chordata; class Actinopteri; order Osteoglossiformes; family Osteoglossidae; genus Scleropages; species Scleropages formosus. The sequence continues at coordinate 23,577,828 of NC_041827.1, read as the reverse complement.
AAAGGTGTCAACGGTTCGCTTCTCGCCGGAGCTACGGGCGCTCTGCCTGTCTGAGCGTCGGCCGCTCGTCCCCGAACTCCTCGGCTACCTCACCGCTCCGACGTCCTCAGCGCGTCGCAGCAACGTCATCTACTGAGAGAACCGGTCGAGTTCTGCGGCGATGTGCGATGTCTGCCGAAGGGCCCCTACGTTAGCACGGTGATGCTCGGAAGACTGTCATTCACAGTGCAGGCAGAAAGACATGAAGGACTCGAAGGACAAGAAGGACATGAAGAGCCCTTCAGGTGCTACAGTGCTCAAGTACTGCAAACCCCAAGAGCTGCTCAGTGGATCTGCCAGAGGCGGAAGCGTTTTAAAAAGCTAAACTTATGCGTTATACACTTTACCAAGAACACTGAAACAAACACGTCCACATGCGGCGGATGAACGTTATTAAAAGTCACGTGGAGGTATTATTGTAACGGCCTGATTGGCAAAAGCGTAGAAATAACCCGAAAGGCAACAGCGAGTGTAAAACGTGCACAGGTGTGATCGACGACCACTCAACTGGGGAGCCGAAATCAAATGAAGGACTTTATTTAGAAACAGTAACTCAACATAAGGGGCAACAGTTTTTTTGCTGCGGTTTTCTTAAAGACATCGAGAATTTAGGTCATTTTCTCCACGTTGGCAGTTCTGGTTTCGTTGTGTTTTGATACCCAGAGCGCACAGAATACTTGTCTGCAAATTGTGCGGGATAAAAAAAATGTGACCTTATTAACAAGAGGAAATTGTGCACCTGCATTTTACCCTTATTCAAGCTATGATAAAATAGGATATTTACTCCTTTAGCTACTGCTTTTCTCCAAACAGACTTGCAATATTAAGGTATTAAGCTACAGAACCGAGTAATTTTTGCTGTATTAATAGAGGTGAAGTATCTCAATGAAGGGTACTGCAGCAGGATTTGAACCCGGCTCCTTTAAACGTGAAGAAGCAGCTTGAACCACGATGCCACCGAATGCCCCGTCGTTCTCAGGACTCAGTACTTTTCGGTGTCAACGAACAGCAAAGCGCAAGAGGCTGTGGTTCGGCACCTAACGTGAAGCGCAAGAGGACAGTCTAGAGAAGGTGAAGGACAAAACAATTACAACACAAGAAGTCGCCACGTGCAAGTAATAAATAAACAACTAAACGATGCAAATGCCAGCAGTAGTGCAAATAATGTATAACAGTGTAATTGACAGCAGTGTGGAGATGAAAGCAGTGTGCAAACAGGAGTTAAGAGATTTGGATGGATGGATGGATGGATGGATGGATGGACGGATTATTTCACAATTTATCCCACAATTTAACATGTACATTGTCTTAGAATTTGTGACACTTAAAAGGCTCGGTATTACAGAGGTTCTACCCATTTTGACGTTTCTGAGGGATAAAATAGCTCCGGGAGATTTGTGACACTCGTTGGTACTGTATATACAGCCGATGAGGTCAGAAAGTATAACCTGAAGCGAAAGTGATAAGTGGTAGTATTGACGGCACCATCGGTTCCGCCAGTCTTCCTAATCTCCGGCCTTCTTGTCCGGAGCATAATTATTGTCGGGCCCACAGTTTTATTTCTATAATTAGAGCCGTTTCAGCGAGAGCTGCAAGCAGGTTCAAAGGTAGCCCCGGGAAGCGCTTTGAGGATTCATGGCATCGTTTCGAGGGCTTTAAGATCCTTTATTATTTATGCCTTCTTTACGACGCTCAAACTCAAATCACAGAGGCTCACAAGCTGCCGTGCAAAGCAAACACACTCGCCGCTTATGGAAACCGTCATTCTAAACTTCTTGTCAATTCATCTCATGCTCATCAGCTTACATTTTCAAGCGGAGGTCATTCTGACACAATTCAAAGTGAATTTCAGTCCCCAGGCAGTGAAAAGTTTGGGTCCGTGGGCGCTGCTGTTAAATCAAAGAAGATAAAGAAAATCTTCCTCCACGAAATCAGAAGCTGGGTGGACATTCGCTCGGGCTCTCCTGTAATTAGAATCGAGCAGGAAGTATTTATAATATTTAGCTATTTCTACACAAAGAGCTGATTCACCCGGTCTTTTTTCTTGGGGAGCGCACTTGACAGGCCTCCTCCAGCCTGTCATCGTACCGCTGTAATTAAGCGTTATGCTAATTGCTGTGGCCGCCAGCGAGAACCTGCGGGGTACTTTGCTGCTCGCGCTGAGAACGAGGGCTCTCGTTGGGTACGCGAACAACAAAGCGTGTGGGCTGAGTTCAGAGTGACAACAGGGTTTTAGGGGGCTGGAAGCGCTTTAGGAACGGGTGGGAAAAGAGCCCTTTCATCGTCCCCGAGGGGCTGCGCGCGCGCTGTCACGGAGCAGCCGTCCAACTCGCCCCCATCGCTTCCTAAGATGAGAAGGACGAAGCCCTTGCGACTCTGGGCTCGGCAGCCCGTTCGTGCAAAGTCAACTCGATGCTTTTGTTCACAAACGGGGAGTATTTTGCTCTCGTTGCCGCTCTCATTCTCCCGTTTCATCCCCTTCACGTCACTTTACCTGAAGCTGGAAATTCAGCATCTTGAAAACCTTACGATGTCCGACAGCTTCCCCGAATCGGCCGTCTCGCGATGCGTCTCGTTAAGAGTTTGATATGAAAAATCATGCTCCATTTCCTTCTCGGGAGTAGTGCTGTAGTGAAATGAACGAAGGCATAGGTGGAGAAAGTATAACATAATATTACAAATAAGACATGAGCTGTCGTTTTGTTTACTTCTTTTGTGTCGAGTTTAAAAAAATAAAAAAAAAACGAACTTTTTCGATTCTCAGGCGAAAACAAGCGAGTTTATGATTGGAAGGGGCACCTCCTGCAATTCTGCAGTATTTTCTTTTGGATTTTTTTATTGATCCTGTCCTCAACAAGTAATCTGATGTTTCTCTCCACAACATACGGACAGTAAACTGAAATCATACCAGAACTAAGATTAAGCCGTTTTTTTAAGTGACATTAAAACTAAATGTTCTGAAACTGTGTTCCACAAAAATTAGTCATCCTTGAAAAACGACAAGGAATATTTGTATGTTCATTGAAAAAAACTAGTGATTTCAATAAAAGCCAAGGTCTCCCGTGCTGCAGTGGGCTGGATCGGGTCCTGCTCTCCGGTGGGTCTTGGGTTCGAGCGTCGCTTGGGGTGCCTTACGACGGACTGACGTCCCGTCCTGGGTGTGTGCCCTCCCCCTCCAGCCTTGCGCCCTGTGTTGCCGAGTCGGACTCTGGCTCGCTGCGACCCCGTTCGGGGCAAGTCGTTTCAGATGATGTGCGTCTCCAGTGCTGAAGAAAGAGGGGAAGGTGATCGCATGGAGAGGTCCCCCTTTATTAGCGGAGGTATCCTGAATGTTTCCGTTTTGGAAAACAAGCTGAAAAGCTAAGTTGTTTCACAGCAGCTTCAGAAATTCAGCAATTATTCAAGCAACTAAGTAGCAGATCGGGGGCTGACTGCCAGTGGTGGAGAAGTCAGGACTTCCAGGTCATTTTAAATCCTGGCTCTATCAGCATGGAATCCTGCCTTGAAGTCTCTCTGGTCCCTTTGGGTTTCTGAAATTTCTTTATTAAGAGTCAAGAGCCTTGAGATGAGGATAAGCTGCTGTCTCCACGGATGGCTTGGTTTACCTTTAAGCCTGAGCAGAATGAATTTGTATGAGCAAAGCAACAAGCTAAAGTTACCAATCTGGAGCCTAGAGGAGGAGTTCGGGGCAACGTGGGCGACACTACAGCACAAGGACTCGGATGATGCAAGGCTTGCAGGAGCTGGGTTGAGGTGAGGACAGGTGAGAAGTGGAGTGCATTGGTAGCAGTGCAATAGGCTGATTCCTGGCTCCAGCATAGTCTGGTGGTGGGTTCAGTTGCATCGGGAAGGGCTGGTTTGGGTGGCGTTCCATCACAGAGGTATGACAAGGCCCACGGAAAGCAAATAAGTAAACTGATCCAGGAGCAGATGCGCTCAGGGTTTGGGGAAGAACATGTAACTAGGATGGTGGGGATGCAGCTGCAGGGAGCACGGACCAGGTGGGAAAAGGCTCTGGAACGCAAGGTCACTTGGGAAGAGCTTTGTAGAGCTGACCTTCAGCGTACCAAGCTTTCATCCAGACACTCTACGACAGGCTTCCAGCTCCAACTAAGCTTCTCAGCTGAGGAAAAGTTGACTCCATCATGCTTGCTACGTCGAAAGAGAAAGACATAGAAGCACATCCTCAGCAACTGCACAAGAGCTCTAAGTGAGGGGAGCTATTGCTGGCTGGATTACCAGGTGCTCAAGGCAGTGGCAGAGCCTGTCAGTGTAGGGGCAGCACACAGTAGGACCTGTCAGCTGGCAAGGCATGACATGGCATTGTCAGTGGGGTTGAAAGAGTGGAACCACCACTCAGACCCAGCATGAGGTAGTTGATGCTCTATTCGCGAAAGCTTTTGCCATGTCCCGTGATCATCACAGAGACATTGCCAAGACTCGTTGTCTGAAGCTTCTAGACAGGCTGTCTTGTTGAAGCTTACAGTTGCATGGGAAGAAGGCATGTAGGAGGCTAACAAAAGAAAGAAGATGAGGTATGAGAAGCTTGTGGAACAGTGCCGCTCAGATGGTAAGAGGCCAAGGTGTGTGTCCATTGAAGTGGGCTACAAGGGGCTACAAGGGCTTCGCAGGGAGAAAACTGCAATGCAGTCACTGTCCGGGGTTCACAGCGTGTCGGGTACCGGAGGCAGCCAGAGGGCGAAAGCTATTGAAGCTGTTACTAAGGGTGACAAGAGAGCCGCGGATTCAGGGTAGGGATACCTGGACTGAGGCCTGGGTCTCATCAACCCCAAGTGAGTCAGAAGGTAAAGGTAGGTGTCTGATGCCGGAAGAGCCAAAACACCCCAGGCTGGCAATGCGTCCAGGTGCATCACAAAATGTGTGTCATAAACAATATTTGTAAACAACATTTCCACAAGACGTGTCTAAATAGTAGTATGTGCTGTAATGTAACTAGCTTTTAAAAAGCTAAAAAATTCAGGACTTGGGCAGAGATTTCCTATGTTGGTCACTTTGTGTGTTTCTCACCCTTTCAAAACAATAAGGTATTTATGGAAAGTTCGTACAGAGCGCAGTAGAGGATTTCGATGGAAAGGAAGTCGAGCCCGCAAGGAAACATAAGACTCACGATACTCAAAAAGCTCTGATAGCGACTTTGGAAAAAACCTCATTCAAAGGGCTCTCACTGCAAACCTGCTTTCAAGGTATTACTGTGGCCCGTCTACAGAAATCAAAGTGCTGTACATACTGTCATTAACACAAACTGATCCAAAAGAGCCCTGCGATGGACTGGCGTCCCATCCAGGGTGTGCCCCCCCCCACCCCTTCAGCCTGGAGCCCGGTGTCTCCGGGATAGGCTCCAGCTGACCGCGACCCCGCTCGGGGCAAGCAGTTATTGAAGTCGGTTGGTTGGTTGGTTGGTTGGTTGATCCAAAAGAAGCCAGCGTGAACATGTGTGTCTACAATATTTCCAAAGGCTGATTCAATTTTCGAGCTGAGCTGTCAGCAGGAGATGGGTTTTCATTATTCATTTTAGAAGTAAAAAAGCCTTCATGAAGAACAGTGAGCAAACAAATGCCAAATTACTTCTAAAATGTATTATAATATGCATACTTTTAAAACATTTAAAAAACGATTCAATAATTTCCTGGATACCACTTAGTATAATAATAAAGTGCATCTAATTTAATCTATATAGTTCATAAGTGAACTGCAAGCAATCTGTGTTCTTCCCCTACAACAATAAAATGAGCACCGATTTCCTAAAACAGCAGATAAGAAATGAAAATTAGTATTAGAAGAGCTGACAACTGCGTTTAGTGTGCCGAAAAATTAAATGCATTACATTAGAACAGTATGAAGCCCTGATGCACAGATATTGGCTGTTGCTAAGAAACAGCATCAGAGGGGAAACACAGATGCGTCTGATGTTATCGCACACGCTTCGCTTCGCTTCCTGTCATACGCACTGGATCTTTTCCACAGGCGCCTACCACATCACCAGAACCAGTTTGTTTTTTTTCTGCTTTTTAAATAGAATATTGCAGTGTAAGGTCTCCAAAAATGTTACAGTCAATATGGACGACATACATTTGAAGATGGACGTGGGCATCAGACTGTCTGCTCACCTCTCATCTGGCACTTTTCCCATGAACTGGATATTGGCCGGGGGGTGCGGTGGCACAGCGGGTTGGACCGGGTCGGACCGGGTCCTGCTCTCCGGTGGGTCTGGCGTTCGAGTCCCGCTTGGGGTGCCTTGCGACGGACCGGCGTCCCGTCCCGGGCGTGTCCCCTCCCCCTCCGGCCTTACGCCCTGCGTTGCCGGGTTAGGCTCCGGTTCCCCGCGACCCCGTATGGGACAAGCAGCTCAGAAAGTGTGTGTGTGTGTGTGGATGTTGGCCATGAGGTGATGGATGCACACTGGCTCAGCCTCCTTGAACTTCACCTCACTCTGTGACGTCTTAAAGCTCTACAGAAATGAGAAACTTCCTGCCAAGTGAGCAGACCTTGTATATCTTCCATGCATAGAGTCTGTGGAGCGACCGGGGGGGTGGGGGGCCATTGGCTCACGGTGTGCGAACCTGCAGCTCCGGATGCTCCGGGCCCACTGAGCTCACGTGCGATGAGAGGCTGGAATAAAAGACAGGGTCGCTGAAAGCTTCCTTTCAATCAGTCATGAGGCATTCGCACAAGGTACCGCTGTATTACCGTGTTCTTCTGAAGAGCGCTACAGCTAATCCGGAGCTCTCAGGAAGAGCGTTGCGGTGCGTCTGCTTTTGTTGCAGTTGTGTGACATAAAACGGTCAATTAACCACTTCCGAATCAATAAACAGCGATAATGATATTAAATTAACGGGTTTAATGCACGCCGACGGTGCGATCGCAGAGCCGTTACCGTGGAGACGGAAAATACAAGCAAAGACTGGCAATGACAGCACTGCTCTTTGTCACAATAAGACGTTTCGAATGTCCCTTTCAGATAACTGTGATTAGCAGATGTCAACTGCGCAGAGACATAACGTGAGCGTTAACACCACTGATGGGAGTGTTACGCGTGCGTGTGTGAGTGTGTGCTGACGCATGTGTCCACGCACGACTGCGAGTCTGCACAGAGGCACACACCAGGTGTCAAAGGCCATTATGAAAAATATATGACCTTGTCTCAGCTAAGCAACATGAATAATGGATGAGCCGTACACCCCTTAGAGGATGGGTTCAGGAAGGCCTGAGCGCTTCTTCTGTCTCATCTGCCCACGGGTCAATGAGGTTTACACCAGGAAGCCCAGAGGGGAAGCGGTGGTGGGGGGGGGTGTGTGTGTGTGTCAGGGGATGACAGCAGATCCAGAATTCCTCAGTCGTGCCTCGTTCTTCTATAATACAGAGCAGCGTGTACAAAATGTTAAACAAATGCTGCTGTTGCACTTATTAATGGCCCCGTTTACCGTGCTACTTTACCGTGCTCTACTTAATGTGGTGCATCTCGCATCGGTAGCTTCTTCCCAACAGACTTCTCAGTCCTTCCTGGGCAGTAAACTGAATTTATGCCACTGACGACACACTAAGGCCCCCGCTTTAAAACAATATTATCATCTCGTCACCAATGCATTTACTGATTCAGCAGCAGCGTCGAAACGCTCCTCGTAACGCTGCAAGTTGCGTGTCTGTTTTGTGAAAAGTCTTTAGGGGAAGTCATTAGTAACACTTTTTGTGAATAGAGAAAAATGCTTTTGTCTTATTCATTGTGTTTGGACTGAGTGTTTAGCACAACCGAGCAGCGTTTCCGAGGCTCCGGGAGCTAATTAACAGAGTGTGGCGGCTGAAGGAAGAGCTCGAGATGCCAGTGCCCCCCCACCCCCCTCACCCCGTCCTGCTCAGCGCAACAGGGCTCCCCAGGACAGCAGGTATCTCACTCGCCCAGCAGCCTGCATAGGGGCCACAGGGGACAGAGAAGGTGGGGGCATCATGGGAACACAGAACGGGGGGTCTCGCTCTTACTAGTTTGCATCTCTCTTCCACCTCTTTCACACTTGAGGATAAAAGAGATATGTAGTGATGCATTTGCATGTGGTTTTCACGTGTTTTCATGAGAGTGCTGCAGTGCTGCAGTGTGTAGCACTGGTGCCTCCTGGACCCTGGGCTCAGACATGTTTTCCTGATCCACTTCAGACTGTGTGGCGTTTGCATGCTCTCCCCATGTTCGCCTTGCGTTTGCATGGGTTTCATCCAGATGCTCTGAATTCCCCCCCCCACAGAACAAATACATATGTTTCACGTGACTTAGTGACCCTGTGCTGTCAATCATATGTGGATGTGTGTGAAAAAATGTGTGATTTCCCTGTGATAGACTGGCATCCTGCCCAGGGCGTACATTGGCTCACAATTTACACTAATAGGACAGGTTCCAGACCAGTGTGATCCTACATAGTACAAGTGGTTAGTGATGGATGGATGGATGGATGGATGGATGATGGATGGATGGATGATGGATGGACGGACGGACGTTTTTGTGACTTCCGTTTGCCTCCCCCTGCTAGTAGACCGGAAGCCACCTACTAGCATATCCTGTCACTCACTTTGGACAAAAGCCTGTTGAAAGAACACAACAGATGTAAATGTCGATTTATCAGACCTGAAAGCTGGTGATGGTAGCATATATTTTTCCATCCAAAAACGGTTTGTCCAACACACACATCGCAGTTCACCAGCGGACCCGTCTGAGCTGAATATCACGTGGCACGGCACAGCTCGGGTCACTGAGCGCCGGTCTGATGAACGACGAGCAGGTCGGCGTCGCAAGCAGCTCTGCTACGGGTTGGCCGCAGCTGCTCAGCGATCCGACAGAGAAACCCTGAGCGCTCTCCACGCTGCCAGCCTTGGGAAAGGTGAGGGGCATTAGGCTGTTTTTTTTACCTCCCCCACTCAAAACAGATGCGACTCGCGATTCGTGGAACTGCTTTAAATAGCCAAAGTACAAACACTCCACCTGGGGAAAGCAGGCCCTCAAATCAGAAGATGATTCTGTCCCCGAAGTTCCTCATGACTGCCTCCAGCCCTCGGCTCCGTGTGTCGAGGCAAAGCCGTAGCGGTGGCGTTCAGCCGCCGCTTGCGTACGAGGCACGTTGGGGATGTCCAGCCAGGGCTCTGGACCCAGCTCTGGGTTACCAGTGCGTTACCTCAAAGCCCATATTCAAAGCACATAGAAGATGAGTCGCAGGACCTACAGCAGCATCTCCAGGAGATATCAACGAACCCACTGCTTTCAGATCCTTTTACTGGCCCTCCCCCGTCACCCACGTTCCTCGTCTTCTGTCTGGTCGTGCTTCATTCTCTGTCATTAGATGGAACCGGGCATCTGTGGCGCGCAGACCATCAGTTCATCCTTTCGTGATGAGATCCTCCTTTGTCGGTTGAACCCTTTCCTCCTGTAACCCCCAGACTGAGCGGATGTGTATGTTCAAAAGCGGGTCGAAGAAGTAAATCTGAACTTTAAAAGGACGCACTGTGCTCTCCAGAGATCCAGGTTTTAATCTCACTTTCCACAGTCCTGCTCTTGATCAAGGTGCCAACCCAGTAAAAACAGGTGGATCAGTGGTAATGATCAGGTAAATAGGTGAATCGAGTGGCAATGTGAGCTGCTTCTGAGAAAATTAAAGAAATAAATGTGAATGGAAAAATCACTTTATAGCTATTGTTAGTGGAAATGGTATTTAAGAAAGACAGAAAGTGAAAGTTACTATATAGCTCTTACAGATTGTGTGTACATGGGCTCCTGCGGACTTCCAGCCATCTACAGCGTAGGCATGTATCGGAGGGGCGTTCTGTCATCGGACGGGTGAAGCTCCGCACAGGATCTCCAGGATGTCCTGCAACAACGGGCAAATGTTTCCTCTTTCAGGGACAGAAAGGCTCATTCATCTCTTTCAGCGGAAGGAAAGGAACAGGAAATTAGCAATAAGCAGCACTGCGACAACCCGCGACTCTGGAAAACACGTCGCACACTTTCCGCTAGAATGAAAGTGACTCTGAGACTTCCGGAAAACTTAGCCGAAACGGTTTTGGCAAAACCTGCACGCCGCCAACAAACCGAGCACATTTTTTGCACGGATGAGCCCATGCGAAAGATGTCAATCTGTGTGCCCGATGTCCCTCGGAGCCTCCCTCGCATCAGGGCAGAGAGGCAGCTGTGATTTTCCACAGCTGATGCCGGAGGTCGTGCATCTCGCTCCTCTCTATCTTTGCGATGAAATTAGAGCTTTTCTGCGCGGCCGCAAACTCGGCGCTCCGTCACCGCGAAGGCAACGGCAGCGTTCGGAACAAAGTGTCTCCGTCCTCATGAGTCTCTATACTCGGCCCAAGAAGCACCGAACTTGTGCAGCCCTGCACGCGCAACGTTGGCTTGAAGAGAGCAGTTGAACAATATTCTTAGCTTTTCTTAAAGACGTTCACCGCACGGAAGAACCGCAGCGCACCACAGTGTAAATCTCTGGAGAGGAAAAGGTACAAATGGATTGCGACGTGTCCTTGGGTTGCGACGTCGGGCCGACGACACAGACGACAGGAGCACCGAGGTGAAAAACACTCCAGTTCATGCTAGACCTCCAAGACAAATTACAGGCCATATTTTTCACATACTGGGGTCCATTTCAAAGCACTTCAGACCTAATCTGCTCATCTTCAGGCACAGAACAGAGAACTGGGAGGAAGAGCAGGGCGACGCTGCCGGGCCGTCAAGACTTTCTTAAAAATAAAGTGCTCTGTCATTCCTTGTGATGTACAGAGAAGATATTTTGTCATTATTGAAAAAAATCCTCAAAGACTTGATGGTGTTCTATAGCACAGGGTTTACAGGAGATCCCTAAGCTCACTTTTTAAGTGTAAAAGAATGATCCTGGCAAATAAACTCAGTACAGTTATTGTTGATAAACGAGTATCAGTATTTTGAACACAAACACACACACACACACACATTTTCGGAACCGCTTGTCCCAAGCGGGGTCACGAGGAACCGGAGCCTAACCCGGCAACACAGGGCGTAAGGCCGGAGGGGGAGGGGGACACACACCCAGGACGGGACGCCAGTCCGTCGCAAGGCACCCCAAGCGGGACTCGAACCCCAGACCCACCGGAGAGCAGGACTGTGGTCCAACCCACTGCGCCACTGCATCCCCCTTGAACACAAACATCAATAACATTTCTTTACATTTGTTAACTGGATATTTAACAGTGACCAAAATTCTACCGATCGGTAATCAAAGGCAATACTTTTCTCCATCTACGCTGCTTGCCTCTCATGGATTCTCCCGTCACTGTTATGCTGATGATACTCAGCTCCTTAACAGCTACAGACATATCCTTTCGTATAACAGCTTGACTCAGACATGTCAGAAACGGTATCAAACTGGACAATTTGCTCATTTCATCTAATTCAATGAGCCAAGAACCTGGGAGCAACAATCAACTCCAATCTCTGCTTCTCCCTGCACATTTAGCCCTGATCTGATCACCCTCCCCAGACTGCTAGGCTCCTCCAACTTTGCTTCCTGGGTGGTCCCGTACACGAGAGGCCCGAAACGGTCACGGATTTTTGGTTTCGGCTCCACCTCAGAACTGCCGAATCTCTCAAGAGCCACGAAAAGTCTCAGAATGCATTTCACTCAGACCCACTTCTCTCCAGGTCATCTGTCCCAGTCATTTATCAGTTCTATGGGTTTTATTTAATGTGCTTCAGAAAAGACAGCAGTAATTCAAAACTAATAAAGCTTCAAATATGTACTTAAAAGTTGTGTGTAAGTTGTGTATCTCCCAGCTATGGGCTGCATGTTGCTTTGGTGAAAAGCAGATGTAAATGTGAGAAGATACGACTCTAAGACTTGGTAGCTGATCATTACGAGTCGCATGCATTCAGTCATCCTGTTTGCAACCGAGCCACAGAATAAATTATGTCTCGAGTATCTCACGTCACTGTTTAGGACATCACCTGAAATACCTTTCCCAGATGTCCCCCACTGAGACCTCCAGCAAAGCAAAGCTGGAAACATCAGCTGAACGTAAAGTGTGAAAATGAAAGTTCAGCCGGAGAAACATCACGCTTCATCAACTGCACAAAACATCAGCGGCTAGCAAACGAGCAAACGGAGACCTCGAGAATCTACCCTGGTAACTCAATCATTTCGACACAAGTTTCCTGCTCGACACCCAAATTCCAGGAAAAAAACACAAACACTCTTGTAAAGGAGATGAAATGTTTCAATAGCGTTATTTCACAATAATCGTAACCAGAATTCGCAACTGTGGTTTACGATTCATAAAGCCATAGATGACAACAGTAGAAGCAGCAGCTACAAGCGGCACACAACAGTCTAAACTCTGTGGTCGTCTCTAGTTTTCGTGCAGCATCAGAATTTGTCCGCGCCGAGAGCCGCAGCCACCTTTGGGCTTGAGGGGCTGAGTGCGAGTCCCCCTCCTGCTGCAGTACCCTTGAGAAAAGTACGTCTCCTGCTCCAGCAGAAGTTACCCAGTTGAATAAGTGTGTAAATCATCACCTTACCAGTGTAAGTTTCTTTGCAGAAAAATGTCAGCTCAATAAATATTAACATAGTGATTTTAAACAGTTGGCAGGTGGTCCTGGGTGCAAATATAGTATCTGTGCTGGATCTCCCACGAGACACTGTAGGCACAGCGCCGAGGGCCTATGAAGGAAGAGAAAAGCTTAAAAAGCAGGAAAAAAAAGGAAAAAGATTGAGACAAATTTAGTGCAACCAAAACTGGTACATTGGATTCCAAAAGCATTTCAGAATTTCTATGCATTTCAGAAAATTTCCATTCGCGTTACAACAAAGCAGCACAGCGAGGGGTTCTGTCCCTTTACATTACATGGCTGGTGAAAGAGAACAAGGATGCGAACCCTCTCCAGTCTGTGTGGAGTTTGCATGTTCTGTGTCGGCATGGATTTCCTCCCACGGTCTAAAGATGCACAGTTTAGGTGGATCAGGGATGCTAAATTGCCCTTAGTGAGTGATTCTCTGTGTGTGTGTGTGTGTGTGTGTGAGAGAGAGAGGCCACCGTGCGATGGACTGGTGTCCCACAAACAAAGCGCACCGTGTCCATCATTGGAAATCAGTTGGTCTAGAGCCCCTTCTTGCACATTTCAGGGTGAAAGAGCCCAGGAGCTGCGAACACCAAAATCTGGCCCTGAACCGTCTCATGCTGAAGCACGACATGTCCCTCACGTATGAAATATCAAGACATGTCCTTCACTGCTCGCTGTCAGACTCTTTGCAAGCCCAAGAACAGTTCATCAGATGAAACCTTTCTACCGCAGGTCCAAGGAGCCGCACATTTTCAAGCTGAACACGGAATTCAATTAACTGTTTTTGTGTCACAAAACGACATCGTACAGCGGGAAGGAGGTCGATTCTCTTTCAGGCCATTGAAAACATTCTGCTTTTAGTGAGCCGTGTCTTCAGGTTTCTTTAGGAGCACATCTACTGACAAAGGAGCCATTCTGGCCATTCAATGCTGCTGGCTCTTGCAAATAAGTCATTTCCACTAAGAATGTGCTGAAAAGTGTCGTATTCATATACGCAGCTTTTACTCGTAAAAACAACCATGTTAAGGTTTTTTCCAGGTCACAGCAAACCTGGTTTTGCACATTCACACAATATTATGTATAAAACATCAATAAAGCACCGCAATATTGAGCAATTTGTCCATTTGCAGAGATCCCGTTTTGCGTTTTTCTTTCATGATGCCCCGGCAAATTGGTCTTTTCGCGAGACAGGCAAACCAGAGGCAGCAGAAGCCAAGGAAACAGGACTCAACCTTTTTTTTTTTTTTTAAATTTTCTTTTTACACACCTTTGGTCTGGTTTGCAGCCACACGTGCACAGTTCACAGCTGCTACGGACTACGGTAATACTTTTCTCAGGCTGCCCATACCAGGCTGTATCCAGGTTACATTTAATGCACAATACTGCTGCACGACCACATAACTCTCTAACTCTGGTTCTTAAATCAGTGCATTGGCTTCCAGTTAAGTTTGGAATAGAATATAAAATGTTGCTCTTGCCCTATTAGGCAGTACTTGGCATTGCTGCTGAACATTGTCTTCATCCATTGGATGTAGATTACCTTAAAGTACCTGTGATCAATAAGATCTCAGTAGGAGGGCATTAGCTATAGAGCATCTAAATTTTGTCTCAGCCTTTAAATCCAGGCTTAAGACTTACATGTTTGCTCTGGTGTATCGGTGTATTTCATGTTTGCTGCGTTTGTTTTTCAGCATAAAACTCCCAAATTTTGTTATGTCACCAGTTACTATTCCTTTCTTTCTTGTTAGGCATTGCTTCCCCATGGCCAGACCTGAGGAGGCAAGTGCTCCTTGTTGACAGATGCTGATGACTTCTTGCCATGGTGGACGAGACATACATGTACAAAAGGAGACATCGACTCATTAACATGGCACGTAGAAACAACATTACAGCTGTAAACTGACTTAGAAGCCTTCTTTCAAAGCTAGAATGCCCAAGAGGGGTGGGCAGCCACTGGCATGTCGACTCCAGGGGTTTTTTTCTCCTTTGTCTTTTCGACAGGAATTTTTTAGTTCCTTTCCACCATGGCCAGTTGGCTTACTTAAAGCTTTGTTAATGACAGAATTATTGATGTAATTTAATATATAACCAACCTCTTATTTGTACGATGCCTCTAACCCTTTGTTCGCTACCCTGAGTCACTGTGTGAGAAAAGTGCTCTATAAAAATGTTATTGAACTGAGCTGAAGTAATTAATACTGTACACATTATAGCCAGGTGAGTAATTGAATTCAGAGTCACCCGTGAACTTTTACTTCTTATGGACACTTTTAATATCTGCGTTTAATAGATTTGCTAGTATCCCAATACTGTAAGAATCAGATTACAGAAATGAAGAACAAATCCCTGCCCATCAAATTATCCTGCTTAAAATGCAAGCAACTTTAAGCTTGATTTAAGGGAACGTGAATGGCAGTGTAGCACAGGAGAGCATGCCCTGGTGACATGTCAAAGACATTCATAATCAGCCAAAAACTGACAAGACAGCCTGCATGGCACAGAAGCGCATGCAAACTCCCCGGTGAACCCAGCTACCGCACACACTCACAATGAGCCAAACACAACACACAGGCTGCAGGAAAGCAGCTTCCACACGCTGGGGCTCCACCAGTGGCACAGAGCGTCCCGATGTGACAAAAGGGAAGCGTTGCTGCTCTCCGGAGTGAAAAAGCACTCTGAAGCGTTCACATGTTGCAAGAGTTTGGAGCCCACTTGCAAAAATAAATAGATGAAATATTTCCTTCCCTGGTCTGAAATGTTTCACATGAACAGATGTGCAACAGGTATCTGCAGTGGAAAACAAAGTATCTTAAAAACATATGAAAGGTCAACAGAGAAGAGCCCAGTGTCTCACAGTGAGATGAAAATATCAAAGTCGGTAACTTTCCACAGAAGGTCGATGTGGCTCATATCACATTGCGACTTGTATTTGGCCTTAAAAGTGGTCTCAGCTGCCGGAGGAAAAATAACATTCCTGTTTGTACATTAATGTTTCAATTATGATTAATAATGAAGAAAGCGTGCCGATGTACCGTCATCCCCCCTGCAATGGCAGAGCGATGATCAAATGTTTAATGACACGTAGCTTTCTTCCAAACAGTGAACGATGGCTTAAAACACAGGGGGGAAAGAAGAAAAAAAGAAAAAAAAAAAAAAAAAAAAAAACTATTTTTGCAACCAATCATTACACCTTTATTTTTTTTTAACTTTGTCAGGTGATTAATGTGCAACTGTGGCTCCAGCCCACATCCTGTGGATTCTTTCTATATATAGAGATTTGTTCCGCCTCCAACAACTTCATATACTCATTTTTTTTACATTAGAAAAGACTTGTAACATACCACAACTCGTTAGGTTCAGGGAATGATCGGGGGGGCAACGGCAGGTCCATTTATACCAAGTTTTATGCCTTTTCCGCAGA
The DNA here is from genome assembly GCF_900964775.1 of Scleropages formosus. Classification (NCBI taxonomy): domain Eukaryota; kingdom Metazoa; phylum Chordata; class Actinopteri; order Osteoglossiformes; family Osteoglossidae; genus Scleropages; species Scleropages formosus. The sequence goes on along the minus strand of NC_041827.1, from coordinate 23,561,779 downwards.
GCTGTTAAATAACTAGTCACATACAGAAACTGAAAAGACTCATCCTTGATGCACAAGTTACGAGCAGCGCTTACATAGAACGTCAGTCAAACTTTAACACAAAGCTCTGATTCTCTGTCAAAAACGTCCCTTCACAAAAGCTGTTCTCTCAAGTTTCTCATGATCCACTGGAAAAGGGAAAATAAGACTAAATGGAAAAAGCTGCTTTCGCTCGTCAGTCTTATTTTCACGGCTCCTATTATTGCGAATTGGCCACACCTGGTGCTCGTGTCTCCAAAAGGGCTCACTTGGCTCTGGCTCTTAGTCCAGTGGAGGGTTGGTATGGGCAGAGTCCCACCAGCGACAGTACTTTTTACAAGTAAAGTGCTTGCAATGGTGAGAGAGACTGCGTCGTTGGATGAGACACCTCAAGGAGGAAAAAAAAAAAACTTGTAATTATTTATAATTAATAATTAAGTAATTGGAAACACCCACAACTGTGTTTTCTCTAAAGCGACTTCCAGCCATTGCTACTTTTCATCTGACATCTTTATCCAGTGACTTACAGTGTTACTTACTGTATATCAAGTGTAAAAAAAAAAAAAAAACTGCTGTACCACTGAAACATATGAAAATGAGGTCTTTGATGCAGGAAAGTTTCCCTTATGCAGGATATTTCAGAAACACAACTTTGGGGGGGGGAATGTTTTTCGCTATAAATGTTCCATTTCACCCTCTTTTTAAACCCAAGCAGAGTTTTTATTTCAGCTTTTGTGTGCTGTATACACAAAAACTTGGACATATTGCTGCAGTGCTAAACAGACTGTTATTGATGTGTTGGACCACAGATGGACTGAAATTTGGTGATATTTATACATGTGCTGTTCGAAATTGTGGTGTGATAATTGGATATTTTTTACCTCTCTAGGCAGGTTTACTCTTTATTGCACATGATTGTGGGGATTTACTCACGCTGAACTCTCCTTAGTGGGAATGATTTTGTGTGTGTGTGTGTGTGTGTGTGTACATGAGAGAGAAAGAGAAAGAATGGCCTCCCTCAAGGACCCAGACCCCACTTTCTTGTACCCAGAGTTTCCAAATGGACCCTTATAAAGCTGCAGTGGAACCTACACACTAAACACTCTCCAGACATGCAGTACTATGAAGCTGCCGGGAACGAATCCTCATTTTCTGGTACAGATTTCGATACGTAAAGAAGTACAGTGTGAAAGATGGACATATTAACTCTCCGTTTGTCTGAAAACTGATGCGGTACTGGATCACACCACGACTCCGTGTCCCGCAAAGGAACCATAGGCTTTTCGTATCAATTATTTAATACTAATGCAAGATGAATTTGTGCTCCTGGCATAAAGCTGAATAAATTAGTTTTGACCAAGTAATAGAATTGACTGCAGTCCCTCAATTACTCAGTAACTCAACAGCACATTTCTCTCAGAAATCGGTGCTTTGAGTTCCACATCCAGTTTTTCTGTCGACTGGTAGGTCATCAGTTAGCACGACACCTGCGGAATTGATACTTCTGAAGAAATGTTTTATGCACCGGAATGTTATGCCTTCTTTTCATAAATTCTATATGTGTGCACGCATGCGTGCGTGAGAGAGAGCGAGAGAGAGAAAGCGCCCTTCTTTCCTTTCCCCCTCCCCACCACGGTGACTCATTCCACTACCCAGGTGCTTCTCTCATGTTTCTCAAGGCTCTCGTTCTTCCTTTATTTACTGCCTTCAGCCAGCCGAAGCTCTCCAGCTCGCTCCGGTACTGCAGCATCTCGGCAGTGACTCTACAGCAGTTCTGTGCTCTTTGAACATATAATAATTTGTGCGTCGGACACCCTGTCTTCCTGCGTTGGGGACCCAACTCTGCCAGCTGACCTCATGACCTCATGCTACTCAACAATAAAATGCCATGTGATACGACTGATATGATTCTCCTTTTGTCCGATTTCTCAGAAATCAGTTTTGCATCACAGCAACTCTGTCCGTCAAAGTCAATAATGTACTGAGCATTAAAGGGAAAAACACAGAGATGAAACAAGTAGCAGTAAAATTGTTCAGAAGAAATAAGACTCTTCTTTGGCCTCAGCTACCTTCTGCTGTAGCCCTCTGCCCGCATCGCAAATGATGAGTAGATATTGTTCCCGAAGGAAATATACACAAGGCTACGGCTGCATACATACAAGTACACACAGATCAGGTGTCCCTGATGGTGTCCCTGGACCAAGGCTGTTCAGGTCTCTTCGAAGGGCACTAGGTGGCAGAACAGCTGGTGCTCTCATCTTCTACTTGAAGGGCCTGGCTTCAAGTGGCACCTCCATCTGTGGTACATTCGAGCAAGAAAAATTGCTCCGTTAAGAAAATCCCCCAACTGCACGAATGCAATTCACTGAGCTCATGTTCTGAAGAAAAGGCTCAGCTAACGAAATAAATTTAAATACATGCGTGGAAGAAGTAACCAAAATGCAAACGAGGCAAACCCACCGTAACGGAACCCAACAGGCATGTCCACTGGAAGTGTTGAGAAGGTCTTTAAAGGGGAACATTAGAAATGTAAAATGTGTTTATCATGAACAAACGGAAGCCTTCTGGTCCCCAGCTCTCTCCCCTCACTCTTTTCCAGCAGAGCCTCACACCCCAAAGGAGCTGAACAAATGATGGCATGAGGTTCAGATCAAGCAGCACGATGCTTCAAGTCGCCGCTTCTGCACTTGGAGGCCGCAGCTCCACATTGCGCCTCCTGCTGCAATGCTGCACTCCTGATCAAAGTACTTACCCTAAACTGCTACAGTAAAATTTACCCATGTGTATAGATGGGTGAACCGCTGTAAGTTGCTTTGGAGAAAAGCATCAGCTGGTGGTAGCAATAGGAGCAAAGAGGAACTCCTGAGACATGATGGGATGTAACAGCGTACAATAAAATAGCTGCACTGTATTATTACCTCTTTGCACTGAACCGGCTGCGAACTAAAGACATTTGCGAGTGTAGAAATATTAATGACCAAACTCCTGGGTGATTCTGCATGTCAACACAGTAGAAAACTGAAAGCAATGAGTCACTTTGTCCCGGGACACAGCATCAGTGCCGAATGCAACCGCTCAGAGATGGATGAGAGAAAAAAGCAAAGTGAATGTACCAGTTTCACACAGTACCAGTGGCAGTGTTCGCCCAGCGATGTGTGTTGACCTTTGTTCCCTGGAAGCCTCATCCACTGAGCTGATGAGGAGGAACCGCTACTGGGATTCGTCCCTGTCCTCAGCACCATTTTACAACCTGTCTCATAAAAGTGATTCGGTTGTATTTAAACCACGTGCCGTTATTCTCTCTTTGTGGTCACAACATACAGCAGGCAGTCAGCAGGTGGCGTAGTGCTTAGAGCTGCCACCTTTGGACTCGAAGGATCCACGTTGAAATTCCGGTTCCTGGGATTGGGGTTATGAGGGCTTATTAAACCTTCTTACCCTTATTACCCTAACCCTAAAAATTTCCCAGCTGAGGAGATGGGTAAATCACTGTAAGTAGCTTAACGGCGTAAAATGCTTTGGAGAAAATTGTCAGTAAATGAGTAAGTGTGCATGTGACCCACTCCATACTCCAGGAGCCAAACCAAGTGGAGTGGGGAAAAGAAGGGAACGCGCTGCTGTCAAAGAGCAGCTGTGATCCAAGTGGCGGCTCTTCAAGTGTCACCGACTGCAAAGCAAAGAGCAGCGGTACAAGTGTTACCTTCTCAACATTGACTGCATTTGCACAAGGCTCATTCCATAGCTGAGTGCGTGTGCACTGCACACGAGTGTCACCTGTCAGCAAACACCTGTCTGCGGCGCAGGTCTGAGGTCCAGTAGGACTGTTGAGCTCATTTGAACGCTAACGTAGTAAAATACCTTGCTGTGCAGCGAAACTCCCTGTAATGAAGACGTCCCTGTGGCCCCCTGACACAGTCCATCCACGCGGCTCCCAACAGCAGGTGTTGCTTTCGACTCTTTTCTTTGTCTGTTTCTGCAAAAACAGAGCATTAGAATGATGTCATGATAAATGATATGGGAAAAGAGGGAAAGGACCGAGCGAGAGTGAAAATTGCAGTTTGGGGGCATTTGCTGGACAGCAGGAAAAATGCAGCGTCCTTTATTCAGTATTTTAACGTTGAGAACTAAACAGTGATTGAGACTAATCTTGGTGATTAGCACCCTTTCCATTTCCAAGGGTTCATGCAATATTTAGGGGAACATTAAGGCTCTGTCTTACAAAAGCTCGATAAAATGGCATAAGAAAAATAAGAAAAGTGAACCAATTCCCAGAGGACACAAAAAACTGGCTGTTTCCTAGGAACCCACGATTCAAGGTGTTTATCCTCAAGAAAATCACATAAACCCATAAAAATAGGATTTGGAACCGAGATGTGACCATAAGAACTGTGAGAAAGTGTTATTTATCATTATTTATTCATTTTGTTGATGCTTTTCTCCAAAGCAACTTCCAGTGCAAGGTTTGCATACCACAGTACATCCAGTCATTTACCCATTTATGCACTTCGGTCCGAGCAATTTCAGGGTAAGACCCCCGATCGAGGCCACGACAGCAGGGTTAGAGGTTGAAACCCGAGTTCGCTGACTGGAAGAAGACAACTGGACCCTCTGCGCCGCCTGCTTCTTAAGAGAATGACACACATGTAAATATTTGTGTTTCATAAAAATAAACAAACATTTTGTGTTTAGAATTGTGTAAAAACTGATAAACCTCCATGCAGCTACTGGTGTGATGTACACCGGTTCATATGGTGGAATGTGAGAAATGAACTCTACTTGAATTATCGTTAATATACAGTAAATCACTTTGTATTTTTCTCTGAGATGTACATCGCTTCGGAGGTGATGAATCAATGTAAATGTAACTGTAAACTCACCACATTATAGTAGCAACAGCACAAGTAGGAACTGCTCCCGCAAAGTGTCCAAAAACATTTACATCAGCAATGAACCAAGAACAAGTTCACTGGGTTACGTTTTCCAGTCAGTGCTCTAAAAAATGATCCAGTTTACAGTTTTGTATTAATTCCAAGTGACAAAACATCAGAAAGGTCCTTTTGAGCTCATGCGGGGCGGTGCGTAGCACGCCCGCATCGCCCTCGGCGGCTGCAGCTTGGGCGCGAGTTCGGATCCTCATTCCTGCGTGGTGCCCTTGATGAAGGTACTGACCCAGAAGTGAGAGAGAAAAAATACCCACCTGTATGAAGGGGTCACACACTTGCAAGTTTCCTGCTCTTCAAACTTTACAGTCTAAGCTGTATGTGGAAAAAAACCAGGAGCTCAGTGCATTAATAAGAGCAAGGATATGAACAGTTTACTGAGGTATAACTTTAGTAAATGCGTTCAGAGCAGGATGTGCACCACCCACAGTTCAGTGTGTCCATCTACCCAGCAGTGCTGTGAAAAGTGCTGTTTCTAGACCTGAGACCAGTAGGAGAGGTGGGGGTAAGTGAAGCTTTATAACATTTACAAGTGATGACGGGGAGCACTAATTTAGCCCTTGTTACAGCAAAGTCTGCAAGAACTTCACTTAACTGGAATCACCAGGAGAAGAGCATTTATCGGGGAGCAGCTCTTCATCTGAGCCCTGCTGAGGACCCTGAAGGATGTCAACGAGTCTCTTCCTTCCGTCTCCGTTTCTCGGCGCTCTCAATTATTCATGCCGTACAGCATATTGAGCACGTCCACCGTTCGAGTGGAAGGGCGATCTCCTCTACTCCAGCCTGGGGGTCTTCCAGGCTTCACAAAACACCTCTGAGAACCATGAGCAGGGTTTCTGACAGAGGCTTCGTTAGGACACACGTGACTGTTGAAGAGAACAGCGAGACGTAACAGTGGCAGCACTTTGCACTCACATTCACTATAGTGTACGTGGAAAAATATTGTACTTCACTTGTATTTTACTTCACTCAGGTTCAGGACAATGATTGTTTCAGTGACATTTATGCTCGTATTTTTAAAAAGTAAGGTGGGATTCAAACCTGCAGCCTTGGGGGGATCCGAAGGCAGCAGCTCTAACCACCACTCTACTAGCTATTAAAGATTTACCACGGATGGAAGAGACAAAAGCATCACTGTAATTGTTTACACAGCAAAAGGTGACAGCTTGAGAGAAATTCCAGTTTAATTTGAAGGGAGTTACTCATTGAGTAAATACTATTTCACTAGTTTAGCATCAACTGGTTTTGGGTTCTGCAATACCACACCGAGAAGGAACACTTACTGTGTTTTTACTTCTCTGAAAGTGTTGCACTCCATTTATCGTACTTCTGGAGTGCAATAAATGGCAGGACACTTTGGTCCTGCCATGGAGAGCATGTGATATTTCTATACGTTTAAGCGTGAGACATTTGCACTTATGTAGCACATTTTTCCAAAGCAACTTCCAGTGATGTTACAATGATTTACCCATTTATAGAGCTGGGTAATTCTTACAACAATTTCAAGATGAATACCACGCTCAAAGGTACTGTAGCACAGGAGGAGGTGGGATGTGGGAGGGAAGCAGCACTAAGCACTGCGCTACATGGACGCTCTGCCACATCTGGTAGCTGTTTTCTTGACTTCATTCTGGAGCCGCAGAAACAGTAAGGAAATTTGAAAAGAATATGGAGTGGAAAATTTCAATTTTACGGCAATTTAAAAATAATAATGGAGTCGATTCGGCTCATTCAGAGCCACTCCTTCTTAATACTTTTCTTTACAAATGATCAGTGAACAGGACAACAGTACCAACATGACATCCAACCACAATTGTGTGTGTGTGTGTGTGTGAGCACTTTTGCATACCCACGGGTGAAGCAGAAACAAATATAACATTAAATGGAAACAAAAATGTCATACACACATACACAGAGATGAGTAAATCCCAGTGATGAAGAGAGCTTTGTGCAACTCAGTGACTCCAGAGCGCCTCCTGCTGGCTGGGTGGTTCAGTGGTGATTCATAAAATTACTTAGGAACTGGCAAAGATGCCTCCTAATCCCCCTAATTGCTACACTTTTATTCCCCATCGGTGTCATTTCCTTGATTTGTTGAAACTTTAATTGCTGCTGGATTCATACCAACAGTCAAGAACATAAAGTATGAATCTTGTTGGCCTCTGCTCTCTGCCGGAGAGTGAACACACACTGAGACACACACTGAGAAGGGAGTTGGACTGGAATGTGCCACGAGGAGTGTGTGGCGACAAGTCCGGGAGGACCCATCGCTAGAAGGCATGTGTCACTGTCATGGCCCCCATGAGAGGTCCCTTGAAGGATCTTGTGGCCTTGAGAAGCAGGTGGAGGTGCCAGGAAACAGAGCCAAGTCGTAATTAGTGGGATTCCAAAGATTAGAAACATTACAACATCATTAACACAAATTAAATCATATTAAACTGATGTGACTAGACTTCAAGCCAACTAACCCCCCCTCCCGCCACCGCCGCCGCCGCCTTCACTCCACCTTTTCTCTTAAATGAGAGAGAAAAACTGTTTTTCTTTAGGGATTTCCTGGGTTCTTTAGAGTTCAGGCTTTTCTAGCTAAGGAAAGAGCTGCATAGGATGTGTATTTCATTAGAGGCCCCAAAGCCGTAGTTCGGCGATGATACACAAAGCAGGAACTGTGGGTTACAGGGACCCCTAGTGGTAGCAGTCCGTCAAGCACAAGTTATAAGAAGTACTGTTAAGCCTAAAAACATGTACAAGTGAAGATGATTCAGGTGGTACTTGTCACCTAATAAAATCGCTTTTAGCAAAAAAGGTTTATGTGTGTGTGTGTGTGTGTGTGTGTGTGTGAGAGAGAGAATTGCTTAATTTCTTGTATTTTTATAAGCTTCATTTCGTCCCAATATCCTTCAAGTAGGGTGAAAACTCTGTTGATCCTAAAAGGGGGTTGCAAAAAATGCAACAGTAATTTCAAATCTTGCATTTCCAGAAAAACATTTTTATGTTGTGTATCAAGAATTTGAATCAATTTGGCTTTTATTTTGCTCATTGACCAACCACTTCTCTCCATTTCTGGAAAATTCTGAATATTTTTATAAAAAAAAAAAAAAAAAAAAAAAAGATACAATCAAGGAGGAGGACACAAGTGCAATTTTAAGTTTTTATATATAAAAGTTTGCCCTATTTTAAGATTTATGATTCAAAATATACAATCAAAATAATTCAAGTATACATAGATACACAATCTGATGGTACAGCTCAGTGCCCCGGCTGCCAGTGTGCTCTGCCCAGGAGTGAAGCTCTGGGTTCTACTGAGAAACAACCTTCTTTGTCCTAGTAGGAATCTCTCCGTCAAAGCGCAAGCAAGCGTCTAGACATGTACACAACGAGGCAAAGTGAAAGTGGAAATGAAAGTGACAGTAAAAGTGAAGTGCCCTGTCCACCTGCCAGCTGTGTCCTGTCCAAGAGTCCACCGTACACCCCGCGTGTCTCTGTGTCTCCATCTCCTGTGGGTAAGGCCGTCATCTACACTCACTACAACTTGTCTGCTCCGACAGGGATCTCCTTCAAACCTCTTTATGAAAGCCATGCTTCGTGGGTGGTCTCAGCAACCCTCTGCTGACCTGGCATCTGTTGGCAGGTCATGGAGCGCTGCTGTCCTCACAGAGCGTCTCCGTCAGACTCGCCGCAGTCGGACGGCTCGTACTCATCGGTAGACTCCGTAAGCGCAGGGTACGGGAGCGGGTGGTCCAAGTTCACGTAGGTCACCTTCAGGCTGATATAGTGCTCCCCCTCCAGGTTGGACAGGATGTCCAGGATTTCTGAGACAAGCGACGCGAAAGTGGGCCTTGTGTCTGGCTCTGGGTCCCAGCACTGAAGCATAATGGCATATCTGCGGCGGGATAACATGAGAACACGCGAACATGAACATGCTGTTAAAACCCACACGTGGCCGGCTGGAAACCTGAAGTTACTCCAAGATAAGGGCTTGTTCACGTAACCTGTGGCTCTATCACCTTCACAGTCATAGCGAATGTGGACAACACTGGTGAAAAGCTGCAAAAGAAATTTGATACCAAGTGGTTGGAGGCTCAAAGCCCCCAAGAAGAAACCTGCTGTTGGTCCACCTGTCCACGAGCAACGACTGCTGCCTAGTGTAGGGGGCTGGTGGCGAGAGCAAGGTAAATATAGAGTACTTTTACATGTAATCAGCATGTTGTGAAGTGCACAAAACACATGAGCTCCTCGGCAGTTAAATGTACTCCCTTCTACCGAAATTGCTACAAACTTATCCTCCGCCCCAATGCGCTCGAGGCTCTCTTGCTTTACCGGAGAGGTCAGCTGTGAGCTCGCTGCTGCCTCTCCCTCCGCTTGACCTAAACATCGTACTCCGAATGCGAAGCCCCAAGTGTCTGAGAAAGGTGGAGACGGACGTTCGGGACTCAGTGGTCTGAATCTGCTCAAGAAGGCCAGGTGCTTCTACAGAAACTCTGAGCGGATGTGTGAGCTGCACTAACGGCACACCGTCCTTCGGCAAACCTTGAACCGTGTCTGGCTGTTTCCCTCCCGGTCTTTTCAGCAAACTTTCACTGATCTTTGTAGAAGAAAACAGAATTTTCCTGCTGGGCATTGTGCTCGTTTACACACCAAAGGCCTGGAATCATCCCATTAACATAGGCCCTCCAGGCCCAGGGCCAGTTTTATATGTAGTATATGTACTAATTACATGTATTACAAATAACTTATACATTTAAATTTTCTTTTCTTTTCTGCATAATCTGTACATATATCTATATCTAAAATAAAGACAATTTTTTGTGTGTGTGTATGTGTGTGTACTTTTATTCATTTAGAGGTGGCTGTCTCAGGGATTCTGGATTGATTCTTGCTTCAATCCCCCAAAAACCAATAAGTAAATGATGTCAGTGCGATCTTAGGAAGGACACTGACATCACAGCGCTCAGCATGACACCAGTAAAGAATGACTCCAGGCACTTTAATATGGACTCTACAGACGTGTCTTTTTATGCCACTGACTGTTCTGCTGAAACCTTTTTAATACATTCGGTATCTATAATTCTTAAAAAAGAACTTAGAATTTTGCACTACTACATTACTTATTTATTATTAGACTGAACATATCGCTGCACTTGATATATGTATATGTTGTCCTTTAAGTTGTCCCCTATGTTGTCACCGTGGTCCAGGAGAAATGCTATTTCACTCCTATGTTTGTCCTAGACATATTGTGGGAATGACAATAAAGCTGACTTTGAGTAAACATTATGGGAAAAGGTAACCCACTCACAGCAGGTCGGGGCAGTACTGCGGCTGGGGTAGCCTGCGTCCCTTCAGCAAGTAGTGGGTCATGTCGTAGGGGTCAACCTCTGGGTAAGGACTGGCCCCTCGGGTCAGCATCTCCCACATCAGGACCCCAAAGGACCACTGCAAGAGGGAAAAACAACCGCATATTTATGTTAACAGTCCTGGTTACCAACAAAGACCGGGCAGTTTCTTCTAACCATCAGCATTTCATCCAAACAGCAGCTGGATTACAGGAGTGAACTTTTGAAATGAAACAGAGGTGTCGTTAAAGGAAAGGATAGGACACCACCTACTTAGATGGAGCAATCCAGCTCCTCCCCAAATGTAGTCAATAGTTCTTCACTTTTAAGTTTTAAATTGATTATCTACTTAGATTATGTAAAAAACCAACCAACCAATGTCAACAACATGTCCCGACTGGGGTCGCGGCAAGTCGGAGCCTATCCCAGAAACACAAGGCACAAAGCTGAAGGTGGAGGGGACAGACCTTGGATGGAACGCCAGTCCATCGCAAGGCACCCCAAGCAGGACTTGAGCCCAGGACCCACCACACAGCGGCCACTGGCCGAAGCCACTGCGCCACCACAGCCCCCTACTTATATTATCTACTCAAGAATTCCATACATAAAGATTTAACTTTGTTTTGGAAAGGGTCCTGCTTAAATTCACATATATAATTTATATAGTTTAATGTGAGCAGGAATGATGCGAATAAGACAAATTTTTTGTTTGGCTGTTCCTCCTACATAGAACTCACCACATCCGACTTGGTGGTGAACTTCTGGGTTTGCAGACTCTCAATGGCCATCCACTTGACGGGCAGCTTGGCCTTCCTGTGGTCCTGGATGCTGTAGTACTCCTTGTCAAAGACATCACGTGCCATGCCGAAGTCTGCCACCTTCACCGTGTAGGACTCATCAAGCCTGCCAAAGGTGTCAACATAGCTGCAGTGATGAGAATAACTGTGAAATCTCTCCCAAATGATGACATGGTCTTCATTTAACTAAGAATTCCATGGAATGTCACACTTGCTGGTCGCCTACTTTCAAACTTATTTTCTCACTTTCTGAATAGGTGCCTGTATATCCATCCAAATATCGACATGTCATTTAACAGATTTTCCAGTCAGGGTTCCCAGAATGTTTCTGGAAAGTGGGAAGAAACCAGAGCACCCAGAGGAAACTCAAATACAGGACAGCTGGTATCTGATTTGAACCCACAACCTTAAAGCATTAAGGCAGAACTCCTGCCCGCTGAGCCGAATCCAAATCTAAACCTGAACCTTCGATGGAGTTTGTTGAAAGGGAAGCCATTGGATCTTTCATTTAAACTGCAAACCTAAAAGAGCTTATCCAGCAGCCCTATCTCTAGGATGTCTTTTGGAAAAGTAGCTGCTGCAGCACAAACAGAACATTTCAAGGAAATGGTGAAAGTAGCAATGACCAGCTAATAACTTCACTCAAGGGCACTGAATTTGCTCACTTAGACAGCACACTTTATCACAGCTTGCCCCCAGTCGCCTCCATCCATTAAAGGCACAAGGCTGGGCGAAGAAGGCGGAGCCAGGTTCGGGATGCCAAGGTGCTGACTCACATGCAGTTGCGAGCTGCCAGGTCCCTGTGCACAAACTTCTTCTGGGCCAAATACTCCATCCCCTTGGCCACTTGGAGGCCAAAGCCAATGAGATCCTTCACTGTTGGATTCTGGGAGGAAACATTAAAATGAAGAGCTGTCATGAAAAGAATGGCAGTTCTGCCTTACATTTTTGTTCGCTGCTTTTGTGTACTGAAGCACAGCTTTCTTTTACACTAACTGAAATAGTAAGTTTCATTCTCCGGTTTCAAAACAAACGCAATCATACAAGGTGAGCCAAAATCTAATGTTAAGGGTACTTGTTCCCGCAAATGATTATTATGGAAACGGGGCAGAAAAGTATCAAATTTATTTTAGGAAAGTGAAAATTATAAAAGAAATCACAATTTAAAAAAGAATTAGGTCAGAATTATATCCTACAATGATATTGACATTTAGCGGATGCTTTTCTCCAAAGCAACTTAGGAAGATTTATCCATTTATACAACAGGGTAACTTTCACCCAAGCATTACTCAAAAACACGAGAGCAATAGGTGGGATTTCAAACCAGCAACTTCCAACTCCAAAGGTTGCAGCACTAACCACTACACTATCTGCTGCCCCCAACTTCCGCATACAACGAGAAAGAGCGTTTTCAATGCAGGAGTACTAATGCAAACCAGACATCAGAGAATGATCTAGGTGAATGACAACAGAAAGCATGGACAAATTCCTTGTATGTGTGAACATACTTGGCAATAAAGCTCGTTCCAATTCTGAGATCATCAGAGAATTTGCAAACGCAATAGTTATCTGTTTAAGATGCTGTTGTGAAAAGTATGCAGCCTATTTTTCCACGATAAACTGCTCTAGGAAGTCAATTATTAAGCTGATGCATGTATTTCCTGTGGAGCGATGCGTGATGTCATTAGTTTTATGAGCACAGTGTTATCAGCCACACTGCCTCACCCTGTTTTCACAGCGGATGAAGTGACGCAGGTCTCCATGCTTCATATAAGGAAGCACCACGAGGGGGAGCCCTTCCTGGGGCAGCAGGATCCCCAGCAGGGAGAGCACGTTCGTGTGGTGGAACTCCTTCATGAGGATCCCTTCCTTGAGGAACTGCTCCACCTCCTCCACATCAGTGATCCCTGAAGCAGGGTGAGGGGTCAGTAGTACCCAACTCTTTGATCAACAGCAGTGTAAAACTCTTCACCACAGAGCAACACATTCATTCATTGTTCATCAGGTTCATTGTTCTGGAGGTCCAGAGCCAATCACAGAGACACAAGGCAAGAACCACCTATGTAACACCAACGAAATGGAGGGAATGCTATTAGGTTTATTTCTTTTCATATTCAGGGCATTGACTCTTATGCATTGAGCACCTGTGTGCTACTGTGTGCTGTGACTCTTGTAAACAGCCAGGTTTGTTGTAACCGTTGAGCTCACGAGCACACTGACCACATTATAAACATCACTTTGCCGAGATGAAAGAGCAACCATTCATTACATGTGTTCCACAGGGTCCTGCAAACAGGATCCCTTCCCAGTGCCACTCACTGTTCAGTGATTTCACTGCGCAGTGAATCTCACGATTGTTTGGATCCGTAAGATACCCGTGGTACACCGTTCCGAAGTGACCTGAAGAAGAAAAAAAGAAAAAAAAAAAGGGGTGGGGGGGGGGTCAGTGGCCCTGTCGATGCTGGAACAATGAAGGCAGCAGACAGCAGATGGCACAGTGGTTAGAGTCAACAATGAACATGGAGGTTGCAAGTTTTAGCAATGTACTTACCCTGAATTGACACAGTAAAAGTATCTAGTTATATAAATGGATAAATCATTTTCAGTATATTAACACTAAGTGTGGTTTTATTAGCACCACGTGCAGTTTTCTCCACTAAGCTGGAGAAAAGTGTGAGCTGCAAGAAGAAATGCAAATAAAATCACAGTTTTCATTAATTCACAACCTAGTTAAGAAACACATAGAAAATGAGATGCTCCCAAAGGATGTGCCAAACCATACAAGTGCAGATGACTGATGTAAACCCATGACATCCAGACACATGGTGTGAGTGTTGTGAGCCTTACCCTTCCCAATGATCTGGTCGTGCTGGACATTGAGCGTCTCGGCAGGAATTAGCACATCCTTCACCTCCTCGAGTAGCTTGGGACGGAAGCTGGAGATGGAGATCTTCTCTGCAGGCATGAGAGGCATTAGCAGGCTGTCCATGTTGCTGGCATAGGCCGGGCCAGAAAGGATGACAGTCGCACCACCACTGTTGGTGCTGGAAAGCTCTGGAGGACAGGAACACTATCAGTACAGAGGTTATAAAAGTGGACATGTAACTCACTAATTCCAGTTCCAGTCCAAGTAGCACGTTGAGTGAAGTAGAACGGCAAGGTAAGTGTCCATCTTTAATCTTTGGACAGGATACTACTTTATTAATCCCTGCAGAGAAATTCACACCCGGCAGGTCAACACAACACCTACAAGCAAACGCAGTTACACCAACATAAATAAAAAAATGACAAAAAAATATTTAAATAAACTAAATATTACAACAAAACTACACATTTTTATTTGTAATAATTTCTATTTTACTCCAATTTGATCTTTGACTTTTATTCTACCTGTATGTTGACAAGAAGACAGTTAAGTGAATTGAATTGAACTGAAGTGAATTGAATTGAATGTATCTGCCTAATTAACTCCTGTTTATTTTTTTGGGACTTGACTGAACTGGGTCAATATACAGACCTAATGAATAACAGGTCATACATGAGATAAATGAATATAATAATATGATATTAACTGTATTATAGTTGTAATACTTTTTTTGGGTCCAATTTTTGGAAAACTTAACTGGCTGATCAATTTCAATTCTATTTCAAATTCACTAGTGCTAGGATTCACCAGCTGATGGATTTAAAGCACCTCACCATGTCTATAGTCACCCACAGCAGAGGAGTCCACATTACGGCTCATTCTTCGGTGGTGGCTGCTTGAGAAATGAGACAAGTGGTTCTCTGCCATGGATGCTGGAAATTTAATAAGTGTTGAAATAATTAGCTAGAATGGAGATCAACTGCTTTCACATATTTTGTGTGGCTCAAACACAAAAGCAAAGAAAAGCAATTCTTGAGGAATACTTCTATAATTTATGACTGGCAAGATGCACAAATCATGCATCCACTCTAGACAAGATCTGGAGCAGAACATCCTAAATGTAAGGGTTCAGGAAAGAAGGAAGCAAACACACACACACACACACACACACACACACACACACACACACACACACACACACACACACCTACCTTTCTTCTTCTTCCTCCTCACATGGTTCATAATGATGAAGGCCAGCACAGCTCCAGCCACCAGCGCACACAAGATGCCCAGCACAATGCCCACTACAGAGTGGTTACTGACAATGACCACCCGGCCCATATCCATCACCTTGCCGTTGACCAAAACCTGCATTACAAGTGGATATTACAAGGCATTGAAATTTTAGCAATCAAGCATACATTTATGAGCATGTGCTGCAAGTTCTATGTATTTGTTCATCCTTATTTGTTAAGCAAGTCAGTTGCAATGTGAAGGAAAAATTTCTAACTCATGAGCCCCTCTCTTTAGGTGTCTCTTTGTTGTACATAATGGAAGTTGGGAATGAACACCTATGATAATAACAGCAATGAATGCACTGCACAAACTGAAATGTGAAGCCATTGCAAAGCCCCCCCAACAACTTGTTTCTGGTCTCTAGTTTTTCTTGAGGTGGCAGAATCTTCAGCATATAAAGATGTCAGTTGAGCATCACTACCCCTCACCTTCACAGGTAAGCCTTCGTTGGGAATGGTCAGGTTTTTAGGGATCCTGCAGGTGATTTCATTGTCCAGCACTATGGCATTGCAGTCCACCCCTCCCACCGTCATGGTGATCTTCATACAGGAACTGACTAGGTTCAGTCTCTGGTGCTGTAACAACCATTTTGTTAAAAAATAAAATAAAAAAATAAAAATGTTCATATTCTCATATACTCCAAAGCTATACTTCGTTTACTTGTATTTATAGCAAATATTACAGGTGTTACACAGTACAGAGTACACACATGTAAAGACTGACATGTGCAACACAGTAGTCCTTCAGTTATGACATATGGTGCTTACGACAACCTGGACGTATGACATCCCATTAACCTTATATTGTTTTCGGGTCCCAACATTTGATCGCAACGTCTTAGCAGCCATATTTCTTATTAGTGGCATGTCCAGCAGCGACTACATTTTGTCTACTTTAGGTTTTATTTACAATAGCTAGCACGTGAAAACGGGAGTTTTTGGGAGAATTTTCATGGAGCAGAAAAGGCAAAAGAAAAACTGAAAATTTTGTGGCATGAAAATGTAATTATAATATGCCACTGTATTTGTATTGTTGTTGTTTGATATTAGTATTAAGAATAATGTGAAATTACCAATATATACCATATATATAGTTATTTAACAAAGCCTTGCATTAACCTATATATTCTTACAAATCATGTAAGGCTTTTTGACTTACAACAAAGTCAACTCGTGACACGAGGTGCCAGAACGGAAGCCAACCGCACACCAAAGATCACCTGTACTTCTCTTAGTAAGCAGCACAGATTTGAGTTGAAAAGAGAAATATACATCTTTACGCACATGCAGTGAGACTTCATCCTCGCCAGAGGTGAGCCGCAGGATGTTGCCTTCATTTTCAAATGGAATCGGTTCTGCATATGGGTGGTAGGAGAAGCCGCGCTTCCAGAGGCCAACAGCCCCATCCATGTCAAAGGAGATCTCTCCCTCCTGCGACTCATCACGGGGGAATTTAGGAGTACAACACACCATCTCGGTTGCACTTGCCGTGCCAACGCAGTCCTGGAGCGGTGTGAAATAATGCAGTGTTAGCTGATACACACCTCTGCTTTAAACCTTCTTTAGTCCTTGAGAGGACTTTAAGTGGATATGTTAAGATCACTTGTGCAATAAATATTAAGTTCTGTTAAATTTAGAAAAATGTTTGATGGTTCTTTCAGCATACCACTGATGAAAGGAGCAAAATTGTAAAACAAAATCACGCAAGGTACACTCCCAAGCAGGGTTATATGAAACACCTGCTTAAGAAGTTCAGAGAACTTTGCTTTTTGGTGCCCAGCTGTTGATAACAGCAAACACATACAGGTGTCAGCTGCTCAGCATCAATCTAAAAAAAGGAAACGGTGAGAGCTTGGAGCAGCACTTACCCTCGACACACGGTTCAGGTTGTTCCCTCTGGGTGTAAAGTGGATTTTGGTCATGTAGACAGAATCCAGGTTCTGGCCTCTGATGGTAATTGTGGACCCTCTGCAGTTAACATATAGGGTGGAAAATTAAATTCTTTTCTCTTTGGTTAGCAAGCCTGGCGGAAAGAGCAGGTTAAACCAGACTCTTGCAGGACCATGTGACAATTTACAGCATTTCAGAGTCCATATTTTTTAATGTCAAGGCAGCTGATTAAGGTAATTTCCTTGCTCATGAACAATTAAAGATACCCTTCATCTAAATCTGTGTTGTGTGCAGTAGTCAAACAGTACAATGAATCAGTACAACAGAGGTCGTCTTCGACTTACGGCATATGTGACTTATGATGGCAGTCTCATTAACCTTACTATATAATTTCAAGTCCTGACATTTGGTCCTAACACCTGGCAATGACCCCTCTATCTGCTGCTCTACTACAACAAACAATGCAAGGAAGCATATTCATTATTGGCTCAGTGTGTCCATCTGTAATCAAATTTTATCAACAAAATTGATCTGTTTATAGAACATTACAATTATGAGTCTATTAACATTACTCTTTTTTTTTTTTTTTTTTACACAAAGGCTGACAAGTAAAAACATACGTATTCTGGGGGTGCACAAAAGAAAAAGGATATAGAAATGAAAATAAGAATAGTGCAGCATGAAAATGTAATACTGTACTGTGTATTATTCTATATTACACACACAATCTGAAACCACTTGTCCCAAGCGGGGTTGTGGCAAGCCGGAGCCTAACCCGGCAACACAGGGTGCAAGGCTGGAGGAGGAGGGGACACACCCAGCATGGGGAAACCAGTCCATTGCAAGGCAACCCAAGCAGGACTCAAACCCCAGACCCACCAGAGAGCAGGACCCGGCCAAACCCACTGCGCCCGCCTTATTCTATATTACCACAATTTAAATATGAATGTCTAAAATTAATGAAAAATACAACATAGACTCATTGTACAATGTAGCATTCATGTATGTTCATTGTTTATATATCCCTGCGGTTTACATAATATAGTCTAAGGTGGTTTGGGTTAGGGATGAGGTTAAGGTTAAGTAGGATTGTCAGAACAAAACCCCTTTATAAGTGGAGGACTATCTGAATATCCAGCTCATACACATTATTTAGCTATAGTATGACATGAGATGTTTGCAAGGGTCTATCAAAGATATTCATACACTATGCTCTTGGGGATTCACGAGCAGACATCCCACAGGGCAGATAATCGAACCTGTCAAAGCTGCAGTCCGGCAGCACCTCTGTGATCTCTGGCATCTCTTTGTAGTGGAAATCCTTCGTTGTGTGTACAGGTGAATCATCAATATACACCCTGAGCACTGCATCTTTGACCTCCGGCACACTTTTGGAGAGGCAGACTATCAAAGACATATTGCCCTTGGACAGCGACACACTGTTGGGGGTGGAGAAGAAGGATGCAACAGGTTCACCATAGGATTCAAAAGACATCTGGTTTAGGGATCACTGCTCAAAGGACATTCAGGGGAAAAAACCTTACAAACCCAGTTATCAAAGACCCCGAATGTAGCCGAATAAATTATTCTTCAGACCAACACCAACAACAGCCGGGGCACTTTTAAACTTTCAACCATATTCTATGATGTGACATACACAGTTGCACAAATAAATCCATGAGCAACAACAAAAGACAGGGTTGAACTGGTAGGCATTCAACCTTTGTATTGGACAATCCTCATCATCCAGAGTGACTCTCCTAGTCCTCCCAGCATCCAGGTGAGTACCAGTCACGTTGATGAGGGTTCCCCCATCGCGTGGTCCATAGTCTGGCTGAATCATCAGGATTTCAGGCAGCTGTTGGAACAAAGTTGGGCTGGATGAAGCCTGGGTGGGAGGATCCAAACAGACAGAAGCCTATATATGTTATAAATTATGGCTTTTTTTAATAAGCATGTAGGTTAGCAGATTTAAACAGGTCTGCCATAGAGGTGCAAGACCCAGAAAGCCAACTTTACCACAAAGGTGAATCCTCCTATTGTTGCTTCTCCATTGATGGAATACAGCCCCTCCGCCTTTCCCTCATGCACCGTAACAGTAATGCTGACAGGCCTGAAGGACACAGTCATCCCGGAGCTAATCCGACACACCAGGCTAGGGAACAGCGAAATAGTGGGCTCATCTCAACCCATTATGTTCTACGCCGATGCACCACCCTCCCCACTGCCAAAGAAAGTCACAGAATCAAGACTTTGCTTTTACTGAAAGTCCACCCCTTTACTGTAGAGTTACACAATGAATCAGTAACTGATGTTCTGCTATGTATGGAAGTGTGGGTCACTCGAATTAAGGGTGTGGTGCACCCTCTGAGTCAGTGTTTCTCATTTTTTCTGTATGGGCCTGTTTATCTACCTTACTTTACACAGACTATACCCCTGCCACTGATACTTCAATTTTTTTGGGTTTCCTCTCCTCAGCTGCCAGCTGGCTTATCCTAATAGTTACCTATAACTGCTGCTATTCTGTATTGTATCTTTGTACTGTATTCTGTACTGTATCCTAAGCTTTGTTCAGCCCTCAGTGGTGAGAACACCTTGCTGAGCACAGTGCTCTATAAAAGAAAATGGAATTGAATATCACTAACTACGAGTGCACCACTCAATGCACATGTTTCTGAGTTTTTAATACTCACTTAGCCCAACTTATCATATAGGAAATCAAAATGGAAAAGACTGCACTTGAAATTTAACAAACATGAAAGATAGTGTAAGCTGTTCCCAATTGAGTTTGTGAAAACCTGGTGCAAAAGCCTGACAAACACAGCACACCACAGGGGTGATAATGTATTCAGTCCTCACTGTGTGTTGTTGCTTTTCTCCGGCAGCACGGCACATGTATTCTTCCCCACTTTGAGACGGTGAGTTGAGGAGCTGATGGAGGGCCGCTGAGGGGAGTGAAACTCCCATCCACAGAGGGTCAGCTCTGTCTCGCCATTTAGGGGAGCTGTCTTTGGAAAGAACTGCACCAGCGACACAGCAGATGCATAAAGTTGCATAATCAGCATAAATTAGATGTTTTGCAGAGCATGTGAAAGCAACACTTGGTGTGAATGACCAATGAAGCCACACTTGGAAAAGATAAAACTGAACTGTACAGAACAAAAAGTAAAACTTCTTTACCTTGGAAGACTATGTTCTTGCAAAATGTTGTACAATATCAGCCAAAAGTTTGAGTACACTTGCTAGAAACTTTTTCTAATTTAACAAAGTTTTTCCTCCAGGTTATTAATTTGAGTTGTCCTTCACTTTGATTTTGGTTGTCCTATGAGTTCTTGCACATCTTTATGGGGAAGTGGGTTGCATAGTGGTTAAAGCTGCTCCCTTGCACTCAGGTCCAAACCCTACCCCTGCTGTCATACATACAAGCAAAGTACTTAACCAAACGTTGAGTTTAAAAGCATTAAAAAAAAAAAAAAAACCTTTAGAAAATGGTGAAGCACTGTAAGATTCTTTGGAGAAAAGCATCAACTACCCAGTAGCTTGGGAGAAACATGGCAAATAAATACCCATCTGACAGATCCTATGAAGTGGTCTGGTGGGGCTCCCACTCTTCTCCTCTGCCCTTCTCAACCGGTGTCCCACAGGGATAGGTACTGGGTCCTCTGCTCTTCTCAATCTACACATCCTCCCTTGGCTGTCATAGCCTCCCACGGATTGAGATATCACTGCTACACTGATGATTCCCAGCTCTTCCTTTCCTTTCCACCTGGAGCATCAGACATTTCCGCACACATCGCTGCCTACCTGTTGGACATCTCTGCATGGATGTCTGATCATCACCTAAAACTCAACCTCTCCAAAACAGAGATCGTGCACCTCCCAGCTGGCCTGTCTTCCTGTCATGATCTCTCGATCAAACTGGACAAAGCACTCATTTTGCCTACCTCCTCAGCTAAGAGTCTGGGAGTGACAACTGCCTCAAGACTATCTTTTTCTCAGCACACTGAGGCCACAACCCAGACCTGCAGATACATCCTGTGTAACATCCGCAGGATCCGTCCTTAGCTCACAACCGACTCCGCGCAACTACTTGTCGAGGCCATGGTGACATCCCGTATGTATACTGCAGCTCTCTCCTGTGTGGCCTTCCTGCTACTGCCATCAAACCTCTACGGCTCATACAGAACGCTGTTGCTGCTTTACGAGTCGCGTTTGACTTGCCGAAGCGTTTGACATTATCTCCACTACTCATTTGTCTGCGCTGGCTTCCCATAGCTGCCCGGATCAAATTTATGACCCTGGTTATGACCTACAAATGCATTAACAAAAACTGCTCCCAGATATCTACAAGACCTGATCATTCGTTACACCCCAACCAGACTGCTTCACTCATCTACTTCTGCCCATTTGGTGGTCCTACGTACGAAAGGTAAAGCACGGAGGTTCGCGGTTCTGGCTCCATTGTGGTAGAACAACCACCCCCAGAACTGCTGAAACTCTGTCCACATTTAAAAAGGGTTTTAAAACTCACCTCTTCCTAACTCATTTCGCCCATGATCTGTTAAGTTCATGTAAGGTATAAATGTTCATGCCTGTAAAGGTATACATGTTCATGATCATACTCAGATCAATCCTTACAGAGCCACACCTGCAATGTAACAAATGTTTATATGTATCTCAAAAAAAAAAAAAAGACTACTAGGAAGATGATTAGGAATCGGCGATATTCCGGTAAAGTTCTATGCAGCTCCTTGTGGTATGACCGTTGGTACATACAGTGAAAGAAAGAAACTAACTGTACTTAAGAACCGCACGTCTGTATCTGTGTCTCTTTCTCCTAATGTAATGCACAAATTATATTTTCTATGAGATGTACATCGCTTTGTAGAAAAGCATCTGCTAAATAATAAATGTGAATGTAATGAAATGTTAGTTTTTTGGGTTGTTATCTTGTTGAAGACTGGCCAACTAGCCACAATCACAATGCAATGATGTATGTCTGAAATACACTATGATAGTCATGCTGTTTGAGACTGCCATTGACTTGGTAAAGAAGACCAACTCTGTGACCAGCAAAGCAACCCCACCTCACCACACAGCCAACTCCATGTTGGACAGTGGAAACCACACAGGCACAACTTGTGCTCACTCTCTCTGCATCTTACAGATACTTAGCAGTTAGACCCAAATATTTTAAATTTTGACACTAATTCATAAGATTGACTTTCATTTTTCAAATGTACAGTTTATGTGATTGTTTTGCCCAGGCAAATGTGGTTTCACTGGGGCGTATTCATACTTTGGACTGATACTGAATCATGTAACATACAACCCCTATAGCTAGTATTTTATCTTTCTATAAATGCACTAATTAAAAGGATCATAAGGATGTTGTCATGACCTGTAGACACCTAAGTCTGATGAAAGAAAGAAATGATAATAGTTGCTGCATGAAGCCAACATCTTGTGTGTTTGAGACAGAAGAGTAAGTTTCCAGAAGTAGTAAACTAAACCACAAGATGAGTAAAGCTTTCTGGTGAAACTGAGGTGAATTTACATATTTTTAACACTCCATTTTCTGGAAAATTGGCAACTATATTTAAATTCTTTGCTCAAGGGTGAATCAGCAGCCTGAGGCCACTAAATGCAAATCATTAGACCATGCAAGTCATCTTTGTTACAGTGACACAGCTACAAAACAGTCTGATGTGGGGAAAATTGCTTGTGAGGGAAGGAGTATCTTGGATGTGTGCCCACCTCAGTGATGACAGGGGCACAGGACTCATTCCTCCAGCCAGCCTGGCATTCAGGTTCCCAAGTACACTGTCCTGAGCACCACCCACAGCCCATGAACTTGGGCGCCTTCAGACACATGCTGCATGTCAGAAAGTGGCGGCAGCCTGGACCTCTCTGGGGTACCAGGAACATCTGAGAAGCAAAAAAGAAAACATGATTTTGACATAAGCAGGAGACAGAAAGTATTATTCATCTTACAGGAAGTATGTATCATCATCTTACACTACCTCACATGATCCTTTCTTTACTGAGCTCTATGTGCAAATAATGCCCAAAAACTGCAAGATTCTTATGGCTGTGGAAGTGAATTCTGACACTGCTTATCAAATTAATGACTACTGGATTCATGAAGCTTGAAAAATGTTTAATTTTCAGGGGGGGGGGGAAAAAAAAAGTTTAGGCCTGTATGAAGCAAACAGAAAAGCAGAAAGTGAGAGACTTGGAGGAAAAGGACTGCCATGGTGGCCTCCGTTCCCCTCCAGTCTTCTCAAGTTTTAGTTTGAAGGTGCTCTGTTCTATGTTATCAATTACTGCTAATTGTTTCATTCAGTTACCACAAACTGTACCTTGTTCCCAACCACAAACAGGAGAGATTCTGCAGAGAAGACTGATGCGATTGGGGATACTTTCTGGTTTTCCACCAGGGAATAATTAGCAAATACGATGGGACCGGATCGTCTCAAGACAAGCTGCAAAACAATATTGAATAATCAGTCAGCGGCTTTGCCACTTAGAGATAAGATTTTGCATAAGCGTGGATAAACTGCATATGTATAGTTCTTAATTTTATTTCCTCTGATCCTTAACTGTGTTTCATTGCTCTGTTTTATATGTTCCTAGTAAACAATGTTTCCCTTTCTGCCTCAGCCAAATACACGTAGTATAAAAATATCCAAATCTGGACAAACGTACCAATGCAAAATTGCAATAACTGAGCAAAGAACCCTAATATTAGCAGAACAGAGCAAAGCCTCTGATGTTTTAAAAAAAAAAAAAAAAAAAAAAAAATCTTATCTTCCCATAGCTGCAGAATACACATCACTGCAGTTCTCATTTTCCAGGTGGGACAGATAAATGGTTTAATACCAACCAAAACTTAAATATGGTTTTGAAAATGAGAAGTAAGTAGTAAAGCATCCCTTCTCTGGACAGCAAGTAACACAGTGGTTATCAGAGCTGCCTTTTGACTCCCACCTTCTGCTACTGTACCTGCAAGTAGGGTATTTATCCAGAGTTCTTCTGGTAAGAATTACGCAGCTGAATAAATGAGTAAATCATCTAGCATATCTCTGTGTGCTGATCTGGAGAAAACTTTCAGCTAAATGAATAGATACTAAATGCAGTGGAGAATCTGCAAGCTATAACAGTCTGTTCGAACTCCTAAAGAGAGATGGGGGAACTGGTACCTGCAGCAGCCGTCCATCCGAAGTCCCAATGTGTGCAACGGTCTTGTCCTGTATGGTGGTCACCAGCAAGGAAGTGAGCAGGACATCCTGCATCTGTCTGTTGAAGAGGTCAACTCTGTAGTATGGCTTGGACACCATGGTGGGGTGGTCCCTGCAGGTAGCGCTGTTTTCCATGCTCTGACATCAACAATCAGGGATCAGATAAATCAATATAAAAACACACTGCCAATGACTTTGGGGACCCAAAAGTAAAGATGACATCTAACTGACCTTCAGTTACATTTACTCACTTAGCAGACACTTTTGTCCAAAGCAACTTACAAGGGATACTGTGTAGTGTTATTAGCCCACACCTTATTCACCAAGGTGACTACATTGCTAGATTAACCCCTTGTAAGTAGTGTCTCATCCATGCATCAGTGAAAAACACACACACACACACAGAAACAATGGGGGAACCTGAACAGCATGTCTTTGGACTGTGGGAGGAAACCCACAAAGACAGAGGGAAGACATGCAAACTCCACACAGACTGAGCAGGGATCAAACCCACGTTCTCTCACACCACCTAGGCGCTGTGAGACAGCAGCACTACTCGCTGTGCCACGGTGCCACCTGAGGTACAGGTCTGCATTATAAATTGTGAAACAACTCGGCAATGTTGTTGAGCTGCCAGTTATAAAAAGTTGTAAAATAGGAAAACCTGTGCGAATGTGCCACACGCATTAATGAACAAACAGCTTTTAAACAACACAGCTGCACGACATCAATGTATTCACCATATGGGACAGCTGGTAGTGTAGTGGTTAGAGCAACTGCCTTTGGACCCAACAATCACAGGTTTAAGCCTCACCTCCTGCTGTAGTACCCTTGAGCAAGGTACTTACCCTGAATTGCTCCAGTAAAATTACCCGGCTGTATAACTGGGTAAATAATTGTAACCTTAACATTGTAAGTCATTTTGGAGAAAAGTGCCAGCTAAGTGAATAAATGTAATGTAAATATTTCTAATCCTTCAGCAAAATATTGTGATTCTGGACAATAACATGAGTCTCAGGTCACTCTCCTTTTCAATGTTTGAATTCTGAATGAATGGTTCCTGGTAAGTACGCCTGTAGCCTGAATGTAAGTAGTGTATCTAGCACTGTAAGTCACCTTGGTGCATAAGGTGTGCGGGCTAATAACACTATATAGAGTTCACTGGAAGTCACTTTGGAGAGAAGTGTCTGCTAAAGAAATGTAAAAGTAAATGAATCAGGAAGCCCAGCTTCCTCAGACTCCCTCCAGCACCATCCAGTGCACAATCATGCTCTGTTTTCGATTTTGGCATTTAGGATTCACGCTGACATGGACACACATTGCTGCTCAAAGCTTTTTTGGGCAGGCTGTGTGCCACCTGTTTCCCATTATTACATTTTACACCTTTGACTTACAAAGGAAACAAACAATCTGTGCCTCTGCAGCCGTATGCAGCTCTGCCTGCCGGGGCCAAACATTTGATCACAAAGAAGCTGCGAAAAGGGTTGAAAATGTCAAAGTCATGGGAAAACCACAACATCTGAGTACTGCTCTTCAGCAAACCTCTAAACACCTTGGGGGATAACAGCATTTCAAGATATGTCCTTTAATAGCTTTTCCTCTAAATTCCTTCCTCTTGGCAGAGATAATAAGACACTGTACTTTACCTTTATTCTAAATGGTTCTGTGGGGGCATCCCAGAAACAACAAACTTGTGTTTGAAATATTGACAACAAACAATATTCCCTATATTGTTCTATCAGAGTACAATAATGTACCCAAGGTACAATATCACCAAGATATTAGATGCACACACTCTATTGTGGTAGGGACTCATCATCAGGACAGTGCTACACACAAACTGAGTGTGTTACACACTGTGCTAGTAGCACACACTCTCCTGTTTCTGTGAGCATCCAGCTCTCTTGTCCAGTACTGGACACTCTGACAAGATGTTACTTCACAACTGACCGCTTCCATACCTTGTGCTTGAAGGTGCGCCCAATGCCACATACACTGCCGCTGAGACGCAAGTGCTTATAACTATGAGCCATTCAAAAAAAAACAGCATCATGTGCACCATCACCCATTACAAAGATATTAATGTATGAGGAATATTTTTAGATATTGCACATATTTCACATGAAGTGTTACCCCTCCCCCTCGAGCCTTGTGCACTGTGTTGCCGGCTTAGACTCCGGTTTGCCCCGACCCTGCTCGGGACATGAGGATTCAGACTGTGTGTGTGTGTGTGTGAGTGTGTGTGAGAGAGAGAAAGATGACAGCTTGTGGAAATTCATACCCATTGCTCCACACAATGGGCAAATAAACTCGTTTTGCTTTGATAAACATGGGCAGTGCAGGTGACATGGCAACACTCAACAGTGCACTCAACCCCACACAGGTGCTTCCACGCAGTACAAGACAACTTCTGTCCATGGTTATCGGTTCAGAGCTGCCATTCAACACAACAGCAACAAAGTGAACATGGAACAAACTCTTGTGGGAACATTCAAGAAGAGGGCATAACACAAATTCTGAGACATTTAGTTGGCCTGGGAGCCTCTCCAAATTGTTGGAATATTCCAACCGCCTCCTCCCCAGTGTTGATGTTTCACATTCCAGTGACTTCAGTTTGTAGGGCCTTCTGCTTGCACAGTACACACAGTTTTTCAGTCTCAACATTTTCATGTGGGATACTTAGTATATACATCAATAGGTAGGTCCTCTCCTTATGGTGCAGCACTATATCCAGATGCTTTGCTATTACTGTGCAATCTATGACTAACATACCTTTATGAGGGAATTAAGTTTAGACTGAGAAGAAGTTTACACCTGTTTCAGCCATTGATCCCACTCAAATCAGTTTCGACGTGCTTGTCTTGAGCAAGTTTTGTCATACCTGTCAGCGTTTCAGGTCATGCAAGTTTTTTTTGCCTCAATTCTTTCCACTCAAATTTCACAGTATTCACAAAATTAAGGTGAATTTATTTTTGTTTTTTATCTTTATTTCTGGGGTTCGAGTCCCGCTTGGGGTGCCTTGCAACGGACTGGCGTCCCGTCCTGGGTGTGTCCCCTCCCCCTCCAGCCTT
Source organism: Scleropages formosus (assembly GCF_900964775.1). Taxonomy (NCBI): domain Eukaryota; kingdom Metazoa; phylum Chordata; class Actinopteri; order Osteoglossiformes; family Osteoglossidae; genus Scleropages; species Scleropages formosus. The sequence goes on along the minus strand of NC_041827.1, from coordinate 23,534,328 downwards.
ACGCCCCGTGTTGCCGGGTAGGCTCCGGTTCCCCGCGACCCCGTATGGGAGAAGCGGTTCCGAAAATGTGTGTGTGTGTGTGTGTGTGTATCTATCTTTATTTCTGTGGGGGCACGGTGGCACAGCGGGTTTGACTGGGTCCTGCTCTCCTGTGGGTTTGTGGTTCGAGTCCTGCTTGGGGTGCCTTGTGGCGGACTGGCGCCCTGTCCTGGGTGTGTCCCCTCCCCCTCTAGCCTTATGCCCTGTGTTGCCAGGTTAGGCTCAGGTTCACAGAGACCCCGCTTGGGACGAGCAGTTTCAGACAACATGCGTGTGTCTTTATTCCTTAGAATTAATGCACTTTTTTGTCTGTTTCTTAATTTTATAATGCTGCAATTGTATTATAAATATTGGTGTTCTGCAAAGAGGGCTCTGGGTCATGACACGTGTAAATTTCTACTACTTCTACTTACTGTGAAGTTGGCAGCGAATTTTGTTGGGACTCCAAAGCCTACAGAACTGCTTAATAAACTGTGGAATATTTACATTCAGATCAAACAGAGATTGATACAGTCAACGCTCATTAAAATGAGCAAAATTTAATATATAACATGAACATATGCAATAGGTGATATTTTGGGCTTAAGCATGTCGGGAAACCATATAGATATACTGTATTAACAGTAATATAAAAGTATTAGTGAATATAAAATACTGAGTTCTTCAAACAGAAACAATTTCCTTGAGTAGTGCAATTTTTTTTCTGCAAAAGATGGGTTACAAAATTATTGGCACCCCCACCATTAATATTTGGTTAAACCTCCCATACAATTAATAACAGCACTAAATGTAATGTCTTACAAGGTCAGGGAAAACAAAACTGCGAGGAGCCACCAACAGCGTCTGACACTCTGGCACCAGCAGGTATGTACTTTTATACACACTATGTACACATACAGTATAAACGCCGCACGTGTGTGTGTGTGTGTGTGTGTGTGTGTGTGTGTGTAATATATATATATACACACACACACACACACACACACACACACACACACACACACACACACACTAAATGTATGAATATAATCACTTTTTTTTTTTTTTTTAATTGGGGCATTAATCAGCTAGACCTAAGCGGTCTTGAAAAGAAAACGAAGACAACAATTAGATGGCCTGTTACAATGTTGTGGCCCATAAGCACCTGAAGGTCATTTCCACAGTCATTACACTAGAGTCCCAAATATGTCCTTGTGTACACAGAAAGGTAACAGCAAAGTGAAAATACTTTCCATTTGTCCAGTAGCAAAAGGAGGAGCCCTGCTGCAGTACAAGGTATAAAATGTGAGAAAACGAGCGGAACGGTAAGTCTCCCTGCATATCTGTCCTTGCCATCTGGGCAATAAAATAACAATAAATATAAAGAGGGGTGCAGAAAGCACTTCTGTTCCATGAGAAAGGTATCACCCTCAGGTTTGTACAGTACCGGAAAACACCGGGATGACAGCATTTTTATGCCATGTGTCTCATTAACATGAGCTTATGTATCTGCCTTCAGTTAAGCCTTTTGTTTATCATGGTGTGAAATGCATGTCTGAAGAGCTGGAGTGCAACACAGTTGTCTAGTGGAGCAAAGGCCAAACGCTGAATGTGTTCTGCTGTATCATGGTGGCTGTGACTCGTCAGATGTGATTCAAAAGAATTTCCCATTGCGGGACGAGGTCACGCATCCTCCTTCAGTGCATATTCACTGTAGGGAAGTTCTTTTCAGAAGTGCCTTTTTCCCCCTCAGTTCTCAGGAGTTCTCAGTTTCCTCTGGGTGCTCTGGTTTCCTCCCACAGTCCAAAGATGGTTTTCCAGGGGACCATGAATGGTTCTTACTGTGAGAGTGTGAGTGTGTAAGGGAAAAGCTGTGTGCATTTGCCCTATATTGGATTGACATCACATCCAGAGTGCCCTTGAATTTTTATTTAACTTAACTGAACTCAAACTCATAGATAATATTTAAACAGAAACCAAAATAGCCAAATGGCCAAACGACATCATATAGTGCCAACTAGTGTGTACCCCGCCCAGCCTTCTGGCCAGTGAGTCCAGGATAGGCTCCAGACCACCTCGACCCTCACCAGGACAACCAGTTAATAAAAATGCATGGATGAATGGATGGGATACTGACTAATTTCACAGACACACCTGTAGGAATGATTTCTAGTCACACAGAGAGCGAAGTTAATGGTGTTAACTGGACTCTGACAGTTTACTCATTGACAAATGTGGGTTGAATGGGAAACGATATCTGCAACGTTCCTGTGAGATACTGACAACGTTCATTCTGAATTCATTCCTTTCTGTGTGTTATTCTTCTACCTCGTTGTTCCATTTGTTCTTTGTCATTCCACTGAGTTATGACTCATAGCCTGGGCTACAGTCCAGCTCAGTCCAGTGGGACAACAATTACATGAAATATTAAAGCTCTACATTGTAACCATTATGCACTGTATTGACATCACTTGTGCATGTAATGAAGTAGTTTCATTATTGGGCTCTGCTGTTACCATATATTTTACTGATATAGTAACAAAGCGTGTCTAAGAGTGGTGACAGCAGGGAAGATGCTGCAGGTTCTACCCAAACAGCAACTCACCGCCAACTTCCCTTTGAACTCCCTCAAGTTCACCTTTTCACTCGCAGAGGCCGTGAGGAATCCAGAACACTTCCTGTAGAGCAACACCCTGCTGCTCTCCAATTTCGTTTATTCAGGTCTGGCCTCACAGGCTACAGGATACAGGACTCACCTCGTGAGGGCAGTTCTCGCAGGACTGAAAGTGGCAGAGCCCACGGGAGAGCTGCTCCGGGCCAGAAGTGCAGCAGGCGTCCACGCCTTTGTCGATGGCGACGTTCACGTTGTCCATGGGGAACGCGCAAAGCGCCGAGTCATGCTTAGGCTCCCCGGACTCACTGGTGACAGCAAACACGCCGAAGAGGATGTCGTCCTCCTCCTCGGTGCCCAGTTCGTCGGCCAACTCCCTGCCGGCCCTGCCAAAGTGTGCCGCCTGCAGCACGTTGTATACCGTGTCCCGGAAGACCTCGTCACTCCTCCGGCGACGCCGCCGCTTGGGCTCGAAGCGGCACTCGAGCACCACCTCACGGTAGCGCCACATCTCCCACTCGTTGCGTGGTAGCCGACCGAGACGCGTCTGCAGGGGCGAGCCGGCCTGAAACGGGTTCTCGCGCTGCACAGACAGGAAGTACACGTACTCCTGCGTGAAGAAGCTGTAGATGTAGTGGATGTGGTAGGAGGAGCGCAACTCCGGCAGCACCGTGAGCCCCCGCACATCGGCATAGAAGCCGTCCTCTGTGGCGAGCGGCCGACGCACTGATATGGACTGCCTGCCATACTTCTGAGCAATGCTGTCATTGACAGTAGCCGCCACAAAGAAGTAGACCGTCTGACCCTCCTCCACCATAGTGACTTTGGTGCCGAGCGGGCTGGCAATGCAGTCAGGACAGTAGGACGGCGAGTTGTGCTCTCTTCGGAACATGCACTTGGAAGACGAAGGCACTTCATTGGGGATGAGCTGGTGGAAGTAACACACACCATGCTGGGAGCTGCCACACGTGTACAAATACATGTAAAAGTTGTCGAGCAGCAAGACCTCATTGTCAGTGTTCTCCAGCGAGCTGATCTCCCTCTCCACGTCACACAAGCTGCAGAATGTGCAGTTTGGGCTGCCAACGGGCCCCGTGCGCAGCTCCCACACCTTAGCTAGGCTGCTGTTCACCGCCTCGATGACATTCTGGGAGGCCACGTAGACCTCATGGAAGTACAAGTTGGTCACTATGTTCTGTATGGGACCGTGCGCCTCGAAGTAGGGCAGGCTGTACTTTACGGAGAAGTCCACAACTTTAGGGGGTGTCGTGGGACAGGTGAGCAGACCAGAGGCCACGAGACTCTGCATCCAGATGCACGTCACCCACAGCAGAGCTGCACGAACCATCTCCTCTCTGGCAGCAGGAGGAGTGAAGGAGAGACGCAACTTGACAGGTTACCTGCACGTGGGCAGCTTGGCACAGGTCATTCTGAAGCTCTCTTGGAAATCTGTGTGAAATGAAAAGAACACTTATTAGCGCAACGTACAACATGCACATAATCACGTATACAGGTGCAAAGGTTAGGGAAGCAAGTTCATGCTTAAATCCCTTTTGGAGCCACTTGCAGATGTGTATGTGAATGAGGAGCCCATGTGCTTTGCTTGTTATTGATTACTCAGGTCCCCACACAAATGAAATGAACCCGCTGCACTTATTGCTTTTTTTAATGCAAAAACAGCACACATTGCGTGCATGAACAGCAGAAGGTGGTTGTGTTGCTGGTAAGTTAGTTTACTCTGGAACCATAAACCAGGCCCTCATCCTGCTCCACTGAATCCAGGTTACTAACTTTGCCGCCGAGTATCTACAACATGGCTGTGATTCACGCTGACAATGTAAGATAGGCATGCAAAGGAGTGGACAAAAATAATCATGTAATGAAGGAGATTTACTTTGAATAACAATCACATTCTCAAAAGGCAGCTGCAATGCTGAGTCATTAATTTGACTACCAATTATATGTCATGTGTAAAAGAGCTCTAAAATGACCACTTTGATAGAGCATTCAAAACAACAGGACTCAACAAACCACAGAGCTCCAGAAAGGCCAAGCAGTCGGTGGCCGAATCGCATGTGCATCGGTCACAAAAACTGCAAAAGAACAGTCTCAAAAATAATGAAAACATATGTGAAACGTAAACAAGCTGCATTAGCAAAGAGCAACAGCAGTCACGAGTCAAAGTTTACTGGCAGGGCCTAAAAACCACAAATGTACAGCAGCAAACATTAGCACAGATGTGATTCAGCAACTCTGTGACCCAGTCTCTAGAGAAACTACATGCCGGGAGCTTCACGAAGCTGGGCGCTGTGGGATTTGGAAGATAACACCCCGATACATACTGCTGAAGTAACTTAGGAGTGGATTGATGAGCACCAGGGTAGAGTGAAGGCAAAGGGAGGCCCAACTCCTTATTAGGCACTTGATATTAATTTAAGCGCAAGTAAAGCCAGGTCCCCACAAAATATAAAAAGTGAATTAGCCTTTTGCAGATAATTGTTGACGTACCTTTGTCTACTGCTACGTGTTTCCATTTCATTTCTGTATTTAGCAATGCGCGCGAAACCACTTGTCCTGACGGGGCTTGCGATGAACCAGAGCCTAACTCGGCAGCACAGGGTGCAAGGCCGGAAGGGGAGGGGACACATCCAGGACGGGACGCCAGTCCGTTGCAAGACACCCCAAGCAGGACTCGAACCCCAGACTCGCCAGAGAAGAGGACCCGGCCAAACCCACTGCACCACCACACCCCCTTTATTTAGCAATGTATTTAGCAACAACTGGTACTGATATAGGGAGTAGCAGACATTCAAAGGACATTAGTGACCAAGAGTGCAACCAGCCTCTTAGTCAAGACTTTCCATTCCAAGTTGCCCGCTGGTGAAACTATGAAAGATTAAAAATATAATTCAGTACAATTTCAGAAATGGCTGCTTTCCTGAAGGAGTATGAGTCCTGGATTTTTCTTCTCCCACTTTCAGGCATAAAGGCTGCTGAGCAGTAAGTATGTATAACTTCCACAGCAAAGTTTTCTAAACACTTCCTTTTGTACTGTGTAACATTTGATTGTACACCAATTATGTGTGCTATTTAGGTTAACTGCACCTCCTTGTTTCCTATGAAAACATGTCACTTGCTTTTAGACAGGCCAGTAAATTGTAAATGCCAGTGTTTCCATGGACATTAATTAACAGAGAATAAGAGAGACGGGCCGCCTGCGAGACCTCGGATGTCTCCACTTGGCATTCCTGTCACAGTCGTGCGTGCTTTTCACAGCAAAAGATGCACACGGACCGATGGTTTTGCAACACTTGTCTTCCATAGTTACAGATGAACTGGTCGCTCAAATACGTGCCGTGGAATTTTAATGGCTGGAGCAGGAGAATTAAGTGCCTCTGTCTATGTGTGGGAGTGCTTGTATGTGTGTGTCTGAGAGGGTAGACTGCCTTATATCCCTTATAAATTTTTTTACTCACAACTGTACCACATAGCAAAACTAAGAAAAACACATTTTTAAAATTGCAACTATTTTACTGTTTTACAAAACAAATAAGCTTTTGTTTTCAGTGGTCTCATGGAATGTGTAATATATGTATAGATATGTACAGTCACGTTATGAGGACCGTTATATGTTAACGTGTCTTTCCCCCACAGAACTGGCTCCAGCCAAGGGCTAAATGTTGAAGAAGGGCAGAAGGACATGAGTATACATATTTATAGCAACGACAGACTGCTCTATTTTTACATTCTTGGCCAATAAAACCCAGAGTCAAGCAAAAAGAGGTTTCAATTAATTCTCTACATCTTCTGGTCATGAAAGACACTTTGAAACAGTGCTTACAAGCAATAGGCAGCACAGTAACCAAGGACCTAACCTTGATCACACAACTGTACATTTGAACTCAGTAATAAAAAAAAAAAAACTCAACCTTTAGTGCCTTTGCAACTTTCCGAATGTGTCAATTGATAAAAAAGTAGGAAAATCTACAGAAACTACTTCTGTAAATATTTCAACGCAACACATTCATTTGCCATTTTCTTACAAACTGACACTGAAATGATGCATAAAAAGGGATCTGCTACAAAAAACAGACTGTGTGGGGATGGATGGATGAATGAATGGATGGTGACATCCATGTGCAAACACAAGCACTGTTCTTAACTGCTTGAAAATGTTTAATCAGAACAAATGAACCAAGGGGTAAATTACTTCCCAAAGAGGACACAGTCAAAGGGAACAAGCAGTTTTTTTCTATACCGATACCACCGTATGTTTCCAAAATCTTTTGCAAACAGGTAAGATGTACAAACCAGTGTTAAACCCCAGAAAACACAGTCAGATAAACCACCCAAACGGCCAAAGAAAAAGTCAAAAGTCATTATTCCCTGGCAACATAAAAGATGCCAGATGCGCAGCTTCACATTCATTTACAACATTTATGCCACTCGGTATGTTCACAGTATCAGCTGCAGTTCAGTACCCTGATTAAAAGTACTACAGCAAGAGTGAGATTCAAACCAGCAACCAACAAACACTAGCAGAACACTACCTGCTTTTACACGTAGTTCACAGATATTCCCATTAATGTTCACACAGCAATATGTTACACTTGACATTGATTTCAGACTCATTTTGTAGCTTTTGCAAATAAAAATGTCCCTCCCAAAATGAGTAACATGCACCAAAAGTACAGTATTTGAAGTCAGCACTGAATGTACAGATACATGATCAGTTTGGAAGCACAAAGCTTCACAAAGAAAAGTGCTACAAATTCCATAACCTATGCCCTGTAGAATGCTGTTTTTTAATTATTGAATCCCCAACCCAAAGTGAACAAGTGGTGGACAAATAGCTCAGACACATGATGGGGTGTTGAGAGCATAAGGGAGGTACAGCTGACAGTAGAGAATTTCAACAAGAAGTGTAAGAAAGTGTAGGAAATGGTGAAAAAGCAAGGGATATTTAGGGAGGAAATGAGGGGAAACACTTCTGTACAAATCTTATACACTCACTGTGACTCTGTCCGTGGATCTGGACTGGAGGAAACGAAGGCATCGTTTCAATCAATGAACCATCAATGAAAACACACACACACACACACACACACACACACACACACACACACACACACACACACACACGTGTCACGTGTAGAAAGCTATATACACGGATTGTGTCACTTGACTTTTGCAACACTGCCTCCGGATAGAAAGAAAAATAAATTTTATGGAATTATTATGTTCGAGAGAATTCAATTTTCAGCGTCGATTCACACATTTCGATTCGCACGTGTCTCAACTATTAAAGTTTAAATTATGTAAACTTGTGCTCAACTGATCGGATCCTACGCCGCCGGTGACACCCAAAGTTCTTCTTTCTTTCTGTCCATTTTTGCGTTGATTTTCACAAAGGTTTAGCGAGAAAAACAACAGATTAGTTCCACCAGTGTCACTTCACAGGGCGAAATGTCAACCAAACTGAACGGAAAATGCAATAATAAATGCACATGATAATTTCACATTAATAATGGGTGTATAAACGAGAACTTCAGTCTGGTTTAGAAGAAACCGGGCGGTTTTTCCCTAAATGTGAAAACCTGTTTTTGGAAAAGTTTAGACGGTGGTGTTTGAAAGAAGAGCTTTTTCATTCAGTCCAGGTGTGTGTGTGTGTGTAACACACATCATCACGTATACACACACACGTAGTACATACATGATACAAGTGAGTGTGTGTATTTTACGAACGAACTAACTAACTAAGCAAGCAAGCAAGCACGTACCTACCTGTACCTGTCGGCGCCCGATCAGACTCGCGGTTCGCGACTTCTTTCTTTGTCCACAACAAGAAGTTCTTTTGTTGTAACGGTTCTGGTCCATGAGCGACGCCACCTGTCGGCCAGGGGTCCCCCTGTGTCTGTCTTTCCGTCTTTAATTCCGGCAAGTTGCGCGTACAGTGAAATCCATCATCGCCTCAGTCATACGCTCCTTTCACCACCATCGGATCGGGGAGCCGAAGAACCGCAGCGCTCGCCGTCGCCGGCGTCGCGCGACTCCACCACGCTCCTCCTTCCGCGAGTCTCGTTTTCCCGCCTCACCTGGAGCTGCACGCGCTGCGCTCTGCCTCAAAGCTGCGGTTTACGCTTCCGTACACCGTTCTTACAGCGTTTACACTCGCTTTGCACACGGACGGTTCGCGGAAACCTGCTGCCGCCCTACAGAGCCCGATTGGTGGCGTCGCCTGTAGACTGTACCGAAAGATGAAGGCCGATTTAGTTTGCCTCAGTTTTTCAAGTCTGAGACACGGCCTCGTATCCCTGAAGTTTCCCCTGCGGACGAGAACGTTCCAGCGCGTTCCTCCTCGCTCTGACGTCACCGCAGCGGGGCAGCGAAGGCCCGACGGCGGGTCGTTCGGTCAGTACCTCAGAGAGCGCCTTCGTTACCGTGTTTCTGCCCACTGTTACCACCCCCCGGCGTTGGTCACACGCACCTGTGCTCGCTTGCTCGCGACACTCTTGGCCAACGCTGGCCCGTTTGCTGTGAAAACACACTAAAAGTCGATGCTGGACACTGAGTGAGTGAGTCTGAGTGAGTTCACAGTTGAGTTGTGGCTTTTTGGCCGCGCGGGCCTCCAGTGACAGCGAGCGACAGTGTGAGTGTGACACAGCGCAGCTCAAAGTGTTGAACGTCCTCGAAACGCGGCTGTCCTGATCTCAGCGTGTTTTTGGGTGCGTATTGCAATAAGGAGAGGCGTCGGTGGGGCCGGGATGAAACCCTGCACAGCCTGGACACCTGAGACGGGATTCGAACCCACAGACGTCGGCTCCAGTCCATGATTCTGGTGCCCTTCTCTGCTGAAACATTGTTGCTACCGGTTTACCGCCGTGAGTTCCTTCACCGACACTTTTCCAGTCTAGTTCTCTGTCTGTTTGCAAATTGTTAACTTAAATTCTGCATGCTTGGTATAAGTGCACATTTTATATACCGGTATATAATATAAAAATAATATAGTGCTGCTTGAAAGTATGTGAACCCTATAGTGATTGTGATTATTCTTTTATAAATCTCATAAAATGAATAAAAGATTCTAACATATTCTTTACACTCCTCACTCTACTTACCCACTTGATTTAACCAATGCAACTTGGGCTTCACTTATTTTTGCACCTGCACCTATTGCATTTTTACAACACGCTTGATTTCCTCTAAAGCAACATATAGAATTGGTCATGACACACTTGTTATATCACAAGAAAGACTGATTCTCCTTACAAAATAATTTTGTGGTAAAACTAAGGGTCACACAGGGCTCGCATACTTTCAAACAGCACTCCCTGTGTGTGTGTGTGTGTGTCCGAGTCATGCAGGTGTAATGTTGTAAGCGGTCGTTCACTTCCACTTTTTGGTCTCCTTTCCCTGTACTGCTGCTAGAATCAGAGTATCGCTCCTGTTCACACCTGTATCCTCTATCATTTTATGGTGAAAAGAATTTTATAAAGAACATTTGGGTTCAGGCCACACACCTTGCTACTGTTGTGGTTCACTTGAACCGTACTTACCAACAAATTTCCTCCAGTTAAATACCCAGCTGCATCAGTGGATCGAGTACAGTTTTTCTCTTTGGATAAGAGACAGTTAAATAATAAAATTAGTAGTACTGTAGTAAGAGGTAGTAACTTTTCTGACACTGACTGTGTACCCAGCTAAATGCGAACTCATATCGTCAACTGTTTTATATGACACAGTTTCTTAAAGTACATTTTAAAATGTTTCCAACTGTGATTGTTAATTGAATGAAAAACAGGACAGTTATCACTGAAAGCAAAGTGTCCAGCGTGTAGGATTTCGCTTGAAGATTGACCCGTGCCTGGCTAATAAGTAATGGTACAGCTGTACAGGAGATTAACAAATCAAAGGAGGCGTACCTTTACATACAAAGCATTTAAAACACAACTTACAATAGACAAGTACACTGTATATAGTATTTATTTTGATACAAATTAAAGGGAGTGAAAAGAATCACTAATAATTCAGTTCTTTTTCATTTAACATGAATATTAAAAGAATTGATGTATTAAGTCCTCATACATACTGTCTTTGCAGGGGGTCTGCTTTCATTTACATGTGATATGAGACAATCAGCTGTTTATCTTCGACTGCTCTCCAATTCCAAAACAAGTAGCACACCATGTGCAACACAGTAAATTAACGCACCAAGACCTCTATTTGCTAATAAAAGCAAACAAAGAAAAATCACTTCTTTTCAGTTACCCTTGCCCTTTATAATTAATAGTAATTTATGGTGAAAGCAAATTAATGCTACGAACATGTCAATTTGAAATTAATTGAGCCAAGTAGCTGATTGGTGCAAACAGTAAAAAAAAAAAAAAAAAAAAAGTGTTCATCATAAGTATAAGAAGGTATTAGGTCACAAAAGAAATACAGGTGCGCAAAGTTTTGAAAGGTAATACCGAACTCCTGCAGCATGATGGAAGAAAGAGAGGTACTGTACAAGCACAGAGAATCACCACATACACCACAGGAATTAAAGATAATTGGCCCCTTCATCCTTAAAGAAAAAAAATGTAATGTTATATATAACACACACAGACATATTTCAAACAAGTTTAAAAAAAAAGAAATTCCACATGTACAGTTATACTATGAAGATGGACACCAAAATGGGAGCAAATTCCATGTTAGGTTGCCTTCAACATTAACTTTCATTTGGTTATTTCAAACCTGCCCTCAGTTGTACAGGATTTGCAGAGCTGTTTGAAATTGTGAGGCACTAAAAGTTTTTTGGTTCCTTTCAAAAAAAGTAAAATAAATTAATTTGATATGTTAGGACAGCAAACCAGTACAGTGAAAGGTCAGTTATATAAAAACAAAATTTGTTCAACAATTCAGGCATTTTAAGAACTTCCACAATTTTTTACCAGTGTTATCACTGCCATCTTCAGTTGAAATGCACAGCAGTCTGCAACCACAACCAAAACAATACCAAAGCTCTTTTGCGATAGACAATCATGCGCCCTTCCTCCACTTATGGCTTCAGTGGTGTGTCCAGTGTGTACCCATCAGTACACAGTACGATCATTCATAGAAGCCTACAGCTTCATCGCTGATACATGATGACTGCTGAAGCTCAGGTAATATCAGAGTAGCTGTGACCAGGCTGAAATAGAGCACAAACTGCACTATAACTGCACCCACCACTTTAAAAAGACAGGAGCAGCTATGGGGTGTGACTAAAGAAGTGTGCAGAACCACACGTGACACCCCAAAGCTAACATTGTACCTCCGCTCTGGTATTCCAAAGCGCGCCACTGAGTTTAGCTGTGGCACGAGTTAGAACAAGAATGACAACAGGGTTTGCCACGGCCTGGGCTTCTTCCCTTTACAGGGGCTCAGTAGGTCTGTGGGCTGAGGATGAAGAGGCGGTCCTCCTCCTTCCTGATCCACTTGAGCAGCTTGTTGATAGCAGATACCGCCAACGCCTTCGTCCCCAGGGGACTGAAACAGAGGTAGAGCTCAAAGCCACTTGTCACCTGAGGAACAGGGAGGGAGTGTGTGACTAATCCTTGGCTCGTCTGTTACAATTCTATACTCTTCATGTATTTACATATTAATGTGTTTATGGAATCCAGGGGTTGCTCATTAAAAACTGCAAAAAAATGTCTGTGATTTACATTAATTCATTTAGCTGACACTTTTCTCCAAAGTGGCTTCCAATGCTGATCTTCTATTTACCCATTTTTAATGCTGGGTAGTTTTACTGGAGCACTTTAAAGTCAGGACCTTGTACAAGGGTACTACAGATCGGGGTGGGAATCGAACCTGCAACCTTTGAGTCCAAAGACAGCAGCTCCAACTATTACAATACCAGCTGTCCCCATGGCATATGGAGATACTTAATTAGGAAATTGTGCAGGAAACCTTTTCTGGAATACATGGCTCCATTTGAAAGTTTACTTAATTTGGTTTTTCAAATTATTTTATTTTAGCCCTTACATAATCAATTAATTTTGTTTTTATAAAAAGTGCTCTACTAAGAAGAATTATGCACAGCACTGAACTAGAGACACAAGCAAAGAAAGAAAACAGAATCAAGCAAACTGGTTTACCAGCAGTGTGTTAAGGCAACTGAAGAGACAAAAACAAAAAAAATCTCAACTTGAACAATGGGAGAAAAATAAACCTGTAGAAGTCCAGCTACCAGCGGCTGCCCATCTCTCTACAGGAAGTGATGAGCATGGACTCACCCAGGCCAGCAGATTCTCCGACTCGCCGCAACAGTAAATGAACCGCAGAGGACGGGTTGGGTGATGTATGCGACTGTGCAGGTACTGGTAGAGCTCCATGATCCTTTCCTGCTCCTCTTCAGACTGGTATGGCACTGGGAACTCCGGGCTGCCAAAACAAGTTGGGGGGTGGGGTAATGGTGAAAGGCAAGAAATGATGAAAGTGACTAAAAACCACAACTCCAAATAGAGACACACACACACATTTTCAGAACCGCTTGTCCCACATGGGGTCGCGGGGAGCCGAAGCCTAACCCGGCAGCACAGGACGTAAGGCTGGAGGGGGAGGGGACACACCCAGGACAGGGTGCCAGTCCATCGCAAGGCACCCTAAGCGGGACTCGAACCCCAGACCCACCAGAGAGCAGGACCCGGTCCAGCCCACTGCGCCACCCCGGCCAACTCCAAATAAATAAATAAAACTCCATATCATTACACTGATAACATGTAATATCCACACAGACTCAATTCACACAGCTGTGTGTTTTCTTGCAGAGATTCATCTTACGTTTATTTATTTAGTTGATGCTCCAAAGCAACTTACAGTGTTAAGCTACTTACAATTATTTACCCATTTATACAGCTGGGTAATGTCACTGGAGCAATTTAGGGTACCTTACTCAAGGATACTATAGCTAGCGGTGGGATTCAAACCTCAAACCTTAGGGTCCAAAGACAGCAGCTCTAACTACTATGCTAATTGCTCCATTTAGGGAACAGCTGCTGAAACAGCGAGACTGAACCCCATTATGCTGAACAGAGTTGCTCCCATGGAGAGTGCTGCCAGATGGTCCCATTTATTAATGTGCAAAAACAACAACTGTGCAAAAATTGGAACTTTTCAAAATGTTTCTGGACAAATGGAAATAAAAAGCTTAATAGTTTAAAATGATTCTATATAGCTATGGATTCATGTAGTCTGCACATGTTTGGGAAAGGGTTAGAAGAGGTCTGGAGGCACCGAGGACAAGGTCAAGTCCAATCCGTTTTGCTCAACAAATGACGTTTCAAAGAAGACCATCAAGTTGTCAACATGATATATTTTTTCCTTTAACAGTGCAGAAAAAGCACAGGAGGTGCAAAACTAAAAAGAAAGCTTAATTTTTTTTTTACCTTTTTGAAGTACGATAATTTTTTTCTTTCAGTTTTTCATAACGGGATTTCCTTGCGTGGAATCCGTCACTCTGCATTTCCGTCCACCCATCCATTGTCAACAACCACTTATCCTGAGCGGGGTCAAGACGAGCCGGAGCCTTACCCAGCAACACAGGTCGCAAGGCCAAAGAGGGAGGGGATACACACAGGACGGGATGCCAGTCCATCGCGAGGCACCCCAAGCAGGGCTCGAACCCCAGACCCACCACACAGCGGGCACCGGCTGAACCTGCTGTGCCACCACGACCCCCCACTCTGCATTTGTTCTCTATAATTTGAATGCCTTCATACTTTATATAATATCCTCCTAAATGTCGATTAAGCTAAATCACCCTGTTAAGAACAAAATAATGATAAAATAATGAAAACAGTGCAAAAAACTACTGTACATTTGCAAAAATACTGAGTCCAAATGCTGTAAAAGAAGCTGTGAAGACCTGTGCGCAAGTGCTCCTGCTTGTCGCCATCACGCTTACCTGGTGTAGAGCCCCGAGCTCTTGGACTTGTACAGAAAGTGTCGGAGTTCTGGAATGCCAACCTGGGACACAGAGTAACTGGGGTTCTTCAGCGCCTCCTGCAGGGCTTGATAGGCAGTGCGCCGGCGCAGGCGTTCCAGGAAGCGGTGCTTGCAGTCGGACAGGTTGAAGAAGTCCTCGCGATCAGTGGAGACCAGGATGAGGCAGAGGTCAGTGCCAGGCTCCAGGTAGGAGATGTGTGCATGGAAGAAGCCGGCGGTGTTGAACTTAGGCAGACAGATGGGCGTCCAGCCCTCACCCTCACGGAACGAGGACGAGGAGCCCACCAGGTTGAAGAGGAGGTGCAGGTCCATGTGGTGCAGGTACTGGTCCTTCTTGCGTACCAGTGTAACCAGGTGGCTGCCTGCCAGCAGGATGGAGAAGACCAGGTTCTTGGCCTTGGCGGCCTGCAAGCTGGAGGAGATGACATCCCGGACTGAGCTGGACAGCGGCAGACAGGTGACCGCGCTTAGCAGGAGGCCCGGGTCGCGGTCCAGGAGCTTGAGCAGGTTGTCGGTGAGGTGCTCGGACCCAGCGAGTAGCCGGCGCAGGTCGTAGTTCTGCTTGTGCTGGAAGATGTGGTTGAGCTGTGTCAAGGTCAGCAGGCTGATGATCTGGTAGTAGATGTAGTGGAGTTCACGTGACAGATCCCTCTCAGACTGAAGGGTCTGGGCCACACCCACCAGGACCAAAGGACTCTTGCGCAAGAACACCACTTTGTAGCCATCTGGAAGAATTCCACAAACACGTTAAATAAAACAACAGAAACGGAAGCGGCTCCCTTAGCTGACACATTTCTTATTTCCAAATGAACTTGCAATGTTTTGCCCATTAATAAGGCTGAGTAATTTTTACTTCATCAGTTCAGGGTAAGCAACTATGGTTCAAGGGTACCACACTAGGAGGTGGGATTCAAACCAGAGTCCTTCAAGTCCAAATCAGCAGCTCTAACCACAATGCAAAATGTGCTGCTGATACAAGCAAATGAATACAATACAGTTGCTTTGTAATTATATTACTGATTTCCTCCATCACATACATGGTACTGTACTAAATTCTTTTAACATGACCCCACCCCATGCCAGGTTCTAAATCTCACCTGGAGTTCCTGCCTCACCTGCGTGGATTGACCGGATGATGTTCTTCTCCGCCTCCACGAAGGAGACGAGTGCCATCATGACACCCATGGTGCTGGACAGGGCTTCCTCTGTGCCATAGCGGGAGTAGATGGGCTTCCCCGCCTCGCTCAGTACAAACACGTGCTTCCGGTGGCGGCGCCACGCTTCGCTGGTCACGTCCTCCTCTTTGGCCCTGCTGCCCGGGTGCGACTCCTTCTCCTCCACTTGTTCCTCCTCACTCGGCAAACCCTGAGCTCCTTCGTCTGCCGGCTCCCCGAGCCTCGACGTGTTCTCTGACCCAGCAGCCTCTGCCCGGGTGTCATCGCCATCGGCCGTCAGGTCCTCAAACGACTGCGCGTGGACAAACATGTGGCTGTCTTGTCCAGCGCCTGTAACAAAAGTTGTCCACCACTCAGTCTGAGTTCAAATGCCAAATTGCCATTTTCCACCAAACTGCAAGGGCCACAAAGCAGCTCATTTACATTTACATGTATTCATTTAGCAGGCACTTTTCTCCAAATTGATGAACATCACAGAAAATACTATGTGTGCATTACATTAGCAGGAAGAGAGACATATATGCAGATGTGTGATTCTTAAGGCTCATTTCAAGAAAACCTACATTTAATCACATCTGCTAGTTATGTGTGACACATCTGCAATATGTTCTCTGCTCACAAGAATTTTTCACTCTCAGAATCAAAAGGAACATCACAAGCAACAACATGTGACAAACTGGGTGCGTGTTGAAAATGGGTAGCAATGAATGGGAAAAGGCATTTTCACAATTATGACACACTTGTGGGGATGAAGATCTGGTCCTTTATGAAGAACTTTTTTCTCTGAAATGTTCCAGCGTTTGATAGCAGAAGCACTGTCTAACTTTCATGGTTAAAAACACAAAGTTGAATTGCACGGGAAAATCTCTTTTCCAGAACATCCTAGAGTGTCCAGTTAGAATCTTATTCATGTTTTGCAGCTCAGCCACCATGATAATCGTTTCATGGCCAGCGCATTACTTTTCACGTCTAATGGTCGTACACTCACTGTACATCACTTTCAACAATTCTTTGTGCCTCTTTAATACACAAGCATGAGAGTCTCATTCATCTCCATAAATATTTCTGTTGCTGGGAAACTCCAGCTGCAGCTGTGCCTTGTGACTGTCATTCCAAAAGAAAGCAGCAGGACGCCTCAGCAACACACACTTGGGGAGGGGCAGCAGTGGTGTAGAACTACAGCTCATAACTGCAGTTGTCCCCTGACTTCAAAACTTAACTGGGACCCAAAGGTGGCTTTCTCACTTGAAAAGACAGATGGATGGATTGGATGCATTGGATGGACTGGGTGGATTACATTCAGTTACCTGCATCAGGTAGCACAGGGGTTAGAGATGGCACCATTGAACCTGGAGGACACATGTTTGAATCCCATCTGCTGCTGTAATCACAAGTTCATCAGGGTACTTACCCTAAATGGTTTCAGTAAAAACTACCCAGCTGTATAAATGGGTAAATCGTTGTTAAAGGAATTCAGGTAATTTAGAAAATAGCAATTAAAACAGAGCCTCCACTGATCTCCCCGGGGCTTCTTCACATGTCCCGTACTGCCTTTTGCATGTCTAGGAAAGGGTGTCGCCGGCCTTAGAGACTTGAGTCTTATCACTACGGCAGTAAAAGTCCTACTTGAAACTCACCCAGAGCAAAGGTGACCTTAAACACACAATAAAACAGCAGCACCACATCAATATCAACTTTGGTTATGCAGCGCATGCCCTAACACAAAACGGATATTTTTTATAAATGGCAGTCAAAGTCCAACTGTAACAGCATATACATTTACAACAGTAATATTTCTCACACACGATAAACAGAAAATGTGGCCAGTTTCCCTGTGCTGTCACAAAGAGTGTTTCATTACAGTTATTGATCAGTACACACCGAAGAGCCACCAGCAGCCAGAGTCACACGTCACTATTAGTACTACAGCATCTCGCAGCCATCTTTAGATAACAG
The DNA here is from genome assembly GCF_900964775.1 of Scleropages formosus. Lineage (NCBI taxonomy): Eukaryota > Metazoa > Chordata > Actinopteri > Osteoglossiformes > Osteoglossidae > Scleropages > Scleropages formosus. The sequence goes on along the minus strand of NC_041827.1, from coordinate 23,516,595 downwards.
CGTACAATTTTTACTTTTTTTTTCCTTAAATTAAATTATCATTGAGGGGGGCACGGTGGTGCAGTGGGTTGGACCTCATCCTGCTCTCCGGTGGGTCTGGGGTTCGAGTCCCACTTGGGGTGCCTTGTGACGGACTGGCGTCCCGTCCTGGGTGTGTCCCCTCCCCCTCCAGCATTACACCGTGTTAGGCTCCGGCTCCCTGCAACCCTGTATGGGACAAGCGGTTCAGACGATTGTGTGTGTGTGTGTGTGTGTGTGTAAATTATCATTTGAAAATGTTGCAGAAACTGCATGGCAGCCATCTGCCCCGTGTCCTCGCTCTCTTATGGAGTATAGCGAACATACACCATTGATTTTTATTGTCTGTTATGTTCAAAATATGAGAACAGAAGCCTTTCTGAACAGTGTTCTGTGACCAGTATTAGTGCTTCCACCTAGTTGTTTCACCATTGATACTTTCTGTTCTACTTCATATCAAAGTAGCAGTTTTCCAAGCAAGAACATTCCTCCTCCACGTGTGATGATTACACAACCAATCATCCGGAAACTCAGTTAGAAAAATTTCAGTTGGTCATTTTTGATGCTCATATTTATCAGTGGGTGAAAATTTATTCACCTGGGATATTATATTATTCCTAAGCACACTAGGTCAGTCTATTCAAGTCTAGTTCGCACTAGTTCTGTTTACTCAAGTTAGTCAGGAACTTGCAACACGTGAAGCACAACCCCAGCACCTTTCGCTTCTCTGGATGAGCAGCTTGTGTAACAACAAGGAATGGAGAAGGACAGCTCCCCCCATGAGGAAACATCTCACAAGTCTGAACAGGATCTGGGATAATAGGAAGAGATATGCTTTACATTTGTCATCAGGCTTCTGCATGAAACAAACGCTTTTTCTAAGTACAGAAGGGCCCTCATTTTAGATACATACACACACATAGATATCTATCGATTATTAGTAACTGCTTCTTCAAAGGAGGGTTTCCAGTTTATCTGGGAAGCATAGCTTGTGAGACATGGTACAACCTGGACAGACTGCCAGTCTATCGCAGGACACACACTCATTCACACACACACGTACACTCAAAGGGCATTTCAGAGCCACCAGTTCACTTGAAAAACACATCTGAGGACTGCGTGAGGAACCTAGAGCACTTGGAGGAATCCCACAGCAATATGGTGTGAACATGCAAAGTTCAAACAAACTGAACTGGATTTGTCCCCAACACACACACAGCTATATTTAATATATACTGTGTATATATACACACACGTACGCACACACACCATTTGTTCCATTCAAAGGTTTAGCACATTTGCTGGAAACAATTTTTTTCACAAGGCCTTTGGTTAACAAGTTTGATCAGTAAATGAGCTGCCATGTCATCCCAGCTGTTCTGCTGCACTTCCCCAAGACGTAGGACACTTGTGGGTTGCTTTGATTTCACCCTTCTGTCCAGTCCATCCCGTACAAGTACTGGCCAAATGCAGCCAAAGTTTCCACTGGTATTCTATAAAACATATCTAAATGTGTGTATATATAGTATTACTGTAGAGCTTAACATGTTGTTAGAGTGAACACTATTTCAACTATGGATGCACCTCCACCATCCTACTGATAATGCATCTGGGTCTTGAACCCCATCCAAAACCTTAAGTGTCCTTCAGCGCAGTGGACAGCATCACTACCAATGTTTATTTTCACCCCGGTGATGTGACAAAAGAGCACCTGAGACACCTTTCCACCCAAGAAGTGGTGACATGCATCGCAGGGAAGTGCAGGTGCAGTACTGTACCTGGTTCTGTCCCCTCCACCAGTCCTGGAGTGGGGCTGTCACACCTGTCCTGGCGCAAGCGCTCCACTGGGGCCAGGCTGCCATTCGCGGTCTCCCACGGAACGGCTTTGTTGTGCACATCAGCTGCCATCGCTGTAACCGGCTCCAAACGCCTGCAAACACATGGCCGCGTTCACCGTGAGGCCATGAAAGACACTTCTTGTATCGTCGTTTATCACACTTATTAATAGAGCTGATGAAGCACTTTTGTCTGGAACATCCTACCGTACTTTCACTGTAAAAGTCTCTTTAAAACATGTCATATTGACGCACTCTGCAGTATTCCACTTTTACACTGCAATTTCTCCTACAGACTGATATGTGCAGTGACACAATGCACCAATAACTGTGACTTCTTGTGCGAAACTACAATATATGAAGCAGCTCAACTGTGCAGCAGCACACCACTTTTTTTTTTTTAAAAAAAAACCTGTTTTATCAGGTATCCAGACTCCAGAGGGGAAAAAGAGTCACTGGGCCCAGTAGCCAGGATGGGGGGAGTGAGTGATGGGGGGGGGGGGGGCACACCCGAATTCAGCCTGGACTCCTCACATTCAGGGAAAGGTCACTGTGACTTCACATGCAGCAAATTCATGTTTGAGACAGAGAGTAAGGGCTTCCCAGTGTGGGTCTCTCCGGGAGCCACTGGGACTCGGGGGGAATCCCGGAATGTCAGTCAGTGAGTGTAACACTCTTGAGTGTTCGCTAGTTTAGGTTTAGCGCAGCGCGAGGCCGGGCAGCATGCCATGCCATGCCATGCGCGGAGGGACGCCGCACTTATATTTTAAAAGAGTGCTGAACTGCGCCAAACTGAAAGGTGCGATCGACACTGCGCTGTGTCAGAAAAGGAAAAGAAACGCACAAACCTCTCAGTGATCCACGACACAGTGCATGATCTCCTTGCGCTCGCTCGCTCGCTCTCGCTGTGAAAGGAACTCGGGATCGGGATCTGTCACAGAGGTCGCGGCTGCCACATGCGGGACGCGCGGCATTGTGGGAAATGAAGTCCGCTTCCTTCTGTCTGTCTGCACACACTTATATTAGCCGTTTTTTCCATTTGTTATTTTATTCAGCATTTAGTTGACTCCTTTTTCCAATGTGACTTAAACGACATCTTTCTGACGCCTTCCCCCTGGGAGATTCTAATATTGTTTTTGTACTGAACCTATTGTTCACCTGTAGTTTACCCTTAAATGTCACCTTAATGACGTAACATTTTAACTAAATGTATTATCTGTAAACTAAAACACCAGACAGTGCCCTCAAGCGCGAGGAACTTCGTATTTTTCAATTAATGTATCATGTATGTAATAATTATGGATAAGCCGTGTCAGAGCCGAGAGCAGACACAAGACAAGAGTTTCCTCAAATAGAAAGAAGGATATGCCTACGAATTAAAAACAAAAGTCTGTCCACCCAACTAAACTGGGCAGTCACGGCTCACTCGTAGGCTGTAGCTCGGCAAGTAATGGAGGAGGGGAAAAATTAATTTGGAACACTGATGCAGGAGTAAGTACATCCTTCTATCACTGAAATGTTAAATTTCGCCACCTGTCAGTACTCTCGTACTTTTCTTCAAGCTACGTGCATTTGGCATGTTTTGGATGCACATAAACATAAATTAATCTACTAAATACAGCTGTACTGAAGACTTAGAACACACAAAGTAAAAGTCCACTCTTCTCTACTAACTGCTGCTGTTGAAAGCGGTCTCAAGATGCAAGGTAAAATGTCTATGTCCCATATGAAATAAAGCTAATGCCAGTATCAAAAATAAAAACGCTTTCACTAGAATATTACAAGAAGCTCATTCTTGCAAATTTTTCGTTTAAGCGTCAAATTCGAGAACAAGGCAAGGCGTTCGTAACTCCACAATTACTACTGCTGAACGTGGACCACTCCACAAGTAAACCAACTCCCTATTAGGTTAAAGCGAATTCCTCGATGAGTAAAACAACTTCCCATTGGTTGTCCTGTTCACGGCGGGCGAGAGGTGATGACGCAGGAGCAGGAGGAGCCAACGCTGCGTTTGAACTGAGCGCGCCGCGGAGTCCGGCCCGGGTCGCCAGGAAACCTTAGTTAGTGTTTTAGAAACGTTTTAATTGCGCGTCTGGAAATAGCAGCATTTGTTAGAACTTTTATTTACTGTTCATCAAGCCAAAGAAGTAACTGCTTTGTAAATTGGCATCGTTGTGGTGGATTGAGATTATACGGTGTTGCAAATTTCCGTACTTGATTGATAACCATCATCATGATGATGTTCCTTCAGTAATAATTGGAAGGTGGGAATTTTTCTTGTGCGATGTGTCGTGATGCTCGTTTACTGTATGATCGTCCTCAAAAGGTGTAATTATTGATCCACTGATCATTTGATTTGGTCGGTCTCATCGTCGTCACGATCGTGTCCACTCATCATCATGACACAGTTTTATCGTGACGAAGCTTAAAGTTTCCGCTTCCGAAACGATCGGATCCGACCAGCTTCTTTTGGGAAGTTTGTGGGGAGAAACATCGAATCGAGGAGGAGTGTTTCTATTATTTTTTTCTAACATCTCTATACATTCTATCTTCATCTTTGTTTACTTTCTCTTACTTAAGTTAAGAGGTTTGGAGGTGTTCGGGTTAGAATTGCTCAGAGTGAGTGAGTGAGTGAGCGAGCGAGCGAATGTCCCAGTTGTCGGAGTTAAACTCACGTTTGGGTTTACTTGTCTTTGTTTGACAGGCTGGGCTGCAGAATGCCGATCCGAGCTTACTGCACAATCTGTTCGGATTTCTTCGATCACTGTAAAGATGTGGCGGCGATCCACTGTGGCCACACCTTCCACCATGAATGGTGAGATTTTTCTGCCGCGTTTCAAGACGTGCAAAACTCATAACTGTTCATGGGGAAACTCAACTGTTACAGGTTTTCAGATGCTAAATATCTGAGGGTTACTTTTCACTTTATGCTCTGTGTCAACAACATCATGTTCGCGAGAATCGCGTGGCCCCTACAGTCACACACAGTGATCAGAGAAAGAAACGTCACGTGGACGACGTGTGGATCTTCGCTGTGGATCTTCGCTGTGGATCATCATCTTCTGCACTCGGCGCTTTCGCGGGACAGCGCGGATCGTAATTGTGGACGCGGCACATTGACATTTGAGTCTGTGTGGCGTGGTGGTTGTTGATCACTTGCTTTCTCTCAGTCTTCTCCAGTGGTTCCAGACAGCTCCCAGTAAGACCTGTCCACAGTGTCGGAAACAGGTTTGTGACGTCGTCTTTCCTGCACGTGAGGGGAAAATGAGCAGAGAAGTGCAGGGAAGTGCATTGATTGAGCTGTGCAGAATTGACAATAGCTGTGTTGTGATGATGACCAATGACTGATGGCAGGCGCCTCACAGGTCAGCACCAGGCACATCATCAGCAAGCTCTTCTTCGATGTGGGAGGGGAGGAGCACAGTTCTCCTGTGGATCCAGAGAGTTTGCAGGTGAGGTGTCCTCTCATTCGCAATCTGCTGGACTCATATTCGCCCGACCTCGCAGGATAAAGTTTGACACGTGCTGCTCCGTTCCCGTTTCAGAATGAGCTGGACAGATTGAAAGCTCTTTTGAGTTCGAAAGGTACGGAAAAACCAGCGTTCCGATGTGTCTCCTGCAGCGGTATGTGTGAACGTGTCCCGTTTCCTCGCGCGGTGCTTTTACAACACTTGCACTTGGTTTACTGTGCTGTTTCTGACATGAACCTTGCTTCAGAGAGGGACTGGAGGGACAGGCAGAAGACTGTGGACAGCCTGCGGGAGACCGTGGAGAGGCAGAAGGTGGACCTGGAACGTGTCAGGAAGGAGGTTGGAGAGAAGGAGATGCTCTGCTCTGTGCTCAGGGTAAGGACTCGTGTCGCATGCAGTGGAAAAATCTTCCATCCCGTCATATATTTGCGTAGCGTTTCGGTGAAGGAGAAATGTTTCCCATCTTTTGTCTTGGAAATCAAAGTTACGGGTCATTTGAAGCGTTGGGTATTTCGACGTCTCCGCTCTTTACGTTTCGGTCTCGGGGAATTTAGCAGAGATTGTGGTGCTGCGTGATCGGAAAGGGCTGTCAGTGCATTACTGTAATTTGACGTACAAAGTGGCCTTTTTAACACATCGCCTTCACTTCTCAGAAACAAATGAAGTATCTGGAGAACCAGCAGAACGAAATCCTGTCTGCGAAGGAGGAGGCCCGACAGCTGAGGACTAAAATGAAGACCTATGAGAGGTTGAGATGCTGCGTCTGGTTCTCCTGCTGTGGTTTTCTCTGTTTTTTTTGGACACTTGGTGGTCTTTTAGGAGTGTGGCATGGAGAGCATCATTGCACACACTTGCTTCTGCTCCCCCAGCCTGGATCTGCTCCTTCAGGGTCAGCGGGCTGAAGTGGAAGCTATGATTGCAGACATGGGTGTTGGACAGTCTGCTATGGAGCAGCTCTCGATCTACTGCATCTCCCTCAAGAAGTAAGTGTGCTCTAATGCTGTTTCCTGTTTCGCAGCTTCTCCAGCAGCTTCTTCAGTCTGTTCACCCTCTCTTCTCCTACCGTGGTTACACTTTTGTCTGGTTTTGTGGAGGAGCAGTGGGTGGCAATGGCTGACGGACACCGTGCTGATTGTTCTCAGTTCCACCTTTGCTCTAGTGTAGTGTGTCATCCAAGGTTTGCACGTTTATTAATAAATGTAGAATCAGGTTAATGAGTTATGTTAATAAAATGCAGTCATCTTTATTGATCATTTCTGTAGTAAGGACGTGTGTTAGGGGTTCTATGCTTAAAACCCCAAAGCTCTGATACAGCAAGCAGTGCTGCTTCTGCTTCCATGTGAATCTCGCAAAGTTTGGTTTGTGTTTTAAAATATAAATAAATTAAAAAAAATAAATAAATAAATAAATAAATAAAAGATGCTTCTGTTAGTAATGGGTGACATTTATAGTGAAACTAGAGCTCCTCTACATTTACACTGATTCACTTAGCTGACTCTTTTCAGTGCCTTACAGGAATTTTAGGGTAAGTACCTTGCTCAAGGGTACTGCAGCTGGGATTCGAACCTGTGACCTTCGGGTCCAAAGGTGGCAGCAGCGCTAATCACTATGCTACCAGCTGCCCCCACATCATGTCGCTTCTGTGATGCGTTACATTTAATGAGCTCTTGTGTCCTCTTTGTCTCTGTAGGGAGTACGAGAATCTCAAAACGAGCTACCGGAGCACCAACGAGATGTGTGAGAAACTGAAGAGGGAAGTTTTTGCTTCTAGTTCAAAGGTGATTTTCATGTCATTTTACTTCATTTCATACTTTCATGCACTTTATTTCATACTTTATGCTGGCATTGGCAGAAGAAGCCCTTCTCTCTCCTCCCTCCCCCCCCCCCCCCCCCGCAGTGGTTGATGTCCTCATACTCTCATGTTCTTTTGTGACCTCGTTGTGTGCTGGACCGGTGGTCCTCACATCTCGGGTCTCAGATCCTTACTGCTTTACTCTGTCCTGTGATGTAAGATATTACTGACCGGAAGAGAGCAGCTGCACATGGGTGTTACCAAAACCAATGGATTGAGTGCATCCATATGGGCTTCTTTCTCTCCAGGTGCAGAAGACCATGCTGGAACTGAACAGGTCCAAGGAGGACTTGAGGACAGTTCAGGAGGACCTGAAGAACGCAGATAAGGAGATCACTGTAAGTACTGATGAAAACAAAACAAAGTGATTGGTCACTATTTATGTATTTATTTATTCATTCATTCATTCATTGCAGCGATGGCCCTATTGGTGTGAACTGATCCTGTGTTCAGTGATGTCATTACTCTCCTGCTAATTGCTGTTGCACCAGGCTGTCACAGAGCAATCTCTCTCTCTCTCTCACGCACGCACGCACGCAGCACGCACAAGAGTATGTCAGACAGGCTTTCGTTCTACTGCTTCTCCAGATACTTCATTTGTTTCTGAGAAGTGAAAGTGATGTGTTGAAAAGGCCACTTTGTATGTCAAAGTACAGTAACACACTGATAGCCATTTCTGATCACACACACCTCCTGTAGAAGGGCTCCTCTGTGCTACAAATGCAGGTTATGAGTACAGGTTGCCTGTTCTACGAACATGTTTGCCTGTTTTCCATTTTACGTGTGTATAGAGTATGTTGTAAATTGTACGCTGCTGCAACCAAAGTGAGTTTCCCTCTTGGATTAATGACATTTATTTATTTATTCATTCATTCATTCATTCATTCGTGTTCCGTCAGAGTCTGAAGAAGAAGGTTGAGATCCTGCAGAAGACCCTCAGCACACCGACTCGCACCAACGAAGCCCTCAGCAGGCTGGTGTTCGAGAGGTGGGAACAACCTGCTCGCACTCCATTAGCCCGTGTTGCCATCGGAGAGGCCCTACAGGGGGCTTCGGATCGCATACGGGAGCCATGTAGTACAAAGTGCACTGTAACAATTGGCAATAACTGCTTGAGACAGAGTTCCTAAAGCAAAATGGAGCTGTACTCATGCTTTGTATGGATAAAAACTTGCATGATGATCTTTACATTAACAGAGGTTTTTTTGGAGTGATGCCGACAGGCCTCCTCTGAACTCTTGGAGCTGCTGCCATTTGCCTGCGCTGCTGCCACTTAGTTAGAAATGCGGTCGCAGTATCAGCAATCAGTCAGTGCCCCCCCCCCACCTGCCTCGGTCCAGTGTGAGACTTCATTTCGTACACGTGCATCCCAGAGTACCAACAGTACGCGAAGGGCATTGTGCCAGCAGAAGGAGCGATTTGGATGCAGACACGTAATTGTTGAGTACAGTGCGATTGTCTCAGACCGCTGTATGAACCAGTGTGTCAATTCAATTCCATTTGTTTTTATAGAGCGTTCTTCTCACATGGTCACAGACAACCAAAAACTTTTGGGTTTTCGATTTTGGACCTCTTGTGTGTGGAACCACCAAGCGGGTAGAAGTGGAAGAGCGTAGCAGTCTCCTTGGGGTGCAGCGATTTGACTGTGAAGAAACCCAACCAAAATGGAAATATTTTCTTAAAGCCGAACCTACGCCCCGATCCGAGTCCTTCGGCTCTGCGTTTGGACACTGGTGCTCAGTTTAGGTGTCACTGCCCGTCATTTATGGCTCGCGTGTCTCCTTGGCAGCCCTGCCCCAGTGGAACTGAAGCAGCCTCGTCTCCATCAGCCAGCAGACAGTGAGGACATTGACCTCAACGTAACTTTTGACATCTCCACCCCTGAGCTTGGTGGCAGAAAGCCTGGGCCGGTTCCATCCAAGAAGATGCGCATGGATGCTGCGGAGTGAGTGCCTTCTCAGGGAATCCTGGAGGTTCCTGACCCTCGCGTGTCTCTGGTGTGTGTGTTGTAAACGCTGCTTTCTCTGCAGCTCGGCTCCTTCGAGACACGAAGAAAACACCTCAACGGGAAGCAAGGTATTGCTGCTGGAGCACTCGCACGCTGCTGCCACGATGCCATCTACACAGCGCTGCTTCTCACCATGCTTTTTGCAGAACCGCTCTGTCCGAGACGAAGAGATCCTCATTGAGCCCTTCCTGCGCAACTCCATCCTCTTCAGGAAGAAGACTTTTGGGAGCATGTTGGATCCCACGCGGAGCAGAGTGGGCACCGTGAGTTTGAGCACATTGACCTTCGCATTGTTTCTTCCCCTCTTGCCACGCCCATCCGTCTATGATCAGTAACCACTGGTCCATGTTGCGTTACAGTAGTCCAGAGTCTATCCTGGAAACAGAGCGTGTGAGGCAAAGTGGGCGGAACACCAGTCCATCATAGTGCAGATGTACACAACCGTTCACTCGCACACAACAGGGAACTTAGAGACACCGGCTCATCAGAAACACTCATTGGACTATGGGAGGAAACCAGAGCATCTGCAGGAAACCCATGCAAACAATGGGAGAACATGCAAACTCCATGCAGACTGAGGTGGATTTGAACTCCCTTCCGAACCAACAGCCCTTCAGGTGTTCTCGTTCTTTTTGTTCCTTGTTTTAGGTGAGAACTGGATTTGATGGCCTTGGAGGGAGAGCTAAATTCATCCAGCCGGTATGAAAGCTGTTATTAATGTGGTATTTTAGTGAAATGTACACTGATTCATAACAGATCCATAACATCTGAATTACGGATTTTTGAAGACGGTGATATTTCCCAGTTAGTTGTTTTTAATGACGTTTTTTCCCCACTTACCTATTTTCTAAATTAATTGACCTGCATTTCTTATGGGATGAACTGATCAGTTGCTGCAGTTGATCAGGAGATTCTTGAAATTAGGGGCTTTTATTTTGTCTTTTTTTTTAAATTAAATTCAGTGTTGTTTGAAGTTAATTCTTACTGAGATTTTTTTCCATTTGTTATAGTTTTATTTATTTAAATATTGCATAGCTTTATAATAGCTTTTATGAAATATAACCCGCAAATAAATATTCAGTATTCAGCCTTTATTCAGTGAACTCATGGAAAAGGTCACTGGATTTATTACCACATCGGTTTCCAAATAAATTTACAGACTGTTGTGTGTAAAAGCTGAGGAACCGCTGTGTGTGTGTGTGTGTGTGTGTGTGTGCGCGCGCCCTGTGTGAGGAGATGTTCTTAACTAGATGAGCAGCTCTTCCTGCACAACTGCAGTGCAAATCAGCCTGTTTTCTGTCATTTTCAATGTGGTATGAATGTCAAGATCAGAATGTAAAAGTCGAGTAATTTTGTCTGCTCAGCGCTTCATCTTAGTTTCTCAGCTGTTTGTCTTCCTGTGTTCCCCTCGCAGTCGCCGCTCTCCGAGATCCGTCCCCTTGCCATCAAAGCCAAGAGGAAGAAGGTGTCTCGGCCACCGCAGGGCAAGCTTCTCACCCTGGACGGCTTCCTGGAGTGAAGGGCACTTGTGTGTCCATCACGTGGATCCGCAGCTATGCTCAAGTGGACCGCTGCACTTGTCAGTTCCCACTGTCCTGGAGCGGGGTGGCCCTGGGTCCGAGGGGCTGCTGGAGGAGTGCTGCTGACCTGGTCATCTTCACCTCACACACGCAGAGCTTTGTGTACTCTTGTCAGTCTTTTTTTTGTGAGACTTGTGTACTTGAGATACTTGCAGGTTCTGACTGTGAATCAGTTTCATCACGTGGAATCACAGCTGACCCAAGCTTTTACAAAGCATCTTCAATGAACAAGTGGAATCTGTCAAATTACAGGTCACAGCATTGCTCTTTCTGTCTGTATGATGAGTCCTTCATGTCAGTGATGTCCCCAGTGGGAGAACTTTGTTTTGTGTACAGTACGTTTTTCAGTACTTAATGAGTTTGTAGTGTGTCCCTTTAAAGTCTAGTTTTTCCTTTGTATTTGCAGATGTTTCAAGGTGGAGTAAAATAAAATATAGTTTCCTCCGATTTCTCCTGTCCCCTTAATTTTCACTGCAGACTAAAACGTTGTTTTTACACTATAATAGCTGTGAATGTAGCACAATAACACAATTGGGACTGGAAGGCTGTTCATAACTCATTTTATTCATAACTCCAAAGTAACTTTTGCTACCACATCAGTCAGTAAAGGCTTCAATTCTGAAGTACTTCAATTTCATTATTTTGTGTTGCCATGTGGAATATGGCTAATACATTTCTAAAAATTCTTAGATTTGTTCAGTAAGTGTCATGTAAATGTGAGGAGTCACTGTGTGTATGTGTTTAGTGCTAATCTACCTGCATCTTTGGTCCATGTGTGGTACGCATGCGGTCCCGGTTACTGCACTTCTACAAAAGTGCCTGCAGGGGGCGCCCTTTACTCAGCCGAGCGATGGGGCAGCACCGAATCAGCAGCCTGATGCTGAGTGTCAGTGATGACATGGAGCAAGTGAGTGGTCCCGTTATCTAGGTCCTGTTGGTCAGAAGGATGCACCCTCACGCTTACACACGCTGAGCGCAATTCGGAGTTAGCAGTTCATCTGAAACACATCTTTGGACTGTGGGAGGTAACCAGAGCACCTGATGGAGAGCCACATCAACACCGGAAGAACACGCAGACTGAGCCAGATAAGAACCCGCATCCAAACTCACAGCCCAGGAGCTGAGGCACCGATGCTACCTGCTGAGCCGTGTCTGTGTGCATATTATATTTACATGTATTTATTTAGCAGACGTTTTTCTCCAAAGCAACTCCCGATGAACTCTATGTAGTGTGATCAGCCCACACACCTCATTCACCGCGGTGCCTTACACTGCTAGATACACCGCTTACACTGGGTCTCTCATCCATACATCAGTGGAACACACGCTATGGGTGGACCTGAACAACATGTCTTTGGACTGTGGGCGGAAACCAGAGCACCCGGAGGAAACCCACACAGACACAGGGAGAACATTTAAAAACAGAGGAGGAAAGAGAGACATTCATAGATAGATGACAATCACAATTTGTCTGACACTGATCGTCTCGTACCTTTATGTGTCCACAGAAGAGGTCTGACAGTCAGTATTTTGGTCCGCGTTTCCAAGGCAACCAGAGACAGAAGAGAACAGAACAACAGTCGGTGTCAAAATTCCAGGTACATCAGCCACAGAGGTGCAGAATTATGTGATGCAGCAGCTGGAAAGTAATGAAAAGCACAGCAATGTGCAGCAAACCCGGAAAGAGTGTTTGGGGAGTAAAACTGGAGTCACGTGGTGAAAATTGCTGATCTTCAGAATCACTGGATACAAATGAATGAATGAATGAATGAGCTTTATTGCCAAGTATGTTTACACATACAAGGAATTCGTCTTGGTGACAGGAACTTCCACAGCACAGACAGAATGACAGTGACAAGACACAGATAATAAAAATAGAGCGGGCTAATAAAAGATAAATATCTATATAGAGTATAAAGTACACAATATATAAAACAGAGACTAGACATTATATGTTTGTACAGGTATGTTATATACAATGCAAGGGAAAGTAAATAAGAGATACGGTGTGAGAAATAAATGTACATATAAATAGCATTGTTTATTGCACCAGTTTACTCCCTGGGGGGCATTTAGCTGTTCATGAGGTAGATGGCTTGAGGAAGGAAGCTTTTCCTGTGATCATTTTCCAAATGATTTTTGTTCAGCTGAAACCCATGTATTGTTTTCCTGTGTATTACATCCTGGGGTGGCAGCTGCTCCATACAGGACAAGAAAGCCCTACGGAAGGTGGTCAAAAGAGCTCGGGAAATCATCGGCACGCAGCTACCAGCAGTCGAGGACACCTACAGCAGACGCTGCATCAGAAAGACGACGCGCATCACGAGAGATCATAGTCACCCTCGCACGGGCACTTTTCCCTTCCCTGCCGTCTGCAAAACGACTCAGGTCTATTCGAACCCGCACGGCTAGGTAGAGGAACAGCTTTTACCCCACTGCTGTAAGACTATACAACACTCACCAATGTGCCACCTTCAGTAACTAGAGTTGGACTGTTCCACCCAAGCACATGATTGGTAAATTACACTGCCACTTAAGCATTCTCACGTTCTGAGTTCTCTGGCTGTCTACTGTTATTTATTGTTATTATTGCTACCATTATGTACTGTTATTAGCATTACTCACTGTCATTGTCATTGTTTTGTGCAGTATTTCTGTTGTTTTTGTCCATTGTCTGCGAAGAAGCATTCAAGAAGAATTTCATGATACTTGTACACGGTACTTGTACCTATGACAATAAAAACTTGAAACTTGAACATGATTTCACACCATTTTTGCCCCAAGAATGTTAATAAATTAATAAACAGATAGATAAATAAATAAATCAAACAAACTTGTTGCTGTTTGGAGTTACTGATCCCTTCCCTAGTTTCACCTCTAATGCTCAAATAGACCTTCCAGCCATGCACACACGCCGCTGATTTCTCCCGTTTGCCAAACACACTCCCTGCCTTCTTTATACACCCTCACACACCGGTGTCCTCTCGACACACATTCGCACACCTGGGGGGACAAGCTGCCCCGTGCGTCCCGGCCTGCGTTCCGTTCTCGGTGAGCGTCTACAAGTTCTGAAGCTGCTCCCCAGCTGATCTGCTGCCGCAGGACACACACCTGTCCGCACCAGGGATACACAACCATACACATGCCAAATTCTAACTTGTGCTGCATTTTACTTGACTGTTTTCATGTCAGTTCAAGAAGCTTCATCGCTATAAAGCCAATAAAAGTACCAATCAATCAATCAATCAATCAATCAATCAATTAACATACACACTGTTCACAAAAACAAGACAAATTCACTCTGACTTGTGGGAGGAGCATTACACACAACCTCTTTCTGAGATGTAAGACGACACACATTAATCTCCATGACACACAGATGTTTACGAAATAATGTTCTGCGTCAGACTGCTTATGGATTGTTTTTTTAAAAATAAAAATTGATTATGTCCCAAGTATCTCACTTTGTTCTGCTGGAAAAGCGAAGGGATCCGATCTCCATGGTACTTTTTCTGGATTGTCTGGGCCGCTGTGTCGGAACCTATTGACCGCTGTGAGATATTCGGCCTTTTTGCCTTTGTGCTGCATTGCGAACGTGTGTTTATATCCGTACACTCTGTACGTATCGCTACGGCGTATCCCAGCGTTGCTGTAACGTTATATGCATTTCACAAGAGAGTATAAACATGAATACATGTGTATTTTATGCGGTGGTGCGCCGGGCTTGACTGGGTCCTGCTCTCCGGTGGGTCTGGGGTTCGAGTGCCTTGCAATGGACTGGCGTCCCGTCCTGGGTGTGTCCCCTCCCCCTCCGGCCTTACGCCCTGTGTTGCCGGGTCGGACTCTGGCTCGCTGCGACCATGTTCAGGACAAGTGGTTTCAGACAGTGTGTGTGTGTGTGTGTGTATTTTATATGAATATATGTGTATTTCTTACTGTGTGTCCTCAAAGCACACTTTACACTCATCGAAAGAGGAGCTCAGACTGCGGTCACGTGAAAGTCCAGCGTGATGGAAAATCCTGCAGGACGACATTCTTCTGCACTCGTGTTCTATCTTATTTTTCCTAACTGAATCTTTTATGCATCTGCACATGGACGTACGTTCCGGTTTTCGTGACGTCTCGGGGACTTGCACCGCCGTCACACATCCCGGGATCCTGAGCTTTTCCAGACCGCGACCGTTCGGGACGCAATCGGTCCCACGGATGTCGGGCAGGAAATGAAACCCAGGCGCCAAGTGCACGTTGGGGTCGTCCCGCATTCCTCTCCCCGAGAAGCGAGGCGGCAGACGGGGGCTCCTTCATCTCAAGGTCGCCGTCGGAAAGAGGGGGCCGCGGCACACGTGGCCGCGACCTGGTCTCCTCACCCCTTTGACGCGGTACGAATTACGAGCGGACGGGACGCTTTGGACGCACGTGTCGCTCAGCCTCACGCACGCCTTTGTAGTACCGACGAAATGTTCTACGGCACGGCGGACCGGGCACCTGGGTACAAGCACAGGGTAAATTCTCCAGCGCGGCAGGTAATACACTTAGAGCACTGCAGTAAGATTGACCGCGGTGAATCCTCTAAAAAAAAGCCGAAGACGCTTTAAAGATCATCCCTCTGTCTTACCGTGGACGGTTGGCCCTTCAAGCGAAAGCCGCCGAAGTGCCGCATCGCAAAGAATGATGGAGAATCCTGACATGTGGAAGTTATTTGCGCGCTGAACTGTGTTTCCAAAGTCACGTGCTGGATGGGGGGGGAGTCGCGACCTCTGTGATTCACGCATCCTGCCTTCCTGCCCTCGCTCTCCTGCAGGGCCTTCGACTCTCTGCACTCGTTGCTCGTTTCTGGGACCCTCTGCTGCACGTTTCCCCCGGAGCTTCCAGTGGAGGACAAGCGCTCATGCGTCATTATTGAAAACAGGGCTGCTAAGTGCAGTTTGGGGGGGGAGGGTTATCCTGAGTTTGTCTCAGCATCCTCTGAACGATGGGGGCGGTGGGAAGGGGCACAATAAGCACCTCATCTTGCCTGGTGGCTGTTCTGCACACACACACACACACACACACACACACACACACGCCTTCCCATCAGCCAGTGTCATGCTTCATTCTGCCTTGTGCCCTTCGATAAAACTCTTGGCGAGCAGCTTGTCCTCATCATGACGCGGACCTGGAGAGAGGAAAGGGCTGCGGTCACTGCCGGTCATCGCGGGCAGCAGGTGGCGCAGTGGTTAGAGCTGCTGCTTCCCACTCTGAGGTCTCAGGAACTGAATCGTTACGATAAAACTGCCTCGTGCCAATAAATGGGTAAGCTGTTGTCAACAGGTTAACCTTGTAAGTCGCTTTGCAGGAAAGTGTCAAACAAAATGTGTGCTTCAGGTTAAAAAAATACGAACCCAGACGACTCCAGCGAGGCACCGTCTCTCTTTTCCACTTGTGTCACAGTACAGAGAAAAAGGAAATATGTATGAGAAGCAGAGGCCTGCAGCGTTTTCACGAACAAACATGTTGGCGGCGGCACGGAGTTAAGAGGCAGCCGCCGCCACCGCCGCGTGTCGAACCTGTTCAACTCCCAGGCAGCGGCCGTCACCGCGGGTCTCGACAAAGACTTTGCGTGAGTCATCCTGCACCGCGTCAGGTCTGCCTCCCCAGCGAGAAGTCGGGTTTGACGTAGAGGTGAAACGAAGGGTTCGGATTATTGGCGACGGAGCCCCGAACGCGCCCCGAGGTGCCCTGCGGCACCGCTTGTATGAACAACCAATCCTCTCTCTTCCTCTCTTACCTGCGTGCTGTTACTGGCAGCTTCTTCCCTGAGCTCCGCTGGGTCTCCATGGCAACCGCTGCCAACACCCCCCCAACCCCACCTGCTCTTTGACTCCAGAGCACGGGACCTATATATAGCAGTACGAGGGAGCGCTGCCTGTTCTTTCTGGCCCCGATTCACGGCTGGTAATTGTTTTCATAGCCTCCGCATGTCTGCGGCAGATTAAGCGAAAGCCGCCCTAAAAGGCCTGGGAGCTGCTTCGCGGAGCGAGGCGGCAGAGGAGAGAGTCTGGATCGGGGCACATTCTGCACCACACACAAATCAGACAGCGGTGGCGGGGGAGGGGGTGGAGGGAGGGAAGGGGGGAGGCTGTTTTTACACAAAGTCCAGCCAGAGCCGTGCTCTCGATGCAGGGGACCCTTCGGAGGGATGTCTTCCTCCCTTCCTCCCTTCGTCCCGCCGCCAAAACCCCCGAAACGCCCCGGAGCAGCCAGGAAGCTTCCAACCTCTCGTTGTTGCAGCCTCGGGGGAGTAAAATGCGTGCTTTCGGCGCTTTGGCTCATTTCATCTCTCCCCCTCCGCAGATGTGGTGATCGTCCACCCCCACATCACCCTCACGCATGTCCGGGAGAGCGGCGGCTGTGCGGGCGGCGAAGGGCCCCCCGCCCCCCCGCCAGGGGTTTTCTCACACTGTCGGCCACAGTCGGGGCGATTCGGACCAACGGCTCGCTGGTGCGCTGGCCAGGCTGGGCTACGAACTGGCCGGGCCTCCTCGAGTCGGCACATCTGTGCCCCATTTGGTCCCGCACCCCCCACGGCCGTATTTACGCAAGCGCCCTGGTGGGAGCGCGTGTCAGAGCCAGAGGTTCATGGGAAGCAGGCGGACGCTGGCCTGAGAAAGGGTCCCATGACCTCAGTCCAGAGAACGTTTCCCATGAGACATTTCATGAATGCCACATGGACGTCAAAGTGAGAGGAAGCTCAGCTGATGCTGAAGGGGGTGTGTGGGAAGGTAAGAGTTCCCCCCGTGTCCTGCAGCCCCCGAACTGTAACGTAGCAGCTGGGAGTTCTGTCGATATCTTTCAGTATTTTTGCTGCTCTGTGAAATTTCCATGTTCTTACTGGCAGCAGGGGGCGTAGCGGTTAAAGCTGCCACCTTGAGCCCCACCTCCGACTGTAGCACCCTTGAGCCCCGTGGGACCCCGAACTGATGCATTAAAAAGTACCCAGCTGTGTCAGTGTCCACAACTGGGTTAATATTTTATGTTCCTTTAGCGAAAAGTATCCGCAGGAATGTTTGTAAAGAGGCGAAAACGCTGCTGCAGACACTCGGTCTCCGATTCTGTAAATGTGGCCCCTCGTGCTGAGACTCGGAGAAGAAACGGCCCGCAGGCGGCACTGGAAGATGTTCTGGCTTCTCATCGTGACAGAAACAAAAGAAAAAAGGTCTGGAATGAGCAAAGACTCCAGTGATACCAAGGTGGACTGTTTCCCTCGTGTGAGGAAGGGATGGTATGGAGACGGTGAGAGGTTGAGCCTGGTGGCCCATGCAAGGGGTCGTCAGAAATGTATCGAACGTACAGGGAGACACAGAATCCACTTTCTTTCTTCATATTTTGTGTACGTTGCATCGTGATTTCAGTGTCGCTACTATAGAAAAGGTTCATATATTTTGTTTCTATATTCCTCTGCATTTGAACATGATGGGACCCTTTACAAGAGAGGGGTGCAGTGGTGCGGCGGGTTTGGCCCGGTTCCGCCACGTGCTGGGTCTGGGGTTCGAGTCCTGCTTGGGATGCCTTGCGATGGACCGGTGTCCCATCCTGGGCGTGTCCCCTCCCCCTCCGGCCTTGCGCCCCGCGTTGCCGAGTTAGGCTCCGATTCACTGCGACCCTGTATGGGACAAGCGGTTTTGGACAGTGCGTGTGTGTGTGCGTGTGTGTGTGTGTGTGTGCGTGTGTGTGCGTGTGCGTATGTGTGAGACCCCTTACAGACGGACTGCGCTACAAGCAGGAGGTTCTTTCCAAAACCGACACGTGCAAAGGACAGACAGATGGAAAGTCTAAATCAACGTGAGCCTCTGTTCCCTCGCAACTCATCCATGCCCGGAACGACGGTCTGACTGTGGTTTTACTCACAGCCGCGGGATCCGGACGTTTCGTAACGCGTCTAAGATGCGGCTCAGCTCAGAAATCACACTGAAGGAGAACCTGCATCACATGCGAATCACAAATGAGCAGCACAGAAGTCATCAAGCTAAGAAGCCCTGTCCAAATACCTGAAATTTATTATTCTTTTTTCCATTTATTCGTTTACCAGATGCTTTCCGCCGAAGTCACTTGTATTGTTAAGCTTCTCTTTGCAGAGATTTACCTGTTTATACCGCCGGATCGTTTTTTTTTGCTGGAGTGACTCAGAGTTCCTCAAGGGTAAGAGTGCGGGAAGCGGGACTCAAACCTGCATCCTTCAGGTGCGGGAGCTCTAACCACTATGCCACCTGCAGTCTGTGAATAGAAGCTGCACCGCACAGTATATCTATTCGGGGTATTGGGATCGGGGGGCACGGAGTCTCTTGTCTACATTTACCGTGTTTACAGGTATAATTACACACGTACTCCGATTGCCTAACTGGTGTGAAAAAGAGTTCTGCGTCAGTAACCGCATGGCAGACGAGACGTTTGCGTTGCGACACATCCGCATGGAGGCGATTGTATCATGACCGCGGTGTGTGTCCGGGAGAGGTGTTACTCTTCTTCCCGACCCCAAGCGAGATACGCGTACGTGTCACGTGTGAGGTTTGTTGCGATCCGTGGGGTGCGAAGGAAACGCACCAACATGCTGTAAGGCAAAGGAGAAGCAACACAAATTAATTCATTAGTGGGGAAAATGTTGGGGTGAATTTCACTAATTACACTGTGAATTTTTCACAGGTGGTTTCGCGCCTACAGGAGTTGCTGATGGAAGAGGCGGTCGTGTCACCGAAGTTCCGTCACACGGCGTACTCTTCTGCGGCTCCGAGGTTAGGTGTTTGTGCATTTTATTCCTGATGTCACTCGAAAGGACACCGAAGGCCTTAAGAACTCTTGGCGGAACACCTCGAGCCCTGATAGTTCCACTGAAAAGGGATGTAACCCCACACCCACCCGTACACACAGGAGCTCCTGGTTACACCTGGACCGGCACAGCGGTGTCCGCAGAGCCGTGCAAAAGTATTCACCCCCTTTCCTGGGCTGGAAGGCGGTGAAACGTGCACTCTGAGGTGTGACAAAGTAACTTCCCGTTCGCGTTCAGTAAGCGGCTCCATCACCTTTAGCTGCGATAACTGCAACTAAATGCTCCCTGTAGCTGTCGACCAGGCTCTCGCATCTCTTTCCGAGCAGAGTTTCGACCCGCCCTTCCACGCGAAGCTGCTTTAGCTCTGCAACATCGGGATTTCGTACTTGGACCGTTCTTCTCTTCCCTCGTCCAGTTCCGAGGCCCCCAGCGGAGGCGCCTGAGGGCTGAATGTGGGAAGGAAGACTAGCTTTCCCTCTGCTGAGTGCATTTTCGCCACACAATACGAGGAAAGAAAGGAGCGGAACCCGTTCGGCAATCTAATCGTAGGATGACGCTGCACGGGAGAGAGTGCCGCTGCCACGCCGCACCTCATCGCACGTGTGCGGACCCGCCGGCCACGTCTCGCGCCCCGAATGGCAGGAAATGGCCTGGTTTTCCCGAACCCGAAAGAGCGTCACACCTCAGCCTCTGCTCACACGTTACGTCCTCTGTGGTAGAAGCGTCTCGGTTTGCTGTAAACCCAGACATGCGGTGACAAGTGTCCAGGGCCCCCCTTCGATACACAAAGTGTCCCTGTGCAGCGTTCTCCAACACCGAGAGCAAAACCCATTTGCAAGCGTGACGGTCATAACCACCCTGCGTAGTCATGGAATTTCCTCCCTCCCATCCGCAGAAACGACAGCGACTGTGAATTTCATGCACCGCCTTATAAGTCCACGGACCGGCTGCTTCTGTTCAGCTCTGCGCTCCGTAATGTAACTATTTATGTTCCTCGGGATAATGTTTGGGTTTGGGTTCCAAGTCGAGGCTTTAATCCCTCGTTCGCACTGACCGCCTCATTGGCTGCGGTGCGGTAGCGGTCGCCCCGTACCGCACGTGGGCGGAAAAGGAAACTCGGGGACGCGTCCGCTGCGGCGTCCGGAGGATCCGCAGGGTTTGCCGGAGGTTTGCTTACAGCGATTTACACTTTATATTGCAATCGCGCTCGAAGGTACTAGGACATGAAGCGGGATTCAAACCGAGGCCCGTCAAGCGCGAAGGGGGCAGCTCCGACGCCACGGTATCTGCACTCCGGTGCTTTCGGGGCCTCGCGGTGCTCGTCAGGCCCAGGTATCCGTCCGCGTCTCGGTGACCGTGGGACCGCGCGTCACGCGTCTCTTCATTTCTTCAGAAATGAACCTAAATTCAAGGCGATTTATCAAAGCAAAACTGACCCTTCTCTCCCTTCCTAACGTCGGGAAATAATCCGGCGGTGGGAGCGCTTTCCAATAAACATTTCATTGTTTCATATCATGTGCTCGCAGACAATGTGTGTGCGTATCCCCTAATTCTTTTTTGAAGAAATCATTTATTTTCAGCTTCACTTCTCTCACATAATCACCGGCAGTCAACGCAACTTTTATTTCTAAAAGGAGAAAAAGCGCAAGAGAAAAAGAGCGTTTCTCTTGTTTGGGAAAAGTCCACACGGACTTTGCTGTTGAGGCTCAGACCGGAGTGCGACGCTGCCGTTGTCCGCCTCTCTAACACTCCGGATCCCACGCTGCGTTTCGGTGGCAGCGCCTCTTAGACTCGGGTTCCAACTTCTCAATTGTTTGAACGCAGAAAGGGAAAAGGCAGACGGAAGTTGAGCACACGTTCGCTCTGCGGCCAGGAGGCGTCGGCCCGTGTCGTCCGAAGGCTCCTCTTCGTGCTCATCCGCAGGATCCGTCCTTAGCTCACAACCGACTCCGCGCAACTACTTGTCGAGGCCATGGTGACATCCCGTATGTATACTGCAGCTCTCTCCTGTGTGGCCTTCCTGCTACTGCCATCAAACCTCTACGGCTCATACAGAACGCTGTTGCTGCTTTACGAGTCGCGTTTGACTTGCCGAAGCGTTTGACATTATCTCCACTACTCATTTGTCTGCGCTGGCTTCCCATAGCTGCCCGGATCAAATTTAAGACCCTGGTTATGACCTACAAATGCATTAACAAAAACTGCTCCCAGATATCTACAAGACCTGATCATTCGTTACACCCCAACCAGACTGCTTCACTCATCTACTTCTGCCCATTTGGTGGTCCTACGTACGAAAGGTAAAGCACGGAGGTTCGCGGTTCTGGCTCCATTGTGGTAGAACAACCACCCCCCCCCCCACCCCCAGAACTGCTGAAACTCTGTCCACATTTAAAAAGGGTCTTAAAACTCACCTCTTCCTAACTCATTTCGCCCATGATCTGTTAAGTTCATGTAAGGTATAAATGTTCATGCCTGTAAAGGTATACATGTTCATGATCATACTCAGATCAATCCTTACAGAGCCACACCTGCAATGTAACAAATGTTTATATGTATCTCAAAAAAAAAAAAAAAAAAGACTACTAGGAAGATGATTAGGAATCGGCGATATTCCGGTAAAGTTCTATGCAGCTCCTTGTGGTATGACCGTTGGTACATACAGTGAAAGAAAGAAACTAACTGTACTTAAGAACCGCACGTCTGTATCTGTGTCTCTCTTTCTCCTAATGTAATGAGCACATTGTATTTTCGATGAGATAAATGAATAAATGCGAATGTAAATGTAGAGCGAGCCCAGCTCTGTGGTCTTCGCTGTGCCATTGTGCAGAGGTGACAAGTGCCGACAGGGGCAGAAACTCGATTCTCTTCAGCCTCTGTTTATGTACCTGCACACACCTGCCTGGAGTCGCCCGCACTCTTCGGTGGAAGTCGGGGCGTCGTGTGGAGTCGGAGCGAAGGCAGAACTTTCCTTGGCCTGAAGGCACGGTGTGTGTGTGTGTGTGTGCTGCCAGTGTGCGGTGTGCGTGGCAACTGTGCGGCGAGACGGACGCAGTGTGAGCGAGAATCAGAGATTAATGAGGGTGATGCTGCTGATTAGCGAGATGAACTGGGTTGGCAGGCAAGGCTCTGCGTGTTTGTGAGTGTGTGTGTTTAGAGCGTGGCTCTCGCGTGCCATCTCAGGCTGGGGTGGTTTCAGTCTGTGTGCCCAGGCTTGCCGGATGGAAAGCAGCGCCACCCCAATCCCCCCCGCCCACCCCCACCCCCGTGCTGCCCACAGGTTCTGCCGGCTGTGCTGTGCTGCACTGATCCAGAGTTTCAACAGCCTCCGTTTGCTCCACAGCAGCAGCAGCTGAGGGCTGCTGGGGGCTGGTAATGTAGTGCTTAGAGCTGCTGCCTTTGGACCCCCAAGGTCACAGGTTTGAATCCCATCTCCAAGTGTAGTACCCTTGAACAAGGTACTTACCTTCAACTATTCCGGTAAAAATGACCCAGCTGTACAAATGGGCAAATAATTGTAAGAGCCCAACATTGTAATGTTGCTTTAGAGAGAAGCGTCGGCCAAATGCGTAAATATAAATGTAAGCAGGATCCCACAATGCGGACGTGCCCCAGAAAGCCGGAGCCCACCAGCCATGGCTTCACGCAGCCTGCTGACTGAAGCCCGACCTCCATAAGTTCTCCTCTGACCCAGATCACACGCAAGAAGCGCAGCAGCACTGCACTTTCTTCATGGGGACAAAAACCATGTTTTCCTTAAGGTAATTGCGGTTCCCCTGGATTGTACCGCAGCAGAGCGGTAAACGCTTCCCCTCTCTTCCCGAGCCGCCCGCCACATCCCACCACATCCCATCGCATCCCACCACATCCCACCACTGCAGGCTGTCAGTTGCTTGGACACCAGCCAGCACCACACTGCCTGTCTGACCCCTGGGTCCGGGACCCATCGCACACAGGAAACGGGGTCTGAACACGGTAAATGTTCGTAAATGTGCGCGAGACATGGGGTTGCAAGGAGATGGGTTACCGGGTCTTCTGATGCGACCTAAGAACTCTTTCAGTAACCCTTTGGTGCCGCACCCCCTTCCGGAAAGCACCTTTCACATCATACACACACACACACAGAGCCCGTGTTCTGGGTGTTTCCCCAACGGACGCCGCACATTCAGTGCAAACCTGCCTAATTGCAGCAGATGAAAAGAAGAACGGCAGTGAATCACGGCACCTCAGCAGCCTCAGCAGCCTCAGCAGCGCGCCAGAGGGCCTGGCCTACTTAATAAGTGCCTTTGCGGAGCAGAGCCGTCAAAACAAGCGCTGCGTCATCATTCGTATCACAGCAGCGTTTCTCCATCGCTTTGGTTTCAATTCCGATGAAATTATTAAGATTCATCAGCGGACGCGCTCAGCAAGCGTCTTCCGACACGGTTTAACACGGGCCATTCTCAGGCAGGCTTCCTTCCTCTTGGCTTTTGGAATTGTGTCCTGTGTCCCGAGGTCGCATGGCACTTCCTCGTGTTACTTTTAGGAATCGCCTGTCAGAGCAAAATGAACACGTCACACTGCAACAGTTACCGTGACGCGCAGGGTAAATATTCCGTGTCGTTTGTCCTGCGGACCCGACATCCTCCCTCCATTCCTCTCCAAGTAGCGAAGGCCGCTCGGAGCCCCTGACAGAAGTTAATATATGGATCCCTCTATTCTCTATATGAAAACGTCAGTGATTTATTGCTGCTGTTTGGCAGGCCAAGATTAAATTTAATATAGCATTAATTTACCATATGGCGTAGTAAAAACTGCCCATGGATACCAAGATGCAATAAAGGCGCGATGAAGTGGACGCGAAATTGCTATTCGGTGTAAAACACAGAAGCTGAGAGCTGATCAAATTTACACATCATGACACATTTTGGTTTTTCTGGAGCTGGTCACTGGTAAAGACATTTTGAACTTTCATGGGATTGACTTTAAAGAAACGTAGCTTTTAAAAGTTGCTCGGCTTATTGATTTGTGCTCGAGACCTCAGAATAAGCCCGAAATCCAAGTGCTTTGCATAATGAGCCACTTGGAAAGGTGAAATAACTGGAGACTGAAGAGCTGACAAGTTCAGGCAGCAGTAACAGTTACAACAAGCAAAAGCTGGGAGAGCTTTTCCGTACCTCTTGGACAAAGTCTGAAGCTCCACGCCTCCGTGCCAGAAACAGAAGAGGGGGAGAAGAGGAGGGCAAAAGGGAGTTAGAGGTAGAACAAGACGCACAACATCGGCCAGCGAACGTCTCGCAGCCCCGTGGGTTTAAGTGCACGTGGCAAGTTGAGCTGTAACCAGCCTGTAACCTGAATCGTGTTGTTTCAAACCCTCAGCCTGCCCACCTGCCCCTGGGGTAAAAAGCGGTTCATTCTCCAAGCCCCGGAGACCCTCCTCTGGGCTGGTGGCAGGATCAGAGGTTGGGATGTCCGGCGATGAACCCCAGGCCGTCACTGCACATACCACGTGTGTCTGAAGCTGCATGCTGGCCTGATAACGGTGTTCACTTGCGGACGGTGGAGACGCTCGGGTTACGTTCAGCGGAGGCGCTGCTCGCGAAGGCCATTGTGCCGAAGCCCACATCTGCAGCTGGACAATAAGTGCAGAATCAAAAAAGCCCGAAGGTTCTCAGTTCCTGCTCCAGTGCGGTGGAATGAGCTCCCTCTCTCACTCGGAACTGCTGAATCCCTCTCGGTGTTCAAGAAGACTCTCGAAACACTTCTCTCCTGATCTCCTAACTAATCTATAAACTTTCACGGCATTATTAGTTTAAAAAAATCTACTCCTTATCAGTTTTATGTACCCCATCACTTTAGAGAAAAGCGTTTGGCAAATGGATAAATGTAAATACAAATACAAACTGTAACTGTTCCTGCTCAAAGAATTATATTGGCTATTTGATGTGTGGGACAGCAGTCGTCTCTGACTTTCCTCTCAATTTACTCTCTTCCTGAGCTTATATATTTACATTCTAAATATTTCTGGGCTGTTCTTGTTGTACAGACAAAGCCTAAAAAGCATTAAAATGTACACACAATATGATTTCCGCACTTCCGAACAAGTATGGTAAAGACCTGCTTTATTTCTGCTTTATGCTGCACAGAATTCCTGTTTCTCCAGGCCGTCTGCTGACAAAGCTGTCCTGGTATTTAGTTACTTGGGTGCAGTTTCCTTTTCATGTGCACATTAATGCTCACCTGACGTGAGCGCGGGACAAGCTGCGCGAGCAGATGGACAGGTAGCAAGAAGCAGAACCAGGAGGACAGAGGTGCTCTGCTCCTTTGGTCACATCAGTGTTGTCCTGGAGACAAGGCTCTACTCATTCCTCATATGAGCACACTAAGGTTTACATGTTCATTACTCTTATCTCATGCTTTTTTCCTAAGCAACTTACAATGTTAAGGTCCCTCCAATTCATGACCCCTCTATACAACCAGGTGATTTTACTAGAGTAAATTAGGGTAAGTTCCTTACTTAATGATATTACAGCTGGGGGAGATTCAAACCTGTGAGCTTTGGCACCAAAGGCAACAGCTCAAACCACCACACCACCAGCTGTGCCAACAGGGCACTTCCAGTATAAATCTGTGTCTTTCTATTAACGTCCAAAAGTGTAATTGTGAAAATCCAGACATAGGAGAACTGCAGTTACAGGGCACAGGTTCTCACCATGAAGCAGAGGGATGGACATGGGCGAGAACCTCCAGAATGAGTCGGAGACCATCGGGCTCCTCTGTTGCACTCAACAAAATATTGCAGGTAGTGTCATTATAAGACTTATAATATAAGACATTAAAAGAACTGCAGCTACTTTCACTTAGGGTAAAACGATCTCCCCGGGAAAGGCAGTGTGAGGAGTTAATTTATTAGTTGTTCTCTGTTGTTCCGTCAGAGGGACGCAGCAGAGACCGGGTTTCCGGCCGAATGCCCCCCCCAAACCTGAGCATAATGTGAATCCTAATGGGCTGGGAGGAAAATGTCTTTCTGCACAGTCCCCCATAAACGCTAATGAGGCTCTCCGTTTACTGCCCGGCAACATGATCTGCTGCGCGTGCCTTTCCCTCCAGGCATCGCTCAGCCAAAGGTTGCTGGCCTCTGGATCTGGGCCTTCCTCGGGGCGATAATGCGGACACGCTCCACGGAGCGGAGCTTCGAGGGCCACGAGGGCAATGGGAGCTTGCAGGAGATGCTCACCTTCTTCCTTCCTGCTGAGTTTCCAGTGTTCGGCTGAAATACAGGATCCGCGTTTACATTTATTTATTTAACAGATGATCTTCTCCATAGCAGCATATGATGATCACAGCGTAGTATTTCGCTGAAACCTTCACCCAGGGCAATTCACTATGTTAGACACACTGCCTTAGTCTAAATGACTGTATCGACATTCGCAATCTATGCTCTCAAAGAACGCAACACGTTCAAACGGTACAGGAAACGCAGAGTCATCGGTCCACCTGAAACATCTTTGGACTCTGTGAGGAAACAGGAGCACCAGGTAGAAACTCACGCGAATGCGGGCAGAGCATGTAAAGTCTACCCAGGCTGAGTCGGGATCAGACTTGTGTCCAGTGGCACGGTGCAGCCAGCACGAGGCACCAATTCGAGGTAATCGCGGTAAATCGGCTCTGAAAGAGTGTTTTTGACTCTGAGAGCATCTTCCCAAGGAAGCAGCCTACATGTGCGCCAACCTCGGCTCAGCTCCTCCGTAAACGGGTCTCGAGGATCGTGTGCCGTACTCCAAATACCTTCTGGGTGCGGGAGATCTTTTCACCCACCCCAAAGGTCCCAGCAATTACTTTGCCTTACTTTTCCTTCTCAGACTGCATTATATGTCATTTGTGTAGACTAACAAAAGGAGCATTTTAAAATTCACCCATCACCTGGTTTGAAGGGCAGCAATTAGCCAAAGCGCAGCAGCGCAGGACGAAGGATCTCCGAAATCAGCCGAAGGCGGGACCGTCCCGAAATGCGAGCCGAGCCGTCGCGTGCGTCTAGTAAATCCCTCGACGGCCTTCGGGTCACAAATCCGACAGCACTCACCTGCGGGGGTCCCGCCGACCGGCCGAAATGTTCCTCCCAGGGGCTCAGATGCGAAGCGATGCGTTGGACGGCAGAGTTTTGTGTTCTTGAGCGTTTCTGCCGTCTTATGAGGGAAGCGGCGAGTCAGTCGCTGAGGTACCATGCAATACCTTTACCTTTAGCAGATGCTTTTCTCCCAAGTGGCCTTCAGCTCAGAGGAAACAAGAGGGCATTTCAGCAGCACGGCACGAGGAAAAACCGTTGCGCCAAATGGTCAACGACCGTAAAGTTGTGCTGCCGGACAGCAAACCTTGTAAGAGGCTTGTTAGAAATGTAAAAACTGGGATGTGTGAGGGCGGTAAATAGAGAATGAACGAATGAGCGAATAAATCAAAGGCCATTAGCCAAGAATATCCACTCGCGTGTCCGATCGCATCCCGGCACGTCGAGGTCCCTTCGAGCAGGACGAGCGGGATCCTCGGCGGTGACGCGGTGATGCGCCGGGGCCCTGAAGCGCCGCAGCTCACAGAGCCTCTTTTGTTGGACTCCTGCTGGAAACGACAGCTATTTCCTGCTTTCGCGGGAAGCGGTAGATTGGAACCAGATTTCCGCGAGAGCTCCTCTGATCTCCGCTTCGATCCTAATCGCTCTCAGCCTCGTGGCCTAAGAGTGGGAGGGAGGATCCGAGCCGCGTGCGCACTGCTTTTCTCCTCCTTTCTTTCTTTCTTTCGAGGAGGGTCCTCTGGGAACACCCAGACATCGGAGCCACAAAAAGGGCACCCAGACCTGCTGGGGTGGGGGGGGGGGGGACGGACGGACGGACGGAGGTGAAGCCAAGAGAAGAGGGACACGGCAGAAAGTCAAACAGCTGCTCCAACACAAACACAGGAGACGACGCAGAGCCTCGGGCCTCTTTACGGTAAACCTCGAGAGTGAACGCGTGACCCCCCCGGTCGGGACACAGTCATGTGTTGGGTGTAAAACTGTCAGGAGAAGCTAACTGACCCTGGCCTCAACCTAAACAGTGCGCGCCGTGCACGACGTCCGCAGCGCTGGGCGTTCGGCGCCGCTCACGAGGCCCTCGTCGCTTCCGTCGACGGCCGCTCTTACGCACGAGTGAAACAACAGCACGCGTGGCATCGGCGCTGCTTCTTTTCACAATTCGCAACATTACCGCCGCCTCCGAAGAGAGGGGGCTCCGCGGATTCGCGAAGCCGGGCCCCCTCCGAACCGCCGCGTGTCGTGTAAGAGGGGAAAGATTTCGGCTCGCGTTTTCTAACTTTTCAGGCTGAGTTGATCGTCACAGTTCACAGGGTTTATGTCCGAATGAGTCATTGTGCAGAGCCTTGCGTTGTCGACGGGGTGCGGTTTGTCAACGACGCGGCTGCATCGTTCCTGCAGGCAACGGGTTGGACGACGGGGCCGTCGCGCTGGACATTTCCGCTCACGGCGCGAAGCATGGTAACCCGACATGACGACGAGCTGCAAAGCCATTCCTCAGAGGCGATGTGGATGATCCAGGTACTTTTCGGTTGTCCGGTTTGCCTCGCGATTTGAGCCGTAACAAAGGTTACCGTGGCGATGACCTGGGGGTCACAGGAAGCGTGTTGGGGATCAGGCTGCTGGAAGCCGAGCGATCTGGACCTACCTTCAGCGCCGCCGAAGCCACCCCGTGCTTTCCCGTGAATCACCGAAAATATCAGCCCCCGATTTGTTAAATCGATCAGTTCCTGAAAACGGTACGGATAACAAAATTTCACGGAACAAAAGTCTATTTCACATCATTTTAATGGGGAAAAATAACTATTTGTTCCCAGCCCATCTGAAAGGCCCAAACCACAAGCACATTTGCTGAACCGCTTGTCCCATTCGGGGTTGCGGGGAACCGGAGCCTAACCCGGCAACTCAGGGCGTAAGGCCGGAGGGGGAGGGGACACACCCAGGACGGGACGCCGGTCCGTCGCAAGGCACCCCAAGCGGGACTCGAACCCCAGACTCACCGGAGAGCAGGACCCGGTCCAACCCGCTGCGCCACCATGCCCCCCGGGCCCAAACCCATTTCCAAATATCACTGAAACCCTTTTAAGGGCTATGAAACAATAAACCCATGATTTCAGCATGACATGAAACACTTACATTTACATTTATTCGTTTCGCAAACTCCTTTTCCCAAAGAAATGTACATCTCAGAAAACAATACAGAAGTGCATTACATCAAGGGGCGAAGACATGTAGATTCAGACTCGTGAATCACTTCATTATTATGTTTCTCCATGTGTCCATCAGACAGCAACAAACATTCAGCGATGAAATTCATGCACAAAAAAAAAAAAAAAACTTAATTTTAAATGAACAAATAAGGCAATTTGCGGCAATGAACTGTTGCTGTACCCAAGGAGCAAAGAAAAGAAGAGCTGATTATGAGCTGTCGTGGGGAGCAGAGCTGCGGTCATTCTTGCACTGTCTCTGCACAAATGCGCGGAAACAAACATGATGGGAAAGCAGCGGGAAACAGCAGGTTTTACGCTGGTACCAAGAACAGTACGCCGCACTTCTGCTTCACTCAAGCAATGAGCAACTTTCGCATTTTCTTGCTCGGGCTTTGCTTAAATTTCAGGGTACTGCTTTTTCACTGCCGGAATCAAAAACTGGGTATCGTACGGACATTTTAGATGACAAAAATTTGTGAATCTGTTCTTTTTCGCTGCTATAGACGCAGGACGCGCATTCGGGGCTCCGCGGGGCCACTCGGGCGGCCCGTGGAAACTCTTCAACAATATGGCAATCGTTGCAGAGCTGGAGAAACAAAACATCCCATGGTTTCACGGAATGGACTCTTTCGGTTGTGAAAGGCTGTGGATGTTGCAGGAAATAAACATGTGGCTTTGCGAGGGCAACAAGAGAACAAGCCGCACAACGCGCACTTCCTCGGCGTTTCTAGAAATACAGCCCAGTAGGAACCGCTCTGCACTTTGTTTCCCGTGTTGAGGAATCTGAGCCTGGAAAGGGTTAAGCTGTCAGAGCGGCACATCGTTTTTCACGGGAACAGCGACTGTGGGACTTGCGTCCGGACGACGGCGGGTGACGGTAGCCCGAGGTAGAGGAGACACCCAGGGCCGCCATCTGTACCCCTCCCTAGATGGCAGGACCGGCTACTTGGATATAAAAGCCTGATTACGGATCTGTTGGCAAATGCTGGAGGTCCACGGGGCCACGCTGTACATGGAATGAACCACAGACGAAAACCAGAGTGGAAGAGGTGACACATCATTCATGCGCTGGAAAGTTCTGTCTTTCGGTTTGAACCTGTAACCTGAACAGCTACAACATTTCTCCCTCCAGCTGTTTTCGCACAATGACCGTCATTTATTCCTCAATACACACATTTTTAACTCAATCTAACCATCTGCCAAACTTTGGGTGACCTTTTGTTTGACGACGTGACCTCGTTTCTCTCGTATCGAGGGCCGAACTCTCCGAGCTTAATTTGTGCTTTTTTTTTCACCGCATTCATTCCCTCGGTTCTGTTTCCCTCTTTGTGCTTAATCTCCGCGTGTCCCAACTTCATCTGAAGCCTTTCTTTTCCATCAGGCACTTATTCTGCGCCACCGCATGTCACGTAGGCTGACATCAAAGTCTTTTTCTCCCTCCAGTGCACTAAGTCCCCACTCACCTGGGCAGGTGTTTCCAGTGAGACATGGGTTTCCCCGGCAACCAGGCAGGTGAGCCGGGTTTGAAGAAACCGAGAGATCTAAACAAAGCGAGGGGTTTATGAAACCACAGAAAGTCCAAGCTGAAGATCGCAAGCCTGACATCTGGCAAGATTAGTCGTCAATCAGAGGCATCTTCTACACGTTACGTGTGTGAGCGTCAGACACGAAGCATTTATATCGCACTGATCATGGGGTTGTATTTGCCAGCAAGCGTTAGGAAGTGCAGACGGATTATTCTCTTACATGTGGCAAGGAAACGTATCTCATTGCTATATCCTGCACAAGAATTCTCCTCTATAATATGCAGCTGCCCCAAGTATCTGCCTTTTTCCTGCTACAAGAAATAACATTTGAAATGTATGGAACCTCTTGTACAGCGTCAATTATTAAAACCTTTTGCCCTTGAAATCAAAATGCAACCATGTTCCCAAATCCTCCTGTAAATTTCGCACACGCTGGCCGGAGTCACTTGTCCCTAGAGGGGTCACGGCGAACCGGAGCCTAACCCGGCAACACGGGGTGCGCGGGACACACCCAGGGTGGGACACCAGTCCATCCCAAGGCACCCCAAGCAGGACTTGAACCCCAACTGAGCAAACCTGCTGCATCACCCCTGCAAACTTCGGCTAGGGCATATTTATTTCGTATTTAAAATGAAT
Source organism: Scleropages formosus (assembly GCF_900964775.1). Lineage (NCBI taxonomy): Eukaryota > Metazoa > Chordata > Actinopteri > Osteoglossiformes > Osteoglossidae > Scleropages > Scleropages formosus. The sequence continues at coordinate 23,484,616 of NC_041827.1, read as the reverse complement.
TCAATAAAACTAAACGGACGATCCGCTGTGCTATATTTGCCAGGCGACATTTTACATCCTTCCGGAGCACGTTCTCCGAGAAGGTACATTTACACGTAGTGCAGCTACAAGAAAAAAAGGTAGAAAGCAGTTGTTCCAACACAACTAAGACTGTCTTGAAGGATACGGATAACTCCGAGGAAGGGAACCAGCTGTGGACTTTCATTCGGCCGCATTTTTCCGCTGGCACAAAACAGCTTTCACGAATATGATGCACAAGATTTTCCCCGGTGCTGAGCCAACCCGGGAAGACCTGGACTCAAATTCAGACCTGGCTGGAAACATCTCGCTCAGGCAGAAGGAAGGTTGTGTTCTTCTCTCCTTCATTTGTTTCTCTATTCTGAAGCTTTTGCTGGACATTTTGGGCAGTTTTAAAGATGCAGATTTTTCTCCCTCCCCCACTGAAATGCAGATATTTTATTTTGGGCCCAGATGTGCTTTTTCTTGGTGTTTTCGTTTGTGTTGGTTAATTTAACTTTTTGTTGTTATATATAGAGACACTAAATTTGTTCGGCTGCCCTTTAGTCTTCGGTCTCATTACTTTTAACTGTTAAAGGAACCACTTGCTATGTGGTGGCAGGACTCAGGGACTGGGAACTCTTGACAGCCGAGCCCATCACGGGAGAGGCACAATAAGAAGAGCCGAAATGCGTGTTGGAAATTATAGATGGGAGCGCGCCAGCTGTGTACCAGAGCTCCACGTGGCAGTTGCCCGTTTCTCGCCGACATCAAACAGCCGAACCGACATCGGACTCAAAGTGCTGGTTTCACCCACTCTTCGAGTTGGTCTGTGGCTCTCGTGTTATCTGGAATATTCCCATGACCACGGAGGCAGGAAACCGGTCCCACGATGCCCAGAGCGCAGCAGCCAAGGCTGACACGAGCGGGGGAACTATTCCGTGTCGCCGCTTCATTTCTCCCTCACAAGCAGCCTCCCGTCGGACCGCGATCACGACAGCATCGGGGCGCCGCGCTCGCCGGGACAGAGCGTATCGATATGTCGCTGCAAGCTCCTCCCCGGGCCATGCATGATTGAGCCCAGAAAGACTTAGCAGATGCCTTATCCAGAGTTCAAAGAAAGGGCCTTCTGGGAAGAGGCAGATGGTGAGACGCCAAAGACAGCAGATGAAATCTGCAGCTTTCTTCCCCGACCACATTAGTCATGAGAGCGGTGGGCTCTGCGGGGGGGATGTGCCCTTCTGTGAACTGTGCCGCATGACTGAGAAGCAAGACTTGAAGACAATGATACAGCCTAGGAGAGACTCCTAGCAATGGAGCTGAGTCTGTCTCATCAAGCCCCGCGCGGTCGATGTGACCGCGCAGGGCTGCTGCCGGCGGGCCGAACGGCGGCGACCGTCTGGGGGCCCGGGCCAGGCGAGAGCTCACGGAAATTCCACGAGCGATTCATTTGTTTCACTTAAGAAGGGAGCAGAGTCGTGATTTTCTTTAAAGAGCTTCGATAGCCCTTCCGCTGCCGTTGTCCCCTAGAGCGGGGTCCTGAGCCCGAACCGCTGCGGAAACGCTGTAGCTACACCTACAGATTTAAGTGAAGTGAGAAGCTGATACACTACATGTCTGAACATAAAGCTCATGTGTGACTGTTCCTCCTGCAGGTGCACTGACATTGAGTGCAGTCTGGCACTTTCCACTACATTCGCTCAAAAGTTGCTACATTCCAGTTGCTCTGCTTTGGATGCCCCATTAGGAAAGATGCTCATATTTCTAGGGATGATGGAAAAAATGTTATGTTATGAACAGTGGGGAAAAATAATAGCAGGAGCAGCCATCGTGTTCCCTCATTGCGTTCCCCCTCGGCGCTTCCCGCTTTCCACTTATTAGCAGCTCGGCGCGCTGCACTAAATCAGGCGGCATGCGGGAGCCATTAGGCGAGCTGTGCCCGCGGTCCGGCCGGCGCTTCCGCAGACGTCCGGGACTCGTCCGCCTTCGGGAGCCTTTCGCACCTCGACGCGAGCCGACTGGAGGCGGGGGCGACGAGCGCAAGGCCCTCATTAGCGAACCTAATGAATGTATGGCCGAGCGCGGGTCGCTCGACTTTATTCTCTCCGACTCGACACGAGGGATTCCGCCGCCAGGCTCCGCACCACCTTCACATTTGCAACAATCGATTTACATTCAGATATTCACTCGAAGCTTTTCTCCAGTATGGCTTACAGTCCTAAGCTACTTGCGATGATCTACCCATGTATACAGCTGGGTACTTTTTACTGGAGCGCTTTTAGGGTAAGTACCTCGTTCAAGGGTACCGCAGCATTAAGGGTCACGTTCGTATGCCACGTTCCCCCTTCTTCCAATACGTTTACGTGTACATCTCTAAGAACGGTACAAAGGGTGCTCTACATCAACAGAAGGAGGGATCTGGATGCAGACATGTGATTTTTGAATACAGTCCATTTGTCTCATACCACCGCATGAGCGAGTGTACATGACACGTGTAGCTACATTATAGGGGTTTTTTTTATTATTAAACAGGTAACAGACACATACATGTTTATCGCCCTCTTAGGAGATGAAGGGAGAAATGAGCCTGAAAGAGATCATTTTCGAAACCCTTCTTGAATGTTGAAAGAGCTTCAGCAGTTCTGAGTGGGAGAGGGAGCTCATTCCATTACATCAGAAGCACGAAGAAACGATGTTGTGCTTTTTATGTCGGAGCTCTTGTGTGCGGGACCACCGGGCGGGCAGAGGTGGAGGAGCGTAGCCGTCCGTTGAGGTGTAACGAGCGATCGCGTCTTGCAGACATCGAGGAACAGAGCCGTCGACGTTTCGCGGGCCGTAACCGGGCTCTTCAATTTGATCCGGGCAGCTATAGGAAGCCAACGCAGAGGGGTGAAGAAGGGAGATACATGGAAACACTTCAGCAGGTCAACTCGTGCAGCAGCAGCGTTCTCTATCAAGCGGAGAAGTTTGATGGCAGAGAAAATACCGGAGGAAATTCGGTCGTTTCCACGTAACACTTTTCACTAATTGCTGCCACCTCCTCGAGAGAAAAGAAGGCAGCGCAGAAGAGCTCGGGGCACACCTAGATCATACTTCCATGGAGTAGCCGGAGTCTCTGTATGAAGAAGAGCTTCCTTGCCTCTGGCCCGATCACTCAGTATTTATAAAGCGAACTTTGCCAGCAGCAACGGAGTAAAAGGTGCTGATTGAAGTAGCTTCTCCGGAAAGGAGAATCGGTAAGAACACGTTGCGCACGTAGGCTGAAATATTTTTCTTTTCCTGCAGGCAACTTCAGTTACTGCACTGTTGCCTTTTCTCTTTTTTCAGCATTTTCCCTGCAGTTTTCATTGCTGTCGAGTTTGTTTCCAGGTCCAAAGCAGCTGCCTGCAAAGCCTCCCACACCGTCCTTGAAAGACAGGGTGTGTGTGTGTGTGTGTGTGTGTGTGCGCGCGTGCGCTTGTGAGGGTGCGATGATGTCCATAACTCAAACAAAAGAACGTCATCTTTACAGCTGTACTCAGCCGCTGAAACGGCACCGAATTTTTGGGCCGCAAGTCTCATCTTGTGCTCAGCAAGAGTTCCTTTACGCCCCGAGTCGCTCACCGCATTAACACTTGAAGTGCGCCCACCTCTTGCCGTCGCTCTCAGACGCTCTGCCTCGTCCCTCTCTCTCCATGGGCTTTTTCAGCACTTTTCAAGTTGGGAGGAGGCGGCGGGGCCTCCGGGGACCCCGCAGACCTTCCCTTCCCTTCCCTTTTCTCCAAGCGCCAAGATCTGGCCTGGAGACGTTTGCTTTTCCATGACACACGGCGCTGCCGCTCTTCAACCGCGTGGATTTAAAGAGGTACGAAGTTTATTTCAGGCGATTGGAAGCCATCGAGTCTCGCCATTAAAAACGAGTTTAGAAAGTTAACGAAAGCACGATGTCGCCGCACACGGCGAACAACGGAAGCGAGTATTTTAAAGTGAGTCGAGACTCTTGCAGTTTGCTCCGAAACGCGACGTTGTCTTCGTCCTGCTTTGGGAAACGTCGATTTGCAGTTTTCCGCGTCGGGAACCTCGGGCTTCCGAAACCCAAAACAAAGATCGGGGCGTAAACGCGGACGTATGTTTGACACGGGCTCCTCGTTCTTCGCTTTTGGGGCACGAAGGACGTCGGGTGATGGACAGCAGCTCTCTGCAATGATTATGACTAGTCCATGGGCTTAGCTCCGCACTACCGATAATTACATCTCATACATTCCTCTTTAAACGTAGCAGATGCTGCGTAGCCCCTTCCCCCCAAGTGCGTTTCACACGCTGCCTAGTTTTCACAGTGCGATGACTGCCTGGAGCGTCGTTTTTTTCCGCACTGGCGCAATAAAACCCGACACTCCAGACTATTAGCTTTTATTAAAGACGGGTGAAATTCTCGAGGCGCCAAACTGCACGACGTTTGCGCGAGCAGAACGGCTTCTTCCGGGACAACGAGCCGCTTCTTACACACACACACACACATTTTCAGAACCGCTTGTCCCATACGGGGTCACGGGGAACCGGAGCCTACCCAGTAACACAGGGCGTAAGGCCGGAGGGGGAGGGGACACACCCAGGACGGGACGCCAGTCCGTCGCAAGGCACCCCAAGCGGGACTCGAACCCCAGACCCACCGGAGAGTAGGACTGCGGCCCAACCCACTGCGCCACCGCACCCCCCGCTTCTTACATTTACACATTTTTCAAATGTAAACGATAATGAATGAAGCCGTTGCCACAAGAAAAGAGGACGCGGCGTTGTGCTCGTAAGTGAACGAGCAGAAAAGTACCAGGTGAGAAAAAGCATCTGTGGAAGCAAAGGTCCCCAAAGGGGGGGGGCGGGGAGGGGAGCGACAGACGGGAAGGTGGACGTCTGACGTCCGAGTCCGTCGACGATCTGGCGATAATTAGCTCTCAAACCGGGCCTCTGCAACGGCTGTAAAGAGATGAAAGTGCGGGAGGTGCTTTCGGGTGAGGGCGGCACGCGTCACGTGGAAGGGGCCGGGGTGGCGCCATTTGTTGAGCGACCCTCGCCGGGGACAGGGTGAGGCCATTTGGTCGCGTGGAACTGCAGCTCGTAATATTTGCGAACGCTCTGCGAAACCGTTCCAACTTCCTGGCCACCTGAGCGCTACTTCGGCGGAGGGCAGCGGGGGGGAGAGAGAGAGAGAAAACATCATCGTGCGACTGTGGCGGCGCTGTCAGCGCTGCTGGTTTCGTGGCCCCGAGCTCCGCTTGCTGTACCGGCTGCTTCGCTCTCTCCGTTTTCCTCTTTCAAGGACACGATTCTCTTTTTGTTTCCCTCTACCGCGTCATTCTCGCGGCAGACAAGCGCAAACTGTTGCCTCCACATTTAGCCACTGCTGTAATTTAGGCTTGGGTGGAAGGTACTTGTTCTCAGTTTTGCGTCGCTTCTAATTTACTTAACACACACACACACACACTTTCGGAACCGCTTGCCCCATACGGGGTCACGGGGAACCGGAGCCTAACTCGGCAACACAGGGCATAAGGCCGGAGGGGGAGGGGACACACCCAGGACGGGACCCGAACCCCAGACCCACTGGAGAGTAGGACCTGGTCCAACCCACTGTGCCACCGCACCCCCCCATTTACTTAGCAGTTAATGAAAACAGACTTAAAAAGGACACGCGTGCTTGTGAAAATTAGTCTGGAAAACAATAATGGCAAATCCCAGAAATCAGAGGGATACCTTCGCTGACGGGGGGGAACTCGGCTTTACCGGAATCCCTGTTGCGCGGGAGATTTGAGGGGGCGGCGGACCGTCCGGCCCTGAAGCGGAGACCCACCTCAGCGAGAAGAAATCCTGCCGCGACGAGCCCGAATGCCGCTGAGCCGTCAGAGCATCGCGGCGGCAGAGACGAGGCCTCCCCATCCAAGGACGCCGCAGCAGCTCTTCCCAGGATCCCCAAGAATCTCAGCTCCCGTAATCTACCGATCTAAGGGGTTCGCCGAAAAACTTGTGCAATCGTCAAGTTATCCTGGAGTAACGTGCTGAAGGCGAAGAGCGGTCCTCATCCTTCCTTGGGCAGCAGCACTCGGGAAGCGCAGCGGACTTCTGTCCAGACAGGTGTCCGGAGGCGGATAAGGAAGACAAACCGCCCGCCGGCAGACCGTCTCCGCCGAAGTTCTCGAAGCGAGAGAGAAAGACAAGGCTCAAGCAGGGCTTCCTTCCACTGCGTGAGTCAGATTTATGGATGTTGTGATGAAGAGCAGCTCGCGGTCTAAGTGGATCCATCCCGCTCTGGCAGTACCGAGTGTGCGCAAGTGTGCGGCTCTTTCTTATCTACTCTAGCAGTCGACCGGGCGGCGTCTTACCGAACCCTGCGCCTCGCAGCATTCGGGAAGTGCAGCACCTTCGGCGAACCTTCGACGGTCTCCTCTCCTGGTGATGTGGACCGGTTTAGCTCAAGCTCAGGTCGCCAGTCACGCCGTGGCCAGTTTTGTTGTGGTTCACATCGAAACGTGTGCCGCCCTGGTCCAGGGATGTGAGGCAAGAGCGCTCGGCTCGGCGCCTGCGGCCGATTCACTGCGCCGCACGCTCATCGCATGACACAAGCCCGGAACCTGCGTGACGTAGGATGAGTCGGACGAGCGAAGCAGCGCGGCGCCGAAGGACGGTTTTTTCCACGCCGAGAAGCAGACAAAAGCGTCCTATGGTCACCCGGGGAGCACAGGAGCGCCCCGTCTCCCTCGCTCTAAAGGTTAACGCATCCACGGGCCGCAGAACGGGCGGGGTTAAGCGGAAGCCCGGGGCTCGTGCGTCACCGCTCTGAAAGGGGCTCCTGTTGAGCAGGCCGGCAGAAAGCGCGGCGGCCGAGCGCGTGCGCGATCACCGGGGCCCGGCCTCGCACGCGGCCCCCTCAATGGATCCTTTCATGCCTGCGACAGCGGCTTGTCTGGTTTGGGCCCTGGGGAAGTGGTGGGCGGGACATGGGGGTGGAGGGGGGGTCGAGGGAGCGGACAGCCCTGCGCGCATGTTCTCGGTGACCCGTTTCGCCCCGGGACATCGAAGGCGGCGGAGGTCAAGCTTGGGCCTCACTTCCTCCGGGGAGTCCCCACGGGGTCCCCGCGAGCCCTCGCACCTCCCCGACCCCCGATTTGATTCATTACTAGCGATGCGCCCCCTTCCAGGTACTGCCGAAGTGTGTCGCAGCCTTTAATGTGTTTCCTTTCGCGGAAACAGATGGGCTCAGTTAACTGAGACCAGGAGCCGTCTCTCCACGCAGTGACCGTCCATCTGCGCTGGACTATTAATCACAAATGTGTTTTACCCTGGACATTACCTTCTTTGTGAGCCCGTTACGCTCAGGACGAGCTTTCGATTTGAAAATCTGTCATATTCTATTTCAACATCTATTTTATCTCTGTCTCTCTGTCTCTGAACTGTTTTTCACGTTACACTTTATCTCCCTGTGATGGACAATCGCTGCCTGAAAAGCCCTGATCTGCTTGCTGAGCACAAACACGCCAAAGGCAGCTAAAGTGCGTCTGGATCGGTGCTGCCCTTCTCCACGCTTGCGGCACCGGACGCCTTGCGAAGGCAGAAATGCGGTACGTCTGCGGACTCTACTCGGACCGGAGCGATCTTCTCCAGTTACAGCAGCGCTGCTCTGCTGAGGGCGGACAGTCACTAACTAACAGGCTCTAAAGCGCTCTTATAAAAGAGCTGCTGAAGCCGTGTGAATTTACCAGGTTTACCGGGACAAGCCTCTCCTTGCGATTTACGACCTACTCTGTGAAAATTACCCCGACGTCTTTCATCCGTGCTCATTTCTGCACCAACGAGACGGATCCCACGCGCCCCGAGACGAAAAGTGAATGCGGCGAGTACCGTTGAGCCGGGGCCCGGGGAGCCTCGGCAAGGACCGGCGGCCGGAAGAGGAGCTCACGGAATGACGTTTTGCCTCCACGCGGAGCTGCGGGAGACGTCTGCGAATGTCAACGCTGCAGCATCGTGGGATTGACGGAGGGTAGAGGAGCTTCCGGCGGCGGCGCCCGTCAATGGCACGCGAAGCCCTCCGCCCCCAACCGCTCGGCGAAGCGCCACCCCCCCTTAATGAGAAGCAGAAGCGGAAGAGGCCGGACGCCCGTCGTCCCTTCGGGCCGTAAAATGTGCCGGGAAGCGGCCCTAACGAGCTCACATTAAACCTGTGAGAAGGTCCCGGAACAACAAGGGGACGGTCGTTTCCCCTGTCTTACGGAGGACCCTAAGGAAGGATGTCACGGTGCTACATTCCGGTGCGACGTACTGTAGGCGTTCGCTTCTTTGCACGGGAACCTTCCGCGGGCCGTGGGCGCGGAGCATCGCAAACGGATGATGGGGGAGGAGAGGGGCGGCTCGGCCGAGTCCTTCGAACCCACGTGCTTCCTCGCACCTGCGGGACGCCGGCGCCGACGGGAGGGGAAGGCTTTTGCGTCTGCGGTCCGCTAACGAGGAAGACGGGACGGTGACGTCACGGCAAGTCGGCCCGATACGCACCTGCCGGCTCCGCGCTTTCGTCAGGAGGGGGAGCTGTCAGCACTCCGGGGTCATTTCGCCTCCTCCTCCTCGTGAAAGAAATGAATAAAATCACGTAAGACAGACGAAAAAAATTCAATGCAATGATCCGCTGTCATTTTGCGATTTGTATTGATGCGTTACAGTTATTGATATGTCAGTATTGATGCGTTACGGCTGAAGAAGTATATTGAACGACAGACAGAGGTTGCGGGTAGCGCAGGGGTTAGAGCTGCTGCCTCGTGCCCGGAGCAGCCACACTGAAATCTCGCTTCCTGCTCAACACCCTCGATCGAGGTACTTACAGCATAATTTACTCCAGTACAAACAGATGGGAAAAGAAAAGAGATACTTTAATACCGAGACTCGTTTCACATTTACATTTACACTGTAAGCTGTAAGTGACCTGGGACAAATAGGGTTAACGCTGAAACGAAGCGGCCCGGTTATCCGATGGACCTAAGCGCGTGCGAAAAGGTGCGCCTTTCAATTCGAGACTGCGCTCTCCCCTCATAATTAGCTCTGCATCAAGTAACACACAAGAGGCACATCTGCAGCGTGACTCCGTGCCGCAAAAGGGCCGGCGAAACGCTCCCGCTCCGCCGTGAAAACGCTGCTCTTGTATCACTAGACGTTTGGCTCATGGAATGACATTTTGGTCAGAACGCCGTGCAAAAGAGTCCTTGCTGTGTATTCCGCTGACTGCCAGAATTCGATGCTCAACCTTCCCCTGCGATCCTTCGACTCCACATTTTTGAGGGGATCGATTCAGCCGTACGGATCTCGTTCTTCCGGCGATCAGGTGGCTCCTTGCAGGGTCGATATGAAGCGCGGGCCTGAGCTCGGACGGGGGCAGAAGGTGCCGCTCTGTCCGAAGGTCCCGGTCACAAGGAGAGCAGGGGTCCTGGTGGCCTGCAGCGGGGCTAATTGAAGGAGCAGGGGTCAGCATGTGTGGTCAGCTGCGGTCAGCTGTGTCCTGCAGCCACAGGCCCGGCGCGAAGCGGGGCGGCCGGCGGGGGTCCGGCCGTGCCCGAGGAGCCGAGGGAGGCGCCCGTCACCTTCTCCCTTTACGCTCGGAAGCGGCATCACCGGAGACCTCGTTCGGACCCGCGAGGCTCAAATGAGGTGTGACGCGTGACCTTTTTCACAGCGTCTGCATGTCAGAGGCCCGCGCCGTAGCCCGTGCTGCATTTCCCACCGGGTGCCTGCTGCGACCACAGCGACTGGGGCCGACGCAGGAGGGAAGCAGCTGAAAAAGCTGAAAAAACGAGGAGAAAACGTTGTGAGACAGAAGTCTTGTGCACTAAAACTCGATTTTGCAAACACGGTTCAGTAACGTAACTGGTCTGACATTACAATGTTGCGAAGCGCATCATCATGTCATTGAGCATAATCCGACAGGCGTTTACCGCTCTTTTTTGCACGTTTCGGGGTGAACGAGCGCAGGGCTCCGAGCAAACTAACCGAAAGCAAACCAAAGTGCAGCCCCGGCATCGGAGAAGACGGCAATCTGCACGCAAAGTACGCGCTTCTTCACCTACATGGACACGGGGACGGTGTCGGGCCGACGATAGTGCTCAGCAGCAGCGATGCGCTTTACCACGCGAACTTCGGTACGGGCCGCGTGGTGCTGCACTGGGTAGCCCTGGAGCCTCACATGTCCAGTGGGACATCGCTTTCAGGACCTCTTGTAGTCCCGCATGGAGTTCCGATTTACTCCCCCGTGTCCCCATGGCCTGGCGACTCTAATGGGCCCATAGTGTGTGTGTGTGTGTGTGTGTGTGTGGGGGCAACGTGACCCACGCGTGTCCAGGAAACGTGTTTAAAGGGCTCTCGCTGGCGTGGTGTGAACTGCCCCCACCTCCAGCGAGCACACAGAGCCCGTTGGACGTCTAAGCGCCGCTAACCTGCTGTACTCTTACGTTTACTTGGATTCAGGGGGGTAACCTGTACTGCAGTAGTTCGACCAACTGCCTTTGGACCCAACAGTTGCAGGTTCAAGCCTCACCTCTGGCTGTAGTAGCCTTGAGCAAGGTACTTACCCTGAATTGCTCCAGTAAAAATTACCTGGCTGTATAAAGGGGTAGATAATCGTAACCTTAACATTGTAAGTTGCTTTGGAGAAAAGCATCAACTAAATGAATAAAGGTGAATTAATTTTGCTGATGCTTTTCCCCAAAGGGACATGTAACTCTAAGTGAACAACAGAGATAAAGAAAAATATTCAGCTGCCGAGGCTCAGTCCGTTTGTCCAATAACTCTGTTTTTTGCAGCTGCTGATGGAACTTATAGAAAATAAAAGAGCGTTTGTCGGAAATGTAACGTCACTTTACGGAGCGGTTTGGAGATGAAAAGAGAAAATGGTCTGAAAGCGATGCTTTTTGACACCATTCCTGAATCTGGAAAATGACTAAGGGATTCTAAGGAATTAACTTTGGACAGATTTGGAGGATTTCACTTTCACTTTCTTAGTCTTATTATTATTATTATTATTATTATTTATTTTTGTGAAAGCACTCGGTTACACAGAGAAACTTTATGCGCTTTTGCAGTTTCTTTATAAAACTGAATGCTACTCTGAGCATTTCACGTTTCTCAAGGAAACATCCAACAACAAATGAGGGAAAACAACGGCTCGGTGAGCAATGCTGCTCAGTCATGATCCTCCCGCGTTTATCCTGGAAGAACTCGTCTTGTTTCAATTGTTCGTGAACTTTTGTTGTTGATGTAACCGACTGATCCGAAGTAACTGAAACCGACGTTAATTTCTCCGACTGGAAATACTGGTCTGTTAAACGGCACGAGAACTGATGCGACTGGTGTGATTCATTATTTTTCACCTCTTCTCTGGATAATTTAGAGTCAGCAGTGTCTCAGTGGCAAACACTTACGTGCACAGATTCTCAGTCAATTTTGTGTAAAGTTCACTGAAATTGCAGCCAGGCTACTTCTGAACATTAAATAAATACACACACACACACACATTTTCAGAACCGCTTGTCCCATACGAGGTTGCGGTGAACCGGAGCCTACCCGGTGACACAGGGCGTAAGGCCGGAGGGGGAGGGGACATACCCAGGACGGGACGCCAGTCCATCGCAAGGCACCCCAAGCGGGACTCGAACCCCAGACCCACCGGAGAGCAGGACTGTGGTCCAACCCACTGCACCACTGCACCCCCTACCATTAAATAAATAAATAAATAAATAAATAAAACGAGCTCTAGAAATTCAAATACACCGACTTTTTAAAATCTTTGCCTGATACTGACAATTAGAATAAATGAGGCATTTTAATGACTCTCCCCTTCTGCTCATTCGTTCTTTGTCAACTATAATGGGAAGTCGCAAAGAAAACCTTCCATCTGGATGACGATCAAAATTGCGTCTGCTGCTCTTTTGCATTTAAACGATGAGCCCCAGAGAAGGGCATCGACGTTGGGGGGGATCGCGCGCGTGGCCTTCCGCTCAAGCGACGACGCCGACGCCCTCCTCCGTACATCGGAGCTAAACTCCAGAAGCGCCGAAACGTCTCCGATGCGGCGCGTCGCTGGAAGCGATGGATGTGCGCGCGCATTTTATATTTGGCTTCTTCGAACCGCTTCGTCGGGAGGTGATGAGTGCGGCTTGAGGGCTGCGCGGCAGTAACACGTGTCGGCGGTGGGGGGGGCACGCAAGGCAGGTCTGAGCTTTTGCCATCTGGTGCTGAATTACGCACTTTGCATCCGGTGCAACGGCCAACGGGTCCCTGTGCCGTTCTTTTGTTAAAGGCCCCCAAAGCCTCTGAACACACGTAGAAACACACACAGCGCACATATGTGCATGAACATGAACCCGCTTCCTTACACATTATTGTAGAGACTTCAGTTCGATGTAATAAATCATTTGTGGGACCCCCCCCTCCCCCGAGAACAAACTCAAAAGCACATCAAAGTGTCATGTCATTTTTTTTTTTTTTTGCATCATTTTAAGTGGCCTTGTGTTACTGCTGCATGGAGAAGATCTTGTCTGTGCGCCGCAATGTGAGAAATTCTGTCTTTTTCATTGCGCTTTGAGATTTTTGAGGACAGGTTGTCCGCAATGGCACAAACGCACAGAGCTGCACATTTATTCCTCTGCGGCTGTCGAATTGTGAACGCTGTGCAGTTGACGGCACCGCGATGTGCGAAATGTGGCATCGCGTGCGGGCTGGGAAAACCACGGCGTCGTTCGCCTCGGGTGACCGTGCAAAAACTGTGCCGGAGTCGAGGGTCCCGCTGAAAACGAGGAGGGTGTTGGGTTCACGGAGACCGATGCCGAGGAGACCGTGAGCGCAGCGCTAGTGCGCAGCCACCGGCACCCTCACGCAAGCTGCCCAGTTGAGCTCCAGATGGCCTTGATGGCTCCCGCGGCTCTTCCCTTATTTACCTGTTGGCAGATGCATTAGGAGAGCACAGCATCTGCCCCTGTGACGCAAGAGAGCAGATCACGAAAAGAGTCTGAGGGCTCTGGTTGCGCAGACATGAGCTCTCCTTGCAGCACAAAAGCAAGCGAGAGCCCCGCTGCGGGCGACCGAGACACTGCAAACATCCCCAGTGAGGCAGTAGGTGGCGTAGTGGTCGGAGCCACTGCCTTCCGCTTGGAGGAGCCGCTTCTGAAACCCACCTCTTGCTGCAGAACCCTTGAGCAAGGTACTTACCGTGAATTTATTTCTCCGGTGAAAAATACCCCGCTGCGTAAATGGGCGAATAATTATGTTGTAACATCGTAAGTCGCTTTGGAGGAAAGAAAACTAGAGTTCTGGGCCTTGGCAGGTTCTCACCAACCACTCAGTCTGCCCTGTGTCTTGCTTGGTCTTGCTATGAATGGGTGAGATGAGGGCAAGACGTACGGTAAAAGTTCACGAATGTTGGGAAATCATCTATGTATTAACTGGGAGATGCTTCTAGGCAGAGTGAGCTATAAAATGCTCAGGATTCAGCTGTTGGAAAGTAGCTTCTAAAGTTCAGCTGTGCCAACCAGTGAAGCCCAAGGTCCTCCTCAGGTAGACCGAGGAATTTACACCGTTACGCTTACAAATAGTTGTGTGCATTTCGCGGAAAAAGAGCCCTTGACACGTCGAGGGGTCTACCTGGTCCGAGAGTAAACGGCACAGGCATCCGTGAAGCAGCCTACATTCGTACTTGCTCCTTGTTCCCAAACGCGGTAAGTTTAAGCCAAGGACGCATTTCACTTATGACTGCGCGAGCTCGCCGTCCTCGTGATCCGTTGGTGTTTCCCATCATGCACCGCTCCAGCCCGGACCTTCCCGTCCGCAGAGCGAAGGAGAAACTGCGTCCCCGTCTACGCTGCCGTGAACTCGTGGCAACAGCCCGACCAAGAGCGGCCACTCAAGTCAAAACCGCTCTTGATGCTCGGCAAATTGGGAAAGTGACACGCGACTCTGCCGGCACCTACGCTTCTGTGAAGACCGCGAAGGAGAACTGAATGCGGAGCCGTTCGTTCTTCCGCTTGCCGGCAAAGTGAAACACGTGGATTTTCACCCCTGTTGTTAGTAGGGAAAGGGAGACACGTCCCACGCGGAGCATTGCCTGGAAAAAAGCGCGAACGCATCGGCGGTGCAGTAGAGCGGACGAGCTGCTCCACGGTGGAATCTCCCATGAGCCTTTGCAGCACCCCTGGGATCTTGTCCCGAGGGAACGCTGGTGAGTCACACGAATTTGCTTTCGCTTGTGCCTCCGAACTGTATCCTCGAGAAGAATTTCCTCAAAGTTTTTTGGCACCGATTTGTCGTTTTCATAAAACCGTGAGCGTTTCAGCCACACGTCCATCCGCCTGTGACCAGCCGCTGCTCATCGCTCCAGCTCTGCAGCACGTTCTTCGGGATTCGTCTTGAGCGAAGCTGCAGCCGAGGAGCTGGGAGTCGACGGCACTATGAGCCCCGCGCTGGTGCAGAATTTTCCGGATGGCAGGTCCACGGCGCTATCATCCACCGGTGCTGCGTTTGTGAAACAGGGCTCGTTCAAATTCTACCCTAACTCCTCTCCTTCCTAGACTTCAGCCCAAAGCACCATGAGCACCCTCTCTTACACATTCAAAGTGCACTTTGAGCGAAAACCCATGAGCGCCCCGAGCCTTTCCCGGGAATGCGCTAAATGAGCTGGGATGGGCAGCGACGGACTGGCACCTCCAGTTCGCTCCAGCGAGGAAAATTCGGGCCTCTCGGAGATGGATTGCGCGGCGACCAAAAGAAAAGGAAGATGCTGCAAGACGCCGAGAAAAAAAAGAGGAGCGGAAGAAGAGGGGAAACGAGCGATGGGATAGAAATCCCGAGGACCGCACAGCGGCAGCCTTGGGTTCGTCTCCTCCACAAAGCGCCTCGGTTTTATTAAAATGATTCCATTGTGAGAACCCGGAGGAAGAGTCGTGTGAATTTGACATTTTGCGGCCACGCTACAGGAAGACGACTTATCGAGGTCGCAGCTGTGACCCCTGCTTCCTGCCGCTGAGAATGGGCCTTTGTGCGAAGGGGCGCATGGCCGTCCAGCGTCACGATCGCCGTTTGGCCACGCAGCTGCGGCCCTCGTGCTGCACTGGGCCCGTGCCATCGGACAGCCGGCATCCCCGTTTCCTCAGACGCTTTGCCCATCGACACTGCCTGAACTGAAGCTCATTTTCCCAGCTATTGCACGTCTTTGCAACATCATGCCATGAAGACACATGATCCATAGCCAGCGTACCCATCCGCTGACCAGCGTACTTTATCGTTACGTTGCCCTCTTGTCACAGTGCTCGATGAAACGCAAATTTATAATCATATACACACTTCTTGTTGAGTATCTCAGCCCGTGCTCCAGTAGCCCCCCAACCTGCGTCCAACGGTTGCTTACGATAGACGCGGACGTGGGATATCCGTCGTAGGGCTGCAGCAGATTTCTCCCGTAGCCTGGATATTGAAGCATTTCTCGTTTCAGCACCGAGGTTGAGGGTTAGACGACTAAGTGCTCTTTCAGTGGCACAGAAGCAGAGAGCGTAATGCCAGTGCCCCGCAGTGCCATTAGGGTGTAGGTTCAAACCCAGCTCAGGGTGTGCTAGGTTTCTCATGTTCGCCCCAAACTCACGAGCCAAAGACATATGGAAGCAGGCAACGGAAACCACGTCTGGAGCCTCCCTTCCATGAAAACCAAGGGTCCCTTTGAGCTGCATTTGAAGCTTCCCTGCTTGGGTCAGATCCAGGGATGGATGAGCTATGGGTGCCCTACAAAGTGACCGTAGACACAAATAAGTAGAGGGCCCCCGTGGCCCAGGGGCATCTGGGGAGCGCTGTGTTAGCGTGTGCGTGAGGCAATGGCCAGGAGTGTGTGGACCCTGAGCTGAAGATGCAGACAGTCTCAGATGATGGAATGAAGGAATGTGTTCCCAGGCACGACGTGGAGCCTGTCAGTATGTTATGCGCGAGTGTGTGTTCGTGGGGTATCGCAATGTTTACTCTCAGCACGGTACATTCCGGTGGCTGTGCAGGAACGCAGCGGTGGGCTGCTTGCTGGGCTCTCGCTCTGGTCCCACATGGAGAGCCGAAGTACGGCACCCGGGCGGAAAAGAACTCGCTCTGCCAGCCTCCTCTGGAACCACCTCGCAACGCACTCCAGGAGAACTTCATGAGCTACAGGAGGAAATGCTCAGTGCACCGCTTACATTCACGTTCGTTTATCGGGCGGAAGCTTCTTTCCAAAGCGACGTACGGCTCGGAGTAAAGAGCAGCGCAATTCGGCAAGAGATGAAAAATACAGTACAGACGCAGACGTGCAGTTCTGAGCGTACAGACAGCGCAGCGCTAGTGTTTACGCTTCCCTCGAGCACCTTCATATCGGGAAATAATGTCGTGAAAGTTTACAGGGTCGATAGGAGATGAGGAAGGAAGTGGGTCCCGAAGAGATGAGAGAAACTCTCCTCGAATGTTGAGAGGGAATCAGCAGTTCTGCGAGACAGAGGGAGATCACTGCGCCGCAACGGAGCCAAAACCAAGAACCTCGAGGCCTTAGATTTTGGACCTCGTGTGTCCGGGGTGCGTGGGACCACGGAGCGGACAGCGGCGCAGGACTGCGAATGTTTGCTTCGGCCGTAGGGAGCGATCGGGTTCCGCGGGTTTCGGGCAGCAGACACACCGTTGTCCTGTAGGCCGCAACCAGAAGCACCGAGGTATCAGAACGTCCTCTTACACTAATGGAGAAGTACTTTACCGAGTCGCGTCAAAGAATGTGACGAATCAGAGGCGCTCGGCTAACAGCTGTCGTCACGGCGCAGACGTCGAGAGGTCGGTACAGTCCCGAGGGTTCGTGCCGCTGTACCTTTGAGCCGCACTTTAGAGAGTCACCCGAAACGCCGCCGGCCGAGCAAAGGAAGCGATAAGAAATGCGGGAAAGGAAGCGCTCTCTTTTTGTGCGGAACCCAAAGAACAAGTTAAAGACGAAGATGGAAAAGGCTTCGAACCCCAGAGCGGGAGAACAGGCTTCCCGCTCGTCCCCGTCTCGACGTCACGGCTGCAGCGCCGGGCGCGTTCGCGGCAGCGTCGTCTCCGATCCGCCGCCATCGCGCTCGGCGGGGAGCGGCCGGCACGTCCGGGCAGGCCCTTCCTCAATAGGGCGCGAGCAGGGAGGGTAAAAATAGCCCGGTTTACATTTTATGGGATGGGGGAGGGGGGTTCGGGGCTGTGGAAAAATAGACAAAAAGCCCACAGGCGACCATTTACGGGCCCATGGAACAATTTGATGCCGTGCAAAAATGCACAGTGCGGGGGTGGGGCGGCAGAGCTCCGAATGAAACCTGTGTTTGCGCCTCGTTTTCTTCTTCGGTACGGGAACGCGTGAAATGATGCTCAACCCATCCCAGCGCTCTGTCTTCGCCACGAGCTCCACGAGGCTGAGCTGCTCCTGCGCGTTCACGTTTCACCGACACTTTTCTCGAGCACAACGTACCGTGGTACGATACGTACGGCTGTGACCCTTTATACGGCTGGGTCATTTTTACCGCATCTTCGGGGAAAGTACCTTGCTCAACACAAGGAGGTGGAATTCAAACTGGGGACCTGTGAGTGGGGGGGGGGCGGGCGCTAACCACTGACCACACTGACCACACCGAGGACAACCAAGGACAACCTGGACTGTGTGCAATTGCGCATTTCGGCCGTCCGTCCGTCCGTCCGCCCGTCCGACGCTACGGCGCACGAGGGAGAGGCAGGAGGGCAGCAGGGAACGTTCTCCAGGCCACAGTGTTTTTAAGTAAGACACACAACTCTTCATTCCTTCCTCTTCATCATGCGGGACGAACCCAGAGTTGAGGGTGGTTGAGCAAATTTTGGGATGGGGCTCAAACGGGAAGCGGATTTATGGGATTTCAGATCGTGGCCAAAGTCGGATTGGCCGCAACGGGAGGCGGTCAAGAGGGAGCAGAGCCGCACGGAGGAGGATCTCCGACACCCCGGCATCAGCTCAGACTCTGCTTCATAGGTGGACCCAGTACTCAGTAGGCAGCACCTAGTACCTAGTACTCAGTGCCCAGTACTCAGTATCCAGGACCCAGTACCTAGTACTCAGTTCCCAGCACCCAGTACTCAGTATGCAGTACCTAGTACCTAGTACTCAGTGCCTAGCACCCAGCCCCCAGTACTCAGTATGCAGTACCCAGTACCTAGTACTCAGTGCCCAGCACCCAGTACAAGGCCACACAGCATTTCCGTCTAACCCAAACCCCACAGGATTAGCACAGAGCCTGAAGAAAGCAATTTCCATGACACCCGTTGAATCCAACTATAAGAATCAAACTGTGCAAGAAATATTTGGTATCATTTGGTTTTCAGAGAAACATTAATCCTAATCAGTTCTGTACTCAGCTACTCGTGTAAACTGCAGCAGCACAAACGGTGCTTTTGTACGAAATCACTTCGCTTTGAGAATCAAGTGTCCACATCTATAGCTCCGCCGGCGAGACACACGTTCATCTACTCTCTGCTCCAAACTGCTGCGGAGAAATTATTCTGCTAAATGAATAAATACGAATGTCTGTGCTGTGAACATATTTTTATACTAAAGTTTGCCTGCAGCAGCTCTTTAAATGTATGATTTTCAACCGACTTACAGAGTTCAGTAATGTATCATTTAATATGAATCGCAGAGGAAAATCAAGGAGCTGAATTAAAACATACAAAGAAGGCTTACATATGATGTATGGATGAGTGCCCCATTGTAAGTAGTGTATCCAGCAGCGTAAGTCACCGCGGTGAATAAGGTGTGTGGGCTCGCTTTGGAGAAAAGTGTCTGATGCATAAATAAATGTAAACGTACATGTACATAGCAGGGACAACGAAGCGTGTAAATGTAGGTGAGCGACTGTCCCAAAGGGCGATGAGTGGTTTGTGAGATACGACCGGTGCGATGACCACTTTTACTGCGGTTCACTACCAGTGCAACACGAGGCCCAAAAGACATCTCCCTGCCCTGCTGCCTCGGGCTGACAAAGAGACACCGAGAGTGGTAAAGTGGTACGCTGAGAGTGGTAAAGTAAAGTAAAGCTCGTCTCGCTTGGCCCTTGGTGCCCTGGTGGTTCTGCTTGGCTTCCTGATGGATGTTATTTACCCAGGAGCCCAGTGGAGAGAGAGGAACATGAATCACAGGGGGGTGAAGGGCATCGCAGCCCTATTTTACTGTGTGCCGCCCCCCCGCACACACACACAGACACACACACACACACACACACACACACACACACACACCACCCCCACCTCCAACCCCCCCACCTCGCTCTGGTCTTTGGAGAGCAAGTCTGTCAATGTCAGTTCCCGTCCTTGCGCTCCAGGTTGGGCCTCAGTGGCGCTGATTCTCACTGACTCACCCTGCTTCACAGATGTGCAGGTCTGTGTTCTGCTGGGCTGAGACTGGACTGGGACTGGGACTGGAGCTGGGACTGGAGCTGGGACTGGGACTGGAGCTGGGACTGGAGCTGGGACTGGGACTGGAGCTGGGACTGGGACCTGGGCTGGGACTAGGGCTTGGACTGGGACTGGAGCTGGGACTGGGACTGGGACTGGGACTGGGACTGGAGCTGGGACTGGGACCTGGGCTGGGACTAGGGCTTGGACTGGGACTGGAGCTGGGACTGGGACTGGGACTGGGACTGGAGCTGGGACTGGGACCTGGGCTGGGACTAGGGCCGGGACTGGCCAGGCCGGTCCCAACGGCTTTCAACCCGGCCAACCAGGCAGGTCGGGCTGCCGCTGACTCACGCTCCTCGCTTGAGGATCCACCTACCGTCTCCCCTTCGCCCGAACGTGCGTGTTCACACACGAGCGGCTCTGCCCCTTTCACGTGCCTTGCGTTCAGTCGTGACTTCAGCTTGCCCGACTTCTTTCTGCGCGCAAAACGCAGTTTCGGGTTCTCGCAGACCCTCGGGCTTCATAATCTACACTCGACACTTTCTCCAAAGTTAATTCTGGTTCAGAGTCGCCTTGCCGTACAATTATTGGAATTACGTGTCATTTGTGTCTTATGAGTAATCCTTATTTTCTTCAGAATAATGGAATGCAAATGAATATTTATACACAGTGCACAACGGTGCTTGTGAACTCAAAACACCAGTTTTGCGCGGACATCTGCTAGCGTATATTCAATTAGCCAGGAAGAGAATGCAGACGCAGAGCAAGGCTGTATTCCAGCCAAACCCCGAATAACCGTTTCCCGCTTTGTGGGCAGAGCTACCAGTGGCTGAAAGGGGTTACCGTTAGGGTTAGGGTTAGCGCTCCTTGTTGGAGTTCCTGTGAGCCTTCGCTCCTTCCCGACATGCGGTGACCTGAGAGCATCATGGGAACGCTCTGTTTCGGCAGCGAGGCGGCGAAGGGAAAACCCCGTGGAAGCGGATCTGACCCAGGAGCCGGGTGGGCGGGCGAGGCTGCGGTTAGCGTTCCTCCGAAAGGGATCGGTCGGAACTTTGTTCACCCCACCGCGAGCTCCGGGGATCTGTTTCCACAAGCTCTGCGATCCTCTCCTATGAGTGGCTCACTTTTCTGGAACTTTCCACCATTTCCCCACCGTGGCGACTTCCTGCAGAGCCCCTCGGCTCAGCGCTCCCGTGTCACCGCTGACCTCTCCTCGTGCTCCCGGCTCTCCCACCTCTGCCGCATCGCAAGATCTGCACACTCGACTGTGGCTACCAAAAAAACTGCTCTAAACTGGGTTGATGTGGGCTGAGGTTCAAAGGCTGCATCTGAGGGGTTATGATCTAAATGAAGTCATGTGGGAAGCTGATGATGGCTTCTGTGTCCAGCTGTTGGGTGGAAAATACAGAACAAAAAGAGGTAACAAAAAGAGACTATTTCCTAAAATATCCTGGCAGATTGTTTCTGGAACGTATTCATCGTCAGCGCAACCGTTAACAGTTTCCTTCGCCTGCGGCAAAATACGTTTTTTTATTATCAGCGCTCATATAGTTTTGACCAAACTCACTGCGGCGCATACAGCCTGAGAGTACGACGTAGAGCAGATCCGAGGGCGGCGGGCAGTACGGCGCGGCTACGGTCAGTCGCACATCCCCGGGTGCGGTGGGGCCCTGAGATCGGGAGCATCTCCAAACTCCTCACACGAAAGCAGGAGACACCAGAGCTCTACTAGTGAAAGACACACTCAGGTGTGACGATCAGGAGAACACGAGTAGGGCAGCAGGTAGAAGAGCACATGAGGACACACGCAGAAGCTTCCGGTATTTATGAGTGCCTAGCGGTCCTCTCCGGTCACCCCTCCGGTCTCCGCGCACCTCAGTCCCCTCCAAGCGGTCGTCTACCAGCCGGGGACACGTTCACGTTCAAGTGGTTACGGTACCCAGCCTCCTTTTCTCTGCTGCCACTTTGGGCCTCATTTTCAGACAATGCACCTTGACCTCCGGGAACATCTTGACAAGGTCTTGGAAACCGAATCGGTGGGGGAACAGCTGTGACGAGTGCTTGAAGTGCACCGTGCAAAAAGCAAGCATAAAGTGTGTATAAACGGGTACAACCGGGGCCGAATGTTGCGCGCGAGCCGCGTGGGCTCCGGGTTCTGGGTAGCGCTACCCGGACGCAGGCCGGAGTCCCGTGAACCCTGGACGGGTCACCCGGTCGAGGGGCTCTGATGCCGAAAGACCCGAAACGTCCCACGACCCCGGGTTCCATCGCCGACGATGCGTCAAAGCGCACGAGAACGTGCGCGACAGACGCGTTTCCTTTGGCCGTCGATGGGACGCAGGGACGCAACTTCGGTGTGACGGAGCTGCGCTGCGGTCGCCAAGGCGACGTGGCAGAGACGTGTGACAGTCGCCGAAAAGCAACTCCGTCTCACTGAATGCCTGCCAGGCTCCATTCGTACGCTTCTTCCATTTTCATCGTGGTTCATTTTTTATCATCTCACCCCGCAGTGTCGTTTTGTCCCCGCACTTTTCCGGATGCTGCTTGTGGTGGAAGAAGGCAGAACCACATCACGGTATCGCCGAGCAGCTTCTTGACCGTCTCTCGTTCTGGGTAACGAGCGCTCGGCTCACGGTTTCACTGGAACGAAGAAACAAATGAGTTTCTGTTTGCATCCCAACTCCCGGAACAGCAGAATCACCAAACCCCGGCCATTTCCGCTCAGCCGTGCCGTAAATTAAAAAGGGAATTCTGGGAATAAGCGCGATAACCGTGGTTTAAAGTGTGTACAGTAATCACTACCTGCTGCTTAGTGTAATTTGAACATCTGGCATAAAGGGCTGTCCCACCACCCACGTATTTAATTACAGGATTTAATTGAACACCTCTTACCCTGATCTCCGTGCCCAGCACACACACACACACACACACACACACGCGCACACACACCGTTCTGGGAGCGTTTGTGGAACGCACAGACCCTGCACAGGCAGCTCCCTCGAGGGTCAGCGATCGCCCGCCATCCAGGCATGAGGCGGCGTCTGCGGTCCGCGCTCGTGCGCGACGAACAGAAACACTCACATCGCGATAAGTCTTTCACGCGTGGACTCCCAGCAGCCCGCTGGCGTCCAAATTCGTCCTCGCCGTTTACGTTCCTGCTGTGCAAACGCTGCTCGTGGGCCCAGACCCAGCGAGGCAATCGTCGGCGGCGTTGTGCAACGAGCCGTATTTCGGATCCATCGGTGTTTCTGCTCCGTCCAAAGCCCCGTACGGAGGGACTCTGCCTCTCATTATTAATTATGTTGTTTCTGTAATGAATATAATTATGATTTATGGATACTTTGAATACAGTTAGGGTTGCTGTACCAGTTACTGACCTCAAACATTTTCAGATTATACTCCAGTCCTGTTAATTATTGTTTGGCCAACGTGTAACGACAATGGTGATTTAGTCATTTACATTTACACTTATTTAGCAGAGGCTTTTGTCCAAAGCGACTTCCAATGAGCTCTATGTAGTGTTATGAGCCCAAACACCTTATTCACCGCGGTGACTTACACTGCTAGGTATACGACTTACGCTGGGTCGCTCATCCATACATCAGTGGAACACACACTCTCTCTTTCTCTCTCTGTCACTCACGCAGTACAGGGGAACCTGCACAGCATGTCTTTGGACTGTGGGAGGAAACCAGAGCACCCAGAGGAAACCCACGCAAACTCCACACAGTTATCTGCCGCTGCTCAGCATGTGGACGGTATTTCCGGCCCTGCTAGCAGATGTCCATCAGCATCACTCAGCCCCTGTATAAGTAAGGCCAACGAACTCACTCGATCGCTCCGCTGGCTGCAGGGTATGTAGCGTGACGCCTTTGCGACGTCTGCTTCTCTGGGGTTCATCGGCGATTCCGAATGGAAACACCAGCCTGCGTATTCTGATTTCTGTCTAAGAAACACACGTGGCATCGGATTCTGTTCATTGTTTTGCAAATAGTAAAGCTGAGAGAGGATTCAGTTTCGAGGCCAGTTTAGTCGGCTAGATGACGGCGCGATATCTTTTGGCCTTGGGTGGACTCTAAGATAAACAAGCCGAGGCAATAACTCCCCTTCTCCGCGCGCTCATTTTTCTCCCATAATCCCCCATGCGCTCAAACACAGATGTGATTTGTTGGCGGATCCACTCGATCGCAGCTTTAAGAGCACAACTCATTTGCGCTGCGAAATCCCTTCCTCATTAATGCTCACATTATACTTTCACTCTGATTGATAAGCTGCATGAGGAAGTGCTGGTGTTGCTTTCTTGACCCAAGTTTACTTTCCTGTGTTGACTTCATCTGCAGAAATGGGCTCTTCCGTCACCGAGAGGGGTGCGCGCACGGCGGCAAATGCGTCCGCAAGCCGCCACCGCGCAGCTCAGGCGCAACGAGGCGAGGCGAGGCGAACCTGGCCAGAGCTGCGCTTCGTGACAAAAAGCAAGGACACAAGTAAACACTGCAGCTGCTCCGTCTCCTGGCCATCTGGACTCAGCTGTGTGCTTAATCGCTGCGGCCATCGAGTGGCTGCGGGGGTGGGGGCGGGGGGTGTCCGAGGAACGTGAGATCGCGGGACGTGCGCTCCTGGGCCGGCGGCGGATGTGCACACGCAACGTTCTTCTCCGACCCGGCCTTCACCGGCTCGGCGGTCCTGCTTTCCTTCGAAGGTCCGAGCGTCCCACCACAGAGGAGACGCGTCTGTCCGGCCGCACACGGCACATTCCGGGTCCGCGCTCATTTCCGCTTTGAGTTTAACGAGAAATTCAGCACTTTTTCACGAGAGAGGCTGGGATTTCGGCACGGAGCTCCGGTCGCTGCTCCGCTCCTGCGATTGCGACTCCAGAGCTGGAGAAGAAGGGAGCCGATCTTCGGAAACACACCCGGGATCTGGATTTTTTGGCGGCGGGACACTCGTTTCAGGCTTCGTCCAGATTTGGCGCCTGTTCAAGGCTCTCTTGTGGTCAGAGGATGAATGTGTCTGGCAGACAAGCAGGGCTGGAGCTTCGCAAGAGGGGTGTGACCATGAGGCGGCTGCAAGACGGTTAACGTCCCACCCAGGTCAGCGTGTGGAAACGGTGCTGAGATACATGTTTGGCTCACACACCCACAGCTGAGCTGTACTTCGCTTTGGAGGAAAGCATTTGTCAGATGGATCAAGGAAGTGAAGGAGCGCAGGAAGAACTTGTAGACACAGACAGACACACACACACACACACACACACACACACACACACACACACATTTTCAGAACCACTTGTCCCACACGGGGTCACGGGGAACCGGAGCCTACCCGGCAACACAGGGCATAAGGCCGGAGGGGGAGAGGACACACCCAGGACGGGACGCCAGTCCATCACAAGGCACCCCAAGCGGGACTCGAACCCCAGACCCACTGGAGAGCAGGACCCGGTCCAACCCACTGCACCACCGCACCCCCCTGAACTTGATTCTCACCCACGTTCTTCCTCGAAGCGCCACGGCACCGCCGGCCCCGGTCGGTCGCCGGAACGAACGCGAGCTGTCAGAAAGGGGGCAAGCGGGAAAACGGCTGGTCTGAGTGGTTCAAAGATGCCGATTCGTTTTGCGCCTCACATTTCAACGGCCCATCGCCGCAGCGCTCAACAAAGGCTCTGCAGGCAGTTCCTCGCTGAAAGGGAGATTTGCCGCTAGGAACAATTACTACAGTCACAGGAATGACTCAGCGATTAGAATAAACACTTGTAAACAAAGCAGCGGGGCGTGTTAATGGCACAGCACCTTCCCGCTGAATTATTCGAACGTGCCACAGCTCTCATACTTTTGTATGCAAAGTACATCGGCAGCTCTTCCACACCATTACCTTATTCGCTCGCTCTTATTCTACACCGCTTCTCGTCTTTTAAGAGCGCCCGTGGATTTCGTTTATCGCCCTCTAAGTGGAGCGAGCCCCGCTCCGGCTCCGGGGTCCGAGCGGGACCCTCGCCCTTCCCCACCTTCGGGCGTCGATGCCTTGGATAAACGGCGCTTAAACCCTGCAAATATTCCTGCGATCAGCGCGGTCAAGGGCCACTCTCGGGAGCGCAGGATTCGCCGAGGGACAGTAATCGAAACGAGGTGACGAAAAGGCCCGTGTGCGCTGACCAAGAGCACTTTGTACTGAGGACCGGAGGCATCTCATTGCTTCGGCGTACGTCCGACAACTCTTCCATCACTCCGTTTCATTTAAGTAGAGCGAAAACTATTGTGTTTGTCGCTCTAAAGTATCGATGACGGTAACGCACATCTCTACTTGAATCACGTTACACTGATGCTTATTTGTACTAAACATCTAGGGACCCCATCGTCTGCAGCCTATCCCACACACTCATGTTTGTATTTATATGTGCAAAATATGTTCACCCTGGTGCGGCACCGGGTCCATTTATGTTCAACAGGAACCCGCTAAAAAACAAAAAAGACACATTTCATTTCTGCTGTACATGGGTATCTAGTGAAAGGACAATAAACATTTCAAATACGTTTCTCAAAAATGTTTCTCGTTTAAAAGGTTTATTACTGGAGCAGACATAACATTATTGGCACAAAATTAGGTTAAATTATAAAGGGCGTGTTTGTCGAGGAAGAACAGTCAGTTGGCCAGACAAGAGTCAGATGTAGCCAATGATGTCGTTGCAGATGATTGGCTGTCGGCTGCCCGTCTTCATGAGGGCCGCGAACTGGTAGAAGTCTGTGCCCAGTTCGTGTAGCCCGGTGTGCGACTGGTGGAAAAAGGGGGCCCGCGCCGGAAGGCCCACCGGACACGACAGTCGTTTAGGAGCGGCCGCAGTCCTGCCTCCTCGCGAAGAGTCCACGGCCTTCCCGCGCCCTTCCACGTTCTTCGACATTCCCGCCAGCTTTCGCCTCACGTTCACCAGGAAGCCCTTGGCCAGGCGCCGCCCCGCGCTCGGCTTCAGCCGGGCGGGTTCGGGACACTCGGGCAAGTCCATCCAGTTCTCAACGAGGTCGGCGAAGCTGTTGTCACCCAGGACCAGAGGCTGCCTGTTCCGCCCACGGGTCAGAAGAGACGTGGTCCAGTCCTCCGGGTCGTGAGCCTCGAAGGAGGTCCAATGCTCAAGGCAAGCGTCCGAGGTCGATTTGGGCCGCACGCGGCCGCCGGGCGCCCGGTTTGTTCGTAGACAGGCCGAGGAGGAGACGCGAACGTTCCTCGTGCGGCGCAGCACCACCGTCTCATCCTGCCAGGACGCCTCCGAGTACCCGGAGTCGAACTCCAGGCTCTTTTCGCTGCTCGGAGAACCCAGTCGCAGTCGACCGAGCCCTTCCTCCTCTTCCTCCTCCTCCTCCTCCATGGGACTGGCCAGGCAGCAGGCCGAGTCATAGGTGCCGGCCTCGCTGGCGTCCGAGGAGCGGAGGTGGAGGCGTGCCCGCCGCTCCCGCTGCAGCGCCCTCTGCTGGCAGGAGGACAGGGGGTTGGGGGGAGCGCAGCTTTTCCGCATCTGCTTCAGGTCCTGCAGGGACCTCATCATGTACTCCATCTGTTCCCGAAGGCAGCCGCCAGAACGGCGCAGGCACAGCTGTAGCGGAGAAAGAGACAAGGTGGAGGTGGGGTTCAGCCGCAGCCACACTCGGAAACATTCGAGCGCTTCTCACAGATTGAAACCGGCATCGTTCCCTTGCCTTGCCCTGTTAAGACACCTTCGCGCCAAGAACGACCGACCACCACCGCCTGCGGGATCCCTTCCCTCCTACAGAGTAGGAACATCTGCCACCTTTTGTCTTGGCTTTAACAAGAAGAACTATTAGAGCAAAGGAGAGGAGCGTCCATCCCTCGCCAGTGATCCCAATAGCCGGGGAATGCAGCCACATCCCTGCCTCTCCTCACCTGCTGGAACAAACTCCGGAGACAGGTCTGGACTTGATCGCAGGTGTTCACGGGCCCTCTCGCAGGTTTCGCTCTCTGCTAGAATGAGTGCGACTCTTTCCCACAAACCACATTCGCACGCTTCACTTAACTCATACCTGCTGTACTTCCTACACTTGCGGCACAGCTATTTCACACTCAGCTTTGCTTATTTAGGACTGCGTCCCCACGCCTGTCTCTACACTTTATTTAGACCGCGCTGCAAGGCCCACGCTCCAGCGCTTGGTTCAAGTTCAGCCGCTGGGTCAAACACATAACCTGAGACGCCGTTCAACTAAACGCCAGAAGGACCAGACGGAGGGTCGCTGTCAGTTAAGATTTTTACGAGCACAAATACTGTGACGGAATCGTATGCAAGGCGAACGGACGCTGTCACTTTAAGGAGGATGTGAGGTGTCCTGAGAAACGGAGAGGAGTATGAAAAATCATAATCCTTACACCCTGACTCACAGGAAGTGATTCTGATTGGCCGAACCAAGTCACAGAGAGCTTGAAAATAAACCGTTTCCAGCATGTGCAGCCTGGCATGTATCACACCAGTATCATCGAATTTGACATTTCCTCTGATAAAAGTCCTCGCTCGCTGACTGAGACTGAGCTTTGGAGGACAAATGTTAGTGCGTGCACGCACACACACACGCACACACACACACACACACAAAACAAGAATGAAAATGTCACAAGTTAAACCCCAAGTTGTACTTAAAGTATTTACACTTACATCCAGCTACATAAAATGTATGCATATCTTGACTTTAAACATTGTTATACAGAACTATACCTTAAAATGTGAGTCATATTTTTTGCTCGGATATATTCCCAAGCGAATTACCAAAAGTGTCGATACTAAACAGAACGCGTCTCACGCTAGAACTTCCGCAACGGACCTCCTCTCAGAAATGCACAAAGGGTGGAAAGTCGATCGGAGACAGAAAACGTCCGGAAAGAGAGGACACCCCAGGTCCACGTTCGGCCGTCCGCTGGAGAAAAAGCAGGGCTTCCAGCAGGTCCTGTCCGACGTGCCTCTACACCGGTTTCACGAAGGACACGCGAGGCTTCTCACCACCTTCTCCTACCATCTGCCCCATCCATGCCGCCGACACGAGGACGCGAGGCCGACAAGGTCCCCCGAGCGGCGTCTCTGCCTGGGAGGTGCGGCAGGATGTGACAAGGTCGCCGCCCGTGTCCAAGAGCTCTGCTCCGACGGGTCCGGGCCCCGGACCAGGGGGTTCCTCTGCTCAGAATGGACCCCGAGGTCTTCGAGGACTTCACTGCATGACCGCGTCCCTGAGCACAGCGCTCATCTGAGCGAAAACGGCTTTGGAATCGACCACAGAAACACGTCCCTCTTCTGGCTCAAGCGTTTGCGGTCGAGACGAGGCTCAACCAAACACTTCGAACCATGGAAAGAGGCACATTATAAGTGCAAACTTTCTTTTTATTCTATCTGAGTGTTTTAAAGTTTTCTCTTTTTTTCTTTTTTAATGCTTAAGACTTTAAAGTGAGAATTCACTTTTAAAAAACTTTAAAGTTCTGACTTTGCTTGGTTTGCCGAGTCTTTACAACTTGCCTCACTCGTTCAGGTAAAGAACCTTCTGCGCACCAGAGTAAAATAAGAGCCTGTTGTTGGGGTGAAAACAGCACGAATGTCCAGAGTGCAGCTAAAATGCAGCAGAAGAAGAAGTGCAGAGAAAAAATTCATATACACACACACACACACACACACACACACACACACACACACACACACTTTCAGAACCGCTTGTCCCATACGGGGTCGCCGGGAACCGGAGCCTACCCAGCAACACAGGGCGTAAGGCCGGAGGGGGAGGGGACACACCCAGGACGGGACGCCAGTCCATCGCAAGGCACCCTAAGCGGGACTCGAACCCCAGACCAACCGGAGAGCAGGACTGTGGTCCAACCCACTGCGCCACCGCACCCCCAAAATTCATATAAATAAAAGAATAAGAAAACTAAACAAAATGTATCAGAGATGTACGAAAAATGCAGGAGGAGGTTGAAGGGCCTGGATTGTTTACGGGAAATAAGTTAAAATCCCTTTTTATCCACATTTAACCCTTTCTGTTCGCTGTCTGCCCCCCCGGTCGCCCCCCGGCCCCCCAGGACACTTTTTCCCTGTTTCTGCGCGTTTCCCAAAGAATTCACTCTACGTGGCTGTACGACACGCTCAGAAAGTGTGTGTGTGTGTGTGTGTGTGTGTGTGTGGAAAAAAGCGTTTCAACAATGAAATATTAATACTTTACCATGGGACTTGTCAGTGCTGCACAGCCGGAGTTCACTTTGTTCTCGTACAAGAAAAACGACGGACGAGACGGACGCGGACGGTCGGTCGGTGTTACAGTTACGAGTCAGAGTTATTTTTTTAAAAAAAGAAAGAATAAAAAAAATGATAGCAATAAAAAAAAATCACATTACAACAACGACACACGTAAGTAAAAAGACTTTTTTAAAATCGTTCGTCCTGCAACTGAAAAGCGGGATTATTTGAGACCCTTAAATTCAGTATAAAGTGTCAAGTTGCCCCGCGAACCGCTACGGCGCGCGACCACTGCGGCTCGAGCTTCCCGGCCGACTGCGCGCGAGGCGGTTTTGTGCGCGCGAGGCGCGCGCGGGGGGAAGGAGGCTGGGAGGAAGGCGAAGGCGAAGGCGGAGGTGGTGGGGGGGGGGGCAGCCTATCGGAGCGATCCTGAAATCCGATCCATCGCCGCAAACTTAACATCCTGGGGTTTTAGTGCATTTCTCACCTGAACAGGCAGCCATGCAATTTTTCTTCTTCTTATTATTAATATTATTATTATTATTACTAGTATTATTATTAACTGACGTGTTTGCCAAAGCGATTTACCACTCCGATTTACACACGAGTATATTCTTAGTGTTAATACACTGGGATCTAGTGCACAGTGGGATTCGAGCCAATTCTGAAGCAAATCATTTCGCGTTCATGATATTCTATATTGCCAGCCAGGCAGTAGCCGGAACCCCCTAAACCCCCGAACCCCTGAACCCTAACCGTGACCCGACGCGGTGTCGGAGGAAATGAAATCTTCCAAATCCACGGGTGACAACTTGTTGCGCGTGACGCTGCTGCTGCTGCTGCTGCACCCACCCGTGAGCTCCTCGAGCGCGTTAAACTGCCGCAAATCACGAACTTGCGCTCTGGCGAAACCCAGAGGTCCCTTTCCGAACCGCTTCTCCTCGTTCGCGTGGCTCCAGCAGCACGACTCGAGGGAGAGACACGCAACGCTCGTGCTTTAACGAGGCACAAGTTGTGCTCCTCCTTCCCGCTTAATGCGAGTCATGGGTTCGGAGCCCCAGACGAGCCGCGTTCGGCCGGGACTAGAATCGTGCTGGCCGTGCATGAGGGCGGAAAGTACGGAGAAAGAAATTATATGTATATTATTCAAATGATATAATTCCTTCAGACGCGTTTAGCACAAAAGATTCTTTTCCGTTACTACTTGTTCGTTTGTGTGATGAAAGAAAAAGTAAGACGTTGCGCTGCATCATCATCATGATGATGATGGAGCACTAACAGATATTAGATGGAGGCTGTTGAACAGTTATTTGTTGTTTTTTGCCGGATATACTGTAGTTAAAGCAGAGCTCGTTTCAGCCACTTACTGCCTGCGAGCATCACTTCAAACTCTCTTTTTGTCCTTTCTGGTGATCAAGATTGAAAGTGATTTTATTGGCAAAGATACATACACAGAATGAATGACCACTGTCTGAACCGCTCGTCCCATTCAGGGGTCGCAGGGAACCGGAGCCTAACCCGGCAGCGCAGGGCATAGGGCTGGAGGGGGAGGGGACACACCCAGGACGGGACGCCAGTCCGTCGCAAGGCACCCCGAGCGGGACTCGAACCCCAGACCCACCGGAGAGCAGGACCCGGTCCAACCCACTGCGCCACCGTGCCCCCCGATGACCCCTGTATACATATATATAGTTTGTGTGTGTATGTAGGTATAGGACTGCGTTGTCAGATTTCTAGGAATACTAATAAATGTAACTGAACTTCATCGGTGCGTTAAAGATACTAATCGAATAACATTAAGAAAATGTAAATGAGTTTATTGCGCTCTAACGGATCACAGGTAAACTTGGGTTTCTGCGCGTTCGCTCGCGTCTTGTCGCCACCTAGCGGGGAAGTGGCGCTCTGCAGGGAAGAGGCGCGCGCGCACGCACACGCACACGCACACGCACACACTTGGCATTGGCAGCATTGTGGCAGCAGGGGATTTTTCGCAGCTCACACGTTTGCGTGTGTGTAAAAGGGAGACTCTGCATGAAAAAAGGCTCAACCTGTGTTGCGAAAAGGGTCTCAGCCGGAGATGTTGGGTGTAGCTGCAGATCGTCACTTTGATGCAAATGCAGGCATAACGTTGAAAGTCTTTCTGCTAATGTCATGAACGTAGTATTTTCCATGAGATGTACGTTCCTTTGGAGAAAAGGCTCTAATAAATGAATACATGTGCACGTAAATGTAAAGTTGTGTTAATGACGTTGCGCTTTTATTATGGGAAGAAGCCCGATCCATGATCACTACATAGAGCAGAAACTAAGGAAAAGGAATAGCCTCGCCAGCACTACAGACAACCAATTTCCCACAGAACTATAACATTCTATATTTATCTGTTGATTTGGGCCAAAGTGCTTTTTAATGTGAGACAAACTTTACAGTGATTTACCTGGGTGTTTTTACCGGAGCAATTCAGGACCTTCACTTTACCATTTGCCAGCTCTAACCGTTGTGTAATTTGGTAATTATCATTGCTTATGGCCATGTACTGTGGCCTATTTATTGTGTATGTCAACATACTGTATAGGAGCACCTTTTTGGACCTCCGGATGATATTATAGGTACATTTCAAAGCATCTGCCGACTCCCTTTTCGTGTCACATACAATATATACACACACACTGGCGACCCCAGAGTGATGCGCGTTTGAGCTACTTAACAGCCTCCATCAAAAAGGGAATAGTGCAGGAAACAGTTTAAGCACAACTAACTGAACATTTAAAGGATATTAAATTGTGTACCTGGAGAAGAACCTTCTGAAAGAGCAGGTCATTTTCTTGGGCCAGTATGTACTGTGCTCAGGGTTGCCCCGTACAGTACGCGTGGCGGTGTCCGGCAGGGTAGAGCTCTAAACACTGCGCCACCTGCTGCCCCTGACAGCAATTGCTCTTCTTTTTGCCTGCAAGTCCCTCAACTGCTTACACATTTTACTTTACTGTTTTGTATTGAGGTTTGAGTCCCATTTGGGGTGCCTTGTGACGGCCTGGCGTCCCGTCCAGGGTGCATCCCCCCGCTTTGGTGCCGGAAGACACTTGTCAGCACAACGTGGCCTTTCTTGGATTCTCCGTCCCGCAGTTTCGATCCTTCATAGAAAACCTGTAGTATCCTTGCAGCAGCAGCGCTGAAGGTCACAACATGAGGCCCGTCACTGACGTCCCTGGTCATATCATCAGCACCAAAATGCTTCTCACTAGATGGTTGGCAGGTCAGCTGGCACATTCCATCCAGCAGCTCACCTGTGGTCTGCTCGTCATTATTTTCTGTTATTACATTAAATAACGAGATATATTGGACATGTAATGTTTCTGTTTATAACCTGAGTTTCAACAGACTGGTTTCACGATCAACTGACCATCATACGTGATGAATAAATGAAAAATTTTTTTAGGAGCTGTTGAGATCCTGAAAACACCTGGTACCCCTCAGAAACATCATCATTATGGCAGGTGTGTGTGTGTGTGTGTGTGTGTGTGTGTGTGTGTGTGTGTGTGTGTGTGTGTGTGTGTGTGTAGTCTCCCGTGCAGCCCTGAGGACCCCGGCATGACGATGGCCAGTTACAGTTTGCCTTTGTCTGAAGAGGTGCTGCTTTCATCTCTTTCCTGGTAAATTGTGTGTCCTGCAGGAACATGTCCAGCATGGCCTCGCTCTTCTGCTTCCAGCCAGTGTGGTTAAAGACCCTCTATGGTACAGGGCAGCTCCTATGCCACCTCTTTCCAATATTTAAGCATCAATTCAGTGTGGATAAGTTTTTTTTCTTTTTTTTTTTCCTGCCACACCACTGGGTTTGGCTTGTTTTTGTCTCAATGTGTTTTTTTGTTGTTATTGGAGCTCAAGCTACCTGGTTCCACTGGTCAGCCCCCATACTGATCAAGTCCCTCTTTCGTCAGTTCCGCCAGACCGGCTTTTCACAGAGTTCTGGTTTAGATCAGCGTTTACATGGAAAGGATCTCATACTCAACACAGTCGTGCAACCTTGGCACCTGCCTGCACACAGCGACTACCTGGACCACCTGTTGCATGATGGTGCTCAGCTCAGGATGTGCAGTTTTCTTTCCATGCTGCTATTTGTTTTTTGGGAAACATGTATTTCAAGTCCTTTTGTACGTTTATACTTCCAAAGCAAATTATAGTGTTAAGCTGCTTACACTGTTTTATTATACAGCTGGGTCATTTTTACTGGAGCAAGTCCTAGAGCACATACCTTCATCAAGGGTGCTGTAAAAGAGGTGAGATTTGAACCTGGGTCCATTCCGTGTAGTTCAGCAGCACCTGCTGGCCCATTTTTCAGCAAGTTATTTGGTGACCAAACTTGCAGTTTAAAAGCACTTTCAAGCACTGTACTTTTGTCAAAATGTTACTTTGCTACTCATCACACTGCTGTAGTGCACATTTGACCAGGCTGTCGGCAGGGGGCGCTCTTTGCCTTTCCAAACACAACACACATGGCAGTAGGTACAGTTTTTTGGAAAGTGGGGTTAAAGGTCATTCCACAGAAGAAATGAACTGGAAATGAATGTTCTCCACTTTGAACAGACACAGGAAACGGACTTGTGTTGAAATGGCTCTAGGATCAGGGCCCAAAAGGAGGATGCCAGTGTACACAAACTGTTACGATTCAGTGGACAGGCAGCGTGGGGACAGCGATTGCACCACAGTGGAGTAGCGCCGGCCTTTGTCTTTACAGCAGCGTAAATCTTTACACATATTTCACCCATTTACTAGTAATTTATGGCATTAAAGTCATGGCTGTTACACCTCTATTACAGCTGATACACATACTGTATACAGTACATGGGGGGGTAATTGGTGGCACGGTAAGCGGTGCTGCTGTCTCAGAGCCTGGGTGGTGCGAGAGGACGTGGGTTCGATCCCTGCTCAGCCTGCGTGAAGTTTGCACGTTCCCCCTGCGTCGGTTCCTTCCCACAGTCCGAAGACACGCTGTTATGGTTCTCCCGTGTGTGTGTGTGTGTGTGTGTGTGTGTGTGTGTGTGTGAGAGAGAGAGAGATCCACTGATGACTGACCCAACGTAACCAGTGTATCTAGCAGTGCAAGTCACTTCGGTGAATAAGGTGTGTGAGCTGATAACACTATATAGAGTTCAGTGGAAGTCGCTTTGGAGAAAAGCTCCTGCTTAAGTAAATGTAACCGATTCACCTTAACATGATACATTTGCATAAGCAGCTTTTTAAGAATTTTGGTGCTATAAAATTCTACCCACAGTAATGTTCAGTTAAATGTCACAGCTGACAGTGTAAATGTACATTTTTAAACACATGAAACAGATTTTCCCCTTTGCTCTTTCCGAGCGCTGCTGGAACAACTGCAGAGGCAGGTAAGAACTGTGATAGGAGACCGAAGGAAGGTAAACCCCTTTATGCATTTCCACTTATTACATAATCCAAAGTAACTGTGTGATTGAGACTATGGAAAGAAAAAAATGGTTCAGCTGAGAATACGATTAAGAACAAACATACTAATTGGGTTGAAGAGGAGGATTTCAGAAACGTGTTCACGTCTAAAAGATGAGAAGAAAGGAAAAAATGTAAAATAAGTGAACACCACAGATAGCCTGTTTCAAGCTGGAGCTACAGGCTATTCCTCAGCACAGGTGGTGGTAGCAATGTTGAATTTGTTTGCTAACCTCCAGTAACAATACCATTTGATATATTAGGAAGGAAATATACAATTTTTTTTTTTTTTTTTTTTATTTAGAGGCAATGCAGTTAGGGTTAGTTGGACTGGCTCTCTTATGGGAACTGAGGTTCCCTTTTAGACACACCAGACAGAAGTTCAACAGTAAGTCATCATTTGTTGTTCTGAGTGCACTGTATATAATATCCATTTTTAAATAACATTTTCTCCAAAACATGCTTGATAACAATGGCTTGCCATTTTATGCAGCTAGGTAATTTTTACTGCATCAGGCCAGGGTAAATACCCAGACTCCAGGGTACTACAGCAGGAGCAGGGAATAAAACCTATGTCCTTTGAATGGACTGTCACCACTATTCCATACAGCCAAATTTACATAAAGCTCTGATGTAAGAAATAGGCTTCTGAAACCTTGTCAGAAAAATGGGGGGGTACAATAATCAAACCAGTGATATACTGCACATTGGGAATGTGTTGATTGCACAAAACAATTGGGGTGTTTTACAGACAGATTTGGGCTTTAATAAGATTCATTGTTTTCCCACATATTTTTGTTTTCAAATCTAAATTTAATAAAAGTGTGTGTGGGGAAATCATACATTTTTGTAAACTGACATTCGGACTAGAGCAAACGCCAAGAAACAGAATCTAGTGATGAAACTTTTATTTAAATTAAAATCACTGATGTTTAAAAGCCTTTATCTTTACAAAAACTAAACCCTTTCTTTGTTAGATTTGGTCTCAACTATTTAACCTTGTTTTTCGGCCATGTAAAGGAAACTAAACATCAGGCCGATGTCTACAAACTACAGAAAGAAAATCACGGAATTAACAAATCAAAGGACAAAATGCAAAACATACTTGCAAGCTGTGGAATGGAACTGAGCACAAAAAAAGGGGATTAGGAACATACACATTTTAAATATCAGAATCTTGCCGGTCTCTCGCCATGTGAAGTTGCTTTCTATTTGTTTAAAGGAATGAATGATATGCCATTTTGTGCAGATTAAAACTAACAGTCAACTTAATCATGCAGGACAGTATTCAGTTTTGCTAAGAATGACGACTTCATGTAAACATTATAAAAAAGCATTTTCCTTTCAATCAAGTTTGTCTATCATGCCCTCCTTTAAAAAATAAGCTTCTGCAATTGAAAGTTTAATAAAAATCCACACAGATTTTCAAAAAGTAAAATGAATGCATTATATAAAAATGTTTTCGTCTTTGCTTTGCTAATACACAAAAACGAAAAAGTTAATTTGTGGTCGTAGCCCAAGGAGTTAAGACAAATATGGAAACCCCTTAAAATTAAATACCAGACATACAGTATAACAGAAAACCACAATAATCAAGGGGAGAAGGTGACACTGGGGTCAGGGATATGAGCGGTTGGTGACATTGTGCAAGGCTCGCTGGGTTCAGTCTCTGTTCTCCATACTGAAGCAGATAAGAGCAGGAATCCTTGCTGACCAGTGCAGTCTGTTGTGGTGCATCTACTCTCCCTCTCCTGGTCATTAGAGCAGTTCACAAGTAAACCTGCGGAAAGAGAGGTGCGTATGGAGGTCACCTGAGCAGTAACAACAACAACAACAACAACAACCGCAGGCAAACACTAGACATGCTGCCAACAAGGATGAGAACAAACGTGGGAATGATGAACCTGAAGAAGTGTATGAGAGTGCTTATGTGTACTGTACACGCTACTTGTGTGTTAGAGTTCGGAGGAGAAGAAGGGAATACACCCTTATTAAATAAACTTTTGTGGCAGAGGAAGTGACCTCCAGAGTTCAGGGGACACTGGTTTGTTCATGTCAGCAGATGAGTAGCACACACCTTGGCTCCTCCTCAGTCCCTGCTCTAGAAGAGGCCGCAGTCCTTCAGGTTGTTCTTGATGATGACATCAGTGACTGCGTCAAAGACAAACTGCACGTTCTTGGTGTCGGTGGCACAGGTGAAGTGAGTGTAGATCTCCTTGGTGTCCTTCTTCTTGTTCAGGTCCTCAAACTTTCTTTGGATGTAGCTCGATGCCTCATCGTAATTGCTGGCTCCTGGATGACACATAAGGGGTGACGGGTGATAAACCCTCTACAGATAATGGGTACTGGTCAAGCTTCCAACAACTCCTGGGCAAGGAAGACGTGCCATCTATTGCAAGAAAATCATTGTTTCCGTGAAAGGGCTCAGCAAAACATGCTGAAACAGGACATCTCCATTCAGGTTCTTCTGCCTGATGACTCAGGAGCTGCCTGCAGAAGCTCATGTTTCTACATTACTACTTTGAGAGCCAGGCTGGCTGCATATGGTGATGAGTAAATCACGTAATGTCATAATTATTATGTACTACAGCTTTGAATAACAAAACAAGCTGTTAAAAACTGAAATGTAACTTGCACAATACCAGTATACTCTGGGAAGCAGATGCTTAGGGGGCTGCGGGTGATCTTCTCTTCAAACAGGTCCTTCTTGTTGAGGAAGAGGATGATGGAGGTTTCAGTGAACCACTTGTTGTTGCAGATGCTGTCAAAAAGCTTCATGCTCTCATGCATACGGTTCTGAAGCAAGAATGGAGGGGGCAGGACCTGAGTTCTAGTCTGAAGGTTGTCATTCTACCATATTTTTCCAAGATAGTCTAAAAATAGGAACCATGCAAATATATAATATTCACAACATATGTGGATTACTCTTTCACTATGATTAACATTAAAACACTGGAGAAAAATTATGGTATTGCAATGGGCTAAACTGAGAAAAGGAACCGTTACTACAGCATTTTACACACTTAGACCGTCAGCGACTTACAGTGGCCATCCCATCAAACTTGTCATATGCTGTACGGTTTGGTTGTAATGCCTAACGGCAACTCCACCTGCTGTTCGATCACACTGGCTGCACTGCCCCGCCCCAGAGAACCTGTATTTTTTTTTTTCCAGTTCACGTATCAGTGACCGTATTACTATATTTATAGAAATGTGTTATTTACAGAACAGTTACATGTATTTAGCAGATGCTTTTCTCCAAAGTGACTTCCAACGAACTCTATGTAGTGTTATCAGCCTTATTCACCACACTGACTTACACTGCTAGATACACTACATACAATAGGTCACTCATCCATACACCAGTGGAACACACACACACTGTCACTCACACTATGGGGGAACCTGAACAACATGTCTTTGGACTGTGGAAGGAAACCAGAGCACCCGGAGGAAACCCAAGCAGACACAGGGAGAACATGCAAACTCCACACCTCGGCACTGAGACAGCAGCGCTACTTGCTGTGCCACCGTGACATCCCATTTAGTTTGTGATTCCAACAAAGTCTTTTTTCTTTTTTTTTTTAATTATACTATCAAGTGGGGAGGGGGGGGGCAACTTGCCAGTAAAGTATTCAGGGTGGTGCAGAAAGGTGAATAATGAAAGTGAAAACAGTGCCGCTTGAACATACAACACTTTACTGTATATTAATATTGTGTATAATTTTTAAGCAAATTGTGAAAGTAGCAAGAAAAGCCCTGTAGTATTCAGGTATGTGAACTGCTTATGTACCTGTATGATTTATATAATACAGTTCAAGGGGATTTGTGTTGTCGAAACGTAACTGTCATAAGTCAAGGACCACGTGTGCTAAGGTTACCGCAATGTGTACCAACATGCCTTGTTTGCTGGCAAAGTGCATTTTAATTAAGGCACAAAACTAACATGGCCTCATTTAACATGAAGCTTCACTCCACTCTGAAGGATGAAGATGGCGGCTAGGGAGCAGAGACAGAGGGATCAGGTCAGGCTCTCATCTCCTCACCATCTCCTCATCCTCAGCGAGCACCAGGTCATAGGCACTGAGGGCCACGCAGAATATGATGGCTGTCACACCCTCGAAGCAGTGGATCCACTTCTTCCTTTCCGAGCGCTGGCCACCCACATCGAACATCCTGCAGGACGCACAACATGATCAGGAAGAGGTCTGGACAAGGATCAGTAAGTCACATATACACTCATTTCATGACTCATTTATACAGCGCTTTTTTTTTTTTCTTTTTAAAATCAAAGGTGCAAACAAGATCCTATGTAAAGATTACAACTGAGGTGCAAGTGACACTAATATGGAATCCAGTGCTTTAAGCCATGTGCTTCTGTTTCTCAAGTCTAACCCTTTCTGTCCTTAAGGCATTACCTACTCAGCTGACACTTCAAAAACCACTTGGTGCAGCAGTTGGAAACTACATTAATGTAAGCAGGGTGTGAAGGGTATGTTGTTGAGACCTGGGCTCCAGGACACCATTCCCTAATGATGCTCCACTCAAATAGTGCAGGTGTGATCCACTGCTCCATGACTATACAGAAGCTTTTGCTTGTTGTTTCAAGCCTTTCCCGCTCCCTCACCCCCCATATAAGCCACCAGGCAAAAACACTCCCCATCAAAAACTGGGCTGGCATTCTCTTTCCAGATGCATGCAGCATCTATGAATAATGTATGGAGTAAATCAACGCCAACATTTCCTTCATTGCCTTTCATCCAGTTTGCCGTGAAACAGTAACCATGGCAACTGCATTGTGCAAAAATGCCAATAAATGCCATTGAAATAACACGGTCTGTTTCACCCCTGCCTGGTCTGGACTGAAGCGGGGAAACTGAGGTCGTGCATAAAGAGCGGCGCCCTCAAGGGTGGTTGGCTCAAATATGCAGAGTGACCCTTGCGGTCCCAGGCGGGGAGCCGTCTGGCTTCTCCTGTCGATAGTAGAAGGTCAGTGTCGTTGACAGAGACAAGGCTTGGCATCGATCACCCCCCTCCACACTTCATGGTGGCATATGGGTCAAAAAGTGGTGCCCAATGTCCTGCTGCTGTTTGTGACCCTGTGGTCAATGGCAGTCTTCCTTCTGGGTGAGCAGACCTGCCCTCCGCTACAGGCTCTGTCTTCCATCTTGGAGTAAACCCCCAGGATGAGCTGTCATCAGCCCTTCCGGGGCCTTATTTCCTCTAACAGTGCCACGGAGCCAGGGTGGTCCTGCTCTTTTTCATCTGAGCTAGACCTCTATAATGGTCTTTATTTTTCTTCACTTCAATCTAGTCTTTCACACAGACAAATTTCAGTGCAGAAAGTATACGGAAACAATTTGTGCCCCTGCCTGTTCATCCTCACCACTTTTCTTGGCTCTCCACAAAAATGTAAATTTTTTTTAAATATCATACTTTTGAGCCCATGTCCGTTTTTTTTTTTTCTGTAACAGGAAAATATACTTCCTCATTAGTGACACACAGAACATTCCAGTGAACAACACTGTAGGATGAGCAGAATGACAGACCTCAAAGCTGACTGGAGAAACAGTTTTAATTCTAGCTACACACTACCCACACTTGGTTGGCTGAACAGTTCGGCTATTTTACTTCTGTGATCCCAGGATCATTGCAGGTTGGGAATGTTCATGCTAACATGAATAGTGACACATGCACCATGAGCACTGCGCATTGTGTTGGAGTTTGGGCCTCATCAAGTTCAAACCCTATGAGCAGCAAATGTGTTAACAGTTCAGACACTTGTGCAGTGACTCCTCCCAGACAGCGCAAACCTTTCACAATCTATTCTGCATTTCTGAACACACAGGCAAAAACCTGCAAGAGCACCAACTTGAAATGGAGGTCTTTGAACGTGAAGTGCGTCTCCACAATGCCAGTGGTCTTGACACGGGTTCGTAGCACATCCTGCTGGGTGGGGATGTAGTCTGGTCTGGCTATCCTCTCCAGGTCATTCAGGTAGCTGTTAAGCAAAAGAGTGTCAAGTCAGACATCAGCAGAAAAAAGTGTGGTTGTTGCGAGTCAACAGTGAAAAATGCATAATTATATCACATTGGCAATTCAGACTGAATTGTGATAATACTCTCAGATCTCTAACCATTATTCAGCTTGATTAAGCTGAAGCCATCGAGGCCTCCACATTTAACAGAGGAATAAGTGCACTGAGTCGGTACTAGAAGCACAGGGCACCAGTTCAAAGTCAATTGCTAATGATTACTGGCAGGACCTTTTTATGTTCAGCTGTGAAGGCACACTGCCTGCCGCTGAATGGCTTGTGGCTTGAAATTCATGTAAATAGTTGTTACAACATGTACATTGCTTTAGAGTTTGAAGGAGGACCTGTACCATTCAAATAAGTTAGTTCTTTTCCAAACACAATCCTCAGCACTCAATTTTAAACCATGAGTGTTGACACACTAAATGATGCATTCAAAACAAAGCTTGTGTAATTTGTGCTAATCATTTACATATTAACCTCTTGTGCTACACAAGTAATAAGGTGCCTTTGATATCATTTTGTGAAGGCTTCATGTAGCTTTTAAATCAACAAAACAATGCACATACCACTAGAATCAGCACTCTTTTTAGAGCTCAGTAGATGCCACCAGTACACTTGTGGATGACTGTGTACACCGCACACCACCAGTACGAGTGATGTATATGCAACTAGCCTGTGAGACCATCCAATGCATTCAAATTCCCAGCAGTAACATGCATATACAGGTGGTGCCCCATTTACGATGGTCCAACTTACGATTTTTTCAACTTTACGATGGTGAGCTAGCGATAGACATTAAGCGGAAACCGTACTTTGAATTTTGAATTTAGATGTTTTCCCAGGCAAGCGATATGCGGTGCAATACTATCTCGCGATGCTGGGCAGTGGCAGCAATCCACATCTCCCAGTCTGTCACGCAGAGGTGTCCATTAGATGTATTAAATGCATTTTCAACTTACAATATTTGACTTGCACTGGGTTTCGCGGAACATGAGCCTATCGTAAATCGGGGACCACCTGTATAGTATAACTGTGTACAAAACGTAACAATTCTAATATGGCAAAAAGAACTAGGGAAGTGACAGTGTGACTAAAAGCCAATGAGATTCCAAGCTTTTCACAAATCAAAAATAGGATGCAGCAATGACCAATGAGGCATGAGAGAAGCATTAAGTATAGAACCAAATGCCACAACAGCACCTCAGTTTGAGCACACACACGACCTGTTTACATGAAATGAACTTCCAGAAATTTTATCTGACCAATACAAAAAAGAAAAGTCCAAGGTGGCAGCAGAAAAAAACAAAACATTAAGCTAGTTTACAACACCCCTGTGTGAAGCAACCATGTCCATTTTTAAACTGCAAATACAACAAACAGCTTCCCCCCCCCCCCACATACATTTAAACAAATTTCCATCTTTTGAACAAATCTGTGGCTTAAGGGCTGAGTTTGTAAAGCACTTCTAACTATAGAAGCAAACATTGTGTATATTAACCACACATCAAGGCAGCCACATTTCTTTTTAAAACCAGACAATAATTAGTCATATCCTCATGCATGTAGCGTGCACTACCTATGAATAAAAAGGAATTGAGATGTAAAGTGTTTGGGGGTGTTAGGCAGAGTACAGTTGGATGTCAGTATAGTTTCATACCAGGAAAGATCCTCCTACCACTGGCTAAAGTTTCTTGGGGTGAGCAAGTGAGTGTCTGTAGGAGATGGAGACAAAGTACTGTAAGTGAGAGGAGTCACTGCACAAACAAGACCTACTGCTCCAGTCAGAGGATAATGTATCAGTGATGGGGAAATAAAGGGACCACAGAAAATACAATTAAGATCTTTGATTAAAAGTGGCAGCATGAAAGGGCACAAATCACATCCTTTACATTATTACTAAAACAAATACACAAACATTTTTCTGTCTGTGGGTATTGCATCAACACACAAAAACTGCTAAAAATGAGATGTTCCCAAAAATGCAGTGACTAACTGCAAAATATGAAAACCTTGGGTGTTTTGTGCCCCCCCCCCCCAATTCCACGTTCCATTCACAATCCCATTAAAACTTGACCCAGATGGCATATAGGTGCACCTTAATCTCAGTGTCCAAGGAAAAGAGCAGTAGCAGCACTGCCAGAAAGCACCTGGTTTTCCTGTAAGGAAGGGCTCTCCATTTAACATTACATTGTCAACT
Source organism: Scleropages formosus (assembly GCF_900964775.1). Classification (NCBI taxonomy): domain Eukaryota; kingdom Metazoa; phylum Chordata; class Actinopteri; order Osteoglossiformes; family Osteoglossidae; genus Scleropages; species Scleropages formosus. The sequence goes on along the minus strand of NC_041827.1, from coordinate 23,441,281 downwards.
AGCAAACAATACTGCTGAGCTGCATCAGACAATGAAAAGAGGGGCATGCTCAATTCCCCATACACACTGACTGAGCAAATTCCTAAAGTGTGTATCACCTGTGGACATGCTTCTGTATTTGAAGTGTGGCACTGAAGTGGGGTAACAGTTCACATGACAGAAACCCTGCCACCTTGAGTGAAACCAGGCCAAAGGGGTGGAAGAAACAGGGTCAGTGTGAAGATGACTTAACACCTTAAACACCAAGCAAGACAATACATGGAGTCCTTATCAAAAAACCCAGTTCCTTCTTCACTTGAGATCACAGTTCATCTCAGATAACATAGTGGCAAGCTCCATCTTGAAATGGGGGGGGATTCTAACCATGCTGCCCTGCACCCTACTTTCAGAGGGTTATAGACCCAAATATCACATCCCCAACAAGATGGAAGTGACAGCTGATATTTCTGCCCAATTTCATCATGATAATAAATTGGTTTAATGTACAAATGGGGGAGTTAAATAATTCTACATTGCTGGTACTGAACTTGATATTTATTTCAGCATACAGCCTTAGGATAAAAGTATCCTAAGTGCTGACTACGAAATAAACTAACTTTTTATAAATTCACAGTAGCTCTGAGACCACAAATGTGAGGAATGCTGATGGGGGAGGGGGGCGAGGTTAAAAAATGCAGATAAGGTAATTTGTATTTGTCTGTAAATCATTTATTGGCTCCAAGGTCACAGATGTCTATGCTCAACTGCTGGCTGACCTGAATATTCCAGAAAGCAGAAAGGATTCAAATGGAGCCTTGCAAGGTTTTACTCTGGAAACCTGTCACTGTGGGCATGTGTGGTGAATGACAAGCAGGTGCACACCTGGAGCAGTAATGCAACATGCAATACTAGCCTTACACTAGCATATGCTGGCCATTCCAGGTAAACACCCCCATCACTGCTGGAATCAGGCCCTTCAGACTAACTGGGCACACCTGTTAAATGTCTGCCCACTGCACACAGATGTTAGCTGGTGCCACCATTTTACATTCCTTCATCGCCTGATATCCCACCGCCCTCACATCTTGCCATGATAGACAAGTGGAGGAGTAAAAGACCAGTCATGTGGTGTGACCATTATATGCACAGCTGTAACACCGATTTGCAGCCCCCTTTAATGAAGGCTTTCAGGAACCCACTCTGAGTACATGTGAAATGAAGTCGTTCTTCTGTTGCTCTGCAGTCGATATGAATGCCTCCAAATTATGAATAATTGAAGATCTTTAAGGATACAAGATACAATCCATTACCTTACAGAGATACTTTCATATACACATTAAAATGTGACATGCAAAAATGACACCAGAAAAACTTAACGTGCAGATGTTTCACGTTGAAGATGTAAGCTGTTAAACATCATTAGGAAACGTACTAGGCAGCTGAGTCGTTGAGCTGGTACTCGCGGGAACGTGTGAAGCAGCTCTGCACCCCACTGTCGGCCCACAGGCGGCGAATGACATTGGCCAGGTCTTCTGGCAGGACACCCTGCTCCTCTGCCGTGGCAGACAGGGCAAATAGCTGGCGGGCATCATCCTGCAGGGGGACGCACACAAAGACGCAAATGAACACACAAAGGGCTACAGATGCATAACTTCATCACGTTGTAACAGCCAAAAACATCCAGAAACCAAGACAGGACAGAATTCCAAAAATGGGAATGTTTCTCAGATACGTTACAAAACCACAATGTTTCTTGAACAGCTGTACAGAGGATACAATACATCCTGTGTGCAGTTTTTACAGCTTATGGATCACCAAGCAGAATCACTACAGGAGATCTAAAATGAGTAATTAAGAAAGCAAGTTATACTACTAAGGATGAAAACCAAAGGAGAAGAAGAGAGAAGGGGGGGGGGGAGGGGGGGAGCAACAGCCTTATAATGGCTCTGGCCTTCCAGTGGTCCAACAGGTGAGCTTGTTCTTTAGAGCAGAAGACTTCATTTGGCTCTTTACCTCCTGTCCCAATGCCTGCAACACCCCAGCAGTGAACAGTGGCACCCAGATACGACTGTCCCCAATGACAAATGTTTACAGCAAGTCCACCATAAGCTTCATGAAGCTCTATTCACTTCAACTTGCCACCGCTACCAGAGGACCTTCTGTGCGTTTACTTGCAGTGTCCTTTGTGCTGACAGAGATGTTAATTCTTGAATGGAATTATTCAAATGTAATGTCATATCCTGACTCATTCAAAAATTTTAAGTTACAGATGAGTCCTAGCAAATGGTTTACATTTATGGCAGATGCAAAGAATATAATGTAACAGAAATACTATAGTTACAATAACTACAGCAGAGTAACTGCAGGGAGGAAGTGATTAATTTGTTCAAATCAGAATGTACAGACACCAAATTAAGTTAATTTACATTTTACATTTATTCATTTAGCTGACGCTTTTCTCCAAAGCAACTTACAATGTTAAGGTCACAATTATTACATGCTTACAATCATTTACACATTTATACAGCTGGGTAATTTTTTTTTTTTTTTTTTTTTTTTTTTTTACTGGAGCAATTTTAGGGTAAGTACCTTGCTCAAGGGTACTACAGCCGGAGGTGGGGATCGAACCTGCGACCTCTGGGTCCAAAGGCAGTAGCTGTCCCCCCATGTAATGTAATGTAATGTAATGTAATGTAATTACATAACATTATTGATACTTTTGGGAAACCTTTACCATAGAGCTGGGAATTTTAGATATTCTTAGCATTATAATCTCACTGTTTTAGGACTCACGCACACAGCTTCTGGTCAAAAGTTTTTCTGATATATTTTTATACATACTTTGTGAGAATAAACAGCTACACAACAAACAGAACCATGACACAGCAGCAGAGATGAAAACAATGACATGTATATACCATTACTATATGTATGTATAGTCCATTTAGAATACCATTACAGAACAGACTGTCGCACTCACTGATCCTGATGGCATTGTGAAGCTGCTACTTGAGTTTCCCCCTGGAACACTGGAATAACCTTAGCACAAGAATTCACGTTGAGCTTCTGCTCACAGCCCCTCACCGCTACGTGGCAATTCACTAACCTCAGAGGCACATCACAAAGCAAGCGTGTATGAGTGTGTATCCATGAACTATTTCAATTCAGGATAATTTTGCCATGATTGTACACTATACTTCAGTAGGAAAGAGAAAGACTGGGCATGTGTCCCGCAAGAGCCACACAGACATGGCTAGGAGTGGATCAGTGTGCTTATAAGTACAGCCTCAGTAAGGTCTTACCACACCAAATGTACTCATGTTTCTGGGACTGAGATAACATGCGTATCCTTCTGTGCGACTTCTCTAGGAAGATCTACCTTCAGCCTTCAACCAAAAAGAAGTTCAAATTGGACATTTTCTTCTCCCGAAAGGAGCAGTTCTTGGCCCAGCATGTGTAGACTGATGGTAGAGATGGTAGCAGCCAAATCCTTTTGTCTGAACACACTTGCATCCAGAAAATTGTCTCCAACACCGGAGACTCATTTCCTGCATATCTGTTGCTTCTAATAAATAAGTTAGTCATTTGATGTGGACAGGACTTTATGTCAAGGCAATATTTCAGTCATTTTTTGTGGACTAACTCCAGTTAAGTAGCTACCTGGCGAGTAGTCAAGTCTTTTAAAAATGCTCTGTGAGCCGCTTTCTTCGGGCTGTAGTGCCATGACTGAAGTTGCTGGCGAAAAGGATACAAGATGTGAAGGCACACCCCTGTGCCTCTAAACACTACCCCTATTCGCCGATACAGAGATCCTGTCAAGTTTTCTCCCTTTGCAGCTGCGCAACCTGGGGGAGGACGTACATGGCACAGCAACAGAATGCTGAACAGCGTAATGAGTCATCACGGGAACAGAACACAATGATACCCTTACTGCACACGAAGATTATGGGTTGCTCTGATTTTTGGCTGAAGTTTAAATCTAAATAGTTTCACCTGGATGGGGAACACCTGTTAACCCACTGGAGTAAAAGCATTTTCCTTTCAAAAGCCCAACTGCAGGCATTCTTAACTTGATAGTGAAAAAGGAATACAGGGAAGGTTCGAGGTGCCTTTCAGAATACTTATCGCAACTGGTTCATTTGTTAATATGGGGAAAGATGGGACTGTTTGTAAAACACAGTTTCTAAGGAACTCCTTTATGTTGTTTTCTGTTTAATTAGCAAAGACTGCTTTGTACCATAATAAAATGGTCTGCAGCCAGTAATCCTCAAGAACTTTTCACCACTTTTTCCTTCCCTCCTCTCACCTCCTCCTCCTTCCTCTGCACTTGCTGCTGACAATTTTGCCTTGTTCTTTAGAAGGAGAGAGAAAAAAGAAAAAAAAAAAAAGTTGCTTCCACCACCAACCTGCTCTCGACATCCATCTAACCCAATCTATGCCAGGACTCCCAGCAAAGCCTAATTCCCTGCATTTCAACAACTCTCACAAAGTGAACTGTTTGACCTCATTCTCTTACATCAAATCACCTTTTCTCCATCTACTCTGCTTGACTCTCATGGATTCTCCCATCACTGTTATGCTGATGATACTCAGCTCCTTAACAGCTACAGACATATCCTTTCATATCACAGCTTGACTCAGACATGTCAGAAACGGTATCAAACTGGACAATTTGCTCATTTCATCTAATTCAATTGGCCAAGAACCTGGGAGCAACAATCAACTCCAATCTCTGCTTCTCCCTGCACATTTAAGCCATAATCCAATGCTGCATACAGTAACTGCACACAGCAACTCCTCACAACACACTCGAGACACAGCTCCTGGTCCAGGTCACAGTGATGTCCCACATGAACTACCTCCTCTGGTAGTTTGGCCTCTGCTATAATGCCCCTCAAGTTAAACCAGAATGCAGTGGCATGAATTGTTTGACCTTCCAAAGCATTCCCACGCATCTTCCCTTGTCATCTCTCTCCCGTCTCTTGCTGTATCAAGTTTCAGACTCTTGTTACAGCCTACATGACAGTCAGAGGATCTACTCATCGATAACTGCAGGACCTGATCACCCTCGTCAGACTGCTTGGCTCCTCCAACTTTGCTTTTTAGATGGTCCCGCACACGAAAGGTCCTAAATGAAATGTCCACCGGTTCTTGGTTTTGGTTCTGATGTGGTTGAATGAGTTCTCTCCCCCTCTGAACTGGTGAATCTGTTTCAACATTCAAAAAGGGTCTCAAAATCCATCTCTTTCAGACCCAGTTCTCTCCTGATATCCAGACTACTCAAACTTGCATTGCATCTCATGACCACCTTTGTATTTCCAATCGATCTGCAGTTACTCATGCAATGTGTGCTGGCAGAAATAATGGTACGTGACTGCTTCAACAATAGCGTCTCTTCATGTGCTGTAAAATGAACTGTTTACTCAGACAAACACTGCTTTGGAGAAAATCTGCTAATTGAATAAACCTAAGTTTGTATGAGAGCGATAGAAAGATACATACAGTTCGGGCAGACTCCTCATAGTCTATCTTCAGGTTGGACATGGCCTTGATGATTGCCATGATAGACTGGATAGTATTGCTGTACACCACAGCTCTGTACTGTTTGCATTCATCCTCCGAGTAGCCATCTTCATGGATGATCCTAAGGGCAGAAAGGGAAGAAACAGTATAAACAGCTGTGCTATTCTCTGGTCCTCTTCTTGAGGGTAACTGCCATATTTGGCCAAAAGTCAAGTGTTTACATGAAGAGTTAAAGACACAAAAGAAATGTCAGAGGTAATAATTGTTATCCCACTTCATCCACCCAGTCTAATTTAAAAAAAAAAAAAAATTGTTGGTGCCTGAATGCATCAATATCCTCATGCAAATGCAATGTATCACAATGTACTGTACTTCTTACTGAAGCTCTAAACCTTTTCAGTGAAAACATCACCTACTGTCATTTAAGTTTTAAATTTTGCCATTGTTCTGTCCAGCACGTGATAATATAACTTGGAGGTTAAAACCCTTAAACACAACAGATTACACCATTCATGGCTTTGGGTTCTGATCCCCTAGTGGATGTACATTTGAGGTGTTGCAAAGAAATACAGCCAGCACTTTGGATCACTGCAGGGAACCAAGCAGAAGAGATGACTCATCAAGTATTTACAAAAAAGTTTTACTGGGGAAAAGAGCACGGAAGAGCTAGAGAATGAAGCAACAGTAATTTCCACAAAAATACTTCCAGTTTTGGAAGTAAATGAAGGGAAGAGAGATTGGCACTGCAACCGTGTGATCTGTGTGGTGCAATGTTCTCAAATGAACTTCATCAGAATGTGAAGGAGGCTGACAGTCAGGAAAAAAGTGTGTGTTGCTGGATATTCTGTTACACAGAAGTCAAAAGACAAGTGCACAGAATATAAAATAAGCATGTTGAAAATGACAACTCAAACTTTACACAGGACAGCTTCAATGTTGATATAGACAAGTAAAAACCCAAATTCAGATAGGTATTTTCTGATGTTAAGCCTGTCAGATAAAGAGATATATTTAAATCCACAATGGCTCCCACCCAACAAAACTGAAATACCACAAACATACAGTCAATAACCACAATCAATTAAATGTCTACAAAGGTGCAGATCTTTCGCACTATGTTCCCGCAATAACTCTGCAAGGCTGTGCTAATAACCTGAGGCTGAACTATACTATGAATCAGTTGATGAAAGGGGCTTTGGGAAACACTGCTCAACCACAATACTGTGGACAAATAATGGAGCCTTTTGAGTGTGAGCACCCATGTGCATTCATTCTCATTTGTAAATCATAAGCACTTTGTAAGTGCAAGATTAAGCAAACAATGCAATATGTATATGCTTTACAGCACATACTGTACATCAGGCACATCAGAGAGCAAGAAAACTGGCAGGAGTAAACTTGTTCTTGGTTGTGTGCACAAGTGCAATCTGTATGCCTAAGTGTGCAGCTGAGTGCACACAGCTCAACTCACCCGTGAACAGAGAGTTGTCCCACAAACAGATTTCAGATTCATCAACAATCCTTGGTGAATTAAATTAGTCAGAGCCACTTATGTGACAAGGTAGCTTTGAGGTGGAGTGAGGGAATTGATTTAATAATTTCATAAGTCCTGGAACATACTGTAAAACATAGTACTGCCATCAGGTCCATTACTTTACAGATTGGTCTTTTGTTGAAGTTTCTCCGACAGCCTCAACAAGGTCTCTCCCATTTTACCACTGACCCTTTGACAGCAACTGCCGCTGAAAGCTTGCCCAAAATATAGCTACAATTTTCTACAACTAGGAGGCCAGTCAAACCCTAGGCTTCAGCCCAGCCTGCTGGGTAAGCAAATTGGCATCAGCTAGCCAAGCTGGGATGAGGAGGAAGTGCATTTGCTGCTGAGTTTGAGCTTCGGCTGACAGCAAGAGGCTGATACAGTCCAAGTCATGCGAAGATCTCCAGTGCAAAAAGTTAGAACAGCATCTTGTAGTGTGTGTTGGTGGTCAGGAGTCTGCCTTGAGCATTTACACTGAAGTTTCAGAAGCAGCTTATTTAATTTGAATCATTCAGCTGACACCTTTGTCCGAGGCTGCTTACATAAGTTTTTTTTTTAAACTAAAGCAATTCAGGACACATACTTTGCTTAAGGGTGCTATAATGGGACTGGGTATTAGAAATGTGGTCCTTCAATTACAAAATGACACTATGCACAAACCACTGTGCTACCTTCTTCCCCAAAGGATCATGAAATTCAGAGAATGAAAGATTAAAAATCTGGAGAAAAGGCAGCCACTCACTTCATCTGCTTCACAATAGTACTCTTCCCTGACTCACCAGCACCTGCAGAAAGAAAAACAGTTTGAAACAATGGTTAAAAATACAGATATATAAATATCCAGCCACTGGTCTATCACACATCCCTCCACTCAGACAGGCTTGAACCCTTCCTGCACAAATATATGAACACATAGACACATCCACCCCAAGCATTGTCTTGTACACTCTTTGTGCAATAACCACTTCCTCAACATGAATTCCCAGAGCAGTCAAATCTTATAACATGTGAGACCAGGGTGTTATACCTTCTATAGATGCAAAACCAAAAGATGTTTCTGCTTCTCAATTTAAAAAGCCGATGTTCTGACAAAATGTTTCTCAAACCTCCAAGACGACCTGGATTGGACCACAGCGGAGGCATCCAGGTCCCCTTCGCGATAGGGGCTAGCGGTCGAAACACCAATGCCGTCACCATCACAAACCTGCACCACCAACACATCACACGGCCATGTTTTCACAGAAACAGTGAATTCCAGGAACCAACAGCAGTGTTGCCAGATCAGAGCAGCTCTTCAGCATCCCATTCCATTCTCTTACTTGACCTCCACTCCATACTGCTCAGCCATGATCCACTGATTGATCACTTTCATTAAATCTGCCATTAGGGAACAAGGAACAGTGCTGGGACATCAGTACTGATGTATTAACGCTGCAGATGTTTATCTAGACTGACTTCTACATTTTTTTTTTTTTTTTTAAATATATTTATGTCTACAACAGCAAGAAATCAAAACATGCAAGAGGTTTTTGGACACAAGCTCTGTACACAAAATTACAATGCCCTCTGCTACAGTTGGGTTTGCACTACAGGTACCAGGACTGCTAACAAACTAGGCCAGTGGGGGGGACATAAGAGTTTACCAGTGTACCATTTGGTCAATGCTATCCATCTCTCCATCTGAAAGAAGTTCTGCTGGGTTATGGTACAGCTCCCTCAGTAATGGCAATCATTTATCCATCAATTCCTCTTGCAATAAACTTTATATAAAAAAGTGGTGGTAGTGGGCAGAAGCGCTGACTCCTGGCCAGTTACACAAATTGAAAGTGTAATTTCATTTAATAGTGAAACTGCAGAGAAAAGTAAAAGGGATGGATACAGACTGGCAGAACAAATGTGGGCCATTCTATCCTGCTGGGTTTGTTCTGAGATGAAGGAGTGGTGGTTAAAACACTGCCTGACTACACACAGGAGGCAATGATCTGTGTGTAACTGAGCATTAGTGTCCCAGCATGCTGTAGGCCCCAATTCAGGTCACATTAGAAATTAAAGCACAACGATTTTTCAACTGACTGTAGACAGTGTGTGTGCGCATGCGCTAGGGGGCAAAATGCGTACATGAAAGGAAGGTCTGCAAGTAGAAATGTACACAGTACTTTACTGAAAACTACAATGTAAGGCTGAGCACAGCTGATTGTGTGTATCATCTCTAAAATCTTAAGGCAAAATTATAGAAGAGCAGACCAAGAAATAGCTGCTGATCTATGTCCCCAAACTCAACTGGTGTAGCCAGACTGCAATGTCCAGTTTTGCCAAACTCAAGAGAAACTGCTTCAGCTTTAGAATGTTACACAATGTTTCTCACCGTACCTGTCCATAAAGGTCAGCATGTTTAATGAGCTATGTAATGAAACTGCAGAACAGAGCTGAACCATCTAGTTTCTCTGTATTTGTACAAACAAAGCATGCTCAAAGAGCTTGACTGCAAACATATGCAAACAAATGGGAAGGTTAAGACCTTCAAATGAGCAGTGACAATCAGGGGCCAACTCAAAATGCAATCACACACACAGTAACAACTATGAAACCCCATGTGACACACACAAGAGGAAGAAGGTCAAGACTGATGCACTCCAGGAAAAACATTCAGCCTGACCATCTACCAGTACAGATGAAAGCACCCATAATGCATGAACGTCCTCTAAGAGACATAAAAGTAACAATCTGGGACGACAGTTGTAATACAGGGAGGGTAAGAACGGTGCGGTGGCAATTATCAAGGCAGAAGGGGAGAAGCTGTGAGCATCTGTGCATACAGAAGAGGAAGATTTCTTAACCCCATATCCCACCTGTTCTCGTTTTCCCAATCACTTTTGACACAGATGAGTTACAACTGTGACCTTCAGAGAACAGGGGAAGGGGCAACTTGGAAAGATTTAAATTTTAATACAAAAGATCCAACAAGGACAAGCACAAGTTCACCCTGGCAAGAAATGTAAGCAAAAAATGGCCTCTGCTCTTTAACTGGTTGAAATGAGCAGATCTTGAAAGACTCCTCAAGCAGTCACATTATGGGGGGAACTAATTAGGCAGCTTTTGGTGTGAAACAGCTGTAGTGTGAGCCAGAGAAGATTAACAGGACTCCAGTAGCAGCAGGACCTTCTGGCTTGACTCCTGCCAAACAGCCACAAAACCGGCCACTTCACAGTTTTAGTATTTCATACTCAGAACTTGTAACCCCTAGGAGAACATGCAGTGATTCACAGAGACATAACCTGTAATGTGAAAGCACTGCAATTTGACTTAACCCAGTTGTAACTGGCAGCTGATGAGCAAAACCTGAAACTAAGAGAAACAGGTCAGCGTGAGTTGGCACATGATCTTACACACATGTAGTAACTCATGTAGCAAGAGCAAAACACATCTACATAAAACCTAGCCTGGCTTGGAAAACTTCCTTTTTTCATTTTTCCCTGAAACCTGCTGTGGACTAATGATAATTGGAGTGCCACACACTTTGACCTTTTTCAAAAATAGAAACATGACATATACAGCACAACCTTTGTGTGTTTTTGCTATGGGAGTACACAGAACCTGTGCTCTAGGGCTCACTAGGGCATAGCGGGCAGCTGCAGGACCCTCACAGAACAAGGGGTCAGATTCAGTTCCGCCAATTTGCGTTTGTTCCTTGGTTGGAAACGGTGAACCAGGAGAAGTAAAGGTGACCTATGAGCCAGGGCTTCGAATTATAACTACATGTATACTGGATTCACCAGCAGAAGCTCCCAGCCATTTCTACAGCCACCCAACCTATCCATCCATCTTCCTGGTGTAACAGGCTGGTCACTATCTTTACCTAACATGAGGACACAAACTGTCCCTTCTGAACTGCAAAGATGACCCACAGAGAGTATATCTGGGGAGTACTAATCTTTGGCTGTGTTTAAATTTAGCTTAGCTTTACAATTAAAGAATCTCACTTCACGTTAACACATATGCATAAAAGCTAAACTCCAAATCAGAGAAAGTGTTAAAAAAAATTGCTGAATTGTAAAAGTTCGTGTTAAACATCTACCTGAATGGGAAGCTTGCTATTAAATTTTGTTCTGTATATCAAGCACATGAAATATGATAAAAGGGTGTAGCAAATGGATCAAACTTGTGCATCAGGACTGGTGGTGGCATCTAACCATAACCACAATTGCTGATCAGTGACCACTTACATTGAGTTTTTACAGTACAAAGAAAATTATTCCCTGCAGCATATAGGACCACCTAAAAATTCCAAAAACAAGTTGTGGTGGTTTATAGTTTTTCGCATATATGCTACAGGAAGGATGGGTGTTAAATATACACGCAATACAAAGAAAAAGCCAGAGGGCCACTCTCTCCTAGCTGGTGATTGTTGCAGTCTTTTGAATTTCTATCCTGTCCGGTGTAAAGAACAGAGCATGACAAGAGAACAGATGTACAGTGACGCATCCAGCAATTTCAGTTCACATACATAACCAAACGGGAAATTGCTTTTTTTGTCAATTGGCCACACCTTGGACTTCATGGTTGGCACTGAAACAGGTTGAATGGAGGTGGCATACTAAAGCAGAAAGGAGGACAGAGCCAAGCAGCATCAACAAATCAGGGAGCTGAAGACAGATGCCACTCTGTCTGCACACAGAAATTGTGTGCCTGTAAGTAATGGCATCCAGAAAAAGCGGGCGAGTCAGGCTGCCAGCTGGGATGTGCCTCTTGGCAGCATGAGCAGGATCGTTAATGACGTACCAGTGCCAGGCCTGGACCGTTTCACCACAAGCTGCAGACATACAAGAGGAGCAACATACAAGTTGCAAGCACAGTGCTCCACAAAAAGCTATGCACGTGTGCGAGATGCAAGACATTCCAGCTAGGTGCTCTACAGTGACTGATGCTCTTCCTACCACTTAGTTAAGAAACCAGGCATGCTGGAGTAGAATGTGGAGAAAATGCTTTCTTGAGGGAACCATGGGTTAGTATACAAATATCTCCTAACAGGGGATATAACTGACACTTAAGATGCATTTAAGGGGAAAAAAAAATAAATAAAAACACACCCAACCAGACAGGTTACAAAGGAAATTGCACTCATTACACAACATAGGCTTTGCCAGCTGCCACTGAAGACCTTCTGACCCTTTCAGAAGAAAGCCCAGTGAAGAATTTCAGAGAGACAAGCTCCACTACAGCACATGCCCTCTCAGTGAAAGCACATTGGCCCTTTAGTTGAAAGCCTAAAAGGTGCTTTACACTGACAGTGACTATGTTGCAACAAAATAGTTTAACAACATAATCATTAACAAAAGAGTTGCGGTATTAGAGCTACCACCTTTGGACCCAAAGGCCACAGGTTCGAATCCCACCTTCAGCTGTACTACCCTTGAGCAAGGCACCTACTCTATACTGCACCAGTAAAATTACCCAAACAAATGGGTAGATAATTGTAAGCAGCTTAAAATTGTAAACCATTTTAGAGAAAAGTGTCAGCTAAGTGAATAAATTTTGCCATGAGAAAGTTGCTGTCCCACAAAGACCTGAGAGGAGCTAGGTGTTACTGTCAATAAATGTACGTATTTAAGACAAAGATCAAATGACTACCACTGACACACACACAAAAAAAAACTTTTCACCCCAAAACCCATCCTGATGATAAATTTCCTCTTGGTTTCAAGATCAGCTTCAGGAAGAACTGAACAGTTGTACCCATATTCAGGGTATGGCTATAGTTACTTGGGGGCTGTCACTTCTCAGTAAAGACAAAAGAACCCTCCAAACATGCTGGAACTCAAGCCAATCAATGTCTCTTTCCAAGTTCTGCTGTTTTTTCCCCTTTTTGTTTTACTAGTGCTTTGGTTTATTTGAAGATAAATGGTTTTTTACACTTGTAGGATAAGTCAGTTACAAAAGTTAGTGTTGCCAGTCATTTCTCCCATTCTTTCTAGTTGGTCAAGAAACAGCATTTTCCTTTTATGAATACTCCACATCTTCCAATTCTCCACACCACAGGACAGGCAATAGAAGGGGCTGTTGAGCATAACAGAATAGAGGGAAGAGCCTCTATTCTGTTGATCATCAATCACCCTGCAGGCCAATGCAGCAACTGAGTACCTGGGTATGAGATGGGGGTGTTCCTTGCTACTCTATGTGTTGCATGAGCAAGTTGAAAGTGAACAATGACATTAAAAAAAATTGTTTCAGGTCACCCAACCATAACAATTTGCTGAACAAAATTTTACATCATCTCCATTTTTCAAGTAGGATACTTAGACTTTCCATCAGCCTCACTAACCCAGGTAATGTGTTCTTGTTGTGTATAACTTTCACTTGTTTGTATAATGGCAGAGTGCCCCTCTCTTTAAAGTTTTGTGCTATAGGATGTCAGGAAAAGTCTAAATAGGCTTTAAAAATGACATGCTGAGCATAACAGTTAAAAATCTTGCTCTCATGCTGCCTGAAAAAATAAACAAGAGTGTTTGCTTCATGTAACCTTTAGAGATACATATCAAATGCCAACTCATCTACAATTCCAACATCAGTTAACATGAATTCCAATCCTAGATGACATCCTTTTTCCAATTTAACAGTTAACAGGTGCAGAAGATAGTGAAAAAGACTGCTCACTCGACGGTTAAACATGCCCATACTTGTTGTACCATACTTTGAAGTGATGTTGCAATAAGGAGCAAGTTTGAGTAACTTCATAGGTAACGTGATCACTTACAGATAGTATAATAGTTCTAATCTCTAAAAGCTGGACCCAATAGAGAGATTTACAGCAGTCAAGTGCTGTATGGTTAAGTGTTTGTTTATGCACGAGTTAGGAGGGATGGGGCTGGCAGAGATTGATATAAGGCTTATATTTAAGACAGGAGGAGGAGTTGTGGAGTCAGAGGACTAATAGTGTTAAGTTTCTGGGTTCAACATTTAATTGTGAAGCTTGTCCAGCTAAAGTGGCAACAAGCAGCGGGGGAAAAATGACAAGAAGTTTTTGCAGTTAATTATACACTGAGTGGAACTGGGAAGTAAGACCACAAAGTTTAACAGTATAAAAGGTAGCATATTACAGCAGATACCACAGTGGCAACCATGCAGACAAAGAGCCATTTATAGCAGTATTTCCCCTTAAAAACAAATACGTGACAATTTGAGAACGGGCAAAAATCAGTGTTGTCAGTTGCCATCTTATGCAAACTTGTGAATATGGCCACATAAAAAAAACTATATGAAGGCACTTGTACAATTAAACAAAGACCCACACAGGTCTCCAGTCTTGCCTGCAGGCCACACTACCCTAAAACATTAATACGTTCTGCCCTCTGAGGAGCCTTGACATAAGGGGAAACAACATTGCCTGCTGAATAATTCATAGTTCAGTTTGTTTTAATATGACATTGCCTTGAAACCTTCACAGTAGCAAGGACAATAGGACTGCAGTTCTGCACTTACGCATGTCTTCAAATAGTATTAAAATGTATAACCTGAAAATTCAAGTCATTGTTTCAAAAAGTTCCAAATTTTCTTCGAAAGATTCACACCATGCAGGAAACATTTACCATACTGTAGGGATTCTTTTTTTTTTTTTTTTTTATAAAACTGCTCATGAAAGCAACAGATTCTCCGTACCTCCCACACAGAATACAGTTAAATTGGACTGTCGCCTTTTCCCATCTCCGTAAAAACCCAACTACAAAAACAAAATTATACTTTTAACCACATTTAAATAATTTGTTAAAATTTCAGCAGTTAGCTTAACATCTGTTAAATAGGATCTTTAAAATACCTCTGTATGGGGTTCATTTAAAAAAAACTACATGGGCTTCTCTAAGGAACCAATGCAAACGCTTTGACATCATTTTCTTTATAAAGGCCACTCAAACAGGCATTCGGGTGAATGTAGCATGTCCCAGACCTCAACGAGGCAAAGGGATTCATGCAGAGTTTCATTTCCCTCTAAAGTGGAGAAGGTACTCCTACATACCCTTTTAAAACAGCAAAATGGTGTTCTAGGCACCAGTAAATCTGTCCAAATCCACAGCCATGAGGTCCAGCAGGGACCACAGGGGATAAGGGAAGACAAGGTACACATGACATTTACTCAAACCACAGGAGCATCTCTGCAAAGAGAAGACCACTTTTCCCCTGCAGGAATATGCTGCTCTCCTTCCTCATGAGGAAAGGCCTATAATCAGCAATCGTACAAAAGGTCAGAGGAGAAGCATCTAACTTGTCCAAAATGTGATCTATTAACCACAGGCTTTTTGCTGCAAGTTTTTTTTTTTTTTTTTTTTTTTTAAATATCTGCAAGTCTTTTTGAAGTGTTAAACTCACCTCTGAGATCTACACAAGAACAGCAGCTGGCTATCATAAAAACAGAAGAGGGCATAGTATACACAACAAGGCTTGCAGCCAAGAATGCTAAAGGTCTGATCATCAAGTGGGCAAATATATATAGAGGTACAAAGTACTTCTACCAAATTAACTTTCAGCACTATAAATGTCTAAATGAGAAAAGAAGCAGTCTAAATGACAAGATCCAAGCAGACTGAGGGAAAACATAAGGTATCTGTATTGAGCGTTTTCCCTGTCTAACGAAGGTAAATGAAAACTGCCTAAGAAACTTCTTCCACCTAAGCAAAGGCCAAGGATTTTGATTGTGCAGTGATAAGGCTCTTGTGCATTAGGCATTTGCAGCACCGAAGACTGCAGCACACTACCCAAGTTGTCACGTATGAATAAGCACTGCAGTGCTGGCTGAGGTGGAGGATAGCATCTACTTGCAAAACCTCCCCATTCCAGACCTCCATAGTGCCACAGAGGCCCCAGAACACCCTCCCCCCTTTTCTAAACTGTCTTCAATGTTCTCCACATACCTTCCCCAGGGCTGCCTCCTGCCTCCTCCCAGTGGACCTGTTAAAGTAATCAGAAGAAAATATGCTACGCTAATTGGTACCTGTGGAACACAGGATGTGGGACAGAAGGGTTAGGGTTTGGACATATTAAACACCTGCCTCTGGAGCCAAGGGAAGCCATTCCTCACGGGGGTGGCGGCGGTGGCATAGGGCTCAGGACATTCATTCTATCAAACAGGTCCGGAAAAGGAAAGAATGGCAGAACTAGCCTTGGAATTGGGAGGCACACAAAGGAAGCTTGGGTACCTCCTCCTTCAGAACTGGAAGTCATACCATTTCCTAAGAACAGGAGTACAGCAGCTTCTGAGAACCAACAATCAAACATTACAGTCTACCTGGGTGGGTAAAAATGAAGAGAACTCAGCAGTAAGCTTAAAAAATGTTTATAATTTGTACATTTCGTTCTTGTTTATAACCTTAGTCTGGATCATAAAGTCTCTATATGTTGCCGGTTGTTGTATTTCATACAGGGCAAGTTACATTAACTTACTCTATATAGTCTGTAGTAATTATATACATGGAGTCAAAGCTTATTATATTTAAATGGAACATTATGGAGTCAGATTACATTAAAAATCCAATACTATTTATTCAGCAAATGCAATAGCTTCAGCCACATTTTGTGTTGATGGTTGTCATTTTCCTTGCGTCTCTATGCCAACCAATGAGACATCCTGATTTGACCAAACAAGCTAATGAAATAGAGAAACTATACGATCAAACCAGGTTTTGCTGTTACTTGAGTGACACTTTGTTCTGATAGCAGCAACCATTTGCCCAATACCCCACACTTACACATTTGAAAACTAAACACTGCAGAACAATGCTTGAAACAGGAAATGAGGCTGAAGGATGTAAAACAGCTGTACTTTAACAGCATCTGCCTTTCCTGGTCTCTCTACTGTCTGTTGGTCTCTATATTCCAGCCTGGGGTTCCTTATGGTTTTCCTTCTGTGGAAAACACATCAAAACACCCAGCAGCTTTTCAGTTATAACAAACTGAACAAAAGCCCTCCCAGGTTAATCAGCATTTGGTTCTGCTCTATGTATGAAAGACATCCTGTCACACTTGCGTGTACAAGTCGACAAGTACAACACATAAAAAAAAACAAAACCTTATAGGTACAAAACCAGCAGTGTTCCAGAGAGTTTGTTTTACATCAACATCCAACAGTTCATACAAGCTTTTGCTATTGTGTCGTGTTCTACGTTTCCACATCAGGAAAGCAACACAATGGCATCCAAATATAGTTGCTTTAAATGAAAGGAGGGTGCGTGTGTGGGGGGGACCCAAAATTATGTTTAAGTTCTAATATATGCTAGACACAAAAATGAATACACTCTTAAACAATGAGGTAGTGACTCATCTTTTTGCCCCCCCTTAGTCTCTAATGCATGACTGACACACCTTAGTCTAACAAACAGGACACTGTGGGAGTAACAGGTTCACTTTTTCAACAGTGTTCAGTTTCAAATCAAGTTAAATTTTCATTATTTTTAGTTAACGCATTTATTCTAAACAAGTTTTAAAAAGGAATTAACTCCTTGTGGAGAAAAAAAAAAATTTTTTACTTAAACATTTTTGCAATGTGATCAGTTGCTCAGGTCCAAATGCTACTTCACTACAGCACCAGTAAACAGTGAGAGGTCAGTGACAACCAAGCATGGTGAAAAGTACGTAGCTGCACCAACACACACACACACACACGTCTAAAATCGCTTGTCCCAAGCGGGGGTTGGAGCAAACCGGAGTCCGACCCAGCAACACAGGGCACAAGGCTGGAGGGGGGACACACCCAGGACGGGATGCCAGTCCATCAAAAGACACCCCAAGCGAGATTTGAACCCCAGACCCACCGGAGAGCAGGACCCAGTCAAACCTGCTGAGCCACGACACCCCTTATCCAACAGAAACACTTTAGCTCCCTATTAACATTAAAAAAGGGGCAAATTGGCCAAACACAGATGAGCTGTTGAGGACGTAGTGAGCTGCGTCCATTGAAGTCACACAGCACACGCAGAATCACAGAAGTGCTACTCTTCTGTGTACAGACTATTTTCTAAATTTACCTCCATCACATATCTAAACATGCCACTCAAATTTTGTGTCCTACTTCACAAAAGCTATTTGCCATTACGCCTAAAGAATGACTACAACACCTCAGAATCCGAGAGAGGACTCGGCTCTTCAAATTCATTTAGTCAAATTCCACAGCATTCATTGTCAACTGTGAGACCTCTCCTGTTGTCTTATTCACACAAAAAAAGAAAAGAGAGTTGCTACATGTGTAACACCAACTTTTTCCCTATACTTTTTAGTAAATATACAACAGTCACTAGATAGCACAGAAGCAGCTCAGTTTCCCCACTGTCAAAAAGAGGGGAAGGTTTTGCCATTTGTCCCCCTCGGACCCAGTTGTTCGACATGAGTCTCAGCAAACCCCTAGGCATCCCCCAGTCACCCAGGAGATAATATGGAGCAAAAGGTCAACCATCAAAAGAAACCCCAGCAATGTGGCTGTCACTTAGAATTGGGATCAAGCACCATTCAGCAGGTGGAACACAGGCACCTTCAATTGAAGATGAAGAAAGGCGGTGAAGGGCAGACATGATGTCACATCACCAGCATCATCCTTCATCCTTGACAGTGAATTTATTCAAATGTGACATCAAAGCTCATTCCACAGCTGAAACCAGTAAGCTGGCTTTGAAACCAAGGGTATATTTTACCACAACATGAAAACCATTTACAATCCAATTCTGATGTCAGATGAATAGTTGTTACCCACTTGCTACCATTTAACCTCATTTCCTGTTACAACTGCATATCATCCTGTTTTCAAAAACAGGGGAGATAACTGAATTTACACTGGTACACTTTCTAACCCCAAACTCCAATGGATTAAACTGAGGTATATACAGGCATCGGTGTATGTTAAATATTTGCCAAAAAGCAGTACAATATTTTCCAAAGTAATTTCCGGTATCTAAAATTAAACAGCCTTTCACAGTTTATCATATTCTGCTGATCTCATCTACAGGGAACAAAGACATTGTTCCCCAAAGTGAATCATAACGCAACACAATTCTTTTAAAAAACAGGAATTCCCTATGGGGAGAGAGGGGAAAAAAATAAATCGCTGAACTTTCCCCATTATCAGAGGGAAAGGGACCCACCATTACCTTATCTATTGATACAGCAAAACACAAAAAGAAACTATTCTGGTTTTAGAGTTACTCTAAAGTAAAATGCTAGTTCCACAACATGCTTGGTCCCACAGCCATGATGTATGGCACACCCATCATACACCTATAACACACCCACACACACACACCAGTGCCGGACAAGAATTGAGATCAAAACACATAGGCTTCCGCAGTCGGCGTCAGCTGACTGGGGTTTTAAGTCTTCTGGATGAGTGTTCACTCCATTTCACATCCAGCCTTCGCAAGATGTGGAAGCTCCCTGAAGATGTTTTCAACAAGGGAAGCAAACCAGTTTCCTACACAACGCGGTCTCATCCAGAAGACTTAAAACCCCAGCAAGAATTGAGATGTTTCATTCCCAGGAGGTGTGTTTTTGCCCACATTACCCAAATAGTTTGTGAATACCAGATGAAAGTGGTTAAACTGCATATAATCCCAAATCACATATACACATTTTCTGAACCGCTTGTCCCATACAGGGTCGCGGGGAACCGGAGCCTAACCCGGCAACTCAGGGAGTAAGGCCGGAGGGGGAAGGGACGCACCCAGGACAGCACGCCAGCCCATCGCAAGGCACCCCAAGTGGGATTCGGACCCCAGACCCACCGGAGAGCAGGACCCAGTCCAACCCACTGCGCCACCACGCCCCATCTATAATCCCAAATCATTACTTTAAAATATAACAAGCAAAAACAAACAGTCTTCCATTAAACAAGACTAGTGAAAGCATTTAATCTATCTCTAGTTTATGACAGGAAGTTACAGAACAGGAACTAGGAATGTACTTAAGTGCCTTTCACAGTGGATGGACAGCATCAGCCAGCAGGGGAGGCAGTCCAGTCCTACACTTACACAACAGCGGAAGGAAATATTAAAACAGGGTAGAATTCTGCTCATAACAGAAGCTTTAAAAAGCCAGAAAGAGTAGGATCAACAGTTAGTGAGAATTCTCTCTCCTGCCAACCCGTTCACTGAGGGGCCAGTTTGGAACAGCAAGGCTGTACAGTAGCATTCATTCCCACCCTTTGCATTTCTCACCTCTGCTTTAGTTTAGGAGAGATCATCAGGAAGCAAAGCATTCAGCTCTCTCCATATTGCCCTGTTTTCTGTGTGACTAACCGCAGTCCTGCTCCACTGGGCAAACATGGAAGAGCTCAGACAAAAAGACTGTATAGATACTCTTGCATTTGGGAGTTGTCCAGGAAAGAAGCCCAGCTTGGAGAGAGACTGCAGACAGGCGAAACAGTGAGTCATGCTGTGCTCTCACAGCTTCCACCACTTTCACAGTTATGTTCAAAAGTACTTCAGCTTCATTTAAATGCCTATAAATGCGATTTATTTCCTGGAACATGTTCATCCATTCATAAGTAGCCAAGAATGAAAAAACAAAGCAAATCTTCCAACAGTACCTTAACTACACCCAGGCTGGGATACAATGAAATACTGTGTTGTTAAAACAAGACACAGCAGTAGAGATTTTAAAGAGGCAACCCCAGAGACCAGTACTACTAGCACCCAAGACATGGTCTCATATATAGTCGCACCACTCCCACGAAATACTAGCCCTCAAACTTTCCGAAAGATGCAGATAAAAAGGCTCGAGTATGACTGACTGGAACAGGTGGCTCAACGGCTGGGTGGAAAAAAAGGCCTGCTGCTCCTGTACACCCCTCAAGGGCTTTCAGTTCATCCCAGCTCTCTGCTAAAGGATGCAGGGAAAAAAAGTTTACACTCAGCTACTTGGAACAAAGACTGCGTGGACACACACACACATATATGAAAATAAAATCCCAGTCTCCATGGTCAGCATCAGAAACAAGCCATCTTCCTTTGTGCCTGCTTTACTCTGGTGCTTCAGTATCACTTTCATAAAACCAACATCGTCGCACAAGTATTTCTTTGTATCAAAAATACTTTGACACACTCCAACGTGTTTAAATAAAGGAAACAGTATCACAGTAGAAACACTGGAATGCCACAGGTCATGAGTGTATAGTTATAGTGGGCTTGTCCTCCTCCTGCAGTTTCATTTTAAGCTCTTGTAAGCAGCGTTTGTGGGGTTCACCCTCACAGCAGAAATTCAGCAGACACTTGAAAATTAAGCAAGTCTGCGAAGGATGTCACCCCACCCCTCACTCCTTCAGGAAGGCCACCAGAACACAGCAGGAATACTCAAGCAGACACAGCCCATGAACACACAGCCTTCTGTCTTGGGGTGCAGCCCCTAAAGCTGAGTGATACCCCAGTGTTTAGCCTGCTCTCAGTTTCTCCACACATTACTGTGTTCCAGCCCCTGGCAGCTTGCTGAATGGAATGACAGATATGAGACCACAGAGAAAAATGACAGACCCAATACCAAAAAGCTTCTAAAAATGCTCTTATTTCAGGCTCTAGCCTTCCATTACAGACTCAAGTTCTCTCCAGAGCAGAGGTGCACCGATCAGTAGGGACTACGGCCATATAGCAAGTCCACTGTTGTGAAAAAAGGACAGCGGATACAGCAGCTGAGATCAACAGAGAGCAACACTAACTAGTAAGCAAGACTGGCAGGTTGAGTGGTACAGTTGTTGTCTTGGCAATATCACTGTTCAGTTTTCTGAAGCAACTAATGGTTTTGGTAGCTGTCAACAAGTGTAATAACGGGGCAGGAAAATACAAGGGGGCAGAAAGGGGGTATATCTGTGGAGAAACAAAACCTGGCAAAGTTCCTCCGCTGGAACATTGGCCGCTACCGGAAGGAAGTATCACATTGCTCTACAGCCTCTACCCTGCACAGCTCCATTCCCAAGCCTTCAGGTGGGAAAACAGAGCATTACCAGAACTAGTCAAAGTCTACTTTTCAAAAATGTGCAATTTGGGCAACTATGGCAAACATGACATGAATGTTTTGTTAAATTCACATAGGAAATTCATAAACATGATGTGAAATGCATTCTACAGTCAAGGGTTATTTGTTCTCCTTCTACCCACTCTCAGTGAATACTCAGTTCTTTCAGACAACACTGGTTCCAATGTTTGATAAAGCCCAATCTTTGCAGATTCAGCACAATTTATGAATGCACAAAGGCAGGGGAAGTGCAGCTTTAGGTGTCATTTGTCTATTGTAACCATTGGTAGAGTAACAGGCAGCCCATCCCAATGGTACTCTACTGAAATTTCACCTCTGGTTTTGTCAAGTTCAGTATCACTCATGATTCTACTCTCAAGTCTACCTTGACTCAGAAACAGCGACTTCCCCAGCAATAGAGACAAATACACAGGTGATTTTAAGAAGCCATCACATCAAGTTGCAAGTGGCAGTGTTACTGTAGCATATTCCTGGTTAAGGTTTTAAAGTCCTCTTTAAGAAAAGAAAAGTGCATTTTCATGCTTTTTCACAAGTTGCATGTAGGGAAGACGCTGACAAATGGGAAAAGGGCAAAATTAGTAGTAAGCAGTAGTCCCGTCCAAGAAAGCAAAGCAGTGGAGGTGAACATTGCTCCTGTCCCTCAACACATACCTCCCTGCATTTACAACAAGGACTTTCTCTTAAGAAAGGCGCAGACTTGAACAGTGACAGCAGTGCGGTTGTCAAGGAAGTTCGCCCTCTGATCGCGAGCCCAACACTCCACAAAGAAACGCCCGGACTGAATAACTGACAATCTCTCCAACTACACCACTGTCTAGGCTTGTATATTTTACTTCATTCCCCCCCCCATCTCATAGAAAAGGTTAGAAAACTACAGGAATCTCAGAAAGTATTGTCTGCCCTGCATCTTTTGCTCTGGGGAGGGTGCTGAGAACACTGTTCTCCTTTTTAACCAATCTATCTTCCTGCTTTGTCAACAGGAAACTGCTGCAAATTGCAGAAGTTACTCTGATCAACCAAATGACACAGGAAAACAAGACAAAGATAAAGGAAGTAAATCAGGGTGCAGAAAATACCACCAAGTACCACTGTGCTGTGCAGCAAAATTTAGAATAAAAATATTAATTTGTATACATTCAACACCATACACTGGCACAGCCACACTTGTACTTTACAAAAAAACAAAAGGACAGCATTCACATTCATGTTTGTTCCAAAGATAGCTGGATATGGACTCAAATTCCTTATGCGGTATTTTGACTTGATTTCAAAATTAAACACAGATATTCAGTTTTTTTTACCACAACTGTTCAAACTGTTCTGCTCTTGCACAAGGCAAAGAGAAAGTGCACTCTACAAGGGGGGGGGGGGGAAAAGGGCAGTTACATAAAGATCTCTTACAATACTGGAAAAACTATGGCCATGAAATACAATCACTGTATGCAAGAAAACTGAAAAGAAACATGGATGCAATAAGAGGACTCCATGATACTGCCATTCCCCCACATGGTATGCCTGCCAATATCACTGAAGTGCAATAACAGTGCTCCTTCTGGGGGATGGATGGATGGATGGAGATATATATATATATTATACACACACACACAATATTATATATATATATATATATATATATATATATATATATATATATATATATATATATATATATATATATATTCATGTGAAAACTGAGGCAGAAATACTGACACCAGACAGACACCCCCCCCCCATCGATCCTAGACACCGAAGAACAGCTCTTTCTCATCCTTGATTTCCTTATTCCATCCATCCAGCAAAAAGGTACAAGTTGCAAAATCCATCTCACAATTGTGACTCAACTTTTGGGTGAAGAACCCTGCAGCCCAGAAGGCCAAAGCCTCAAATACCAAGAGATGAATTGATTACATTCCAGCATTAGGCTTAACTGGAAGAACTGAAATTAAAAAGGTACTGCAGTGGGTTTTATACGTGAAAATCAGCTAACATGACCTTAAGAAAACCTTTGCATTAAAGAGAGAATAAATTCCTTTTCATTCCAGCAACCACACCATTTCAGAAACACCATGTTTGCTAAAAGAAAAAAAAGCTTCAGCTGTCGTAAATTCTTTTAACACAAGGGAAACTGGGCATAGCCTGGGGTGAGCTCCATACCCTTACCCTTGAGACACATTCAGCTGATGGGGGAGGATGTGTGGGGACAGCAGGCATCAGTACTCTTTGCTTTGGGCTGATTCACAGCAATAGCTCAGCTTTGCCCCACAGCCTGACCCCATTAGACTTCCTTCCTACAGGATACGACCCAAGGAGTTCCACTATGCCGAGACCTACCCTTCCTCTCTTGGGCCTGAGCTGAACCATTAGACCAGAGAAAGGTTACAACTGTTACTACAGTAAGGACACTTAAGTGCTGTTTTCATGAACTACACTGCAAAGGTATCAATCTAAGAACATAAAAAGATGAAAATTATGAAAAATCCTGGAGGGGGGAAAGACAGCAAATGTTTTCCTTTTCAGTTTCTATAGATACAAATGCAGTTTCTTGATGAAACAAGTAGATCACACCATAGCAACATAAATACCCTCCGAGTTCAACACCAACTCAATGGGACGGCCCACGACCTGTTCGGCTAAAGGTCGCAGTCGCATTTGACCCGAGGCAAAGTGCAGTAAATGTCCACATGCAGTAGAGCCACACCCCTGCCCAACTGTCCAGAGTATGACCTGACAATACAGTGAGCAATACAGGAGCTCTTTCAGGGTCTCCAAGCATTCATTCAAGCCACACCTAGCAATTAGGGAATAAAGAACTATATTGGTACCGTTTACAAATTTAAGTCCCTGCGGTCCCATCACATGCTGTAATTAGGACAAGAGGGTTTGTGTGTACGTGTGTGCATGCGCACAACTGTGTAAGGTGGGGGGGGTCTTCACGGGAGAGTAATTACATAGCAACAATGTTAACAAAATATCCACACAGATGCAGGCCACTGACGCAAACTGGAACAAACAGACCGAGGACATGGCTCCGCCACCATTTTCCTTCTCCAAACTTGGTGGTGAGGTACCCCGTAGCCCAAAAGGCCAGTTTCAACTATCAAAAGAACTTGTTAGTAAGCACAAGGCTTAATTTACTTTTCCAGAAACACCAAGTTTATTTTAATAAAACTAAAAAAAAAAATTAAGAAACCTCCAGCATTACCTGTTCCAAAATTGCACTTTGAGAAAAACTAGATCTCCCAGACTCAAACATGTAACAGGTCTCCATGGCAACACCACCGTGACAAATTTTTCACAAGGGTTAATAACAACAAAGGGAGAGAGACTGAAGAAATTGGATGAGGTCATAATTCACTACCGATTCCTCCACAATTCAAAATATTCTGTGTGATTAAGTCAGCAATGCAGCCTCGGGGCACAGTACTACACAGGATGGAAAGTCATCTTCACATTGGTTTTGAAGTCTTACTCCTATGACATCCCCCTCCTTATCAGCAGCATTTACACCTGCAACATAAGGGAATCTAAATATTCTGAATAATTCAGTACCAAAGAAAATTAAAACATAACATGTGGACTTTGAGTTACTTAGCTCTGGCCCTAAGAGCCCACAAGAGCAAGGTACAAAAACCAACTGTCCAAGACTGAGGAGAGACAGAGCAAATGTATTTATTTCTCAGTGTAGGTTTTTCCTGACTAAAACTTCCAGACATGATCTGCAGGCTTTCGATCTTTCTTTAAACATGAACCTGAGTTGGCAGTCAGCTAAATTGGTGACTTAAGTTCAATCAGGTGGTTAGATGGCATGATCACAAAGGAGCACACACTACAACCCAGCAGGACTAGAGTAGGACAAGGTGAAAGTGAAGGAATGTAAGCAATGTAATGTGTAAGCCTACAGCTAATCATTTTAAATGGCTAGCCATCCTATGCAAAATATTAAAAGCAACCGTCCATATCAGGACTGAAGCACAACCCTGCAGACAGTACTACATGGCAAGATTCCAACAGTTGTTCAGGAATTTCTTTGGGAAAGTTTAATTCCATAGTGAGCTCTCCTTATCACGGTGAGAAGCACAGCTGAACAATGTCTGAGGATATTTCACAATTCACTCACGTAGGTAAACCCTCACTGTCACCTCCGCCTCCAGAGCACAGGGAGCAGCTTGCAAAAGTGACTATGAGAGGCTGCTCTGCAGTTTTCCTGCCCATTCTGTCTAATAAATGTAACGTGTCTAAAAGGTGACTGACAGTCAGACTTGTTTATATACTGCTGAGAAACAAGTGCAAACCAAAGAAAGAAAAGTGAGAACTTACAAGAAATCCTCCAAATAGGTAATTTGCAAAACCTGTTAAGAGGTTATGCAGCACAAAACAGTAGTAAATACAATGAACAGATGTCCAGGACAAGACTATTTTTTTTTTTTTTTTTTTTTTTTTTTTTTTTTTAATATTCAAGTATCATAATCAGAGTAGTGTTTAGAAGAGCTACATTTGCATCACAATTCCCCATTCTCTTATTATAGTCATAAGAAATTCATCTACCCAGATATAATACAGAGCCCGAAGCAACTAATTTTATACTTTTTTTTTTTAAGGAGGTAAAACACCCTTTTTTCAACCCACCTCCCTGCTCTGAGCACTCCGTTTTTTCAGTAGACAAGCAAGAGGACTGCACTTATGGGGTTAAGCCTCACTGCTTTTGGGCTGTGCCATTTCCTAGTCTCCTCACGTTGGACATCTGCACAAAAAAAAAAAAAAAAAAAAAAAAAAAAAAGAGCCTTTCTCTGCAAGTGCAGGTCCCACAGTAAAGCACATAATTACAAATCACAATAAACCCCTCAGTGCTGTGAGCCCTGAAGGCTCAATGGCCTCATGCTTAATGCATTCCCTGCCTCTACTCTTCTAGTTGGGGGGGATCCTTTCTGACGTACCCAGCCCTCCACTTGCAAATGTGTAATTACTCTGCTTTGTCCCACCCGGTACTTTATCGAAAGCATTCCCCGGTGGGTCAGGGGCCTGCAAGACACAGGCAGGAAAGCTCTCGTGGCAGAACCTGGCAAGCTGGAGCCATTTACTAGGGGAAGCAGAGCCCATGAGTTTTGAATTTTAAACATACTCTAGTCTACTTGAATACCCTCATTGCCACTTTACTATTCAGCATCGTGTGCTGGCTATCGCTCAGCCCCAAATGAACATGCACAATAGGTATTAGCTCCTACTAACTGTATTCACATCTTACTGCTTGTTTGAGACAGGGTTAAAAAGTGTGCGTGCAGATACAGTACAAGGAGCCCTTCCACATGAGCTTGTTAAAATTAAACACAAGCAGCAGATTTTTAGAAAATTTGCAGAGAGAAAGGATGAAGCAATGCCTTTAGGAACGCTCCAGGTCTAGTGTACTTCCTTTTGTGGGGAAGAGCCTGCCAGCAAAGCTCTGGACAAATCCTGCCACACAAGCCTTGGTGCACGGTGGAGCATCTGGGATAGTAGACTGAAGGAGGAGCGAGGCAAACCAGGCACTAATGAGAGGGACAAGTGTGCCATGGGATGGTGCAGCTCTGCTTTCAGCACTGGCTGCCACCCCCTCAGCCTGCACAAACATAGCACAGCGAGTGAAAGAACATCTATAAATACTTCTGTATGTGGAGTTTTCAAGCCTTACAAAACCAAGAGGCAAAGCTCCACCACTATACCACATCCTTCAGAACATTTGCCAGCTAATGTGTTACACACAGTCCTCACAGAACACGTCACTTCAATTTCTTTATTCATTCAACTGCTGCTTTTCTTCAAAGCAACTCAGTGTTAAGCTACTTAGTCATCTATCCATTTATACAGCTGGATAATATTTTACTTCAATTCAGGGTAAGTATGTTGCTCAAGGATATTACAGTAGGGAAGATCTAATTTGAGTCCTCTGAGTGCAAGACAGTGACTAACCATTACTCGACCAGCTGCCCCCCCGTTTTAAGTCACTTAAATGGCACAAAATGTATATTTCATAATGGGATGATGGGCAGCATACAGCTTAGTGGTTACAGCTGCTTCCTTACACTTTAAGGACCCAGATCTGAATTCCACTGTATGTTGTAGTACCGCTGAGCAAGCGATTTACCCTGAATTTCTTCAGTGAAAATTACTCAGTAGCGTAAATAGCTAAATTGTTGAGAATAGCATAGCATTTTAAGTCGCTCTAGGGAATGTATCTAAACGAATACATTAATACATAATTAGCAGATATGAAGGTTAAACAATCAGCATTTCAGAAGCAGGGACACAAAGAATATCTACAGTACGCAGAGAGAAAAAGTCTCTCTCACACACACACACACACACACACACACACACACACACACCACTTTTATGGAAACACGGCCTCTCTCCATCTATACCGATTCCTGAGATACTAACAACCATAAATGCCAGACAGACCCTTTCCACTTTCTTCAGCATCACACATGCATGCTACCAGACAGATGGCCTCTTCATTTGCCTGCGGAGGACACTAATGTACACGACTCTCCCCCACCTTGCTGATTCACTTGTTGAGGGTTATCACCTCAGAAATGGCAATCTTCCCCCCAACAAATGGCTTTCAGCAGTCACCAAAAAGAAGGTCCCGTCTCACAACTAATACACCATGAACTGCTGAGCTGCTGGGTTCCCAAACAGTGTAATCCCACTAAATTGTCTTGCATTACTATAACAATGTGGTCCTGTTCTCAACTTAAACAACCACTCATTTAATCATTAACTTCCAGTCACATGAAAAAGCTTAAGTGTTTAATACAAACTTTAAAACCTTTTCAAAGCTTTCTAGCATATAGAAGTTAGCAAAGAGAAGGCAGGACTAGTCTTCTGCTGTATTCCACACATACACTCAAAGTTATAAATAAAATGATTACTCGTTCCCTCTTCTGCACAACTTAAGCTCAATTTCAGACTAAAATACCGGCAATGCTAAATTAGGTGCAGTTTGTATAGAAAGGCCAGTTTCCCCAGTGGAATAGGCATGCTATGGTCACGGGGATCACAGCAGAGGCATTTTTCCAGTTCACATGGAGCTAGAGAACCACTACTCTAAGCAACCATTGCAATCTCTTCATATAGCCATGAATTTGCTTCATAGCTGCCAAACACTGTGTTTTTGTTACTGTTGTAGAACATAAGTCTGGCGCTAGCAGACAGAGGGCCCATAAAACAGATGACAACAAACCCCCCCTTCAGTATATGTAACATTTACAGCCCCTACAACAGTCAAGTGACTCAAGTAGCCCAGTGAAACATTTCTAGTCCTGATCTAACGCTCTTCATTCTTCACACACAGCCTTAAACAATAGGCCACATAGAGGTGAGCTTTTGGTGGGTGGTGCCCCGGGGGGGTGGGGGGTGTGTGTGTGTGTGTGTGTGTGTGTGTGTGTGTGTGTGTGTGTTGGGGCAGTGAGCTTAGGCCTTCCAGCTGGGCTGACTGAGCCTTTCCAGCAAGAACACCTAATCCTCACTGATAACACTGCCAATGGACACTGAAGAGCCACGCCAACCGCTTCATCAAAGTGAAAGAACTGAAAAGCTGGAAGAACATTCTGTGGCTCCATTGCATCCATCCTTCCAAAATTAATGTCATCCACATTGGGACGCACAAAACACATTTAAAGGGCACTCCTGCTTTCCAATAATCCGAACCGTAGACACTGCAAACAAGAATTCTATAAAAATGGAAAGGGAGACCTTAAAATACATCGTGTCAAACTGGAACAGAATCATCTTCTTCCACCACCTCTTACTTCATTCTTTTTTTTCTGGGGACCCTTAAGTTTAAAGCCAGTATCTACATTTGCACTAAAAAATGAACTATCTGCCAAAGCAGCAGAGAGGACATTTTGTGCCAGTGGGGCATTCAACTGTAAATGTAAACATAAGAACTGAGAGGACACAGGTGAAAACCACATGGTCAAGTGCGGAAAACTTGACTAGATATGCACGAGTGCTTACTCTTCCAGCACAGTCAAGTACTGCACAGGGCCTGAGGTACACATACTTGACTATTCACTATCTTAACAGCCTGTGAAAGTTAAACGCCAGTGAGTTTACACAACCATGACAACATCAATGCACTTAGCCTTTTGGAGTGAATATTGATGCCCAAGATTAGAGTGAATTACACAACAGTACGACATAAGTGAGGCAAAGGGGAGAACAACACTAGTTAGGGATAGATGTTTAGGCATGTATTTAAAAAAAAAAAAAAAAAAAAAAAAAAAAAAAAAAAAAAACATGGCCACAGTACAGTTCTCTCCAGACGTTGGGCCTCTTTCATGCAGGAATGTCAGAGTGATTGTATCTGCAGATCCCTACTGCACAGGATGGGTGTACCAACTTCCGGACTCCAGCAACAAGAGGGTTAACCCTTTGCCTCCATAACTGCAATGCAAAAAAACCTGTCAACGAAGAGCGGAAGTTGAGGCTAGAGGTGGGAGGGTTAGAGGAAATTACATCACTTCATCAGTTCAAGAGCAGCAAGTTCAAGAGGAGATTGAGTTGAAAACAGAAACCAGATAGAGAGGATTTTGCAACACCACAAATGCGAACCAGGGTGGGGGAGGGGAGTATAGCCTTGCCTCCAGCGAAAAGAAGTGCTGTTGTTCTATTCAGGCCATTTGTTTCAAACTGACATGACAGAACCATTACTGCCCAGGGACACATCACGATACACAGCCATTATTCACATTTACACTGAATTTATAACTCACGTTGACATTAAATCCGTTAATCATTTACATTTATTATCTGCACCCTCTGTTACAAGGCTATATAAAAGAGACGTGCCCTTCCAGGCAACATTTCAAAAGTAACTCATTCACTTGATGCTCAAATAAATGTGAAGGTCAAATTAAAAGATTACAACTACAGCAGGCAAGTGTCTCCATGGCATTTACATATAAGACATTAAAAACGGATGATTTTCACTGAAGGGATTTAAAACTCAAAAACAAACAAAATAGGGCACTCAAGTTTTTAATAGGGATTTCTCCCCCATTGAGAGGATGTTCCCACAATAGATATTCATAATAAACCTCTCAAGGTAACATTTTACTCAAAAATTTCTCCACCGGATCCTGAATGGTTTATCATTATGGTCTCCTCTCAGCCCAGATCTACTCCTGTTTGCCAGAAATGGCTGTTCAAAGGGGTGTTGGATCTTTCATTTTTATTTGAAAATCAATCACTGGTGAGTTTCAACCAATGTATATATAATGCAGACTTCTATAACCATCTACAACTCCATCACTTTACTGATGAACAGATTACAGACAGAAAAAAATAGATTTACTAGACTGGGGTTAATGCAAAAAACCAAGAAACCTTCAATTAAAAAAAAAAGAGATTTCTCCCCAAATATTCTTTTGTTAAATCACAACCCAAACTCCTTTCTTGGTGATGTTACGGTACATAGGCTGACTATTCTTACATACTTGGCAAACAAATGTATTTTAATGCTGTGGTCTACAGCTGAAGCTCCCTTGATAAATGTGTGGATGACTTGTGTTTAACTTCACTCTACCCAAAAAACTGATATTTAACCTGCATGACAAGTCTATTGAATTCTGGAATATCTAGACAGCCTTTTAAAAGTTATTAGAAAGTGCTACATGATTACACCTGTGACAAATTGTAAACTTTTGACCCTGAGCCCTCACTCTATATGTGGACATAACTTTTTGTGGGTGTACTGTCAATCTATGATATTTTGTGCTATGCATTAAAAACACCATTTCTGCACATAGCAATGAACTTGTATACCTGGTTGCATACACCTACACGAACACATGTATGCAGGCAGGCGCACTCAAAGTGGGGTAGATAAAGCCACACCCTAGCAGCTGCAATGGGAACCTGGGAACGGGGCAGAGAAATGAGAAAGAGGATCTGCAACATCTCAGGGAAATGCAAGCAAATCCACCCTCAGGCCTGCAGTAGCAAACTTTCTCTGAATCATGATTCTGCAAAGAATTCTATAAGGACCATTTCACCCTTTATCTGCAGCACTCATTTCCAAGACTTAAATTTGACACGAAAAGTAGATAACTGCAGGCTGTGAAGTACATAATTTTCAGATGTAACAATACACACCCTACTCCCCAAACCCACAGTCTAATTGCCTTGGATGTAAACTGCACATAGAAAATTGACTACGCAAGGCAAGTGAACAGTGTTGGAGTTTAAGCTGGACAAAGATAAACAAGCAGGATAATACAGGTAAATGTAAACTGTAAATGAAACCCTGGGAGCTTAAAAGTGCATGTCCAAACATACACAATGGAAAAAGGGGATGTAAGGAGTAGTGCCAAGAAATCTACTTTAACCTTCAGATACATAAAAAAAAAAAAAAAAAAAACTCCAAAAATTCCCTGCGTTGTTCCCTACATCTTGTGATCTCTGGGGAAACAACCAGCACCTGGTTATCATCAACAGTCACAGCACAGCTGAGGGAAGAAAGAAAAACCAAGACAGCATTATCACCCAGATGTCTTCAGCTGCTCAGACATGACACAGTGCACAACAGCTGAAGCTGATACCTTACTGCTGTACCACATCTGCATCATACTGTAAAGAAGAAATGAGCAAAAGGTAGGGAATGGAGAAACCTGCTATCCTAGTAAATATCCCACGCCTACACTCAATATTTCAGCCCAGATCATGTATCTTATCCCAATTACAACAGGTAAAACCATTTAAAGACAAAAACTAAGAAAAGGGAGAAACACACACTGGCATGCAGTCACTTGCAAACAGTTTAGTAAAAAGGCCTATTCTGCGTTACGGCCAGCCAGCACACTGCTTCTCTCTCTCTCTCTCGGAAAGCAACTGAATCGCTACCCACGTGCATTAGCCTCTCCTAATAGTTGAGTACTTCAGAAGAATAAAATGAAGGAAAGGAAGGTTGTGTTGATGAGATTATGGACAGTAAGGGTAGCTAGAGTTCCAAGAGCCCTAAAACAGTTTGAAAACCCCGGGATAGCAAAGCCACTGATTTCCAGCTTCAGGCATCTAGAAAGGAAAGACCAACAACAGCTGAGGCTTCATCTTAATCCACTTCCATGATGCTCCACACACATTTTCTCCAAAATGAGCTGACATCTCACACACAAGGATGCTGGCACCCACCCCAAATGACCTCAGATATCAGATACAAGATGTCTGGAATAAAACTTTCAGCCAGAAAGCCAAAGGAGTCAATGCTATGTAGGAGTGAAGGACAACAACAAAGACCTATACAGACTCGTTCCCAAGAGTAAAAATTAAGGGATGTAACCAATCATAGGACACACACCTCACATTTACAAGTATTTGCCAGGCTTTTGGATTATTGTGTATGAAAGCAGAAAATACATTTTGCATTTAACTCATTTATTCATTCAGCAAACATTTTTGTCTAAAGCAAAATACAACTCGGTACAAACATTTTGTCTTAAAATGAACAGAAAAATTAAAGACTATTTTGAAATATTTCTAGTAAGTTACAGCCACTAAGCATCACCTACATAGAAACAAAAATATATGTCTTCACTAGGTTATAACTGCACTCCTGGACATGCTATAATGAAAGTAGATAACCAGGTGCAACATACATGTTACATTTAGCGATGTCTGTTTGTGCTGTACTGTCCCAAGTGGCACTGAGATGGTATTATTTGCATGTGTGTGTGTCACAACGAGATCCACAGAGGCCTTAAACACCCACACAAGCACACACAGGGCCACAATCAACTGTCTCCTCTGAACCATTTCCAGGTCAACTATTACTCTATGCAAATCTTACGCAGACATTTACTTGGCCTCAGACAGTGAACCATGTAATCTCTCACCTGCTGTGCATGGAGCATCTCACCGCTTAACCCTGACAGTTAATTTTACTGGCTCTATCAATCTGAACTCACAAGGCAGAAAAGCAGATCAACTTTAAACTGTTACATTAGTCATGGCTGAAATAAGACTGGGAAGGAAGGCAACGAAAATGACGGGGGGGGGGGGGGGGGGGGGGGGGGGGGGGGGGCTCGAGTATCAGGCCACAGTACTCCACATAATGGGGACACTTAAGTGTAGAGTTGGACTGGCGAGCTGAGGACAGGCTGTAACGGGCTCGGCAGGCTGGGGCACTTCCAATATGGTCTCAAAGTGGCTATCCGTGTCCACACAACTGTACAGAGAGAGGAAGCAACAGATCACAAGATTGACAAAGCGAAAGCGAGAAAGGAAGTGCATGAGAGAAATAAGAAAAGGAGACACTTTGCTACAAGCACAGCACGCTACTAGCAAAAGCACAATGATACTAACTATTTGCGTACCATTTATACCAAAACTAAAAGCTTGGGGGGGGGGTCAGTTTTGGCTGTAACCCTGGCATACTTGCATAATTCTCTTTGCCACGACTGCTATACAAAGAAAGCTGGTGGTGGAGAGTAAATGGATATTTTTAAAATCCTGCACATAGACATGTGTTCATGTCTACAGGAGGTCAGGCACATTGCCGTCTGGAAGAGTACAGCACTGTAATCAGGGCTGGGCTGTCATTATACCGTGACCCACAGACTACAGGTTTCCCAGCAATGATTGGGGGATGAACAAGACACTGTCCATCAGGAAAGCTGGTTAACAGAGACATACACTAGACAAGATATCATGTCAAAAATGGAAACGTTGATCTCTGTAACCCTTATGTGCTGTGCTGTAGAGACGGCGGAACATGAGCAATTGTGCACTTGTGGCCCCGGGTCTAAGACAGCCTGGCTGGGCTGCAGCTGCAGAGGTACTCTTGCCATCTGGAGGCACTTTCTTCCTGCAAGACGCAAATGGTACCCAGTGCTAAAATTAAACATTACAAACATCAGTTTTCTGTATGATTCATGCTCCATAGAGGGGAATGTTTTCAATTTAAAACTTTCCCTAAGCTGAAAACAAGTACTAGGTACATAGCACACCTACATACAGAAAGCATTTGCGCTCCACCACGGGTTTCCGCTGCCACACATACAGTACAGCAGAAAGTGAGAATGAGGACGACGAGGTTGCACATCATTCCTGTCCAGAGAGCCTGTTAGCAGTCACTCACCTATTGTAGATCATGCAGTTACATGAATTGTAGCCAATATACCTTTAACTTTTTTTTTTCTTTTTTAAAAAAGAGCTGTATTTCTCCCCAGACCCTCCCCAACATTAAGGCCAAACATGGGTATCCTTATAGGTACTGAAAAAGCCCATTTTCAGCTCTGTATTGCTTCACACAAACAGAAAAAAGTTTTAATCATCAGGTTTTATGCTCTGTGTGGTCAAAACATAGGAGATTGCTGAAAACAACAGTTCCTCCATTCCCGTTCCTTATGCTCAGGAAAAAACACCACCAGTAGATACAAACATGTCCTATTTTAATTAAATTCGTAAGGCAAAACCTCCTCTTCAAGCAACTGAAGTGATGGAAATTTCCTAAAAATAGAAAAGAAACTAAGCTTATTTTAAATTCCTCCAGTGAGTTTAAAAAAAACAAAGTACAATCACGGTTCATCCCTACAAATACATTCTTTTATTAGATCTCTTGTACTCCTTCCTGAGAGAGGAAAAAAACAGAGGCGTCAGTCAGTCAGTCAAACCAGACTCCTCCCTCCCTGCTGGCCAACTGCCTCGGTGACATGAGCCTCATGGGAAAAGACTGGGTTCTTCATACGATTCCCACACATTACTACCCCCATGGACATCGGTATACAGCTACAATGAAAGACAGTGTGGAGTACAGTAATGGCATTTTATGAATGTCATGTTAATACTATTACAGTTTTTCCTGTCTGATGAATGCATTTGTTTTGTCTTTGCTATAACTAAGCATGTCGCTGAGCCAACCTGATAAGCGAATAAATAAACTGCCACTGAACATTTACATTTACTCACTGAGTACAACAGCAGCCCACATAACCCGATGCCTGCACAGTTACCCAGTCAGTAACATTAATCCAACATTCACCACATTCTCTGATTTAACCCACTGAGCCACTAACTGAAAAGGAGGTGGGTTTATGTGCTAAACTAATGCCAGCAACACAATGGCCCAGAGTATTTACCGGATGTCCCTCACGGGACAAGAAGAGACGAGAGAGATGACTGGGCTGACAGCACAGGCACCTTGTTCGTGGCAGGGACTCGAACAGATCAGTGCAAAAGGGTAGGGATATAGATCACTGAGCATTCCTTAAAAAACCATCCACAGACAATATAATCTGCATATGTAAAACACAGAGTGCAAGCATGTATTCATGCTCACACATGTGTTTTGGAGGTAGCGGGCGACACTATTTGCTAATCAGTGTCCTCCATCTCTTTGCTGATAAGTTTTACTACTCCCATTTTAAAGGCATAGGGCCAATGGGACTTGTGAAACATTCAAGTTTTCACACGTCTGCCATCAAGGGCTACTGGGGTCATTTCCCTTTCTCACAAGACACCGAGACCACAAGCGCAACATGAGATTCAGTCCCTCTTCTTGAAGGGTCCTTCGCAGGTCACTGACCACCCTGCTGTCGTGACTGTCAGCAGAATTCACCCTATGCTTGTGTCACGCCTGTATCCTGAGCTCACCCCCACAATTGAACACGTATTAGTCTGGTACCACGTTTGTCATTCTTTTAAAGTGACGAGTGCTCGACAGACAGAAATGAAACTAATTTTCGCCTGAAGGAAAGCCAGATGTCTGTGCTGGGAAAATCTGTTCGTGCATGTAGCCAAGCTCAGGTGTCACTCACACCGATGCAAAGATATGACTTTTCTATAGCGACAAAGACTGAAATTAAAGGAGGACTTTGAGTTCTGAAGTACTTCAACTACCAGAGTGCATTCAGGGGAGCTAATCCTCATCCTGAGTGATGAACACCAATGCTCACAAGTGTGCTTTTCCAAGTGTCTGTATATGAGCACGTTCACTGTGCTGCCCCATGCAGAGGAGCCCTGCTCACCAAAACACACTCAACTTGAAACTACAAAGGAAATTTTCAGCCTGCACAAGTAAAAACAGGATCTCTTCAATAAAATATGAAAATATAAAACAGACTACTGGACAGTTGCTCCTCTAAGTCAGAGCAATCGATTAGTTTTTTCCACCCCATTCAGCAATGTTATTTACATGTGCTGTACTCTGCCAAGGTATGTGGCAGAGAAGGAAAACCATCACTTTGGAATGTCAAGCAACAATTCAAACCAGCAAGCAAGTACAGCGTGCAACTTAAGCTGGAAACACCACCTTATCCTCTTAGCGGTTAGAGCACGTAGGGAGCAGCATCCTATGTCCAGGTAACTTTTCTTCAGCTTCAAAACAAGGAAAGGCAGTTTCTGGGTTTCCACAGCACCACATAATGAATTCTCAGTGAGCTCCAGGGACAGGTGGACAAATGTCCAAAAAAAATGTCCTGCCACAGTAATACTAGAATCTGTTTAAAAAGTCCTCTGGAATAAGATCTGAAATAAGTCCAAATTCACAATTACTAAAACCACTACCTCTACCTGTAGACGGCATTTGTTAGCAATTGCTGCTCACAAAACAAAAACACATGGAGCCCAACTGTTTTTTTCAAGGTCAGGGCAAATAGTGGATAAGGCCTGTGATCTCATACAAGACTTCAGAGTCCCACATAAATCACACATACACATCTTCAGAAGATACTGGGTAGCCTCAAGCTGTTGCAGACTGTTAAAGCATCCAGTTATGCCAGAGCCTCTTCAAATGAGCTTTTTTCAGCTTCATTTGTTTTGCTTTTTATCCTATTTACTCACTACAGGGAGCAGCTGTAACCAAAAGCCTTTCATGTTTATACTTAATGTTCAGACTATCCTTATTTATGTTTTGTTGGCATTGAGTTGTGTAAGCTAAAATAGAGATGGTTACAATAAATCCTGTTAATTACAAAAAGTGTTCCGCTAAAAAGGCAGCAGATTTTTCAAATGATACATTAATATTTAAAAAAAAAAAAAACCTGGCAAACTGAGGAATTTACCTAGATATGTTATGTTTAACATACTGGTGGGAGCAAATGAATGTATATCATCACACCCCCAACTTTAGAAAAAAAAGCATCCACTCAAAGATCTAATTCTGTCTAAGCTACAGAAAGACTCATTTGAAAGACACGACAATCCGGTGAGTATACTTTTGAACACTGTGAGGAGCAATAAGGCAAAGTCATTATTGCATGCATTAACTACTAATTTTTTTTTTTTTAAATCTGAAAGTATTTGTGGGTCTTACCAATCTAACACTACATTATTATATCCATGAAAAATATACCTTTACACTCTTCTCCTATAAAAGCACGTGCTAAATACACTACCAGTGAAAGGCAAAATACGTCGACTAGCTTTCCATTTGCATTTACTGCTCTCTGTCATCATGGTTTTGCCAAGCTCTTTTGCAAAGGTTTAGATAACGGTTAGAAAAACAAAGCACTGGGATGGAAAAGCAGCCACACGTATTTATACCAGAGAGGAGCTTGCAAGCTAGTTTGAAGAGAAACAAGGAAACGCTGCACTACCGAGTCCTGCCAAACACCGCACCTCTCGACACAAACCGCAGCAGAAATCTGAAGTTTTGAGGAAGTGGAACAAGACCTTCTGAGCTCACTGTTTCAAAAAACGCATGTTGGGAATGGAATTTACAGCCGAGTATTAAAAATAATTTAAAAAACACATTTTTCACAGTTCTGTGAAACCGTAGCGCATTAGCAAATTAACCAGTTAAGACTACGGTCAGTGAAATTCTGGTTAACTTCAAATTACCAGCATTAAATGCTTCATGCCAAAACACTAGCATGTTAAGGAAAGGAAAATGACAGACCAAATAAGGAGGAAAACACTGATAATTCCTACATTTGACTGTAAACTGCCTTTCTTATGCCATTTGTTACTTGCCATCACTAGGTCCTGTGTGCCGTTTTGTCTCCACTGAAGTACCCAACACACAGTTTTTTTGTTTGGTTTTTTGTTTTCAAGAAGCATTTACTCCCGTTGCATTGTATTGCTGCCACAACGCTGCCGGCAAGAGGCCAGAGGCCGAAGGGCAAAGGGCACCGTGAGCAGCACTGTGCCACACCGCAGCCAAACTTTCCAAAGCCGCAGCAACATGTGGGAAACGGCAACGCTGCAAGCTTTTCACACTCTTTACTCATATTTTTTCTGAGGAAGGTGAAATTTAGGAGGGCGCGGGGTCACACGTGAACCCTAAAGCGGCTTTATCGTGGCAAACGGAGCCCGCGTCCACGTTCAGCCGTCGCCGTACAGAGGCCGTGCCTCCGAGGCCCTCGTTATC
Source organism: Scleropages formosus (assembly GCF_900964775.1). Taxonomy (NCBI): domain Eukaryota; kingdom Metazoa; phylum Chordata; class Actinopteri; order Osteoglossiformes; family Osteoglossidae; genus Scleropages; species Scleropages formosus. The sequence goes on along the minus strand of NC_041827.1, from coordinate 23,401,904 downwards.
GTCCAGCCGGCTAACCATTAACCGAGGTCCGTGCTGCTGCGAGAACAAGCGTGTAGGAAGCAGGAGGCCGCGGGCGAACGGCAGCAGCGCTTCATCGTGCGACGCGACGCACCTGGGCCTCGGCGATCCAAGGGTCACGAAGTCGGAGGAGATCCGGTCCGTCCCCGAGGGTTCTGTTCATCGGGCACCAGATGCAATTGCAACCGAGGCCTTTCGGGACATTTAAGTGTTAAGGGACATTTAACGGCTCGACGCTTTTTGCTCCGGATCACAGTTCGAGACAGAGCAGAAGAAATGCAGGAAAAGCCACTCGCTTCACTTCTCAGTACAAGCCAGGCAAAATGAAAATGGTTAAGGAAAGAAGCGAAGACGACACGACGTTGTGATTCAGCTTCTAAAGTTAGGGCAACTTCCAGAGCAATCCATCCCTCGTCTAACGCACACACACACACACACACACACACACACACACACAGAGTACAAAGATGTGAGGGAGTGACACGGTCAGTACTGTACTCTTCCAGTACTTTCAACTCGACGGCGTTGGGACGAAATCAAATGGTTATGAAAGAACAAGTGTGTGGAAAGTGTACGGCTGCCCTCAGTCACAGGCTCTTTTTTCTCTCTCTCTCTCTCTCTCTCTCTCTCACACACACACACACACAGGAGAAGAACTTGTACAAGAAAACTCTCCCGAATGGAGAGACCAACCAAGGAGCCTTTCTTCTTCTTCTAGTTACCAGCAGCAGCAGTCCTCTCCGTCTCCCCAAACAAACGGCTCTACTCAACTGCACACCTTTGCTTTTCTTCAACAGAAACACCGAACAGGCTCGGATGTGATGATCTGAACGGCCCACAACAACAACACGAACAAAACACACATCCATCCATCCATCGTGTTGAAAACGGAGCGGAACAACAAGTTCAAGTTCGTACCCAAGAGCAGCAGCTTCACTTCTCTGGCCGCCTTTTCTCCGTCCTCCCGCAGGTTTTTATCGATCATCTTGGATCTTTCAGCGGCCGCTTTGTCCTCCTGACTGACGGTGCACCCCATGTTCCCCAGTGCCCGCTTCACGGCTGCTGTTACGGGGGGGAACAAAATTAAAAATAAAAAAAAAAAAAGAAAAAATCTGAAATACAGACTGTATTTTAGTGTCAAGGAAGGAGGAGGCGACACGTTTTAGGTTTCCTCGCCAGGCTCAGCAGCAGCACCTCAAGTTCTTTTAGTTTTAATCCCGGATACGGCAACTTCCCCTTTCACTCAATCAATGTCCCGAAGCGAAGTGTAACGCGCGTAAAAATGTCCGTTTGGCGAAGAGCCGAGAGACAAGAAGAACAAGAAGAAGAAGCGACTTTCCTTTCTTCTCCAGTCCAGCGACAAACTAACACTCCACCAGCAGCAGCAGCATCCGCCGAGCCGCCTCTGCCTCTGCCTCGGTTTCGGTCTCGACAACAGCGCCGAAAACGGAGCGAAAACAAGAGCAATAAAGACGTTCACTCGGGTATCCGAGAGAACAAGCGCAGCTCCACCTAATTCTCGAAGCGACGAAAAACCGTCTGAGGGGAACTCGTCGAGACGTCAAGCGAAAAGGTTCCGAAAAGTTCCAGGGTCGCTGCGCGAGCCGTCGCCTCCGCACGCGCGCGTTCGCTCCGTTTCAAACTAACGGGGCGGGGGAGGGGGGGAACACACCCACAGACGTCGCGCGCCAGAGATGTGCGTTACAGCTGCGCAACGGCGCTGAGCGATTGGGTGAATTCGTACATCAAAGGCACCGGAGAAAAACGGCGCGAGAGCGGAACTGTACCGTCGTCACGCGCCCTCAGCGACCGTTCCTCCCGCTCTGATTTATTGGCACGTTCCGCGAGCCGCCACATCCGCACAGCGGAGAAGTTCCTCCGCGCCCGACGGCCGAAAACACTGGGTGACGGCGACGACGAGGAGAGACGGCGCCCCTGGCGGCGAATAACCGCTCTGCGGCGCCACGGCCACCTCTTGCGCATCATGGGAAATGTAGTCTTTCATAAACCTGCTCGGCCACGCACGACTGCGAACACGAACAGTCCGAAACCGAGCGGGGTCGCGGCGAACCGGAGCCGAACCCGGCAGCGCAGAGGCGAAGGGGGACGGGACACACGCAGGACAGGACGCCAGTCCCCCAGTCCGCCACAAGGCACCCCAACCAGGGCTCGAACCCCCAGAACCCGGGCAAACCCGCTGCGCCACCGCATCCCCCAGTCCAACTAATAAAACTGTATAAAATCATTACATGTCGTTTTACACAAGGCATAAACGTCACCAACAACAGTTGAGTCCACTAATTCCCTGATCTCGCGCGTCTTACGCTGACAATATATATCTTTCACTCTTTTTTTCTACACTCTCTTGTATTTTCAGCAATACCTTCGAATCTATTCTCGCATCCCCCTCGTTCATTGTTTGTCATGAATCCAAAACTTGCCATTATTTCTCAGCGAACAAAGCAGACGAAGCTCAATATTTTGTAGGGAATGTCGGCAAAGTTTCGCGGCCCAGTAGCGCCACCGTGTGTCCTGATTGCAGCACAACGTCACGCCGCGCGGTGAATCGGAAAACGACGAGATCCGTATGGCGACCCTCAGAAAAACAGCAGCATAAAGATCACTTGATAGAAACAACCTAATAAGTAAGTAAGTAAATAAATCAACAAATGGGGGCACGGTGGCGCAGCGGGTTTGGCCTGTCCCTGCTCTCCGTGGGTCTGGGGTTCGAATCCTACTTGGGGTGCCCTGTGGTGGACTGGCATCCCATCCTGGGTGTGTCCCCTCCAGCTCTGTGTTGCCAGGTTAGGCTCTGGCTCCCCGCAACCCTGTGTGGGACAAGCGATTCAGACAGTGTGTGTGTGTGTCTTTTATTTCATATTGATTAAACGTGCAACTGATCATAAGCATGACAGCGCTGACAGCTCCAGTTTTTACTGCAGCGAGAGATTCGCGTTCCGGCCCCAAACTCTCTTCATATGGAAGAATAATCGTCACGGGACTCCGGTGACTCCGGTGACCTACATGTCACCGCACAGGAAGTACTATTTGCAGCAGTTCACGTGCAGTGATGGACAGGTCACTGCGTGGGGTCACTGCTCCACTGTACGCTGCTGTCTGTCCTCTATACTGCGTGCACCGGCTCCTCGTGTCACACATGTTCAAGTTTTAAATGAAAAATGAAGTGACTGTTACGCATTTTCAAAGACAGGAGCATTTTGTCATTATTGGTTTATTTTAATTCCGTTTTCTTCACTTATCCGTTCCCTAAAATTCCCCTTTTATTGTGATGTGAAAGTGAGCTGCGTTTCTACGTCCAGCGCAGTTGCAGCGAGACAACGAGACCCAAAGAGAGGACGTGAACAACTTCGTTCAACTCACTTCCACACTTTTTACAGCTTTTCACTCCAGCAGTTTCAGGGTCGCTACCTTGTTCAAGGCTACTGTAGCAGGAGTGGGACTCAAACCCGGGCACTTGGCCATAAGCACCACCCTGCCCTGTTCTGCCTCATTTATTTTATTCTGTTATATTTCTTACAGCTTCATCTGAGGTTTTTTCCCTTCCTAATTTAAATTTTTTCTACAGTTTTTATTTGGCAAATAAACTGAAGGCCGTCCATATTATTAAGATCTTTTTTTGTTTCAAATTAGCAGTAAAAGCGACTTTGGAGGTACAGACAAATCGGATTACGAACAGACTTTCTGTCCCAGGTGTGTTTGTATGTTGTAAAGCAGCGTAGTCATGTTCTCCCAATGTTACACACACACACCGAAGAAGGCTGTCTGCTAAACGAATACAGGAGTTCATACGTGAGACGAGTTTCCTTGTCGTGTCCTTTAGCCACCATGAGCATCATGTGTCTGTGCTGGAGTCTTCCCTGCCTGCAGCTCCCTCAGCATCCAGGTGCAAAACTTCAGCTTCGTTCACAGAATCTCAGTCCAGCGCATCTTCGCAGGATTTTTCATCACATCTCAGCTGCGTTTCAAATGCAAAAGCCTGCGTGGGCACTTTGACGCATTCATGCTGGGAACGCGGTAAGACACTGATTTACCGCACTGGGGCTCACGCAAAAAAAACATGATTTCTTCTCCACTGTTCTCGTGATGAATCGCAACCCAAACTCCATCCTCGGTCACGTTATGATCTTCACAAACCTCTTTCCCTCTGGACTCCCCTCCCTTGATGCTCGCTCATGTCGAATCCCTACCAGTCCCCTCTGCGGTTGCACAGCCATCTCGCATTTCCCACAATTCAAGTTACATACGGCACAACTATTGCCAGTCAGTTTCCGTTTCCGCTCCAGGCGGCTCTGTGCAGCGCCGGCAAGAAGAGCCCACATTTGAGGATTATGACAAGGGCTTCATATTAACAGGATGGGGCCTGAATACAGGTGCCTTCTCATTGTACCGTTCGCAATGTAACGTCACGCGCGGCTCGGAATGACGTTCGACGTTTTGGAAAGGTTGGGAAACCTGACCAATGAATGGGTAATTATCAATGCAATGTTTAAAATAAATAAATTGTATTATGTACTTACAATATTTGCTGTCACTGTGTTGAACATATGCTGCTAATTTTTATTTACCAGTTAATTCTATTTAATTGAACATAAGCGGAACACCATTTTGTTAGTCCTGCTATTATTGTCTGTCTCATCTACATTGTTAATGTGTTTTATATAATTGTACATTCGCTGAGCAGGTGTCATCCAGTAGAACAGCACAATATAGGAAAGCACAGTCCATTGTTTTGTGGACTAGAAGGAAAAGGAAAAATATAAACAAAAACAATCTTTCAGTGCAGAAACATAAAGGCCAGAATTATAAAAATGTACGTCATTCTCGCTGGTTTTTGCATCTTGTTTTTATTGCAACATTGTTCACAGCACAGAAACTGCTGGCAATTTATTTAAATTCATTGATAAAAAGTAGACATAAAATAAGTTTTTATAAGCAATTTTAAATGATTATATTTGTCAAACTAGAACTGATGCTCCTATTTACACTATAGAAACTAGATATGCATAAAGAATATAAAGGGTTTACTTTTATATACAGTATTTATATAGATGTTGCCGTGTAAATCCAAAATTCATACACGTCATTATACCCATGACATTTACTCAGAGCCTTTTCATTAAGAGCCACAAAAATATTGAAAGGAGGGTAAAGAGACAGTTCTGATGAAGGTTCATATCAACAGTGATCAACTTGTCAGTGTCCACCTCCCCCCCAAAGTGCCAAAATGGACTGGAGCTCAAGCTACAGTTCAACGGAGCTTCTTTCACACTCAAACTGTCCGTTCACAGGAAAGTAGAGCCCACCTTCCATCCTAAAGCCCGTTGAAGGAAAGCTGTAGGAAGAGTGTGTGTGTGTGTGGTGTGTGTGTGTGTGTTTTGCCAATGTGAGCGCACACTGACACTGACAAGAGCAGCTGCTCTTGAGCAGAACACACCTGCACAGGTGAGTCAAGGCCACACCTGTCCTTCAGTGGACACCGTCAAGCGCTCTATGGGAAGAAAAGCATTTCGAGGGCCGGAAGAGGACGCTACACGTCAGTAACCCCGTGAGATGAGCGAGTAGAGCGAAGAGGAGCTGGAGGAACGCACACTTGCAGCCCAGGTCGTGGCACACAAGTTGACAAAAGTGTGCGTACAGCTCGCACCACGACGAAAGCGGTGGCGACTGCGGGCCGGTACCCAAAACCGGCGCCTCCACGGCGCTCATCCGAGTACCGTACACCGTTTCGCCGCAGCCGCCCAGCTGCTCCGTGAGGTAAACTTTGCATTACGAACAGCGGAGGCATTTAGTGCGAGGAGATGAACGGGGGTTTCGTTCGACAGCGGCAGCAGCTGACAACATCCTCCGGGGACTTTTCGCTTCGACAGGTTTGTGCTTTAAAACCATTTAGTTTCATAGATGAATAATGCAAACGCACACAGGTACGCACGACATTACTGCACTCACCGTAGTTAAAAGATGGTAATTCATCACAAAACTCCAGAGAGGGGAAGTGTAGCTAGAAACCAGGTACGAGACAGATATCATTACTGCTGGGTTGGGTTGGGTTGTGTTGTGTCGCGTGTCCTTAGGTGTCCAAAACCTCCAAGACGACGCTTTTGAGGGTTCGACGGTGTCACGGCAGCTACTGTGTGTGTCGCTACAGGAGTCCGCAGCCTGCGTCGTGAATCCCTTCGGGGCCAAGAGAAGCTTCTCGAAATTACACATTAGACCTCAGAAAGCATCCCGCCGCTCGAACCCGCGTGTTTTGCGTTCCTGCGTTCGCAGCGAAGCCTTCGAGGAGAGCCTCATATCGAGTCCAGGGATCGAACGCGGGCAGAAACACGGTAAAATGCGGCCGTGACCGTCTTCCCATCACGGTGACAGCGACAGCGGAATCAGCGGTGGGTTTGCAAACTCACAGATTTACAGTAGATGTGAAAAGGGCACAATTTGAAACGCAGGAAACGCCGTTTTCTTCACAGCGCCGGTCGGTATCTGCAGGTCCTACAGTGCGTCCAGCAGTCGGGGCTCCCGTCTCAGGGGACAGATGACGCCCGGACGCGATCGGAGCTCACGGACACGTGACCCGCGGGGGCAGCTGAGCTTCAACTATTTGCAGCGACTTCAGCACAAGCTGCCCTTTCAGAACAGCAAAGGCGCCGCAAAACACTCGATGTTTCCGAAAGAACTAGGACTCAATAAGAAGTTACATGTGCGCTGCATTATTAGGCTTTGTTTGCAAGTCTACTCATTAGTCTGTCAATATGTCATGTGCTTTTTCCGCTCGAAGTGCTCCGGCTACCGGTCCACACTGCAGAGGTGCCACAGGATGCTGGTGTTGCTATGGCAACTTGAAGCGCAGCCACCGTGCCGCGTGATGCGAGTCTCTGCAAAGCGACCTTGAGCTCACGCACCTGTCGTAGGGCGACCGTATTTACATACATTTCCATTCCTCGGGTCTGCCGGAGGAAGGAGAGAGGACCCCCGTGTGTCACTTTTCCCACCGGTTTTGGTGATCTCTCACCACTTGCGCTTACTGCTTGGGAAGAACAGAGAGAGCGTGCTCCACTGGTGTATGGGTGAGTGACGCATTGTAAGTAGTGTATCTAGCAGTGTAATTCAGCATGGTGAATAAGGTGTGTGGGCTGATAGTAACACTACATAGAGTTCAGTGGAAGTCACTTTGGAGAAAAGCGTCTGCAAAGCGAATAAATGTAAATGTAAGAACGCGGTACCGGCGACCAGACAACGAACATCCGGAGTCCCGTATACTGGGGGGCCGTCTTCGGTTTCACCCGCTGGCGTTCGACCGCTCCGTTCAGAAATAGTTCAAATGCATATTTTAAAATGTGCTCATGTCATCTTACTGTATGTTTAACACACAAGGCCACACGCCGTACATGTTGTATTGCTCTCTCCTGGGGACGGTGGAATAAAGGCAGCGGCTCAACGGGAGCACAAAGTTTGCTGCGGGGGGGCACAGTGGACCGGACAGCTGCGGTTCCCCTGGCACGGCTCTGCAGCCCAATAGGCGTGCTTCACCTCGGCTATTGCACAAAATACCTGGCACATGTAGCGCAGCCCTTGTGCGTGTGCTGCGACGGTGCGAGAAAAGCTCCGCCGTGTCGGCGCTACTCGTGCTCCGGAAGCGAAGGTCTGCGGAGACGGAAGGTGCGAGGTGACGGGCTGACAAGGTGGGGGGCGTGTGGGTTTCGGGGCGGGGGGTCCTCGGTCGAGTTCTGCTGCTTTTAGGATGCACTATCCTTCGGGTCGTGAAGCCTGACCGCAGCCTCCCAGCGCGGCCGACTTTGCTCTGCCGCCGTTGCTCGAGCTCCGCGGTCTTTTGGGCGCAGCTGCATGCCTTCGCCAACCTTCGCCCTCAGAGAGGGCAAGAAAGAGTCGAGCAACACGTTACCAGGGTCCAGAAACACACGGGTAACACACAACACACCTCAGTTACTCCCGTGGCTTTCGGGACCACAGCTGTTTGGGTGCAGAGGAGAGGAGAGAAGTCGCTCTCGGCCAACAATGACGTTTTCATGAGCGGTCAGCCCTGCTAGGTCCCAGTTTGACGCGAACGAGGGAGGAGGACACATCCACATCCTTACCCCCCGACCCCACCCCCATCGCGCTCCGTTGCGTGGGATGTGTTTCAGTACCTGCAGCCTCCCATCCTCATAGGAAAGGATGGCAGGCAAATGAGCACCTAAGGCCTCTGGTACTAGGAGATCGGGGTGAGGCTGGTGGAAGTCTGGAGGGCATGTGCTCGCTGTGAGATCGACGCGGTGGACTTTCAAAAGCCCCACCCCCCTACAAATGGCTCGCCCTGCCCTGCCGGAAGAGATAGTGCATCCTCTACAATGTATGAAACAAAAAAAGAAAAATGATCTGCACAGTTCTTTAGAAAATGAGGGACGTGGGAATCTAATGGCCGCTGCCAGAATTTTTGCTCCCCGTCGTCCAATCGATGATAATGAAGCTCAAGCTCATGATCATAAAAAGGAATCCAAGTCCAGCAAAGCACGCAGCCTGGAAGAAAAGCAGGAAGAGGAGCTGTGAGGACATGCGTGTTACTGCAAGTTCATAACTAGAGCATAAGTGAAGTGTTCATTTACATGTACATCAGTTACATGTAGGCAAAGAAAGTCACCCAACACCAGGAGAGACTGAGCGCCTCCTACTGCTCGGACACCGGACCTCACTATGGAGGAAGGCGCGAGCTGAACCAAGGCTTGTAAGACGGGGCTCCCCAGAGCCAGTGGGTCCCTCAGTCACTCACCAAGACTTTGGGGACGGAACGCATCGGCTCATCCTCCTTGGGCACGATGCGAATGTAGAAAATGGCCGGGAAGATGAAGATGAGGCAGGGGGCCGACGTGGCTCCTAAAGGGCACAGAAGAGGCACGTGCTACAGGATGTGTAGAAATGAGGCGGCAAACTGAGCCACAGCTCCTGGGGTGTGAATCTCACGTAGGTGTGACTGCTGAAGTGTGTGCGCTAGTGGAGCTTGCGGGAGAGAAAGGGAGTTGAAGACGCCGGCCGACACGGCAGCGGAGGAGCCCAGCGACGTCACCACGAACGAGCTGAAGGAGGACTCCCAACCCAACCCAACACTCCACTGTCACCCAACAGAGAGAGACAATGTTCAGGACATCACATGGGCCCAGGTCATTTGGGCTGCGTGTGTGTGTGAGAGACACTGGCGGGAACAACAACACTTACTGTTCCATCAACAGCGTTCACAAAACAACATAAATTAGGGTAAATGTCAGATTAAAGGTCATGACCCAAACTGAAAAAGTTCTGTTATGTAAGTACTAATCGGAGGATTTTCATAAGCACTTACTGGATGCATTCTTCGAGTGATTTATAGGCTTTTCTCCAAGTGAAACAATCAAAAGACTTTCTCCTCTCGGGAGAACAGTGCAATAAACTCGGGACTCTAATGCAAAGGAGATCTAAACCGTTGAGGATTAAAACACTAAAAATGTGAGACCACCATGCTGAAGTTGTGCCGAAGTGGGATAAAACGAGGGACCTGAACAATCGATTCACTTTTACTGAGTTTCTTATTCGGTGCTTGCAGAGGCCAACGAGCTCTATAGCGGCACGGCTGCCACCGGCGTCCGGGATTCAGACGACCTTTCACGGAAGACGGCGTTACGTTCTCCCAGAAGGGAATACCCAGCCCAGGGGTGGCCCGGGAACCCACCGATGATGCCAAAAATGCCCAGGATGTTGGGGGCGAAGATGACCAGCAAATTGATGAGGGTGAGCAGGACGACAGCGATGCAAATGTGACGAGGCCAGTTGAAGGTCTTGTTGGGGAAGAGCATCTGCTGGATGGCCCGTCGCACCTGGGGTGGAGAGAAGAGTTTGTGGGGGGGTCGGGTCACGAGCAAGAACACGCCGCATCCAGACCTGCGCAGTGCAGCACCGCCTTTACGGCAGAAAACAGCGAGATGATTAGTTTGGGTCCCGTGGTAAAAAAAAAAATACTATATTTGAGCACATTGATATTTAGTATAACTATGAGCGGTGCGATCCTAGTGACCGTTACCCCTACGCGTTGTGCTACGAGAACATCGCCAGTTTTCAGAATGGACTCGACATGCTGCGGTTGCCCAAGAGCCACCAGCTAACAGCAGCACGGGGGTCACGGGGGGTGGAGATGCATAACTTACTGGGAACAGGACAATAGGCACAGTGAGAGTGACGGCGGTGAGGACAGCCAGGCGCACGCACAGGATCAGCTTGTCGTAGGGGTCGATGCGGCTGTAGGTGTGCAGGAGCTCCGCCTCCACGTTGCCTGCAAAGGGAGAGTCGCAGGAGGAGGGGCCTTGAGATACGTTCTCTCCACGGAAAGAGCAATCACGGGCCCCGATTTGAGACCACAGTGATTTTGGTGCTACAGCTGCTAAGAAATGTAGCGTGTAGAAAAGCAGTATTTAAGAAAGACGTCCTCAACGCATGACGCCAAGCTACCGTCCCCAAAATCACGAGGACGTATGGTGACGTGCACTCGCTCCTTGGCCAACGCTGACTGCATCGCTCGCCATCAGAGGGAGCAGCAAGCCTGACGTTGCACGAATTCAAAGGACATCTTGCAGAGACGTTACTGAGAGAATGACCCACTTTCGGGAAGACGGCTTTTTGCACATTTCTTATAACAAAGCGACACAGCTGGCTGTAATAACGAGAGAGGCTGCATGAAAATCCCAAAAGAATTAACTGCAAAATTTATCTGTACAACCAGCATCCCAGAGCTGGACAAAATAGCACAAACTTCATATTTATCAAGGTGGCATCTTTCATTCGTTCAATCAGGCCAGAGCGTTCGCTTTGTCTCGTTTTTCGTCTCCCGGTTCGGTGGGCTTCTCTAGCAACGGCGCACGGAGCCGACGCGGAGCAAATCGCGCGGTGCAAGCAGTATGGATGAGGGTGAGAAATGCGGCACGGCGAGGCTCCGGGGGGACCGGCTGGAGGCCGAGCCTCACCATAGAATGTCAGGTATCCGAAGAGCGCGGCCAAGAAGTACATGATGTACATGACTGCAATGGAGATGTTGGAGACATGCTGCATCCTTCTCTTGGAGGGGCTGGAAACAGAGAACAGCGCTTTGGAAAATGCCAGACTTGTACCGTCCTGTCCGTGCACAGCCACATGCGCGCGCACACACACACTCTTAGGCAAGTTTTTCTGTTTCTCCAGTTCTCAGTACCCCGAGGAGACACACATCTGTCTGGAGTGACAATTTCGGCCAACTTGAATACTGGGGGCACTTACAGCTCCACCTCATCCACGTTATGCAAAGAGGCGCCGACTTTGACTTACGCTCTGCAAGAAATCCCGACCGGGGGCCCGTATTTAGCACTCGCCACACGGTGATTATGACAGCAAACTGAACAAGCAGCACTGGTGCAAATGCAGTGAATCTGAACGGGGGGCTGAAAGCGACACGGGGGGGTAACTTACTTGCGCAGTTCGGTGTAGATGGGCAGCACCTCTGGGTGGCAAACAAAGGCAAAGGCAAGGATGGGGATGGTGTACGCTGTCTGAAAGACACGAGAGCCCGTCACCACGGATACGACACTGCCGGTGCAAGACGCCGAGCACCACGTTACCGTTTTACAGCCTATTAAGGCTGAGAGAACATTGCGGGAAGCTAATTGTTTCCCTGCCATTAACTTGGACCGGCTCGCCAGCAGCGTCGGAGCAATTAGGCCGCAAACATCTGCATGAACATCTGTGATTGAGGGAAAGGACATTGTTCTTCTAAAGAGGTTTCTGCAAAATCCTACATTTAGTTCCATCTTGCACCGTTGAAGCGGTGCCGAAGAAGATGGGCCTTGGTCGGAAGCACCGCGTCTCAGCCCGACACGTACTGTACATACGTCGCGTGAGCGAAAGGCCAGCGGAACCGGAGAGTCCGCGGTGCTTCCGGTCGCCTGCTCGGGTGCACGGCGGCCTCGTTCCCGCCGACCCAGGTGAGCCGACCTTCAGGACACCGGCGTGGGAGGTGAGAGAAATCAGCCACGTGACCACAGCAGAGCTTTCGAGAGGTGGTGAAGGAGCCCATTAAAGTGGCTTAAGTACCGGTATTTCCAGCAGCACCAGAGCGCACGCAAAGCCCTGGAGAACAGCAGGCCGAATCTCGGCGCACGCCGGCTTCCGCTTCTCTTCCGTCCTCCTTAACTCTGACCATACCTCTCATCACGGCTCTCGAAACGTGACTGTGACTCCTCAACTCACCGTCGACCTCACGTTAACTCGCTACCTTTTAGGAAACCCTCACCGTAACCGTCACATCGATCCCTACGTTTCATCGTAGCCCTCAGCCTAACCCTGTAACTCTGTCTGTAACTGTCACCGTAACACTTTCCCTCAAAGCATAACCCTCATTACTGCTGCTCACCCGTCCTGTTATCGCTCACCTTCCCTCCTTACCTCTGACCACAAGCAGACTAAAACGAGAGGGATCTCGACAGTTGCATCGCGACCGGCGGCGCGAACGACGCGAGGAGACGGCCGAGAGCGGCCCCCGTGGGATACCTGTGAGTTGAGGGTGACCATCCGTGGGTTACAGGGACTCGGACCTTCGTCCTCCACGGAATGCGCGGCGCTGACGTTGAGCGCAGCCGTGCCGTTGTAGGAGAAGTCGGCGAAGGGGCAGGGCACCTGGAACTTCTTGTATATGACCTGGGGGCAGGTGCAGCAGCGTTTCTCTCGTTAGCACGGAAGCCACGGCTTCGCTCGCGCCAGTCCGCCACGGACCGAGAGCACGGCGCGTGCGGATTAGTGGCTAGAGCGGAAAGTAGGTCACAGAGGTATTCCTACATGAATAAACACAACAACGCCAGGGGAGAAGCGTCCCCACGGAAACGATCGCCGAAAGCCGAAACGGGGGAGACGCGCAGCGGAGATGCACGTGGCATCGGGTGCCTCGTCTCCTCAGACGCCCAGCGTGAGGGACAGTTGAGAACCGGAACCGCCGAATCGCCGCCCTTCAGAATCTCTTCCCCCAAAACGTTGGGCAGTAACAGGCAGGAGAAGGAACCTCCGCTCTTTCTTTCAGGCAGTTTGGCTGCATGCTTGTCTGAGAAGGAACATTAAATGCAACCGATCGTCACATGCTTTGCACTCCCGTGAACGTACCGCAATGAGGAAGAAGACCATGCAGCTGAGCGAGAAGCCGCTGGTGTAGCCCAGGTATCCTGAGAGAAAAGGGACACGACACACAGACACAGAGAGACAGTTATTCGATGGAGAGCTTTCAGGCCACAGTTCTTGATGTTCTGCAACCAGGCCTACAATGGGGGGGGGGGGGGGGGCGGGGGGGAGTACAGTATTAATCTCTTCATTCTCTTTTATTCTTTCTTTACGTTATCGGTCTTTCCAAATGACCCGTCGTCTCTCATGGCAGCTGCAGCAGCAGAAACCAACTGCTGTCCTGCCTGAACAAGAAAGGCTGAGCTCAGCTTGACTCTAGGAACATCATTCAACGTGTCGACGCACGAGGTCCGTCAACCCCAACACCGAAGGGCTGTTTTCGCGGTAAACGAACCGCTCCTTATGATGTAGGAATTATGATTTAAGGGACTCGATTCACTGGCAGCACAAGCAGCAGGAACACGAAGGCTTCGGAAACAGCCCGCCTGTAAAATGTGCCTTTTTTTTTTTTTTTTTACAGTTTAAGCATCCCTGCTGAGGCCAGCTGAGCCGCAAGAGCGTTTCGGACCAACGAGAGCCTCCGAGGCCAAGCAGCTCGCCTCCCAGACAAGTCGCCTGCGGCTCCTGGGTTCCCTCGAGCGGGACAAGCGGAGTGACGACGCAGGTTTGCGCGTTTCTCCGAATGGACAGAGAAGGTCAAAGGCCGGCAGGAGAACGTCCGGGGAAGATTGAAAGCGGTCCGAGAACATGCCGTTTCCATAGGAGCAGCAGAGCCGGTAAACGGGGTGAAGCCTGACTCTCGTGCAGCACGCGGCGCCGAGTCCAGCCGGGCCGCTGCCTCCGCCTACCCCGTCCGCAGAGCCGCGCTGCCTGAAGGCCATTAGCCGACATTAACGTGGCCATCAGTCATCGCTGTTTGTTTTAGGCCCGCCCTCGACGTGCCTGTTTTGGGAAAAAATGTGTTCCGTCACTCGTGCTCGGTATCCCTCCCTCAAGCATACTGAGCGGAGGAGAAACATCATTCGTGGGAGAATCCAACTGAACAGAAGGATTGCTTTACCAGAACATGTTAAGCTGGGGGTGGATGTCTGCTTTCTTCTGTCTTATTTCCCTAACCCTAGGCAAGCAGCACTAACATGTAGACCTTTATCTACGAGTTTACTTTCCCTGCCGCTCGACAGTACCCGTTTAGCGCTGATGGCAGGATGGACAAGCTTACGAGTCAAAACGGACTCAGTTATGTTCCGAGGCGGAGGGTCTGGAATCAGAGGCTCCTTCTACGGCTCAGACCGCTCAGTTCTTACTCGTCGTCAGCAACGGAGCGATCGGCAGATCGGTCGTGATTTCCGAGGACGAGGACTGACGGGGCAGAGCAACTCCGGGTGGTCCGTATACGCCTTTACGCAGTAAGCGTGTTTACGAAGCACGTCGCACACAAACACGTGACGCTCTGCCGAGCGCAAAGAAGTGTCCTCGGTCGATACTAACGAGGAGAAATTCTCGTACAAATTGAACGGGGAGAGAGGCGAGAGGGAAGGACGACAAGAGAATGTGCTAAACAAAGAGACAGGAAAATTATCGTTATTATTTCTTCACGCAGAAATCAAGAAGATTTTTAAGGAGGAAACAAAAGAGGAGGAAGGAACGTTGGGAACAAGGAAACGGCGCTCAAGGTCGAGTGAAGCAGCAGTAAAACGAGCGCAGAGCCTTTCGGTGTTTCCACTCCCAGCCCAGTGGAGGGAGGTGGGGGTTGGGGGGGTTGGGGGGGTTGGGGGGGGGGGGGCTTTCACTGCCCTCCGTCATTTATCATCTTCGTAGCTTAAAACAACACGAGTTTAAATTATGGTTTAAAAATAGCCAAGATGGGAGAGAAGAGAGCAGATGTCTCTTGTGGAGAACATTTATCAACAGTGGCCTTTACTGAACGAGACCAAAGCGGAATATTTCACCATGTAATTAAAAGTCATACAGTTTCGGTCCATTTTTAATAACCGCTTGTCCTGAGCAGGGTCGCGGTAATATTACATTAAATTATATACTATAATATGTATGTAATACTATATACTATATCATCGTATTACACATCCAGAACACGTGTACTGAAACGGTGTGTGTTTGCTGGGGGGGACAGAGACTCACCGAGCTGCTTCATCAGCGCCAGGGGTAATATGACGCTCACGGAGACTATGATCACCAGGTAGTTGCCGTTCAGGTACCACTCACTGCATGCGAGAGGGAGAGAGGCACACGATTAGCGCCACGGTCGACGGAGGACCCCCGCTCTCGGCATCGTGGAGGGCGACGCGCCGCCGAGAGCCCCGCGGCACAGGCCGGCCGGACGTCTCCCTCCTCCGAGCCCAGGGGAAGGAGCTAATAGAGTGACGCAGGAAGCGGGAAGCTGCCTCTGCGGAGCCTCTGCGGAGCCTCTGCGGAACGTGACAACGAACGCGCAACTAACGAGAGAGAGCTGCGGCCTCGGTGTGCCTTTACACCGGAAGTACTCCGCGGGCCCTACAATTACTGGGAACCCACGTTCGTACCCCGCTGCGAGTTCCACGTTACAGAATTGTTCAGCACGTCTTCACCCCGACGGACACACGCCTCCAAGAGCCTGCGGTCAAGAGGCGCTACCGGATGAGCTGTGAACCGCATCCGCGGCTCCCTCGAACGAGCGGCGTCCGCCGAAGTCCGCAGGACGTCACGGTGAAAAACACGAGTCCCGCAGAGCGTCCCCCCAAACGGAGAAGCGGCCGCGCTCCAACGAGACGCCGCGCGAGCTCCCTGCTGCGAGGAACCAGAGAGCAGGGGCGGCGGAGCCGGAGTCGAACCCGTCCGCTCCTCTGCGTCCCACCGCCGTCGCCGGGTGCGCACGCAGTGCTGCTCCTTCTCATTCGTAACTAAGTTCACAACAAACCACGCGCTGCGATGTAGCGACTGCTTAAGCGACACGCGTGCAGTAAACGGTAATTAGCAGCAAAACAGCTAGACGCTGTAACGCGGGACATGTGCTCCATGAGGTCCGGGTCAACGGGTTTTCCGTCACATAATTCTACACGAACATAATCAAGTGTCAGTGAAATAAACTGAGCGCAATTTTTTTTTTTTTAAATTTATCGATGTTTTGTACGAGTGGCCCTTAGCGTGCCGTCACATTCATGAAGGGGCCCATGGCTGAGAAAGGGTTAATAACCTCTGATCTAATAAAAACACATTAAATGATTTCACGTCGAAAACCATCGGAGACAAATGCTCCAGAAAGACCGTTTAAAGCGAACGACAGCAGTAAGCTACACACGCAAAGGAAACACAATGTAACGAGTTAACAGGCAACTGAAACGGATCCTCATTTGTTGTTAGACGTGAGACAAAGTGCCGCCACACAGTCCCACAAAGCCTCTATGTCCCCTAGTCTCTGTCCAGTTCAGACCAGGCCAAGCAAGTTCCCCCAGGACTTGTGAGAAGGTGACACCGGGCTCTCCAAGCCTCCTCAGATCCTAGAAATATTCATACAAACCCTAGTTGCTCTCCCTGGCCAGGCAGCAATGTGTCATTGACATCTACATCTACATGTACATTTCCTTTACTTTGGATTTTTTCACATCCCCACGGCACTCGGTCCAGCAGCAGAGAACAGGAGCTCCCAGGACTGTGAGGAACACGGTGACAAAAGTGAACTTTCAGAGATGAACTGTAGTGTCGGGATCATGGCAAACAACAATGCTGAATCTGAGACGTTAATGTTCGTCTAAATCTCAGGCTTCACGTCTGCAACGTACCATCGGCAGTTCTCCATTCATTTAGCTCATGGATTTTACTCGCCGAGTCATGTTCTGCTCCCTCTTTTTACTGTTGAGGTTAAATGCCCATGTTCTGCACTGCTACTGTAAGTGGCAGTTTTTAAAAAAATGCTTCCGTTTCTCTGACATGTTGCGCAGTCAATATGTTCTCAGACTGGCCATGGTGTGACAGTGTTGTCATACAGTAGAGATGTTAAACCATAACATGTAACACACTTACAGTAAATTGCCTTATTTATTTTAAATTGGAGGGGGCGCGGTGGGTTGGACCAGGGTCCTGCTCTCCGGTGGGTCTGGGGTTCGAATCCTGCTTGGGGTGCCTTGCGGCGGAGTGGCGTCCCGTCCTGGGTGTGTCCCCTCCTCCTCCGGTCTTACACCCTGTGTTGCCGGGTAGGCTCCGGTTCCCCGCGACCCCGTAGGGGACAAGCGGTTCTGAAAGTGTGTGTGTGTGTGTGTGTGTGTATTTTAAATTGCTGTCTGCACTTGTCTTTTTAGCATAAGTTTCATTCTTGGTTGTTGAGGTCTAATAGATACAATAAAAACGAATTTGCTTACAAAACATACTACCCAAAAGCAAACCCAGCAATTACCTCATTCAGTGCTTCATAATCAGGAATCGATTCACATGTCTGCATCTAGAGCTCTTTGATGATGTAGCGCACTTGTGTGGTTTTCTAACATGTACATGGCTTTGGAAAAAAAAGTGTCTGCTATACGAGTAAATGTAAATATAAGCGTTCTTTACACACTGCACAGCAGCAGTGATTTTGTCCAGTTGTTCCAGGCAGATTTTCTACAGATCATTCAGGTTGGTTGAACGGCACTTCCAGACTGCAATTTTGAAAAAAGGGTCACGGTTTCTCAATGGCGTTGCGATCAGGACATTGACTACACCACTGTAGGACTTTCACTTTTTTTTTCTTGTTGAGCCACTCCAGTGTGGCCTTAGCCTTGTGCTGGGGTCATTGTCTTGCTTGAAGGTGAAACTTCTCCTATCCTAAGCCTCAGTTTCTGAGCCTAATAGGTTCTCTTCCAGTATTTCTGTGCATTTAATTCAATCCATTCTTTCATCAGTCTTGACAAGATTCACAGTCCCTGCAGATGAAGAGCTTCCCCACAGCATGATGCTGCTACCACCATACTTCACTGTAGGGATGATGTTTTTTGAGGCATGGGGAGTGTTAGGTGTGTGCCATACATAGCGCTTTGAACTGTGGCCAAATGCTCCATCTTGGTTTCATCTGTCCACAACACCTTTTCCCACATCCTTGCTGGGTCCCTCATGCATTGTGGCAAACGCCACACATACCTTTTCATGGATATTCTTGAGCAATTTCTTCTTTCTTGCCACCCTCCCAAGGTCAGTGTTATGGAGAGCGCTTGATATTGTGGACTCATGTACCCCGTTCCAGCAAGTGACTTCTACAGTTCCTTCAAAGTGATGGCTGGTGTCTGTTGCGTACCGGTTTACATCTTGCTTGGGTGCAAAGGTCTGACAGACAGCCAGCCATCGTTATACAGAAACTGTGTTGTCATACACCTTCCTGACAAGGGATCCAATAGGACTCAGTGGGCCATCCAAGCACTTTGGCATGAGTTGTACAAAATATGCAGTTACACCACGTCGCCTCTTGCTTGGTTCATATTGTCTTCAGTCTCCATGTCCACAGCCCAGCTAATGAGCCCTGCACAGAGTGATTTTCATATGCAGAAAAATGTGACCTTTAATTGCTCGCTGGTAGAAAATAATTATTCAGTTATGTCCAAATAAGAAGCAAATGTGTCTTGTTCAGGAACAATTTGCCACTTGAAGCTTTTGGAGCACAGGGTTTGAATACTTACACAAGCAGCACATTTCATTTATTTATTTTTCCTATTTAGGCAAATGGGCTTTCAGTATCTGACACTGGGGGGTGCGGTGGCGCAGTGGGTAGGATGGGGTCTTGCTATCTGGTGGGTGTGGGGTTCAAGTCCCGCTTGGGGTGCCTTGCGATGGATTGGCGTCCTGTCCTGGGTGCGTCCCTTACCCCCCTGTGTTGCCGGGTTAGGCTCCGGCTCCCCACGACCCCACATGGGACGAGCAGCCCAGACAGTGGGTGTGTATCTGACATTTTGGTATCTGTATTGTTTTCAGAAATTAACCAAGTTTATAAAATCAAGAGATGTCTGTATTTATAGTAAATCTAAATTAAACTGAAATGAAAAGCTGCAACAGCAGCTCCTAAATGGCTGTGATTTGAAACAGTACTTTCTTAAGCACAACAGCAAGGCATCTTAGCAGTGTGTTGAGTTCAAGGCTCCTCTCCTCTCACCCCCTCCTGTTTTCAGCCTGGACATGGTATAGATGGCAGGAATTAGATTTAATGAGAGAAATAAGAGCAAAGATGTGACCCGTCCTCTGAAGGACTTCGGCAGAGCTCCACAGACATCTCCCAGCGGGAGGACTTCAGACGAGCTGTCGCAGAACTTCATAAGTGACCTCTACCCCCAGTGTCCAGACAGTGTCCCGTCTCCGTGGCAGCGCCCCATCTGCTAAGTAGCTCAGTCCCCATGACCTCTGGCTGACCAACCCGTCACAAAAACAGCCCGCCGCTTCTCTGATTTGGGCCGACCCACAACTAATAGAGCGGCTGAAGCAGAGCCAGCGAAGAGTGACGTTTCAATTTGGTTCGCAACAAGGGAACAGCTTCGACAGAATAAAGTTGATCAGGTGAAAAACTTGGCCAAAACGCAGGAGGACGGTGGTTGGAGAGCAGTGTGATTTCAGGGGACTGAGGTCACCAGCCGGAGCATCACAGCGATACCACGAATGAGATTCCACACAGTCACCCACTGCTCTTCCTCCTCTTAGCCACAGACACAGCACTTTCATACTGCTCTCTGTTTTGCTCATCTCCGTTCGGCGACACTAGTTTTAATGTGTACGTAATGCCAACTACAGGTATAATTTGGCCTTTTTCTAGGAGACTTCTCTTTGTAACCAAACATATTTTTCGTACCAAGCCAAAAGTTTCCGTTACCTAAATGGACACATAAGCACATCTTGACAGGTAGCTTGAAACGGCTCATTTTTGGACACCGTAAGGGCTAATGATGCAGACATGGTTCAAGACCAGGGGTGAAGGCCAAGGCCACAAGTCTCCATTATTTGAAGAGTTAAACTCGGGAATGTCTGTGTTCAGCTGGGGTACTTGGACCACTCTGCCTTGTATGGAGCATTTGCTGGACTCCATTCGGATGGCCAGTACATTTAAGTTTAGCTGGCGGGGAGAATTCGGTTCTCGCGGAGTATCCGGAAGGGCAGTAAGGGGTTTTTATTTTCTCATTTAATGTCTCCATGAGAATTTACTGACTCAAATCCCATTTCACATTCCTGTTAATAACTGCACTACTATCTGCACAACATTTATTGTGTTTTATATTGTATTTCCTTCATACTTACTGCTTTACTTTAATGCTGTTCTCCTATGTTAAGTGGGTCTCACTGAGCATCATCCACCAACTCACATTCCTTGTTCCCGCAAACATACTTGGCCGATAGAGATGAGTTGCGTCAGTTGTCCTTACTAACGACCCAAGAGTAAATGAGAGAGTCACTCACTCCGATGGCTTGTCCACCTTCAGGAAGGCCTGGATCACCAGCGGGAACTCGTACTTCACGATGTACAGGTAACTGGACATGGCTGTGCGTCGGAGAGAGAGCAAAAGATTGAGTTCAGTGATCAACGCCGTTTGACCTCCTTACCGGAAACACACAAGTAGCCTCCTGTACTTCACCCCATAACGAAAACTCAAAAAATATACTCTCCATACATATGTGCGTGTGTGTGTGTGTCCACGGTATTTACTGTACGTGTATCACATATTAATAGCGGAAATACATAAGACAGCATTATACGTTTGCGTGTCACAAGCGATCGTTTGCACTCTTTTCGGCCGCAGTCTGTCAGTTAGGGCTTGTCGATTTGCGTGACACACTAATTAAGCGCCTGAACATTGAAATGGAGAGTGAGAGTGAGAGAGGGGTGAGGGACATTTTGTCAAGGGAACTTTTATGCTTGGTTGTTGTTCTGGAATATAATTTCTGTTTGTTTTCGCCCACGCTTTGGGCACGCTGTGCCCGAGCGCGTCGCTCGACCGAGCCGGGAAACGGGGTCTCCGCCTGTGATGCAACGCAGGGTGGAAGCGCGGCCAGAACAAAAAGTAATCCCACACTTGACAGTAGGGAAGACAGAAGAAGGGGACGGAATGGGAAGTAAGAAATAAAGTGTTGTGAGCATCTGAGAGGGAAGGTAGAGGGACTGGCAGAGATGGAGACGGTGGGTAAAAAAAACAAGTGTTTTCACCTTCAACTCGCTGCCTACCCCAGCTAGTCCAGTGTAAACACAATACTGTGAAATGTAAAAAGCAGGAAGCGTACTAGTGCAGTGAGAAGGCAGACAGTGAGAGGTGACAATGAGCTGCTGTGACATAAGGAGCGTAGATGGGCGAGATGTACGAATTCGAGGGTAGGCGTTTGGCAACGGAACCCCTAGATAAAAGGCCCGACGTTTACCTCCGATGTTCTGCAAAGTAATAGCAACTGCAGCTGCCATCTTCCCCGGGATGCCGAAGGCTCTGAAACCCAGTTGCTCGTAGGCCCGGATCCCTGGAACAGAAAATCCCAAAACCATCAGTAGCCCACGCAGCGGTTCCCGTGCGCAGGCCCGGGCTGCTAACAACAGCCACACAAAGGGTGCGCTTTGCTTCCGAGTTCAGTTAGTTCACTGGAGACCACTGATCTCAGATGAACAAAGAGCAAACATCAGCAGAAACACCTGCCTGCCAAGGCAAGCTAGGACTGTCCAGGCAACCGAGGCTGTTGGTTCTACATGGAGACAATTCCACGTAGCAACACATCTCAGTAATGTCAGCAAAACGGTCTTGTGTCCTGCTGAGATGCTTCCAAACCACTCTGTTAGAGCATCGAGATCTTCTTTGTGCACATGTGCTGAAGTCTTTTTCTACGTGAGCAGATCTTAAGTGAAATAGTGTGAAAACGCACATGACACCAGGAAGCAGAGAAGAAGAAGTTAACATGGAGTCAATCAAAGTATTAAGTGAAATGTGAAGCTTATGAGAAAAACATCCAATCACAACGACTGGGCAAAAAAGACCATCGGTCACCGTCTTCGGTCTGGACAAGTGAGCGACGTTGGCTCTGCCGGGAGTCGGCAGAAGGCTACGCGTTTTGGAGTCCAACTTACCCACAATGCCTGAGGACTTGAGCAGCAGATGAATGGAATACGACGAGAGGCCTGCCACAGCAGTGAGTAGGAACCTTTGAATGACAGTGAAATGTTCCCCATTTTTGTATTCATCATCATCATCATCATCATCATCACAATCTTTAGCAGTGAAAAACATTCCAGATTCTGCTTTATCCCACTCACGAGTTTCTTAGACGCCATTCATTAACCTTCGAGAGCTTCTAAAACTACAACTGAGAAGTAACTGTTAGAAAAACATATTAGTCTTACATTTATAGTAAGTGCATCATATAAAGACATCTCCCACACAACGGACATAAATCAATGCACGAGGCAATATTAGCGGGGGAAAAATACTGTTTTTTTAAGGCAGCTTAAACTCTTGAGGACGGAGGTGGTGACATGAGCAGCTCACACATCCACTGGAGGCAAAAAAGTGGGAGAAAAACACAGAGCTCCCATGCATACAGGCGACCACAGATTTCCCAAAATACCCCAGCTTCCCGCCTGCATCTCCAGACATCTGTACAAAAGCCACAACTTTTGGAATTTGCGGACGAAACTTGATCTACGCACTTTCGCGGAGCAAGGCCTCCTTCTTCCCAACTCGTTTTGCTTTCGTTACTCCTGGCAACGGACGCCGGACCCCGGTCGCCTTTTACCCCGGCTCCGACCCCATCCCCCGAGAGGCAGGGAACGTCGGAGGAACCGCAGCAGGAGCGCGGTGCCGAAGTCCCGGGCCCCTTTTCCTCTGGATTCCACGAGTGGCTCGCTTTGTGCCACGTACAATGGCAACAATAGAAAGCGGAAAATTAAAATTCATTTTTTTGGGGCCCTGCAAGAGACAGCTACAAGCATGTGAGAGCATGTGACCGGAATGCGAAGGACTGGCAGATCTGTCTCAGCGAAGAGCCCCAACAAGGGATCACCTGATCGCCGCCCCTCTCCTTGCATTTCTGACTCCCGAAAGGTCATCTCCCCTACGCCGACGGGGCTGACTTCCGCAGGGCGACGAGGGGCAGAGCCGGGGCAAAGCCACCTTCCCAATGTGACCGGCCAGCTCTTGTTTTCACAGAACCCCAAACAACAGCATCCTCTGTAGCGCAAGGTTCCTCCGGGGATGTGCTCCAGCAACACCTCCATCGAGGAGCACAATCGCAGCCATTCATTCTTCCGCCGCGGGTCAGCGGACCGGTCCGGCCGCAGCTCCGAAGCCCCGGGGCTCCGAGACCGGGGTAGACTTGAGCTCCTGTCTAACGCCGAGCTGTGGGCCTGGAGGTAGATGCCTGACATTCTACTCAGCGACTGGTCTGGCCTGAGGCACATGGCATCCTCGCAAAGCATCCCACTAAAAAGAGACGGCAGGAACGGAGGGCAGTTATATTGTTTATTTTTCCATTGTCAAGCATTTCTCTCGCTTTTATTTATTGCTCCAATGGAAAGTGCAGGGTGCTCCTTTATAGGCCTTCTGTCCCCTCGGGGAAGCGGTGGCAAAGATTCAGAGAGACATGGCACACGGGGTGGGGGGGGGGTTGCAGCGATGGAAGCGTGGGGTTGTTATCACCCTAGAGCGCAGTAGAGACCACATGATAACCGCCCTCCCGTTCTCCCTAGTTTGATTCTTTCCTGTCCAGCCAGTCCATGCCTGACTATTTTCATCTTCCATCCCTTGCAAATCTCTCTTGTCCTAAAACTGTAATACGGTCAATACCGCAATTTAAAAAAATGCCGCGGAGAACCGCTATAGGACGACTGCTGCCACGTACTTCTCCGCCAGTCCGGGTCCTCGCAGCGTGCCACCGTGCGCGACTGAAAGTACGGATCCGGTTCCGGCTACGTCTACACGTATGGCGTCGCCGCGCCACGGCGACCGGGGACCTGCTAGGGACCGGCGGCACCGCTGCGCGTCACTGCCTTGGCCGCGCACGAAGAGCGGCGCGTGAAAACGCACGGAGCGTGACGCCGCAGTTACAACCCTAACCCGAAAAAGAATGTTGACTTTGGAAAAACGGTCTGGCGCAATTCCTGCCCTGCGAACGCGCTGCTGAGACGACACCCCCTCGCGGTCTAATTTTAGCAGCGGTGGACTTTGACAAATATTCGGCCCTGAGACCAAAGGCACCACCTTAACAAACACATCTTTGTACAGAACTTAAATCCCCAGGGCAGGAGGTGGAACGCATTCACCTTCGCCGCAATCGCGGCGTCTGTACGGCGGCATCCGGAAGATACTCGGTGTCCTTGGCAGCAGGACGGTGCAGCGATGGCGATATGTCGTAGGTCTCGCAAACTCCAAATCCCTCTACATATCCCCTGTATAAATAGTTTCTAACATGAACGAACGAGTAAAATCGCACCCGTTTACTGCAAAAGAAAGAAGCACTGGATGCGGCGATTTAGCATCACCGAAAGGCACGGAACCTTCTTTCGCTGCAACAACGCGTGAGCTCAGCAGCTCGGAGTCCCTCCTGCGCTCTCAGGATGTGTGAGAAACGCCTCTTCTGCGCTACACTAAACATCTGCGGAAAAATAAGGGTAAAAATGTGGCGTACCCTCGCTTCTGATGAATTTTTAATGCTGGGGAACAGGCCAAACTTCGCACGCAGGGTAGGTGGCGGCGTGGGAAAGGACGCGGGGCAACAAAGCAGAGGAGACCGAGAGAGACGGGGGGGGGGGACATTAAGCTCTCGTCGGCAAGCGGACGGGACCGGCGTCCCACCCGAAAGGCACCTGGCCACGCAGGAATTGGGGCAGCTGTCACTTGGAGGAGAACGCGAAGCCAAAGCAAAACGGTGACGCGTTGCAGCGCCTGTCACTTCGGCGGCGGGAGAACTCGTCCTCGCTTTGACTCCGTGCACTTTTTGACCGGGACGCAGCTGTTGTCCACGACTTTGTCGCGACACGCTCGTGAGCTCAGCAGCATTCGGTACTTAGTTCAAGGTGGCGCTACGGGTGGCCCGTCTTCCCGCCGTCCCCACAGCCACGAGCAAACATAAGGCTGCGAGCCTCCCGTGGACGTCCTTCATCTGCAAGCCTCGTCCTCGTCCTCACTATGAGCTGCTCTTCTCCGCTCCCTCTCGTTCCGCTTTATCTTTATTTTTTTAATTCGTATGTTTTTTCATCACCCATCAGATTCTTAAACCCTTCAAAACCTACTTCGCCTTTTACCGTTCTACATGCGAGGGGGGGGGTCCGGGGTTCGAGTCCCGCTCGGGGTGCCTTGCGGCGGACTGGCGTCCCGTCCCGGGTGCGTCCCCTCCCCCTTTCGGCTTTGTGCCCCGTGCGGCTGGGGACGGTTCCGGCTCACCGCGACCCCGCTCGGGACAAGCGGTTCCAGACAGCGCGTGTGTGTGCGCGTGTGTGCGCGTGTGTGCGTGTGTGTGTGCGTTCCACGTGCCAAGCGACATTAAGCTTTCATCAAAATACATTCTTGCACACATAACAAAGAGATTTTTTCCCCCTGATTTATGCACATTTGACTTTTCTTCTGGGAGAGCCAATGGAAGCGGGATTCACGCAGTACACAAATAAGCGTATTTTGTCGCTCGTGCGCGTCACTCACAAGAAGAGAACGATGCCAGTGTTGGCCATGGCGTACGCCAGTCCCAGAATTCCGCTGCCCATGATGGCGTTTCCCAGGTTGAACACCGACATGCCGAAAGACGTCTTCCCTTCAAACTGACAAAAGAGAGCAACCCGTTTACGTTGCGAAAGCTGCAAACGGCGACACGTACAGTTCATCGGGGGCGATGCGAAGAGGGACGCCTCTCGCTCCTCGAACTACAGCTGGGAGACTCACGTCAGTAAACTGAGTGGTTTTCATGTCCTCCGCGTTGGGCAGGAACCCTTGACTTTCTGCCAGGTTCCCCTCGGCCGGTTCCAACCTGTGGGGACTCAACGCAGGAAATCAAAGCGATAACCAGGCCTGCAAAGGATGTCGCATCTTTTCTCTTCTTAATGTAAGGAGACGACATCACGAATAGCAGCAATAACGACGCATCGTTTGTGGGAGATGCTGGAATATATTCGTCGGCCACGTGCGCAGAGTCACGCCGGAAGTTCGCACCGGTTATACGTACCTGGGGTTCTGGGCACAGTTTCTGGGCAGATCAGTCCAGGGAAGCAGGAAATGAAGAAACACATTTGCTCAGTAACACAGCTGTTGCAGGGAGCGAAACGTGCCATCGGTCCCGTTTTAATAGGACGCATTTAACGTCGACGGGCGAAACACCACTAGTGTACGCACGAGGACCCCGCTCTGCTTGGGCAGATACGGACTCCTCGGGAAAGCTTCCGAACACTTGGAATACATGCGTTTTGAGCGAGAAAACGGAGAGGATCCCCGAGAAGGCGGCGACGCGACACCGAGGACGCGGCGGTACCGCCTGTATCCATGGCGACGCGAAGATGGAACGTCTGCGCGACTGTCAAATGCCGAAGAGGGTCACCTGCGGGGTGGGTCTGCCTCCCGGACTCGAGTACGGAACGCCCACGGGGTTTTTTAGTTATTTGCGAGTGGACAAAACACGATCCAATTAGTTGGGCGCCAGCAGGGCAAAGGTCGAGAGGTGAATCCGACGTGAGCGTTTATTCCGAATAATTAATAATGTCGTCGAATAATTGAACAATTGAATAATTATTCTGAATCACGGAGAAACCTTTACGCAGCCACTCGTGTGACGTACAGAGGTTCCCAGGGTGGAACGTGACAAACCGGCCGTACTTTGGAATTACGTGTCCGCATCCAAGCGTCTCCTTCCGTCCACGCGAGGCCCTTTTCGTATTTTTCTCCGAGATGCACGTCGCTTTGGAGAAAAGCGTCTGCTAGACACATAAAAGCCAACGTATTTACATTCATTCATTTAGCTGATGCCACTTACAACAATGTATTCATTCATACAGCTGGGCGATTTTACCGGAGCGCTTCAGGTTAAGCACCTTGCTGATCGTGGTACTACGGCAGGAGGACGGGTTCGAACCGGTGCCCTTACCTGCCGGCCCTATTTTTTACAGGATGAGATTTTAAACGACTCCGGGGACCCCGGTACATGCGAGCAGAAGGAGGACTGCTGCGGACGCACGTGCTGCTTGACGCTTTTCTTTCACGTTTCATTTTTATGCGTCTTGCGCTCTTTGCTCTATTCATCAGCGCAGCGGGTTCCGTCTCGCGCGGTCGCTCCCGGCGCCGCATCTCGTAGGGCTAGAAAGCAGCGTGGCGCACGATCGTGCGCGGCGACGCGACGTCAAGAGGAGACCTTCGGGGTCCGACGCACGAACGCGAGCGTCGCCGAACGCGGGCACCCGGGGTCGACGGCGGCGTCTCATCGTGAACCTACTGGTCTGCGGCCTCCGCCGGCGTTTTCTCAGCCACGCTCGCGTTCTCCCCGACGTCGTGACCCTTCCCGTTGGGGACGGCGCCCATTTCGGATTGGGTTGCGGGCTCCATGCTCTTTCGCCGACCGTCCCGGGTCCCGTCCGTCTCGCGAGGGCCGAGCCGATTTCCCGCAGGGACCTGGAGAGGGGTGCAAAAACGCAGAGGCACGTCTGAGTACGTGAGCGAGCGGCCGCGTGCGCCGACCGCACGTCAGTACAGTCAGGACGGGTCCGCTCGCTCGGCGTCGGGGACGAACGCGTCACCGAAATGGACCCAAGGGAACGTGAAGGAGCGTACATTTTACTTTTGGCCGACGCGGTAAGAGTGCGCGGCGCGAGTGTCTCGGAACTCCTGGGCTGCGGGTTCAAATCCAGCTCGTTCTATGCTCGGCGCGCACGTTCTCGCTGTACCCAGACGGTTCCCTCCGCGGACGTGCTTCAGGTGGACACGCGCGCCGATGATAAATCGCCCTCGTTGATTGTCCTGCGGTCGGATCCGCCCCCCGTCAAGGACGTACTCTGCCGCGTTCCCAGTCTGCTTACGAAGCGCGTGCGGGACTCGCTCATCTAGTTGCGAACGTTTCGGCATCTTGCGAGACGCCCTCGTCATCGTTGCGTAGATGCGGAAATAAATATTTCATCAAAATTACCGAGCCCCACGTGCTCTTACTGACCCTCCGAGGCGACCGGTCTCTTCACTGACTTCTAACTACACTTCCAGGACGGGGTCCAAATCGACGTGTCCCTGCGCCGGTCAAGCGGCTATGAAAAATGGACGGATGGATTTGGTAAAGGGCACAAGTGTTACATTTTATAGTTTTTTTATTTACATTTGTTAGCGTTATACGGTGCATGATTTACATCTAATTTTCGCATCTATCAGAACGTGAGTTTTGTGACTCACATGAAGACAATGTGTTTGTGATCAAAGGGGGTCACTGCAAATAGCTCACATCGCCCGAACCGCTCGTCCCATACGGGGTCGCGGCGAAGCGGAGCCTAACCCGGCAACGCGGGGCGTGAGGCCGGAGGGGGAGGGGACGCGCCGAGGACGGGACGCCGGTCGGTCGCAAGGCACCCGAGGCGGGACTCGAACCCCGGACCCACCGGAGAGCGGGACCCGGCCGAACCCGCCGCGCCCCCGCTGCAAACAGCTGCACGCATCAAAAAAAAGGGCAAAATGGTAACAAGTGACGAGTCGGTCAGAGGCTGTTTGCACGGAGTATCGTCATCATCGTATCGACGGAGGGTAAAAAAAGTTCTTTCTGTCAATGCAACTTTCCACGGTCAGCAGCACGTGGCAGGAAGAGCGAGCGAGCGCAAGCAAAGCGCGACGAAAGCAGAGGAACGCGAGCGCTGAGGGGAGACGATCCGACCCGACCGGGCTTTCCAGAAGCGTCTGGGAAACGCGTTTACATTCCGAACTGCTTTTTTACAAAGAAAATAGAGACCTTCGGAAGAAAAGAGCAACTCACTGACACCTTCCTCTCTGGAAGAAAAACACCAGCTAGTGCCTGGGGGGGGACCCCCATTGAAAGCGGCGCAGCGCGACGGGACACAACGAACGTTTCCAAGGAATCTCCGGCGTTACTCAATCGCTCGCTTCCTTGTGCTCCCCGACAGGTATTTTCCTCTCGAGGCACAAAAGAACGCAAGCGGCGACGATGACACGCCGGACTCTCTCAATTCCCACCCCGCCGTCTTCACGGCCGCCGTCCCCCGGACCCCGCGGTTCCGTCGGAGGTCCGGGTCCAAGAATCCTCCGGCGGTGCGCGACGACGACGCGCCGCGTCCAGGTTCCCGCTAACGGAACCCCCCCCACCCCCAGCTCCGCTCTGAAAGGGTCCTCCTAATTTCCCATTAGCTATGCGGCGAAAGGGTGCGCCGACGGAGCCGCTCCACAAACAGGAACGGATGAAAGGGGGCAGAACCAGCTCTGACCAGCTTAGAACCGGTTCTGGCCCTCGCTCGAAACTCTTTGTGTCTCTCTTTTTCGCTCCTTTTTTTTAATTAGGAAGAGCTTAACATGACGGCAGCCCTCGCGCTGCTTTAAGCTCTTTCCGGGCGCGCTCTCGGAGCCCCCCAGCCCGGGTAACCCGCACCCTCCCCGTCCGACTTTTTACATTTTATTTTTTTTTTTTTCGAAAAATTTCATGGATCGACCGCTCCAGGAGGTGAATAGCCAATAGTAGGTGTATCAGCTCCTCCGACAACACCTTCCCATATTAGCAGTTCCACCGACTACGTTAGGCGCCTTACTGCACAGCCAGGGCCTTCTGTTCCGCCGACTAAAGCCGGGCAACGTGGCCGGGCAGCAAAACACGGCACACAATGGCGCATGTTGTGCAGTTTCCTGGGAACGGGCCGGAGAACAGCGGCGCTATTGTGCCAGCATCATTATACCGCCAGGCCCCTTGGCTGCTGCTCGCCGGGGCACTCGAGGGCTGAAAAGGTAATTCATTGCTCCCTAATTGAAAAGACGGCAACCTTAAATTCAGCGGATGCCAGGCTCCGGGCTCGCGCGGCGCGTCGATGGACAGGGCGGCGGTGTCGCGCCGCGCCGCGCCGCAAAGGGCGCTCCCTCCCCGAAGCCTCCTCGAGTCCTGCGAGCGCGCCAATCGCGGAGAGGACAGGGAGCACGGGCGGCAGAGGGGCTGGACCGCGGCGGCGCGAACGTGAGTGCCTGGCGCTCCTCGGAGGGCGGGGGTGGGGGTCAGCCGCTTTAGATGCCGGAGGGGCAGCCGAGCATAAATTACCGCGCACACTGACGCGCCATTAACTCGCCAAAGCTACATGTGCCAGCCATCAGCTGGCTGTAAAAAAAAAAAAAAAAAGACTTACTTTTAGGAATTTAAGGCATTTCAGCACATTGGAAAGAGTGCGGGAATCGGTGTCTTTTTCACCGCTTGCTGCCTAAGCGCAGTTTGCAGCTTCCTAAAAAACTGCGTCGCAGATTCCCGAAAAGCGTGCGTCAACGCTAACGCGGAGCTTCGCGTCAGGGACAAACTCCGCAACGTGACTTTTCCATTCAGTTCATTACCTGCACTTTGTACTCGCGTCTCTCTGCGCTGATTATTCGGGACAAACACGGAGCGGGACGGTGACGGAATAAACGTTAATGTATGATTTGATCTCTCGAGAACTCTTTTTTCGCAAGGCCGAAAATTCCTGCTTTGCGTCGCCTCATTTAAAAGCACCGACTCACTGAGTCAACAAAGCGTCGGGGTCGAACTTGATATTTTTACTCTTCATTCTTACTTGCATCGCCGCCAGAGGCCTATTTACTTAAGGCACTACGACAGGAAGTCCAAATTAAAAGGCTAACTCGCACGTCCAGCCTCTCGAGAGACACGGATGGACAACTTTAATTACGTGACGCCTTTTTAATGAATCTCTGCTTACGTTAGCGATGCCCGCGAGTAAACGCGTAAAAAACAACACTGAGAAGCACGTTTAACAGGAGCAGCCGCACACACACGCACACACACACACACACACACACACGCACACACACACATCTCACAGCAGCAGCTCTAGTTGCAAACGGTTCCTGGAAACAGCAGGCGCTTCGTAGTAAAACTCGCAGGTTTCACTAGATTCTCGACAGAAATCCACCGTCGTTTCTCTGGCGCACGGAAGCGAATACATTCATTTTCACCTCGTCTTTTCGAGCGCTAATACCAAGGCAAGCAGCTGCGCCCGGTGTGAAGCGCCTGCTCCACATCTCGTCCGCGCTTCCTCCCTCCGCCGGCGGCGCGTTCGGGAAGGCCGAGGGCGATGAGGCGGCCGACCGGACGGAGAAGCGCCGCCGCTCGGCACACCTGGCTTTCGTACCTGCCGACGAGGACGGGCCGGGGAACGACCGCTGCCCGACCGCTGCCCGACCGCTGCCCGAGAAGAGCCAAAGCGATTAAGGGATTTCAGCGGCCATTCAACAAAAACCCAGCGACAGGCATGTGTCAAATTTTCAGCTGGATAGTAAAGCCGGTCGCCGGCTGCTGTTCGTAGGACCGTCGGGATTAGGCCTCAATGGGCCGGAAATCACGATGATCCACCATCGCGTCACGGCCGCTGCTCCGTAATCCCCGTCTAAAAATATCCTAATCGCAGCATTCACCGATGTCCTAAAAACAAGCACGGCGAGCCGATGCTGCCTTCGCGCAGGGGACGTACGTGCGATGAGCGTCCGCAGGGAAGCTGCAAATAAACCCATTTACACACGAAGCAAACGCTGCGGCGGCTGGCGAACGGCAGGCCGTCTATTCCCTTCCTGTTCACGGCGAGCGTAACACAAGAGAGCTCTTCATGCAACGTTTAAATCTGGACGCTGCAGCCGGGCTGTGACGGGAGCGCCTCCGTGGCCCGTCCCGTCCCTCGGTACCCGGAGCCTCATCCCAGGCCTGGCCCTCCGCAGCCTACGCCGACTACACGCGCCCCCCGAGAGCTAACAAGCACCCAGTTCCCACGGTTACAACATCTTCTCGACGACGACGACCTAGACGCCGCATTACACGCGGAACATGTTTCGGTGCATCTTCTCACTGACGTACATACCATTGAGACCTAACAGTCCTTGCTCTTGCCATGTTGATGGAGAGCTGTACTCTGCCATACTATAGCGGCTTACAAAATATATTTTGGAATGCATTCCGTACTAGTTTTTTCAATTGGTTTTCTGAACAGCAGAGGGAGAGAACAACACCGAGACACTGCAAACACGTCCACAAGCGTAGAGCCAGGGCTTAGGGTCAAGAGGGTACAGTTAACAGGGGTGTGATCATATAGCACTTTCCGGTAACTTCCAGAAGGACGTCCACGTGTTCCAGAATTCATCAGAATTGTCGGGCAAAACTAATGTCGGTTTTTTAAGAGGGAGAAATTTAAACGCTTCAATCATCCACATTCTTACAGAGTGAAAGTTCTCGTGTCGACCACAGCATTAAAATATACATACATACATACATACATACATACATACATACATACATACATACATACATACATACATACATACACACACACTTTCTGAACCGCTTGTCCCATATGGGGTCACGGAGCCTAACCCGGTAACACAGGGCGTAAGGCCAGAATGGGAGGGGACACACCCAGGATGGGACACCAGTCCATCACAAGGCACCCCAAACGGGACTCGAACCCCAGACCCACCAGAGAGCAGGACTGTGGTCCAACCCACTGCGCCACCACGCCCCCGCGCCCCCGTGCCCCCTCTGCATTAAAATACATTTCTTCTCAAACCCTAAACACATGAATACAATGAAATACAGTGCTTTCGGAAAGTATTCACATCCCTTTGCTTTTTTCACATTTTTTTCATGTTGCAGCCTTATGCTAAAATCGTTTAAATTCATTTTATACCTCAGTCTACACTCAATGCCACATAATAAAGTGAAAACAGAATTTTAGAAAATTCTGCAAATGTATTCAAAATTAAAAACAGAAGTATCACCAACATCAGTATTCAGACTATTTACTTAGTTGAAGCACGTTTGGCAGCGATCACAGCCTCGAGTCTTCTTGGGTATGACGTGACAAGCTTTGCACACCTGGATTTGGGGATTTTCTGCCATTCTTCTCTGCAGATCCTCTCAAGCTCTGTCAGGTTGGACGGGACCGTTAGTGTACAGCTATATTCAGGTCTCTCCGGAGATGTTCCATTGGATTCGAGTCCAGGCTCTGGCTGGGCCACTCAAGGACATTCACAGAGTTGTCCCTAAGCCACTGCTGTCTTGTCTTTGCTTTGTGCTTAGGGTCATTGTGCTGTTGGAAGGTGAACCTTCAGATCAGGCTGAGGTCCAGGGCAGATTTTCATTAATTATATCTCCGTACTTTGTTCAATTCAGCCTTCCCTCAAGCCAGAATAGTCTCCTAGTGCAGAGCTAGCTACTGAAAAACAACCCCACTGCATGAAGCTGCCACCACCAGGCTTCACTGTTGGGACGGTATTGTGCAGGTGATGAGCAGTGCCTGGCTTCCTCCAGACACGATGCTTTGAACCGAGGCCAAATAGTTCAGTCTGGGTTTCATCAGACCAGAGAATTTTGTTTCTCACAGTTTCCAACTCCAAGCGGGCTTTCACGTCTTTCAAAGAGGAGAGGCTTCCGTCCGGCCCAGATCGGTGGAGTGTTGCAGCGATGATTGTCCTTCTGGAAGTTTCCCCTACCTCCATACGGGATCTCTGGAGCTCAGCCACAGTGACCACTGGGTTCTTGGTCACCTCTCTTACCAAGGCCCTTCTCCACTGATTGCTCAGTTTGGCCAAGCAACTCTAGAAAGAGTTGTGGTTCCAAAAACTTCTTCCATTGAAGAATTATGCAGGCCACTGTGCTCTTGGGAACCTTCACTGCTGCTAATTTTTTTTTTTTTTTTTTTAGCCTTCCCCAAATCGGTGCATCACCACAATCCTGTTTCTAAGCTCTGCAGGCAGTTCCTTTGAACTCATGGCTTCACTTTTGGTTTGATACACATTGTCAGCTGTGGCACCTTATATAGAGAGGTGTGCGCCTTTCCAAATCATGTCCGATCTGTTGAATTTACCACAGGTGGACTCAAACAAGGTATAGAAACATCTCAAAGATGATCAATGAAATGGGATGCACCTGAGCTAAATTTCAAGTATCATAGCAAAGGGTCTGAATACTTATTTTAATGTGATATTCCAGTTTTTCTTAGAGGGGGTGCAGTAGCACAGCGGGTTTGGCCTAGTCCTGTTTTCTGGTGGGTCTGGGGTTTGAGTCCCGCTTGGGGTGCCTTGCGACGGACTGGCATCCTGTCCTGGGTGCGTCCCCTCCCCCTCCAGCCTCATGCCCTGTGTTGCCGGGTTAGACTCCGATTCGCAGCAACCCCGCTTGGGACAAGTGGTTTCAGACAAGTGGTTTTTACAAATTTGCAAAAATTGCTAAAATGCTGTTTTTGCTTTGTCATTATGGGGTATTTAGTGTACTCCAATGAGGGGAAAAAAATAGAAATTTATACAATTTTAGCACAAGTAAGCGACATAAGAAAATGTGAAAAATGTGAAGGGGTCTGAATACTTTCTGAATGCACTGCATACATTTAGTTTCAATTTTTGTAAAAGGATCATCCGAAGAAGTAAATCCTTACCTTGTTCAAATTCAACACACAAAGACGCAGAGCACAGCTAGGAGCAGTACCGTCCGCCCCAAATACAGCTCAGTGAGCACCCTGGGCCATGTTTCTTACCTCTGGGGTCAGAGGGCCGAGCAGAAAGCTCTACCTCGCACCTACTGCCTCGCAGACCAAGATCACGGAAATGGAGCAGGTGCGGACCGCTGATGAAAGAGCCGACCTTGCCGACCCTCTCCGAGATGACCAGGGCATCGAAAGGAAGGCGCGTCACAAGCAGTCGTCAAAGGAAGCGGAAACACACGACTAACCAAAGCCAAAAGTGCAAGCTCTCACTTTTAAATACAACTATGAGAAATGTGTGTATTCATGTCATCAGTGTTGAAGGCATTTAACATCAACCGGTTAAATTTTCGAAAATATCAACATTTTGAAAACAGAAGCTCGTTTCCACGTAACATATTATCTTTACTTCTCAACGTAATTAAACTAAAGCATTATATTCTGAAAAAACAAAAACTGCTTAAGCCTTTAAAACTTTACATTCTTTATTTTACTCCATATGTGTTCCATACGGCGAGGGGCACAGCGGGTTTGGCCGGGTCCTGCTCTCTGGCGAATCTGGGGTTCGAGTCCCGCCTGGGGTGCCTTGCGACGGACTGGCATCCCGTCCTGGGTGTGTCCCCTCCCCCTCCGGCCTTATGCCCTGCGTTGCCTGGTTAGGCTCTGGCTCGTGGCAGCTTCAGCCTGTGTGTGTGTGTGTGTGTGTGTGTGTGTGTGTGTGTGTGTGTGTGTGTGTGTGTGTGTGGACATTAGCGCAAAAAACACAACTAAGGATTGGTCGGTGTCACCCAGTGTGGGGTAGGCTCCGGTTCGCCGCGACCCCTGCTCGGGACAAGCGGCTTCAGGCAGCGTGTGTGATCCATACGGTTCCATTTGTGCCGAGCACCGTGTTTATTACATTAATGGTTTCTAATCAAAGACTAACCCGTCTAGCGCTGCCCGATACGGCGCTGCTAAGACGGATCCGAAATGCCGGAACAGCTTCCTTCCCCGTCACATTCCTATCACGGACGAGCAGGACAGCAGGAGATGAAATAACCCCGGAGCCGACGTGCCGCGCCGAGCGCTTGGCCTGTAAATCAGCATTAATAAGCATCCAGTGCGGATCCAGGGAGTCCGCTGCCGCTCCAGTGTCCCGCGGCAGGAGCGCGTCGTCGGCGCTCGCAGTGACTCACAAACAACGGAGCTATTAATAGCGCCAGCTGTCCTGTCCATCCTGCTGTAGCACTTTGCTCTACAGTCCTGCTCACAAGGGCAGAGACAGGTAGAGACGCCAGCAGGGGGTTCAGGTGACGCATTTTATACGCACCGCCCCGCGAAGCTGCCCTTCTAAAGCAAAACGAA
This sequence comes from Scleropages formosus, assembly GCF_900964775.1. Taxonomy (NCBI): domain Eukaryota; kingdom Metazoa; phylum Chordata; class Actinopteri; order Osteoglossiformes; family Osteoglossidae; genus Scleropages; species Scleropages formosus. The sequence goes on along the minus strand of NC_041827.1, from coordinate 23,365,783 downwards.
AACGGTGACGTCGGAGAGGTTTGGCTCCGGCTGACAAAAACACGGTACAAGATGCGTATGTAACCGGAGCGTGTGCGAGCTTTACACGTGACCGTTTCCAAGAGCCCCCCCGTCGCACGGAGCAGCGGAGAGAGGGGCCGTCAGGCTGATACGAGCCATTCGCGCGGTAAGTCCGACTCGCTGATCCGCTTAAGCGTCGAGCTCCGCGGCAGCCGCCTCAGCCCGCCCCGATGCTGTGCTTCTGACGCATCACGTGACGCTCCCGACAGCAACGCCGTTTTCTCCTTCCCCGCTCGCCGAAAGCAGCTTAGAGGAGTCACGGCCAGGCGAGAGCACGTGCCGGCATCATCGCATGAAGCTGAATGAAGGGCCCCTGAAATCCAGGAAGATGTGCGGCCGCGCACGAGCAGGTCAACGGGAACGCTAAACACGGTACATACACCGTAAACATAACAACGTCGGTAAACTAAGGGGCCGCGTTTATTCCTGCGGGCTTCCAGGATTCATCCGGCGACCTCGCAGTTCCTACCGACTGCCGCGCTCAGTCCTTAGATAAGAAACGCTCCACCATATGGACTTGGAGGGTACGCCGCCCTGTACCCCAACGTGTCCTTTCCTTCAGAGTGAACCCGGCTCATTTCCTACTGCGCGGCAGCCGCTTCCATCAGCAGGGAGCCTAGAGTGAAAAAGCACTAACCTTCAACACCCCACCTCTAGTTCTCCCTGCTCTCATCGCAAAGTAGCCGGTGGGGTTGAAGGTTAAAACCTTTCGCTGTAAATCAGTGTAAACGCTACTGTTCAGCCCTTGCGAAAAAGTGTTGGGGGCACAAGAATTACTTGATGATGCACAAGCATCGCCGCGTACACACGGAGGTGGGTAATGCCATTAGTCACGCGCCTCTGATTAGTAATACAACGTCAGGAAATTTCCAGACCGTGCGGACAGAGTTGAAATCTGGGATGCTCACTTTCCAGATTATTCCGTGAGATGTCAAAAAACAGTGGCTCACTTGAGAAGATTAAGCGAAAGTACCGAGGACGTCACATTACATTACGTTACATTTATTCAGCAGATGCTTTTCTCCAAAGCGACTTCCAGTGAACTCTCTGTAGTGTTATCAGCCCACACACCTTATTCACCGCAGTAACTTACACTGCTAGATACACTACTTATAATACGTCACTCATGCATACATCACTGGAACACACACACACACACACACACACACACTCTGTGTCACTCACACACTACGAATATAAATTTTTGTCCATTTCCTACAGCGCTGTCTGCAGGTCAGCTGGCAGGTGCACAACCCGACCTGAAAGGGGTAAAAGTAGGTTTCGTGGTAAAATGAAAGCAGCGGGGCAAAAGGTGCCGTGCAGACGCTCCTGTCAGCGTCGAACGCGTGTCGGAGAAGGAAGAATAAAGCGTGTGGAGAAAAATGAAAGAAAAGCCAAAACGTAAGACTGAACACTTTGCTCCCGGTGGGTGTCCGGTGCCTCCCGTCACGCTTTACCGCGCGATCGTTCGCAACGACGGTCGACGCGCATCGAAGCCGATCCGCGTGACGAGACTCCCCGGCGCCCGCCGTCCTCGAGGCCAGGAACGTCGCTGCCGCGGGAGCAGACGGCGGAAGCGTCGCGGAGAAGCTGCCCGGATTGCTGCGCGCGACCCGTGCGAAGGAAAGGATGCGCGAAGCATCCTGGGTGGCGAGAGCAGAGAGAGCGCGAAGCGGCGTCACGTGGCAGGAATCCTGGGAAGCTCGCAGTCGTCACGCTTCACGAGACCTCCACGAGTTCACTCCAGGCAGCTTATCCAGTAACTGTCAGAAAACAGAGAACAGAAGCACGTCCCCCGTACCTATAACATTTACACAACGCTTATTTCGCTGATGCTTTTCTCCGGAGCAACTCGGAACGTCCCATTTCTTGCAACCGTTCACCCGTTCGTACAGCAAGGTCATTCACGCCGGATCTGTAACCGGAGCCGTTCCTTGCTCGAGGGTATGACCGCGGGAGGCGCGACTCCAACTTTTTTCCTCCGGGGGGGGGGGGGGGTTGCAGCTCGAACCACTACGCCACCTGCTGCCCCCACACAGTTTTACAGGGGCAGTGAAACGGCGGGATGATTTTGCACGTAAATATAGCGGTACGGAATGAAGCTTCGGGAAGCACGCCCTTGGCGCGACCCTCGGACTCACGCAAAACAAACAGCCGACGAGCATTAAATTGTACAAACCCCCGAAACCGCAGATTTCGCACATGTTGCCGCACGGCTGTTTTCGGCATCCTCTCTTCTCGAGACCTGTCAGCGTGACTCACGGCTCGCTGGAGGACATCTGTCAGGTCCCCTCCGGTTCCCTCCTGCCGTGGCTGTCGTGACACCCGGCGCAAAGGCGGCGGTCGAGGCATAAAGGGGGACATTTACGCCGCATCCGGCCGCATGCCAATGAGGAAACACGTTGGCATGTGCGAGGCAACAATGGGCCACCATCGCCGAGGAACAAGTGCCGCTGTGCTCGTCCTCGCCGCGCCGTGCCAGCGTCTCATTATCTCCATCATGTGCCCAGGAACAAAGGGGCATCGTTTCCGGTCAGCCGGTCTCCCCGCTCTCAATCGGCACTCTTTACCTCCGCGAAGAGGAGGAGGTGCCGTCGCGGGAACGGCACCGCTCCCTCCTCGCTCACAACACAGCCGCCACTGAGACGGGGGTAGGTCACGCCATCGCCGCGGCCGCAACGCGCCGCCCTCTCTCCTAGCACCGCCGACACTGTAGGAAAGCCAAAGGTGGAGGGTCCGGGGGGGCGGGGGGCGGGGGAGCGAAGCGGAGGAAAGCTGGGAATATTCCCCCGACCGTCCTCGAAGGAATGACGCATCCGATCTTTTCCTGACACAAACGGGCCTGACGCTCCACGAAGCTGCGAGAAGGAGAACGTGCACAAGCGCCAGAGCGAGTGTTTTCCCAAGGAAACCGTCACGCATTCTGAACTCGTGCCGTCACGTCTGCGCCGGGGCTCAAAGGGCTCCTGAGCCGGTGGGGCTAAATTCGGCTTTCGGCGGCGAATTCGTCACCTCGCCCCGACTCGCCGAACGAAACGTTTACGTGCGGGAGACGTACAGGGGGCCGTGGTCCTCGCGGCTCCGCCTGCTGTTTGCGCTGCGCGCCCGTCCTATTATGCAACGATATTTGATTTATCGGAGCTCGCCGAAGGTCACTCCGGCAAACAGGTCACAAGCTAAGCCAGCTAAAACAGTCACACTCGCTGGCAGAGCACAGTAAAGAGAGTAAACACGCCTTTGTGGGCAGCTGAGTCTATTTCTGCATTTTCATTTACACCATCGTTACACTGACAGTCTTATTTCGAGAAGGTATCTTAACGAGCTGTATTTCCACGTCAGCGCTGTGCCGAAATGTGCACAGGCTCTCTTTCACACATACGGCAAAGGCTACAGAAGCAAACGGATCGTTTCCGGTAAAGGGCTACAACAACCGTTATTCGATCAATCACATTCGGTCGGGTTTTTAACCCTAAGAACGCCTTGGCCTTGGTCTGGTCGGAGTAGAACCACACGATTCAAGTGCCGGCGGGAGTTCAAATGACTTCTGGCCGGGTTCGCATCCCGGGGGGTCTCCCCGGTACATTTCTTCAAAAACAGAACAGCTTTCGGAAATGTATCTACGCCCTCGTTAAAAATCGGCTTTTCCGGGCGCGTTCGGCTCTTTGCTCATTATTTGGGGCAAATTGAATGCGCTACCCAGCGAGACAAGGCATCGAGGAATTCGCCAAAAGACAATTCCAGCAAAGGCAATAAGCGTTCCAGGATTGAGCTCAGAACTAGAGAATGACAGCCGAGTCACTTTGACATAATGTCACGCAAGGTTAGTCGCCCGCTACCGGCTCTTCTTACAATACACTGCACTGCTAAACACAGCCCTTTATGCTTCCTAGCTCTACTACTTCACAAAACAAAGGATTTTTTTCAGTTTTCATTGGCTTTCCTAAAATACAACCAGCAAGTCTGTGAAATGTGGGCTCAGTTACCGTTCTCGATCAACACGAGGTCTTAGGAACCCTATTAAGATGAGGACTGTGGGTTTGTTAATAAAACTTTCGATACATCATAATCTCATCACAGAGATGTAATTAAACAAATCCCAACATACCCCATACCTCCAAACAATGGCTAATACCAGAATGTAATTCTCACCGGATTATGCAGGGGTGTGTTTGTTTTCCTTTTTTCTGTGTTCCCCTGAAAAACACGCCATGTTTGCTTTTCATTTTCTTGCGTACGGAAACTGGTATCAAAACGGCTAGACGGGAGATCAAGTGATGCGGAACTCTCCGGCCCAACTCTGAATTACTGAGCCGTGTCCTACGCTCACTGGCGACTACGCTACACGCGACGCAGGCGTTTCGGCAGGCGTTTCGGCGGCCTTCCTCACACCGTGTGACGCACGCAAAAAGCAGCACTGACCCTCGACATCATCGGAAGAATTTTGACAAACGATCAGGCCCTGCTTTTCATTGCGCTGATAAGCAAGAAAACACGAAGCCAGAATGCACATGCGGAGATTCCGAAACGAGCGCAAGGACCGCACGGGACCACCGCACGGGACCACCGCACGGGACAACCGCACGGGACAACCGCACACTCTGCCACTTTTAAACGAGGGAATAATCTTTGTCAGGCACTAATATTCACCAGCTGTGCGGTACCTTTTACACTTCTTGAGCCATCAGGACCCGGTTATTGGCAGTTATTGCCACGAAGAGAACCCCCGTTATTGGCGCACGGCTCAAAGGAGAACAGTTAAGGTACTGAGAATACTACGGTACAGCATAGGCTGGAAAAAGCTTCAGCTGTGGGAGGAGCAGCTAAATACTGCGTCATCCTGTTCATATCCAAACTCAACGCTGTCGTACAGAATGTCTTTTTCTGTGCGTGTGACTCTGAGTCCTGTTACGCTCTCTAACAATCCAGGGTCCAGGGTGGACAGCATTGGCCTCTTCGGTGACACGGCTGGATCCCTGGAAGATCCCAGGGCGCTCTAATAAGGGATGGAGCAGACACCCCCGTGCCAGGATCCGCCCGGAATGAGCACGGCGACGAGAGCCAGTCGCACCCGCTTCCCGCCTCTATCCCTCGGTCACCGCGGGGCTGGTGTTCGGCGCGCACCCGCATGCGACCGATAGAGCCGTGTTGTGTTCCAAGCACAGCGATTAACTCATGGCTGGGAAGAGCCAGTACTCCTGATATATAGATATAGATATATAAACAATGCAATTTATTACACTTGAACTGCTCAAGGTAAAACAGAGCGCTTAAAATATTCACATCACCTGGATGAGCATCTGTGTTCATTCGCTTGATACTGAGGTTTCCTGTCGATTTGACACAGTCGGCTCTTGCTGCGTGTTTCATATTGAAATTTGTGTCGTTCTCCAGTCTTGCGCAACAATTTCGACGGCCTCGCTAGCTGGCGAAGGGGTTTTTCTTTCTTGAAGAACCTTTGACACATGAGTGTTTCTGCACAGCACCCGCAGCTGTTGCCAGACCTAACAGTTAGACAGTTAAGGTGACTGTAGTCTTTTTGAACTCGTACGTGATGCTTTTTTGTCCGAAAATGCTCACGTTGACTTGCTCGCCACACGCCGCCAGTTAAGCCAGCGTAATTTCTAGTTAAATGCATAAAAACGTCATCAGCAGATCTTCATCTGTAACCTCAACTGCATTCAGCCTTTGTTTCATCTGCATTTCAATCATTTCAATAATCACTGAAGTCCGCTGTGATTTCTGTGCACGTGTGAGACAACGTGCTGTTACATTTACTCATTGGACAAACGCTGTTCTCAAGATGCCATACATACAAGCAAGGATTATTAAGTAGCATTTAGCTGACACTTTCAAGTCCAGGTGCCTTACCTGGCTGGGCAGACTACAGTGGGATCCCTAACACACTCACCAGCGCACCTGGCACGGTAACACACTAGTCTCATACCTCATACTGTATATATACACACAAAGCCGGACGAGTGGAGTGGAGAGTCACCGACACGCAGCCGAAACACGTGGCTTTCTGAGGAATCCCACGGCAGCGCAGAGAGGACGTGCAAACTCCACACACACTGACTGAACGAGATTTAAAGCCCCGGCATCCTGGGAAACCTGGAAGCACATGATCCTAGCAGGTGCGAGGCTCCAGCGCTACCCGCTGCGCCACCGCGACCCAGCTCGTCCAGCGCTATTCCGGTGCACATTGCAAGGTCAACGGGCTGTGTGTATGAAGGAACCCTTCTGTGTGTGTGTGTGTGTGTGTGTGTGTGTGTGTGTATAGCATGATACTGTATTTCAGTGCTGATTAATGTTGACATGATGATGATAACTATGAAGATCCGTTCCGAAATAACGCAGGAGACGCCGAGACCCCGCAGCGCCACAAATAAAACATGACGCAGAGGAAAATTTAAATTAATAGGTGTCCGCGCACCACAGGTTCCACCCGTGTACTCATACATACATACATACATACATACGTACATACATACGTACATACATGCGCGCCCTGGAACTGGAACGCGAGCGAAGAGCTGCGCGCGCCGTCACGGCTCGCGGCGGCGAGAACAAGCCGGTGCGGCGCGAGCTCCGGTCCAGCAGCGCTCGTGTCGCGTGTCGCGTCTCACATCCGAGCAGCGCGCGCGAGCCGGAGGAAGCGAGGAGCTCATCATTGCGCTTCGCGATATTATTCGATAATTTATTGCGATACTTGGTGACTTTCCCAGCCGACAAAATCATAATCATCATGTGTGTGAAACAGAAATGTGCGAGAGCATCTAAGGCTTTTTGTCTGTCAGTTGTGACACAAGATTATAAAAACTAAGTGTCATAATTCTGAGGGCTTCTTATTATATAACAGAACTGGGGATTCGCGATCATACATGATACTAGTATATATTATTCGTATAAATGATACAGTATATATGATAGTGTATTATATTTATTTCGTTTGTCCCGAGCGCTCCATTCACAGCACAAAAACGAGCAGAAGAAGAAACAGAATCGACGCTCTTTTTTTTTATCGGGCTCGCGCGTTTCATCCTCATTAAAAATAGCAAGCGGAGCACGTGAGAAATATTATAATAATATCGTGTATTATGAAGCCTGGACACAGTAGGTGTTAAAGAAAGCGACTTTAGTTTGCCGCTATCTGAAGGGCAATTACACCTTGACTCATTGACACACATCACCCTTCATTATTATCGTTACCTTATTTCTTACTTCTGTTCTGGAAATATTTTTATTGCTGAGAGCGGAGAGCGGAGCGAACTCAACTCGGGTCCCGGACGCCGGTCTGCGCTACTTTGTGTCCAAAAGCCACCATGTGAGCTTCGGTGTAAGGATGAGATTGAGAAAGTACAAGTGTGAAGAAGGCGAAGGTGACCGTGACGCGTGTCCCCTCACAGCACTTTGTACCACACCGATTTACCCCCCTTTACCAGAGAGATACATACAAACTGTGCCGCCCGCGGTGCACTGGCGGCAATTCTTCTTCCGCGATGAAACCCGGGATTCCTCTTCTCTTCTCTTCTCTTTTCTTCTCTTTTCTCTTCTCTTCTCTTCTCTCCCTTTTCTTCTCCTTCCTTCTCTCCTCCTCCGCTGTCACTCGAACCGAACCGCGCCGGACGAACGACTCGACTCGCTCCCTACCGACCGCCGGGCTCACTGTCCTCTGGAGGAATTATTAATAACGAGGCCGTCGGCGGCCGTGGAGGAGCGCGTGAGCGCGTGGGAAGGGCGGGTGCGGAGGGGTGAGGGGCGCGCGGGGGGGGTCGCGCGGTCCCGCCCACTGGCACGGGACTCCCGCTCCGCGCAAACTAAGTCGCGCGCTTCCCCCAAACACTCCAGCAGCAGCAGCAGCAGCAGCCAGGTCTCTACGCGGAATCAATGTCAGTCAATCAATCAATCAATCAATGTGCCGCGGCAGGTGGAAAAACGAAGTGACCCGATTCCCCTCCTGTCCTGAGCCGAGGCTCTCAGTCTAGCTCTTCTTCTTCTTCTTGTGCCTGCCTGGTGACCCACGCGCGGCCGGCCACCGGACTGACAGTGACAGCGACAGTAACTCGGCTCTCCGCGGCCATGCAAATCATCATCACGCATCTGTGACACGTTCCGAACACCGTGCGTGGACGGAATCAACGATCGCGTCGTGACGTCCGTCGCCGCCGCCGCCGCCGGCGCTGGGCAACGGTTTAAAGGACCGTTTTTATTCCACGCGCTCGCCGAGTGATTTTTCTCTATGCTCCGGACTCTCACAGCTCGCGACGGACGCGGCGCGGATGCTCGTCCGCGAGACGCCGCGGCTCACGTTTCTAGGTCAGGCATCGACGTCGCGCGTCGCGTGCTCCCGACGCGCGACTCATGACGACGTCACGGTGCCGCGGCGCTACCGCCTGCGCGCCGCGCTCCCGACACCTGTGCGTCCGCGGCGCTTCGAAGGGTCCCCGAGAAGCGCGCCAAGTGCGGCTTCGCTTCCTGTGCGCGTGCCTGGCTCTCGGCGAGCTCGCGTGGAGCGCGGACAGGCCGTCGGAAAGGCGCCTCGCGCACTTGGACGGCGCGTTCACGTGAAGCGCGCGGCCCCGCCGTCGCCGGCAGACGCCTTAGTTTGCGCGAGTTGTGACGTCAGCGAAGTTGAGAGGGACTCGACCACCTCCGCAGCAGGATCCGTTCGAGGTCCCGGCCCGGTCCGGGGAGAGGAAGGTCGGTGAGGCGGCTGGTGGGATTCGTTCGACGAGCGCCGCCGCCCCGCCGAATGAAAACTAGTAGTAATTGTGTTCCTAGTGCTGTAACGTGATACACCGCTGACTGACTGAAGCGAAGGTCTTCGAAGTTAGGGGTCAATAAATTAATAGACGATTTGCGCGCGCCGCCGAGACTGTCACGGTATTCGTCACGTGCGCAGCACGGTTTATTATAAGCTTAGTTGCCCATCACACTTTCCCCACGGAACACAAAATTACAAAGCGAAATATTTCCACTTAATACATATTTATGGTGAAGTGTAGTGGGGCGGCACGGTGGCACAGCGAGCAGCGCTGCTATCTCACATGTGCTCCGGTTTCCTCCCACAGTCCAAAGACATGCTGTTCAGGTTCCCCCATGTGTGTGTGTGTGTGTGTTTCACTGATGCATGGATGAGTAACCCCTTGTAAGTAGTGTATCTAGCAATGTAGTCACCTTGGTGAATAAGGTGTGGGCTAGTAACACTACACAGTATCCCTTGTAAGTTGCTTTGGACAAAAGTGTCTGCTAAGTGAGTAAATGTAACAACCGAAGCCTACAGATGTGTTCCGAAAAAGGGATGGGGAATTATATTTTTGTACTTATGGCAAATGACACTGCAGCCCTAGGAATTACTTTGATTCATTACGTATTTTATATACTCCGTGTGTGTGTGTATATGAGGCTTCCAGGCAACGGTTTCCTTCCCCCACGCTGGCCTCTTGTTCCGGTCCTGCCATCACCATGGCGCCACAAAGCTGTCGATTCCCATCACCGCGCTTCACTCCGCTTTGCCAAGTGTGACCTGGCCATCCAGCGCTTCTCATCGCTGAAGGAACGGCTCCGACGCACCGGTCTACCGCAGTCTTTCGGGGGCCTGAATGACGCTCTGGGTGACGCAATGTGTAAGGCTCAAGTCAGCACTTTGAGAAATCTGGTGAATTGCTTTCCTCTCAGACCACCTGCAAGATACTAAGAAATAATGGTCTATACATGCGAATTAAAGATCCAACAGGTTAGAAAGAAAGTCAATTAATTTTTATAGAGCGCTCTTGTCCCACAGCGCTGAACAAAGGCATGAGATGCAAAAAATACCCTCCACTAAGACAAGCAAGGCTAACGGTATTACAGTCCTATTTATTCAGTTCAGCTGAAGATTATCTAAATGAAGCTGAGAGAAAAAAATGCTATCCATCCATCTGTCCATCCACCCCACCCGCTGTCATTAACTACTTGTAGAGTTCAGGATCACAATGGTCCACAGTCTAATACTGATATTGTACCTAAAGATCCACTTGTTTCTTATTTGTCTACAAGTGACTGAAGTAAAAAGAGCAAAGGGAACCGGTAATTCGGCAGTTTCCTTCAGCAGTGCTGAGAGAACTGGCGGCACTTGGCCTCATCATCTAGGACTCCGTTTCAGAGTTAGAATAAGAACTGAAGAATCCGTCTTCAACAGAAAACATCGGGTCTACACAGCAGCACGGTGGAGTCTACCTGAGCATGGAGACAAAGACATTACTTTTAATTCTTAGCCATGTGCTGTGTGGATGGGGAAAGAAATCGTTTAGTGGATTATTAATCTTACTGAATTCATAGCAATCAAGGGTTATTATGAGGGGTCACACTAAAACTCAGTTAAGATTTATTTCTCTGAATGTAAAAGAGGTAAGAATGTCACACAACTGCAGAGGGTGCGAAAAGAAAAAAACTGAATTTCGTTTATTTAAACTCATTCACATTGCAGGCGAAATGGGTTTGATTTTCTTTTACATTTTTGTGCACATTTTGTCTTTACCATCTTTTTACAAATGCTTTTTCTCTCTGTTAGCATGGTGTGTAGATTGAAATAAGCCTGACAAACTGGTTAAAGTGACCCAGAACAGTTTGTATTAGTAATACATTGATGGTTTGAAGAAGGAAAGGAATATGTATCAATTTGGAAGACTTCCGGAATCTGGAACCACCCGTAACACTGCATACCCAGTGTCATAACAGTGTGTTCCTCTTTCCAGTGAAATCCGATCCGCTCTAAACGCTGCGTAGGACACAGGGTCCCACGCAAGGCCACCCGTGCCAACTGAAGGAACGGCGAATCCTTTCTCGATTGCAGATGGCAACTCTCAAGTGTCTTCCAGATTCTCATGGATACGGACGTGGCCCTTAGCTGAGACACCATAGTGAACTTCAGTCTTTCCTGCTCGTTGGAATAATATTCATTAAAGCACTCATTGCCATTGATTAATAACGTAACCAAAGCAGAATCTTTGTCGGGGGTGATGTGTCCTGGAGCGCATCCCAGCCGGACGGCCGGTAGCATCGTGAGCAGCGCTGCTCTCTTCCGCCCCCCAGGGTCACAGGTTTGATTCCTGCTGTAGTACCCCTGAGCAAGGTACTTACTCTGAAATGACCCAGCTGGAGGAATAATGAAATAATCATAAGTCACTTTGGAGAAAGTGTTGTCTAAACGGTCACGGCGATTCTTATTTTTTCCAGTTCTGTTCTCTTCTGGAAAAGTGTCTCCTGTTGGCCATGAGCAGGATGAGCACACGTATCAGTCGCTGGTAGGTGCGAAACAGGAGAATGACTAAATTAAGTTTGAGAGCTAAAAGGAGGTTCAGACAAAACTATTTCTGGCGAGATTTCAAATCTACTGAATAGATGTATTCATAGATTAATAGATGTATTGACAGTAAAGACACAGAAGGATCGTGCCATTTCTCACGGAGGGGATGTGAAGCCTCTTGCGCCGCTTAACAGGGCGAAACTTTACGCACAGCTGTTTTACTCTACGTCTACATTTTTACTCGGCACTTTGACCAATCGCTAGTTCGCTGTTTCAAACACACTATGGAAATACTGGATATTGTAGAGCTTTTCTCCACTGCAAGTCGAAGTGCTTCGGTATATTTGCTCATATGTTCACAAAGTAGGAAGGAAGTGAAAGTGAAGTTTGCTGTTTTACTGCAATCTATTTTTAAAACTTGATAGAAATAAGAATTGATAGAGTACCAATATACAGTATAATTCTTTCGCATTCATCTACTCATTCAGCTGATGTTTTTCTCCAAAGCGACTTACAACGTTAAGCTACTTGCAACTATTGGTCCATTTATATAGCTGAGTAATTTTTACTGGAGCAATTCTAGGGTAAGTACTTTGCGCTCAAGGGTATGACAGGTGAACCAGCAACCTTCTGACCCGAAGGCAGTGCAAGCCGTTGTGCTCTCAGACACGTCTGGTGCGTGTTATCCGGTGTATACATGGAAAAGCAGGAATGGAGATCATTTTAAGTGTGTTACAGATGTTGAGCTCAGAAGCACCAGTTCCCTAGCAGGTAAAAACATGTCGGTGAAAAAGCATCCAGCTGGAGCAGAGTTACTTCACACACAGCCAACGCCGTCAGAAGAAGACAAACTGCTCTTTAAAGCCCTAATTGCTGCATGGCGTACACTGATATATTGATAATGTGCATTCCTTTTTCCTAGCGAAGCCAATGAAGTGTTGTGCCCATTAGAAGTGAACCGTATTGAGCATTTTTGGAATCCCTGCAAAGTATTTCAGTCTCTGCCAAAAAGGGAATATAAATATCCTCGTGGCGGAATTAAAGTCAGCGGCTGTAATTAACAGCCCGGCAATGTGTGAACCTAATCCAATGGGTACATTTGCAAGTGTGAAGGAACTTTGGTGCCCTCGCATGGGTCGGGAGTCGGGCACATTGATCACCGCGGAGCGATGAGGTAGGGCGACGTCGGGAAAAATGCACACGGCTGATTGATCGTGTTCAACCAAAATAAAGTCGTTCTCAGACACGAAATGCAATTCCTTCCTGCCCTTCGCTTCCACAGCACGGCTCAGAAACTCCCAACTGTTTGTGTGCACAGCACCTTCTCGGTGCCGCAGATTTGCCCTCTGTCACCGGACTCCATAGACTCCCGAAAGCCAGTCTCTTGAAGCAAAGCGCAAATGATCCGAGTGCTGTAGTTGTACATAATTTGCCAGCCGGAGCACTTTTCAGTTACTGTGTGATTATGGACCAGGCTCAGTGCATTTCTTTCCTGTCCAAAGACTGATGTCATTTTATCAATTTGAGGGACAAAATCACAGACCCTGCACAGCTAGCAGGAGCTGCCTGGACTCCCACTCTTTAATGGCACTGACTCACTTGGTTGAAGGTGCTCATGCTTCTTACACACTTTATTATTTCGCTTATTCGTTGAGCTGGTTCTTTTCGCCAGAGCAGTTGACAATCTTAGCTTTGTACACTTACAGTGTGCACCACGTACCATGATTTACCCATTTAACAGCTTGGAAATTTGCACTAAAGCAGTTCAGGCTCGTAAGGTTGCTCAAAGGTACAGCATCCAGAGCAGGAACCCAAACGGCGGTCGTCTGACTGGAAGGTGACATTATACTGTCGCCACCTCTAACTCGAGAGCAAATTACGCGTGTGGTTTGATACCATTGAGAAATATCCATAAACACATGTTAACGACTGAATCCACCAACACCATCTGGAAAAGCAATGAATAACCAATTAATAATGACAGTACAAGGACAAAAACAGTGAAAAAAAAGATAGATTTAATATAATCATTCCCACCATTGGTTATGTAAAAGTATCTCAGTTTTATTGGTTATTGCATAATTATAGCAGAAGTCTGGATCAGTATGAATGAACAATAAGTTAAGAATGTCATGTCCCTGGAAGCAACAAACTAGAGCTTCTGTTTTCACAGCCTTTGTGTACATATAAAGATATCAAAGGATTCACGGTAGAACAATGTAACTTTTGGCAAAATTTAATACGGCCAACAAAGCAGAGTCGCTGGGCTGTTTATCGGGCCGAGACATCTGTCCTTCCAGCTATGTTCTGTTTATTATGTTTCTCATACATCAAGCGTGAGACAAAGTTTTTTCAGGCCGAGTTCAGAGAGCGCTCGCCTCCGCCACGCTGTGCTCCGCTCATCCGCTCGCCGCTCATCAGAGGAGCTGCGCTCCGGTGCTGCTCGACAAGAAGCACGGGCCTCGCTCGTCTCAGCTGGAGCGATTCCGTGAAAAAGGGTCTCGACCAAGCAGGTGTCACTACGCGGGGGTGTAAACACACAGACGGGTCTTAAAAAAGAACAAAGCCCAACTAGTAGTGGTGCTTCAAAGATGCGCTGGAGGCGAACAACATCAGTGGCTTCAGGGAAACCCCGTGCTGCACGATGCCGTACAAAACATCCATGTGCAGATTCACACGAGCTCCACTTTGATATTTAACTTAATTTCTGCTCGTGGGTCGCAACGTAGACGTTCGTCTCGGCATAACGTTTGAGGAAACGCGATGCGACGAACGCAGTTTTGCGTGTCTATTAATATCATCCATCTTATCGGTGTGCCGTATTGTATCGTCAGTCATCAGTGTATCATGTCGTGTGTGTAAACAGACTAATGTCTAAAAACATCGCAGTGTAGAAGAAAAAAGAAATGACTACATGACATATAAGTGCATTTAACACGGGACAGGTACATTTGTATCACACAAGCCCTTTGATCGGTGTACAGTCCTACATACATACAGTACATGGGGGCAGCTGAGAGCACAGAGCTTGGAGCTCTTGCCTTTGGATCTAAAGGTTGCAGGTTTCAGCCTCATTGCAGTAGTCCTCTCGATCGAGCTACTTACCTTAACTTGCTCTGATAAAATGACCCCTGTGTACGTGCGGTGGCGCAGTGGGTTTGGCCTGTGCCTGCTCTCTGGTGGCTCTGGCGTTTGAGTCCCGCTTGGGGTGCCCTGCAACAGACTGGTGTCCCGTCCTGGCCGTGTGGGGAGTTGTGGATTTCAAGTGAAATTTTCAAGACTTAGTTTCATTCAGTTTCTGCCTCACACATCTTTTTTCCTTATGATTCCTTCATAGACCCTTCACATTGATAGACACACAGTTCTGTGCCTGCAGCACCCAGAGGGAAACCCAGCAACGGGCCACACTATGACTTTGTTTTGCCCGTGTTGTTACTTTGCCTTTTCTACTCTTAGCTGTACAAGGATGATCAAGACGATGCGAGATGAGATGAGACACGCGGCGTATCGCCCAATAACGAACATCGTGGGCTTCCACCACCGCCCTTATTGCACGTGTGTGTGTGTGTGTGTGTGTGTGTGTGTGTGTGCGCGACGGGGAACGACGCGATAAGATGGGCTTCACACCACTTGTGTGTAAAACAAGAGACGCCATTGTGGATTCACTAAAGTTTGTGACATGAGAGGAAGTCTGGGTGTATCACATGTGACCTTGGTTCAGCAAAAGATATTAATACACTAATTTCATGCTGGATTCTTCTTCATTCTTCTAAAGTATTAACATATACATCGTTACACTGGGAACTTTTTGTATATCTTCAATATGAGCTATAGGTTTCACAGTTCTGGCTCATTCCAGTTGCGTTAAAAATAACTGTGGCTGAAAAGGGAATGCGGGACAAGAAGGAGAAACGGTGAGTTACGGTGTAGCTGGAATTTCAGTTTGAAGACGGACAAGAAGCCCCCCGAAGAGTCTCACGGCGAAATAGCGATGCTGAGCCTCATAAGTTTGATAATCCTTGTTGAAGCAGTTGTACAGACAGCAGTTACTGGCCTCGCATGCCTCTTGTTTAGACAGCTGGCCAGACGACAAGAAATGCTTCTCCTACAAAAAAAACATAATACAAATGTTATTACTCTGAGTTGTGTGGCTTTGTTCTTCCTGGTACTGCCTTTTGAGGAAATGCCTTTGTGAATTCTGAATGGATAATTAACATTTCCAGGTTCCTCCGATACAATGGGGTAAAGACCAAACTGGGTAAACAAGGCATGAGCAGCACATGTACTGTTAAAAGGTACATTTGTGAAAACGAAGGTTCCAAAAATTACCCTCTATTTATATAGTGAACAGACACTTTAGTCCAAGATGGTATGCAGTTCATGTCAACTGGTAATCGATCAATCAGTCAATCGATCGATCGATCAATCAATCAATGTATCACAGTTACTCATTGAGGGCAACCCACATTCCTTAATTTACATGAAACGCATCTTTTCACTGTGGGAGGAAACCGGAGCACCCAGCGGAAAGCCACAAGAACATGGGAGGGACATGCAAACTCCACACAGACTGAGCTGGATTCGCACCCTTGGCGAAGGAGCTGTGAGACACCGGAGAGCCTCGGCGCACAAGAGGGGCATCATCCACACGTTCAGATGGCCCCTCTCAGACTCGCTCTCAATTCATAAAAAGAGAGAGCAGTGTAAAAATCCAGTGCGGCCTTCAGTAAGGTTCCTTTACACGCTTTCATCAAGCTCACTTTTCTCCGAAGCGACATGCAACCCCGAGGAAACAAAAGTGCGAGTTAGCGCCACGTTGGGCACGTCGGCTCTCCTGGAAAAAGCGGAACCTGCCAGCCCCGCAAGGCGACGGGCGGAGAGCGGCTGCCAGGGTCTCCAGGCCTGCGGCCCCAGAAGTAAATGCGTTCTCTCGGGAGTCGCCGACACGTGTGTGAACGCCAGCTGAGGACATGTCGGTACGAAGGAGGGCGCAGCGGTGACACAGGTGAGACCCCACACCTGCCATGTGTTGTTGGGCTTCTCCAGAGCGCAGGTCATGGCGTGAGGGATCCTGCAGAACTTCCCTGCTCAAAAGGGACACGTACTGTACAGGTGTGAAACTCTTGGGCGAGTGAGACACATACAGCGTGTATGAATATGTTTTCAGCTTGTTTTCCCTTATTTTTATCGTAATTGTACGGTCTGCTAGTGAGCACTCTGTGTCGTATTGTTGAGAAGATCCATCCATCCATCCATCCATTCATCCATCCATCCATCCAGTTCCTGCTTCTCGAAAACAGGGTTATGCTGATCCAGAGCCTATTGTGGAAGCATAGGAGGTGAGGCAGGGTACACCCTGGACAGGATGCCATTCCATCTCAGGACAATCACACACACAGAAATTTACTGTCTTTCTCTCTCTCTATCACTCTCATACACACACACACACACACACACACACACACAAAATGACCATTTTACAGTGACAATTCCCCTGAAGCACATCTTTGAAATGTGGGAGGAAACAGGAGCACCTGGAGGAAACCCACATAAACTGCGCTCAAACTCCACGCAGCCTGATCCCTGCGAGGCACCACTGCCACCCGCTGCGACATGGTGCAGCGTCTTCATAAGAGTAGCGCTTTGTAAGTGTGCATTCAGTTGACACCGAAGAGAAGCGACAAGGACGCCACCATGGTGCCGTAGCCCAGCGCAGGTGTTTCACTGTCAGCTCTGAGAAGTGTTATTTGTGTTCGTCAGACACTTTCAGTGAAAACCATGAAGTATTTCCATGACACCTTTTCATCCACGGTGAGTGACACTGCTGGGATCGCGACCTAAACTCAGAGACTGCTGTACATCCCAAAGCAGTGTAACTCACTCACATTCACACACTAAGGGCAATTCGGAGTCACGGGTTCACATGAAACACGTGTGTTTGGACTGTGGGAGGAAACCAGAGCACCTGTGAACACAAGGAGAGCATGTAAGCTCAACTCAACTCCGAGTGTGATCGGGGCTGAAACCCACGTCCTGTCGCACTGTTCTCCGCACCACTGTGTCTCCAACGTGCTTCACAATGGGCATCGAATCCTTGTAACGTGGAAGATGTTTCTATGGAGAAGAAGACTTGGCCAATCTGCTCCCCCGTTTTCCTCTTCTTACGGCTTCCAAATCCTCTTCCTCTGTCTCCAACACTGCATCCAAACAAAAGCTTCCTAAAATTTGTCCATCTGCATATCATTTTGCAAAAATATTACCAGAAATTATATCAAAAATAGCCTGGTTGTATAACAGGCCTCACAAAATTATGGCAAATTAGTGGAAAGGGCCTTAGGATTTTAGTGTGATGACTTGTGATTTTATCGTAATGACAAATGGGAAAGTGTTTCTGTTGGGGGGGGGGGCAACACTACGCTCCTCATTTAATCTGCGACATTAATCAACAGAGAGTCTGAGCCGTGCTGTCAGCGCTTCGCCGCAGTATCTCTTAATCCGCTGTGGCTCTCGGGCCACGGGAACGGAGATACGCGCTGCCCTCGTCCCTCGTCCGCTGTCCACGGTCCACCGTCCCTCGTCCGCCGTCCACCGCCTGCTCCGTCACGCGGCACCTGATGCAACGCCCTGAAAGCAGAGAGGGATTTGCTTGGCGTTTGATAAATGAACGGAACATGCTGGAGTAATCCGCCATCGCCGGGCTGCCTTATAAGGTTGCGTCACGTGAACGAAGTTGTGGCGTCACGGGCTGCCAGCTATTTACCTTCATCCGCTGAATGTAAGGGAGCTTCGAGCGGCGAGCAGGGAGAGGAGGGGTCCCACGCAATCGTCACGACACTTCCTGCGCAGCGGTTGAGGTGTTGTGATCAAACATGGGTTTGAGTCCCTGTTCCTGCTGTAGGACCCTTGATCAAGGTACTAACCGTAAAATTGCTCCAGTACATTTACATTTAGTGATGTATTTCTCCAAAGAAACTCACACACACACACACACACACACACACACGACATCAAATGTGCCTTTTTTGTGTATTTGCTCCCTAGCCGATGGCAAAACCCTCTCAGCTCAGAGCGTTGGGCTTCCAACGGAGCAAGAGCACAGGGGTCCGAGCTCAGGGCAGGTGAATGCGAGAGCACCTTCAACGTGACCTTCCAGAACATTCTGAAGGCAGGTGAAAACTGTCCCGCTTGCATTGCCAGCATCATGTTAAAGCAAAGACGGAGTGAAGGCGAAGCCAGAAAAGACAGAAAAAACTCTGACAGCTGCGGGGCTGTGGAACTGGAATGGGCTCTAAAGCAGCAACACGCCGCTCCGAAATGATCACGGCTTGGAAAAACCTTCCGGAATGACAACACGTGGCGGCGGGGCGGATCTACGAAGCCGCTGTTTACACTGGGAGAGCGGCGCCCGAGCGCACCGTTCACAGCTCCTCATCATTTCATCTCCTCCGAAGCTCCTCATAAGGCAGCAGCTCCCAACATTGACTTAATTTGTGTTTTTTTCCTCGTGTCCCACAGTGACCCTTCCTTCCAAAGTCAACAAATATCAGCGCAGATGTGAACACAACTCACACCATATAAGCAAAGACGTGCTTTTTTAACGGGGCCAGAGAAATAAAATTAGAATTATAAACACGTTCGCACTTGTCTTCGTGGGTGTTTGAGACACAGAGACAATGTTGACTTTCGAACCCGGGTCACTGGTTCTACTGCTTCCCCTACCGACGGGAACCCGAGTCCAACGTGGGCAGGGGCTGTGGTTAAGGCGCTGGTGTAAGTGGGGGGTGGGGGTGCCACGTCCCCCGGGGATTTGTCTATAACTCCACGTATTGGTGCCGGTCCTTGTGAGTACTCTCCTACTTAGCCTTCACTGCTACAATAAATCAGAGTAAGAGAACAGGGTAAATAAAGAACTGCAATCCATCCTGGAGGAAAGTGTCACATAAGTGAATAAATGCATCTATACGAGTTGTAAGGTACTTACAGTGCTACAGTACCGCGGTACTCACACGTGTGACTTTTTTGAAGCCACACTGACCACATGAGCTGGGATGTAAAGCTTTTCCATTTTAACCGGAAATTTCTTTCCATCCTCTGACAACACGTGGCGAAAGCTGCCTGTTCAAGCAGTCGAGGACTGTGGGAGCAGCTGCTGGGGTCTTTGGACCCCAAGGTTGCCAGTTCAAATCCCCCCTGCTGCTCTACTGCCCTTGAGCAACATATTTACCCTGAATTGCTGCAGCAGAACTGATGCAGGTGTGTAAATAATTGTAATAAATAACTGTAGGTATGGGGGGTGCGGTAGTGCAGCAGGTTTGGCCTGTGCTTGCTCTCTGGTGGGTCTGGGGTTCGAGTCCCACTTCTGGTGCCTTGTGACAGACTGGCGTCCCGTCCTGGGCGTGTCCCCTCCCCCTCTGGCCTTGCGCCCTGTGTTGCCGGGTTAGGCTCCAGCTCGCTGCAACCCCACTTGGGATAAGTGGTTTCAGACAATGTGTGTGTGTGTGTGTGTGTGTGTGTGTGTGTGTGTGTGTGTGTGAATTGTACGTACTGTATGTGAACAGTGTAGTAAGTTGCTTTGGAGCAAAGCATCACACAGATGTATGTCAATGGAATGAGTAAATTACTCTGCTGAGACCTGGCCTCTCATGGCAATAGTGCCTCCTACTGGAGACCAAATGCTGTAAATCTCAGACACAACTTCCTTCTCTTACTTTGCAGGACAGAAAAACACAGGGACAAAATAACGGAAACATAGATAAAACAGGCTGGGAGGTCAAGAAAGCTAGAGGTGTGTAGTAGGATCTCACCTGGGGATGAAAGTTGTGCCAAAGCTTGGAACTACCTGCATAGTGTGTTCCTGTGTCTTACATTATTTAATTAGCAGACACTTTTCTCCAAAGTGACTTCCGATGAACTCTATGTACTTTTATCAGCCCACACACCTTATTCACCGTGGTGACTTACACTGCTAGATACACTACTTACACTAGGTCACTCATCCATACATCAGTGGAACACACACACTATGGGCGAACCTGAACAGCATGTCTTTGGAGTGTGGGAGGAAACCAGAGCACCCAGAGGAAACCCACAGAGACACAGGGAGAACATGCAAACTCCATGCAGACTGAGTGGGGATCGAACCCATGTCCTCTCGCACCACCCAGGCACTGTGAGGTAGCAGCGCTACTCGCTGTGTCGCTGTGTCACTGTGCCACCCAGCTTCAGCGCAACTCACAGCAAACTGGTCAGAACTACTACTTTGGCTCCGAAGGTCGCAGGTTTGAAGCTCACCTACTGCTGTAGTGCCCTTGAGCGAGGTGTTTACCCTCAGCTACCCCAGTAAGAATCAGTGCGCTGTGTAAATGGATAAATGATTAGGATTTAGAACTCATTGAAAGCTGCTTTGGAGAGAAGAATGAGCTAGAAGAGTGAATGCCCCACACTGGTGAGGTAATAAGGAGTAAAGCAGGGTGTTTTACCCGTAGCGCGTTGGGTTACTGACCCCTCCTCCACACTGACAGCTGCATGAACACACCTGCTGTGCGCTGCTTGTATATTTTCTTATACGATTAGTGGATACTTCTCTACAAAGCACCTTACAGCATTGTTACTAACACTCATTTACGCTTTTATGCAGCTGGGTAATTTTTACCAGAGTAATTGCTCAAGGCTACTACAGTAGCAGGTAGGATTCAAAGCTGTAACAATCAGCTCTGAACACAGCAGCGCTAAACACGGTGCTGCCTGCCGCCCCATGATGTTGCGTTTGGTGTTGGTACTGCATTTATGGTCCGTGTTTGAATGTACAGTAGTTTCTATTTAGGTGTGGGAGACGTACGAGTAAGAAACTGCGCTCTTATACTTGGAGTCAATCCCAGGAAGTGGGACACTTCAACACAGGAAGTGGAAATGAATTTGAACCCTGGTCAGGGCTCAAATCCTGAGTGCCTCTCACTGATCCCAGCTCATTTTTGAACGCTTTGGTAATAACAAGCGACACAGAGACTAACTGTGGAGCGATGGAGATGGTTGTGATGGTGCTGTGCTGGAGCCCACCAGGACGTGAAGGCCAACAGCTCAAGGACAAGGAACTGGGCCTGGAGGCTCATTGCCCACTATCTGTACTGCCCCCTACAGGAGAGGAGGGAGTACTGCAGCATTTTTTTTTATTTTTTTTTTTTAAAAGAGGCATTTTACCTTTACATTTATTCATTTACATTTAGCAGAAGCCTTTCTCCAAAGCAATGTACATCTTTTATTTGAGCTACATGATCTCTTGAGACACCGTTTCATTTCCTGCATCTGAGACCATCTAACGGGCACAGAGAAATAATTGATGAGGTTAGGGAGTTAGGGTTGGGTTTAAGGATGCTTTCCCTCCAAGTCTAGTCTTTCTCTGTCTGTGCCAGAAGAGTCTCACCACAGTGGCTCCAGCCATCAGCTTACAGAAAGCCAGGTGGTAGTGGAGCCGTGAGACAGCAGGTAAGGAGGCTCAGGAGAATGAAGCACTTGGGTGTACTGAACAGCACCCTACACTGGATACAGGAGCCCAGAGGGTATTTACCATGAGGTTTCAGTAGAGCAGCCAACACGAGGAGGCCATGTCCCATTGTAAAAAGATGCTAAGTGGTAGCTCGCAATTCTCCTTACACTGGTGGTCCCTCGGTAGCCACCTTCAGTCAGCAACGTAGGGCCTTTGCAGATCCCAGTGTATGTGCTCTTCCACTAGTCACAGCACCCACGTCTCTGCAGCACACATGACCTGCACCTCAGGTATCAATACACAAGTGCTTTCTGCATTTGGTGGCCTGAACCACTTACCTGTTTCAGTTACTTCAGTATGTCTCTTCAGGTACTTTCAAAAAAAAAAAACTTCCAGTCTTACAAAATAGTCACATTATGTTCAAAAGGACATGGTCCTAATTTTTTTTTTTCTCCATCTAGATCAACACCCAAATGTACGCCTCACCAACCCAGTAATCACCACAAATTGAGGACCAGCTGAATTCAAGGTTTTTACTCTTTTTACCCATATTACACACCAGTTCCTAGGTGAAGAACTGTAGTTTATTTTTTTTGACAACTAGGAACAAATCACTCATTTTGTACAAAAAAACAACTTTACAAACTGTACATGCTCAAAAATGCCACTTGCAGCATTTTATAGAGGTAAGTTAGTTTCTTGGACAGAATATATACATATAAACATTACATTCACAGAGCTTTGATGCAGTTCATCTTGCCAAGAATGGTCTTCTATGTTTTTCACGCTGATGTGATGTTCAAAGCCCAGACACAGGACCTTTAATCTGAAAGCAAAACGAGGTATCCCGGTCCCAGGGACTTGCTCACAGTACATTACCACGACTCTGCAGCTGCCCTCTAACCAGAAGTCTCTACCTACAATCACAAAAACCAGGGGTGAAAAACCAAACTGATGAATCAAGAGCTGAAACCAGGTGGCAAACTGAAATCTCTGCTTTCTGTATGCTGTGAACGACTGGTCAGCTGAAATAATCACATGTGGAGAAAAGAGAAGTGACAACACAGCTTTCATTCCAGGTCTGTGAAGCGCGCAAACATGGCTTTCCGAACGGCATCCTTGTAGGTGTCAGATGGAGTGAGCTCATACGAGCTACCCTTCGTTCCTAAACCAGCACCCTTCATTCTCATTGAAGTCTGAAAACATGGGCAAGAGACAATAGTCAAGTATTATAATAATAAGAATAATAAATTCTGTTGTCAGTCACAAAAGGGGAAGGAAGGTGCATCTCACCTCGATGGGTGCCGTGATGCCTTGCTGGTTACGACCCAATCCTTTGCCCTCCTTCCAGCCCATAGCCTGCAGCATTTTATTGCCAATATTATTGCTGTTAAGACCATCCTTGGTGGGCTGCTCATAGTTCCTGCAGAGGTAAAAGCATAAAAATTACAATCATATGATTGAAATCATGGGAGTATGTGTACATGCATGGATGCTCACACCTTGACACGCTGCACCACATGGAGTAATGAGGAAAAAATTTTTCTTTTTTTCAGATAACAGAACTAAAAAAAAAAAAAAAAAAAAAAAAAAAGAAAAAAAAAGAAAAATGTATCCAGAGCCATAACCCCAGTGCTCTACTACAGGGGACACTAAGCTAACCTGAGAGTGCGATTTCAGGTTTTACCATTTAACAGTCATTGCAACCATGACAGAAGCTGCTACAATGCAGACCAGATTGTGCGATGTTGCTCAGATGAGGATAACATTCTTTTCGAACGGTATTGTTTTATTGTGAAATCAGGAAAAGAACATTGGAAGAAGCCGCGTGAACACCCAGAATCACGGGACAGCCAGAATTTCCTCGGCAGGGGACAAATGATAAACAGAGATAACTTACACAGCTGCAGGGGGCTCGAAGCATTTCTTCTTCTTTGGTACTGGAGGTTCTGGAATACCATATTTTTCCCTCCTTTCAGCAGCTCTGTCCCTGTATTTCATCTGCAACAACAGATGGAGATCAGTGTGGGAGGTATACCAAAAACAGTCCTGCATCTGTTTTCCACATTTCACACACTAATGATATTAGAAAACAGCTCTTTACCTCTGTTTCTTTCCTCTCCAAGTCTTCCAGCTCAGTCTCAGACATTCTAGATCGTCTGTAAATTTCCAAGTTTTGCTGAAACAAAGACAAAACCAATGTTTCATTCATATAGTAATGGCATCTTTGCGTAATTGCAAACCATTCTAAGTGGTGACTGAATTTAGGCTGTTGTATCACAGTTTCACAGAAGTTCAGGCTACGCTTAATCTGCAGGCAGAATTAAATTGCTGAGAGGAAAAAAGGTCAAACATGCACATCTGTCCAAATCCTCAACCAAGATAAAATTCTGGTGCCACTTTAACTGTAGTGGATTAAAAAAAAGGCTCGGTGTACCTTGTGTAGCTCAGAGAGCTTCTGGTGGCGCATGAGTGCTTCCTTGTTTGGAAACTGGCGCCGACAAAGTAGGCAGGCCATCTTGCTCCAGTCTGTCAGTTTGTCCGTGCCCTCATCGCCGCGGTCAGGCTCCACCTCCTCTGGATCACTGTCTCCACTATACGCCGCCACCAGGACACACTAGTAAAAACACGTGTAAAGGCTCAGTTTTTTTCTAGGTTGAATATCTAGAAAATTTAGCAGTTAATAAAATTACGTTTACGTTACTTCATTCAGGAAACACTTTTCTCCACAGTGAGTTCCCGTGAACACACCTTATTTACACAGTGTGACATACTGCTAGATACACTATTTACAATGGGTCACTCATCCACACAGCAATGAAACACACTCGCTCGCTCTCACACTATGGGTGACAGAGCCAGCTACATTTCCCTTACCTTATTTGCTGGGGTTTCCTCCTCTCCATTCTTTGCCAGCTCAGATATCAGCATCTGCTTTTCGAATCCACCTGCCTGCTGCAAAAAAAAGTCACATAAAAAGTGCTTCTTGAAGGACTGTGCCAGAAAATTATCGTCACAATAAAACCGAAACTTCAGGTACATTTGAAAGACGGTAATGTGAAACTACTGAAGGTGTGAAGGTTAGGCACTTAAAACACTGATGCAGACATTCATGAAAAGTCACCTTTCTCTCAAAGAGTGCAAAACCAGCATCTGCTGCTGCAGACTCCTTCTTCTCCTCATCCCTGCTGTGGTTCAGGGCCTGAAAGCTATTCTTGAAACTCTCCTTCTGTCTGTTGAGGCTCTTGGCCCAGCGCTCCATGTCCTTGGCAATCTGGCAGAGACATCCACATGTGGAGCCCTTGCACTCAGGGTTAAGAAGGCTGTCACAAACCACAGTGCTTGAATGGCATTAGTAACTGGCCACTATGCAAACCTGAAAGTGCCAAGCAGGTACACTACCTGTTGTGCAGTCTTACTCTTGGGCTTCTCCTTCTTCTCTTTGGCCTCTTTGGTGGGTGCTGCCGTTGTGGTGCTGGCGGTCTGTGCAACGGTGCCAGCAGCCTGTGTGGTTCCTGTGGTGGTCGTGTTGGTCGCAGGTACGTACGCCTGCTTTTCACTGTCCCAATAGAGGTACTGCTGCGTCTGGGAGTTGTAGAAGTACTGCATGACAGAAAGCAAACCGTTACATCTCTGAGCCTTTCTGACAAGTCAAGCTCATTGTTCTACTTTCCACCCTCAAGAAATACCTGGCTGTTTGGATCGTAGTACAGTCCTGTCTTGGTATCATAGTAGTAACCAGAGGATTCATCATACTGATAAGTGGACGTGTCTGGTGTTACTGGTTGGAGTAGAGCAGAAGCATTAACAGTAACAACATTATGTCATCATATTCAGATCTCAATGTGTAATAAAGTCTCTGTACTTTACAAAATATAATAAAATTAACTCTCAGTATATCCTTCAGGAAGACTTACCACTTTTGCCATCAGTTCCTGCAGAAGCTGCTGTGGTCGTTGCCACAGTAGTTGTGGCTGTTACTGTTGTAGCTGCAGTAGTGCTGGTGGACTGTGCTGTTGCTTCAGCTTGCTGGACTGCTGCCTGAGACTTTAAAGAAGAAACAAAAAAAAAAGCACATCATGAATATTTTCTAGGCAAACCATGGTGGGCAGCTGAAAGGTAACAAGCAAAAGGGGGTACCAGTGTTGAAGGCTGGCCAACAATGTGGGGCTGGTAGACCTGGGCACTCTGTGACACCACCACCCCTGCAGTAGCCGGGACAGTCTTCACTCCAGGGGCAGCTGCAAGAGTGCAGAGGAGTACATAAAAGCAGCAAAGGAGTACAACTGATCAGTTCAATAAAGCGCAAACTGTCAAAGTCAAATTGTGTTGTCGTACCTCCAAGCAGTCCAGCTCCAAGCGCAGGGTCCATTCCTGCAGCCTGCTGATAGTAGGCCTGATAATCTTGGCCATACTGCAGAAAACATTAACAGTTATAATGAAACCCTTCACACATGCATAATGTTATTTAAACTGAGGAACATATCTGCATGTTGCTTGAAATAAAAATTAAACAGAAGTGTCACATGGAGCAAATTAGACTATACAAAAAACACTCATTCTACATGTTCCAGGTGACAGTGCTCCCTCAGCTTTAGCTCTGCATGTCCTTCAGAAGCCCACTAGATATAAATTCAGTGGTCACCTCAAAACAGGCATAACTGGAAAGAGTATTAAATTGGTACATTGACTATTCTAAGAATTATAATCCAAGTTTGAGGAACAATACATTAAAACAAGTTACAAAAGTAATTTAGTTAACTGAGAAAACAAGACAGTTAAATGGTTTTGGTATACAAGTCAAGCTTTTACACAAAAGTAGTGAAAGACCACTACACTGGAAACAAAACACTGTCGGCTAGCAAATTCATTAAGATGACAAGATCATACACTTTCTTAATCCTATCTTGAACGGCTTTTAAAAGTATGACAGCATTTTTTTTTTTTTTTTTTTAAAAAAAAAAAAAAAAAAAAAAAACAGGATTAAACACTAAAAGCTATTCAAACATACTGCATTTAGCTCATGTTTAATCTTTACCTATATCACACACAGTTTCAGAAATCAAAGTTTGGTAACTCGCACCCAATCAAAAGTACAATTGCAAACATACGCAGATGTCATTGTGTTCTCCAGAGAGGACCAATTCCTTACATTCCAGCTTAGACAAGGTTTAAACTCACAAGAAGCAGACAAACAAACTACTAAATACAACCCGGATTCACAACCTGGGATGGATGAAAACAACGAGCTCACCTGTGCGTACTGCGTGTAGCCGTCCTGGAGGTAGCCATATTCGGCTCCACCCACCATCTGCTGTGGCTGAGAGAGCACAGGCAGCCATTAGCATGCCACTGCATAGGCAGGGTTTCTGTCTAATACTGAGACAGGGTTAAGAGAGACCGGAACCTGGCTGGAGGACCACTGCGCGGCAGCAATGGCTGTGCTGGCCACTGAGAAGGCACTGACCCGGCTCCCATCCGGCTGGACCAGGTCCCTGGGAAAAGGCATGGTGTTATACAACCTTCCGCTGATGAACTTCCTGTGACTGCAGGGGTTAACTGTCCGTCATATGTTAACAGAGCGTATGCACACATCAGGCCTGAGAGAGGTGCTGGACGAGAGTAAAACCCTGCCAATGCCAACTCACTTCCGAGCACTCTTGGCGTAATCCACACCAATGGTTTTCCCATCCAGCTTGAGTGGAGGTTGCAGTCCCTGAAGAATTGTAAGAAGCTGAGATGCTTCCTATTTAAGACAAAAGGTGGAACATTTTTACACAACTGGCTTTATGCATCACAGAAGAAACAGTATTATTTAACTTACACCTTTTCCCCCACCTAAGTGACTTTCACTGTCAGAACTGTATACTAAGCTGCTTAAAAATTGTAAACCTATTTTTACAGCCGTTTCATTTTGACTAGAGCAAGTGAGGGAAAAGACCTCAGTTGAAGGTATTAAAGCAGGAGCAGGAATCAAATCAACTGCCCCTTAACTGCAGGCTGGCAGCTCTAACTATGTGCCCTGCTGACCTAACTACATGGAAGAATACACCTGACAATATTCTCAAGCTTTTTCTTTAACACACCAATGGAGATGAAAGCTGTACAAAGGCGAATCCTCTGTTCTGGCCGGTCTGTTTGTCCTTGATGAGCCGGATGTTGCTCACAGACAGGTTGGCATAAGGAGCCAGTGCCGTCATGATTGCCTCGACCGTAGTGAGAGGAGCGATGTTTCTCAGGATGATTGCTGAAGGCAGGAGATTAGACTCGTTTCAGTTAGACTGGTTAGCTAACAGAGGACATCACTATACCCACAATTTAGTGTTACTACTGCTTTTTCATTTCTTTTTGATTGTGTCAGTACAGACTCATTTCTTAAAGGTACAACCCGATTTTAGACTGCTTTCGCATGTTTTTAACACTATAGAAATTCCACACAGACCTTTGAACAGAAAAACCTCTAGGTCAAGTCAGAAGAGATAAGGGAGTTACTTACTGTCACCATAGTAGTCTCCAGTTTGCTGTGGTTCTGGGGTCACTCCAACAGGACTGGTAGATTCACTCTCTGTGAAAACAACAAGCAGCATCATTAACAGACTTTCATTAACAACTTCATCTCCAGGGTCGAATGCCAAAGGGCCTCTTCCAAGGTGGTGTCATATTCCTAGTTCTGCCCTGTGCATTTCTGGACTTCTCCTGTGCAAGGAAATCTTCTCCTATGTTTCCAAACTGAGAAAGTTTGGTTCCTCATCCCCACTCCATTTCTATGAATCCCTGTGCCATCTTCACACGTCACTGATTATGCAAAACTGTGGGAGGAACAGCTACAAAAGGGAAACAGCGTCGATTCGAGGATTTCGACTGGCTGTCTGCCTTCTACTGTCCAACGGTCACCAAACCCCCCTCCCATGGGGTGCAGGGGCATCTTGGCACAGGCTACTTACCTACTTTGGCTGCTCCACACCGGAAGCATCTCAGCCTTCTCCGGAAATTGTACAGGCCACACTGCAAGCAACCGGTTACATTGTTTTTATTCAAGACCATCTATATGACTGAGCACTGAAACCTTGCCAAGTTGTCTCCAGTCAAAAGCAAACTAGACAGTGGGCACAAGGGATCAGTTGATGATCATGAGGCTTTCTTCCAATCAAATGGGGTAAACACTAAGCATTTTACCCATATCCACCACGTCGCAAGAGGCAGCACACACTAGTCTGAGTGCTCAGCATCACAAATGGAGGCTGTCAAATGAGATGGTTGGTTCTACTGAATGCAGACAACATGAGCGGCGCTCAGTCAGAGACAAACAGCTGAGATGGGAGGCACTGCACTTACGGTGCCACAGAGCCAGTCTTCAAACTTGTGCCGGGGGTTGCTGTACTGCATGGCCACAGGCTTACCCTGGATCGTCAGCAGTTTCTGCAAAACCAAGACAGGCCAGTATTACACCGGTCCCCCTCTACATGGGCCCCCTCGGGCTGACAAGGCTGAATCTGTCACACCCCCAAGAACGAGCATGGCCCGGAAGGGAAGTAGCAGAGCGCTGCAAGAGTTAGCTGGTCTTAATCAGGAACAGGAGCACGCGTGAATGTGTGCGTTCATGTGTGCAAGCATTTACATACACATGCACGCGTTTGGCAAGTGTGTATCGGACCCGAGGGCTGCCAGCTTGGCCCTGGCCCGGTCCTCTTCAGATGAAGGAGCAGAGGCACTAAACGGGCCAGGACACAGAGCCGGAGCACAGTGTGCTGTGAAACCCAGAAGTCTTGTTTTCGGTAACTAAAATATCAGAATCTTGAAGCAGTGTTCATCAACGTACAAGATAAAATAAATTTTTTTTTTTTTTTTTTTTTATAAAAGAACAAGCTTAGTTCATTAACCTAGCCTCATTCATTTTCATTAACTTTCAGGTGGGGAAAGAAAAAAATTGGTTTAAAAAAACCACACATACAATAGACTGTCTCCTTGGTTGACTGTAGTGGTGCCAATATCCACTTCCCTTTCCTCATTTAAAATACATAAACTGACACATTGGGTTGTGAGCTTTAGAGGGTCCAATGTCCTTTCATAATTACACCCACATTTCTTTATGGGATCTTCCTTTAAACATAAGATTTTTTGTTTTTTTTTATTAAATTGAGTATATTATTATATGCAGGTTAAATACAATGTTTACAAGAATAAAAAATATATAATTCATTTTAAAATGTAACATTCAATGCATCAAAAATGGTTTATTCACATAAAACTATGCACAACCTATTAGATACCTTTGAAATACTTTAGACCAACAAAGGTTTACATTGCCTTTTACCCTTCCCTATACACAAAAAAAATGCACAAAGGACCCCCCAGCTCTATGCAAATTGTCAGCTAAAATAAAGCAAAACAGGTCCCTCGTCTTGTCTCATCGCAACTATTTGCGTTTTTTTTCTCTCATCTCCAAGATAAAATCTAGACTTGGCGATTGTGAAGCAACCTGATTGGTCTCCATCCACCGGGTAGCATCTTGCAAGTGATAAAACTCCACGAAGGCGAAACCTCGGCTTATACCTAGAGACAGCATTCAAATATAGACGGGAGCTGTGTTAGTCAGAGTTCTTGGCATAACAATCAAACTCTGTCACAAACTGCTTCACAACTCAAGAAACCCACAGCGATTTCTTTTGGAGGGGAAAAGTGTAAACATCAAGCATATAAAAAAAAAAAAAAGACTACTGGAAGAAACCCTTCAGATCAATGTGTAGACTGTACTCATTCACAGAAATGCCAGTAATCGACATCTTACTTGGAAATGAGGGAGATGCTTCCCTGCCCCCCAAAAAAAGGAAGAAAAAAGAAAAGAAAAAAAACACTGCCTTCCCCGATCAGTTTAGCTTTTCAAAATAAAAAAAAAAAAAGGTACTTTCAGCATATGGACTTGAAAAGGATGGCAAAATTATCTGAAAACAAGCAACATGATGTGAGGAGGAAGTTGGAGACAGAGCTCCTCCAAATACTTGACTCTCACCTGTTCTCTTCTTCATCAGTCGCACATCTGCAGGCTGGGGTCCTTGCAATTGCTCCAGGGCAGCTCGAACCTGACAAAAATACACAGATTAAAACCTAAGCAAAACACAGACATATACAGTAGTAGCAAAAAATGAATGTAATTTATAGAAATGTTTTTTTTCCACAATGCATTCAATGAACTAGTTTGTTGAGGAATGAGTCCATGTTATGTAGTGCTGGACACCAGAAACGGAGGAAAGGCTTAAGGGCTGCTTTGACTCCGTGGACTGGGACATGTTCAGAAACTCATCCTCCAATCTGGACGAGCATGCCAAAGTGGTCACGGACTTCATCTGGTACTGTATAAGTGTCTACATACCCCATAAAACAGCCTGCTCATTCCCTAATCAAAAATCGTGGATTACCGCCGAAATCCGAAATAAGATCTGCGCGTGTACCTGTGGACACGTACAGGAAGTCTAAGTACGAGCTCCACAAAGCCATTGCCAACACAAAACGAGAATACAGCAGGAAGGAAGAATCAGAGTTTAGCTGCACTCAAGACGCACGTAGGCTGTGGCAGGGAATCCAAACTCTAACAGATTACAAACCACAGACACGGACAGTGATAGGCGCCGCTGCGTCTCTCCCTGACGAACTGAACGCGTTTTATGGCCGTTTCGAGCTTGCAAACTGCTGTAGAGTATACAACACTCACCAATGTGCACTGCTCCTTCCAAGCACAGTGGTAGATTACACTGTCACTTTAAGCATTCTCATGTTCTGAGTTCTCTGACCGCCTACTGTTATTTATTGTTACCATTTTTTATTGTTATTGTTTATTAGCATTACTTATTGTCATTGTCATGTTTTGTGCAGTATTTCTATTGTTTTTGTTCATAGTCTGTGGAGAAGCATTCAAGAAGAATTTCATGATACTTGTACACAGTACTTGTACCTATGACAAACTTGAAACTTGTCTTCCCAGCTATTCCGATGTAACTGTGTGAGATGCAGGACACCGGTGGATTCCTCTGCTTTTACTCTTTGGACTTGTTCATCCTATACATAATACTGCCCAAGTGTACACAAATGACTGAATAACTGTATGGGTTAGCGTTTCAAATGCAAAAGTGATACTTTGTAATGTATTTTTAATAAACCACACAGAAAGCAATGTAAATAACTGCCAGTTAGTAATACAGGACAGGAAATAATGTGGTTGTCAGCTATCATTTTCACACCACTCAGTGTACAGGTGTGAATATGTCAGTGTGCCCATCTTATCATTCTGTCATCTTGCCATTATCATTATGTGGTACAGCAAAATAGCCTTTATTCCTGTGCTGCACAACCTCTTAGTAGGTTTACTTTTATCTCCCTTTAAAGCAGCACTGGGAAACTCTGTGCAACTCTAGCTATACCATGGATCTTAATCCAATAAAAAACTCGTAATAAAATACCAGGTGCAGACTGTGAATTTACAAATTCTGAGACTGGGAAACCCTAACTTTAAAAAAAAAAAAAAAAGGGGTCATTCAATCATTCAAAAGGAGGAGAACGAAAGGGGAAATTGATGAGGGATGCCTTTGCTCCTGTACCCACTGTCACCCAGCCTGCACATCACTGGATGGCTTATATGACTGTTGCACTTATACACCTACCAGGACACACCGTGACTGAGTCTGTGACCGGGATCACACAACTGGCGCACCTCTGCTATAAACAGCACCAGACTGACTGTAGCACACGGAGAGCAGCCCGCCCTGAAAGGTGCGTACTGGAGGAGGGCACTCGTGCCTTTAAAGTACGTTAGCACAGCTGAGTCTCCAAGCTAAAGACTTACATCTTCCTCAGTGACATTGAGCGAAAGGCCCCTGAGCATGATGGTCTTGCTTTCTTTCTCCTCCTCAAGTTCTCCGCGGTAGTCCTGGTCAGGATAATCTCCATCCGAATGGTAGCCATCTTCAGAACGGTCGCTGTTATGCCGCTTTCTCTCTCTCTGCGTGCATTTGTGCGTGTGAGGGAGGATAAATGAGTCAAGTCAGCTCTCAGGTGTTAATAACAAATGTAAAGAGCACAGCTTGTTCAACTCCAAGTTTCTAAAAACAAAGACTACTTTTAGAGCTATTCTCAAAGACTGCTGACATGATTCATGAAGATAAACAAAGCACTCCTTAGCCAGGATGCCTGAATAACCTTACCAACTGATCCAAATCTCACCTCGGGACTATCGCGACTCCTCCGGTCATCATAGCGATCACTGCGCCTTTCATCACCCCAGCGCCGCTCGTAGTCCCGTTCCGAGTCCCTGTCACGGCGCTCTCGCCACTCTGAATCATCACGGCTCTGGTCAGGTCCATACCTCCCGCTGCGCTCAGAGCGGCTCACTCTGAATGCGCGCATGTGGAAACGTACAAACACAGTCAATGCGTGCAAGCATGCAAAGTAACAGACACAATTAAGAGACCATTGATGGCTGTAGTTTCAGTGCAAAAACGCTGCCAGCAAAAACAGATCTCTCACCGTTTGTCTGCTCCCATCTCTTTCACTTCAGCAAGTAGATTTGGCTATTAGTTTTTTTTTTTTTAAAAAAAGAAAATCTGTGGAAAAATAAGACACACTGAAAACCGGTAGAAGATGAGCACATAGAATTGTCTGCATTTGAAAAACCCACAATATCACTTACAGAACAAGGGGACAATTCTGCTCCTAATGTTTTAATATAAGACCAGGACACTTGAACACAAAGTAGAAGAAATGAAAAGAAATGAAAATAACCCAAACCCCAAGAAAGCCCTAAATAAATCGCACACGGCAGTCTAAAAAGCCGCTCAACAGAAAAACCTCATACCATTGGGGACACATTGATTTTACCTTGTGCAACTAAAATTGAGAGGGAATTATTTGGAGAGGTCAATAAGCAATCAGACAAAACACACATTAAATGATAAGGTCAAACACTGCATCTCAGCTATGTGGGTTGATGTAAAAGTGCAGCGATCACCTTTCTACCCGAAGAGATGAGTCGACTGACTTGTCGAAAATTTCACATCTACTTCCATACATTTGCAAGTGGGAAAAGGACATACACATCTTTATTTTCTGAGTTACACACTACAACAACTAAAGATACTGAAGTACTGGATAATATGACGAAGTTTAACTGCGGTGGTCCTACACGTGTGAAGCCCAAAAGGTTTTCGGTTCTGGGTCCACCGGTGGAATGAGCTCCCTCTCTCTGTCTCTCATTCGAAACTGCCGAACGTGTTCTGGACTTCTCCCCTGATTTCCCATCATGTCCTTCATAAGTGTGTACCATGTTACCTGCTTAAAAAAAATTAAACCCCACGCGCAGCTACTCGTGTAACGTATCAACTGTTTAATACAGCGATAATAATATAAGACAGTGACTATTCAACAAGAATCACGTCTGCATGATCCAGGTCTCTCCCATCAGTTGGCCAAATCAAATGCATACGTACTTTCTGAGATGCACGTCTCTGGAGAAAGTATCTGCTAAACTAAATGTAAAATAAATAAACTGGAGCAAGTGCATTGCCAAGTCGGTGCACCGAGACCGAGACGAGTCGAGCGCTGCAGCGATGATGGACAAATCTTAGGTCTGGATGTAGGACCAACTGGTTGAACGGTTGAGGGCATTCATTCATTGGTTTGAATCCCACTGTGCTGCAGTCTCTCAGGTCCTTACAGCACAGTATAGTTACCGACTGTACAGTTACTTTCCAACACAGTGTTATTTAAATCAAGTCACTTAAACGCGTCGGTTAAACGAAAGGTAAATCAGAGCTGAGGATGAGGATCGATCGAAAAAAAACTCTCGAAACTAAAAGTGACACGTGTCGGTTAAATTTACTGCTACACTCACCTCGCTCCCTTGAAAACATGCATAGTTTTCTTAACTTCCCAACTTACTACCCGCTTGCCTAAATAAACTCTACTCAAAATGCACAATAATTTATTAATATAAAATATTCAGTACATTTTGTTTTAGTTAACTTAAGGTACAGACACCGTCACTCGGGTAAATTTGAAATGAATAAATTTCCTCCGGTCAGAACTGAGATTCAATTCAATTTCACATGAGACGTAAAGAACAACAACATGCTCTGTCTGAGTACTGAAAGAGCGTAGCAGGTGAAAACAACAGGTAAATGAGAAGCATAATGCCGTTCAAAGTTTGTCGCTAAATAAAGACGCAATTCTGGTATCAACAGCAGGACCGACACACGACACGACGTACTCTGCTGCTGCTCAAGCCGTGTTGCTACCGGCACCAACGTAAAAAATATCCAGAATGCAAGATTTATTCAGCGACTTACCAAGTGCATATAGTTTTACTGGAAGAAAAATACACGGAAAAGCAAAAATGTCAGAACATGTCATAAGCACTCTTCTGTTTTGAAAATAACGGGCCTATTTCCATTACAGTTTACGAATCTAAAATGGCTTCTGTACCTTTCTCCTTCCCAGCATGCATTGCAAGTGGAGCTCCCGCCCTAAAACGAAATGCTTTCTGGGAATTTGTGTTTCTAATCTCACCAGCGGTGGGGTGTAAAACTGCGGAAATGGTTTCATCATTCAGCTTCATCGTGTGGCTGCTCACCTTCGTTTTTATGTGAAACAAAAAACACCAGAGCACCATTTACCAAAGAATAAAACTTTATTTACAGGGGCACGTTTGAACCTAAAGGTCTGAATGAATACCACCTCCAGCTGTAGTTCCCGCTTCAGTGAGGTGAGGTAACTTAACCCAAACTGCTCCAGTAGAAAAGTTAGTAAGTTAAAATGAAACAAACACATTTACATAGATTCTATAGAAAAGGCAGCGAATTAAGGAGGCGGAGGATACGGTGGGACGCAGAGAAAGTTCAGCAGGAGGACTTGTTGTAGATCCTGATGGCTGCAGGTAGAAGCGGCCTCAGGTAGCGCTCCTCGGAACGGCGGGAGCGAAGCGGCCGGACGCTGAAAGCGCTCCTTTGTTTTACCGTGGCGGCGTCCAGAGGGTGCGAGTCATCGTCCAGCGCCGAGGAGAGTTTCTTTCCTTTTTTTTTTTTTTGGTCCCTGTCTGGTGTGACCTCCATCAGGGAGTCCCCTTTCACTCGCAGGCGTGATCCCGGCGTCTTCCTCCTATATACGTTGCCGAGTGTGTTGGCGCCTCCTGCGGCGATGCTCCTGCCCAAGTGTTCGACTGCAGACGAAACCGCTCTAGTTACAGCCAACCGGTGGAACGTCGGCAACGGCGAACCACCGTCTCTTTGGGCTTCCTCCTCTCGAGCCACAGCTGTGTCGGTCCGCTCAGCCGCAAACAGAACCGTACTAGTTCCTGTACCAGTCCTGCGGCCCACGCCTGGTACCGCCAACAGTCATTTTGTCTTTTGACAACAGACCTGGGTAGAGTCTTCATCGCTGCTAGCTCATTTAGTACTGAGAGAACGTCTCACTTGTACAAAACAATGTACAAAAAGACAAGTTGCCATCAATTGAAAACTTTATTGTGTTGAAGAGGAACGGGAAACACACACGTACAGGCACACTTAATATATGGAATAGCAAAGCTGAATTGGCACTTTGAGACATTCCCTTCTTCAGTGTACTGGCCTATAAACCAAAGCAGGAGCCTCAGCAATTTGGCCGATGCTTTTCTTCAAGCAACTGACATTTATACAGTTGGGTAATTTTTACTGTATCCATTCAGGGTAAGTAACTTGCTCAAGGCTACTACAGCAGGAGGTGGGAACTGAACATGGGTCCTCTGAGTATAAGGTGACAGCTCAAACCACTACCGTACACGCAGTCCCCAGATAGCATAGCAATTAGAGGCAAATATCTTTTTTTATTCGTCTCTGCAGCGCAAGTCTTTGGGGAAATTAACAGTATTTCACTTTGGGGGGGGGGGGGGGGTGGAAAAACCTTTTTTTCAATATCAGCATTAAACAAACTTTTTCATCCTATGCACATAACTGATGGCAAATAAAGTGAAACAGTCCACTGCACCATCTGCAATCACAATTTCCCCAGACTGGCTAAAAGTTGTTAAAAATAATAAACACATTTGTGTTTATTAACTTCAACATTTAATAAAAAATTGTATCAAAACGAATCAGTGCACGACTATGCTCTTGTTCTGTGTCGCTTATAAGACACCCTGGGGAGAAAAAATAACTTTTGTTGCACAGACACCAGTGGTCCCATTCAAACTAATCTCAAAAATTCAGAGTGAAAAATGCAAAAAAAAGGAAGGAAAGATAAATAAATTTAATCCGCTAGCCATTTCTGTGTAGGATCTGCGGGGAGCTCAGCATCAGCCACGAGCCCTAAGTCAACGTCTCTCCCTTCGTCACCTAAAGCGAGACAAAAAGGAAAAGGAGAGGGGGAAAAGTGGGTGAAGAGGTGCTCTGGGGACTGTCGAGGAATGTGAGGGGATGGGAGCGACACACACCCTGGCCTCGATGTACTCAATCCTCCTCTCCAGTGCCGTCAGTTTCTCGTTGAGGGTGGCCAAGCGGGAGCGACAGGACATGTCTGAAGGGGAGGAGAAGCAGCACAGATTTACACCATTTACACCCTTTACACCATTCCCAGCTTTAATACAACTGGTGTAAGAAAAGAAAAACACTTCTGGAGGTGGAAAGAGTCGGTTGCGACACCTACACCTGACAAGGAAGGAAATAAGTGAATTCACCCAAACAGCATATTTTGGGCTCCAAAAATGTTCAGTTATCGTGGTAATGCAATGTGCCTGAACTGTTATTAGTCTTTTCAAATATACAACCCCTGGCAAAAATTATGGAATCACCCCACTTTGAGGATGTTCACACAGCTTTTTTACGTTGTAGACAATTAAAGAAATCACAGAGAGAACACAAAACAATTTTTAATAGCTGAATATCCTGGGTTCATTATGCATGCCTCAAACAAATTAAATTATTTTAATTAATGGCATTGTTTTTCAAATCAAGTAGAAGAAAAAATTATGGAATCACTAAATGTTAAGGAAAAATTATGGAATCACTCGGTATTTGCGTTTTTAAAACAAACACAGACACAAGTCAAAAAATGCAGTCTGCAGTTAAAAGAAAGCGCTTACTGAGCTTAACGAGCTGTTGGACTTGACTAATTGAAAGGAAACATGGCTCCAACATGAGAGCTGTCAATAGAAACAATGGAAAGGATAATAAAACTTCTTCAAGAAGGAAATCCAACACAGAGTGTGGCAAAAGAAGTTAGTTGTTCCCAGTCAGCTGTGTCTAAAATTTGGTGCAAGTATAAACAAAATGGGAAGGTAATAACAGGAAAACATACGAGTACGAAGGAAGACGCCAAAGCGTCAGGATAGAAAACTCAAAGCAATATGCCTTGAAAATAGAAAATGCACAACAAATGAAAAACAAATGGGTGGAAACTGGAGTCAACGTTTGTGACGGAACTGTAAGAAATCGGCTGAAAGAAATGGGATTCACATATAGAAAAGCCAAACGAAAACCAGCACTAACACCTAAACAGAAAATGAGGTTAAAGTGGGCTAAAGAGAAGCAATCATGGAGTGTGGATGACTGGATGAAAGTGATATTCAGCGATGAATCACGAATCTGCATTGGCCAAGGCGACGATGCTGGAACTTTTGTCTGGTGCCGTTCTCATGAAACATATAAAGATGACTACCTCAAGAAAACAAATCAAATTTCCTCAGTCATTCATGATATGGGGTTGCATGTCAGGTAAAGGACCAGGCGAGATGACAATCATGACCTCAGCAATCAACGCTGTGACACTTTTCTCACTGCATCAATAGAAAATAGGTTTGGTGGTGAAGAAGTAATTTTTCAGGATGATAATGCATCTTGCCACAGAGCAAAGAGTTAAAGCTTTTCTTCAGGAAAGGCGTATCAACTCAATGAGGTGGCGAGCAAGCAGTCCGGATTTCAATCCGATTGAACATTTACGGTGGAAATCGAAAAAACTGGTCCATCGTGACAAGGCTCCATCCTGCAAAGCTGATCTGTTAACGGCTATTCGAGATATTTGGAACGAGACTGATGAAGAATATACTGTTTTTTCTTAGTGAAGTCAATGCCTCAAAGAATCCAGGCCATCATAAAAGCCCGAGGAGGAACGACAAAGTAATGACTGTATTTTTTTGTTGATGATTCCACAATTTTTTCCTCTAATTAATGGCAATTTTTTTTCCCAAATCAAAGTAATTTAATTTGTTCGAGGTATGTTCAACAATGGCAGAATGTCTAACTATTAAACAAAAAATCTGTGATTTGTTTATTTGCTAGGAAGTAAAAAAGTTGGGTAAATATGCTCAAGTGTGGTGATTCCATCATTTTTGCAGCCCGGCAGGGTTGTTGTTGTTGTTGTTGTTGTTGTAGTAGTAGCTACACAACTCACACACTGACTCGAATTTGTTCAAATATAAAAGTGAGGAGCTGCGGCGGGTTCAGGAATGAAACAAACAGCCATGACGATGACGATGTACAGAGTGCGGGTACAAAGTTACACTTATGAATGGCAGTCCCACGGACACACACTGTCACTATTATTATTATACTGCGATGTTTTAATTTTATTTCCGTCGTCGCCCGCTCGGCCGTCACCGTCACGCGCAGCCACCGCGAGGAGGAGCGTAAGCGAATAAAAATGATGACGCGGCGGCACGCGGCAGGCGCTCCTCTCTTAGTCTTACCGAAGGAGT
Organism: Scleropages formosus; assembly: GCF_900964775.1. NCBI lineage: Eukaryota > Metazoa > Chordata > Actinopteri > Osteoglossiformes > Osteoglossidae > Scleropages > Scleropages formosus. The sequence continues at coordinate 23,326,240 of NC_041827.1, read as the reverse complement.
TCAGGAAGTCCGCGATCTTCTTGATGCTGCTGGTGATCACCTCGATGTACTCTCGGTTGGCCCAGTCCTGGTGGATCTCCCTCTGCACCGGGTCTTCCTGGCCCGCCATGTTGGCAGCGTCGCTCTCTGTGCGAGCGGCGGGACCGGTAACAGCGCCACCTGGCGGCCGTGCGGAGAAAAGCGCCCCTCGACCGCCCCGCCCTGAAAAAGCCTGATATTCAGGCGACGCGAGGATTCTTCGGTTGCAAATATCAAAACGCACTTTCCGTCACTGTTTTCTTCTTCCCCCTCGAAAAAATCCCGCCTGATTAGCCCTTACATATTTTTTAAGTCGCACTCCACATTTCTAGTCAATTTTCAGGAAGGTTTATTGCTTTTATTACTTATTTTAGCAGACGCTGTACCACAAGGGGACAGGAGGGAAGAACTTTGAAAAGCAATAAAAACGAAGGATTGGGGGAAAAGGTTGTGACAGAAATTTCATGCAACAAAAACTCAAAAATTACATTTCAAAAACACAGTTACAGAATTTCTCCACATTTCCTCCCAGTTACTTTATTTCCTTTTTCTTCTCCACCAATCATGTGGTATAGCATTAGAATACATAACGTCTTTAGGATTCTATAAATACATCATTGTAGCAGACGGAAATGGAGCACAGGAACAGAAGAAGGGAACAAACGCTTCCCATTTCTAAAAAAAAAAAAAAAAAGTAATTTATTGCGAAAGACATCTTGCTCTTTATAAAGCACCCTTTGTCGTGGTAAAATTATATACCTTTAGATTCACTTTGGTTTTGTAATTTTACATTACGAGTGAAAACGCACTCGTTTGTGAGCGGCTGTCAAGCGACGTATCTGCGCGGTTTCGGTGTCTCAGACACCGGCGACACATTGTTTCAAAACACGGAAACAGCGCCGTATCAGAGAAACCACGTAAAGCGGGGACCGGGTGGACTTCCGCTTTCAGGGTCCAGGTGAGTAGAGCGGCACGACCGAGCGGTGGCGCTGTGACCTTTCAGCAGATATTCGACGACTCGGACACCACAGAAGAAGAAAAAGGAGGCGGAGAAAACGAAAGAGAGCGAGCACTTCCGGTGTTTCCGCCGCCTTTCGCGTTGTGCAGTTCCTGGTTATGAGCTTTGCCCGTCCGCGCTATGTGATCGTTGGTGCAGTGACAGCTCGTTGCCTTAGCGAAGCTACGGACTGCGGTGACTTTTCTCCCTCTGACCGCTCGACATAGTTCCCTTCCACCTCGGTTCCACAGATAGCGAGCGGACCGTCCGCTGTAGAGACGAAGAATCCGCTCATCGGAGCTGATAGCGGGTGAGCCGGCGGGGGGCAGCGACTCGACTCGACTCGACTCGACTCGAGTCGTTCTGCATTTGTGAGGAACTTCCATCTTTTATTGCTAGCTTTATTGCTAGCTCTGTTGCTAGCTAACTAGCTAACTCACTGCTAGCCTGCTGCGGTAGGTAGGCGCGAATATGAGTTCAGTCATTGTTTATATTTTCTAATACCGCCTCCTAGTAGTACTAGTCTAGTAGAAGAAGCTGAGAAGAAGCAGCCCGAGCTGGTAGCTTTGTTCCGGCCTGGAAAAAAAATTTCAGGCCAGGCCGTTGGTTACCGGCGTTGTCCTTGTCGTGTGTGTGTGTCGACGAGTGGAGTCAGTCAGTCAGTGTGCGTGCGTGCGTGATGGGTCGTTCCTTACGCGGCATTTAACACTTAAATTTATAAACGTGCAAATTATGTTTCTTTCTCTTCGTGAGACAGCTGCCCCACCATGGCTGAGCCAGAGCTCCTGCTGGACTCCAACATCCGCCTGTGGGTGGTTCTGCCCATCGTCTTCATCACCTTCCTCGTGGGAGTGATCCGACACTACGTCTCCATCCTGCTGCAGAGCGACAAGAAGCTCACGCTGGAGCAAGTCTCCGACAGGTCCCATCATCATCATCATCATCATCATCATGTCTTCTGCTGCTGCTGCTGCGCTGTGAATCAATGTACACCTTCCTACACTGAGTGTAACACTCCTACCGCATTCTCACGCTTCATTGTCTTTTGTCCTTCTGGATGTGCAGCCAGGTTCTCATCAGAAGCAGAATCCTGAGAGAAAATGGAAAGTACATTCCCAAACAGGTGCGTTTCTCCATGTCATCATGTCTGTCTATTACTGTTCACATTTGTCGGGCTCCCATGCGTGGATTGGCTTTGGCTCTCCCTCAAAGTTCCAGCGAGAAGATTGCAGCGATCACACACTTTCCTCAAAATTTGAGGTGTCACTAAATTTCTTACAGGAAAATACTGCGTAGATTCCTGACCTATTAGATGGTTTTGCAAAAATACACTGAACGATTATACCTAGATAGGTTTCAGTACATTAAAATATAACTTACACTGTTGATATAATGTAAATGTCAAAGGCTTTGATTCACAAAAGTGTATACAGAATGTCTTGTTATGAAGAATTACTGTTATAGCTACAAATGAACAATGATTTATTTTGGGATAGGAGTCATTTGTTTGCTCTAATGTACTGTATTACAGTAAATAGTTTCACAGATTGCATGAGGCTAGAGCAGCACAAGAAAGTGATGACAGGGGACACTACATAGAAACAAGTAACACTCCTTTACACTTGTTTAAATCTGATAACTAAGAGTGTGCGAATAAAAAATAGTAATGACCTGAGTTTCTCTCAGGTAATGAGGTGTATCGCTCTCATTTGCTGAAGGTTATGTAGCGTTGTGGTGACTAATATATCAGTCATCTCGAATAAATAGCAAATCTTCACATCTGTTTTATGAGATTTTTTATAAGGGAATTGTGTCTTGAAGTGGGAATGTGTGGCGATTATGTGCTTTTATCTTTGGTCATTTTAAATTACTTTTAATGTTCACAGTTAATAAAAATGTTAACCAGTGTATTTTAGCTTTTTTTCTGAGAATTCAGAAAGAAACCTTTAAGTCAAGGGATGTTTGTATTATTAAACTTTTGATTGTATAGATAAGAAAGCTGAAATGGGCCAGAAGCTGACAGACACTGCATGTGAATGAGATTAATTTTTTGGGATTGATTTGGAGGCTGAGAAAATCATTCCCCCCCCCAGACAATTTTAATATTTAAAATTAATAAATATAATGAAACCAGTTTTACAGATTATGTATTGCAGGTATTGGGGGGCGCGGTGGCGCAGTGGGTTTGACCGGGTCCTGCTCTCTGGTGGGTCTGGGGTTTGAGTCCCGCTTGGGGTGCCTTGTGATGGACTGGCGTCCCGTCCTGGGTGTGTCTCCTCCCCCTCCAGCCTTACACCCTGTATTGCTGGGTTAGGCTCTGGCTCCCCGCGACCCTGTATGGGACAAGCGGTTCAGATGATGTGATGTGTATTGCAGGTTTATCTAAGCTTTTTATGGGACAGCAAATAAATCGAGACAAAATCTGTTGCTAAGCTTTTACTGATCTTGAGTTAGCAGTAAAAGTGGATTTATAAAACAAATTGAGTTATGAACAGACTTGCGATCCCTGTTCTCTTTGTAAGATGAGGAAGCAGTGTGGCTAACTTCTCATTTATTCTGGGTGACTGGTTTACATCAGAGTTTGCATTATTATTGCTGTTGATGGCTGCATTTTTGCTATAAACAACCTATTTGTAAAATTGCATGGGAATTATTAAATTTAGTTAGAAAATGGTAGAATATGGAGGTAAGCTTTTACTGTTTTTTCTCCACAGTCCTTCTTGATGAGGAAGTTTTACTTCAACAACCAGGAGGATGGGTTCTTCAAAAAGACCAAACGAAAGGTGGTCCCCCCTTCCCCAATGACAGGTACACTTAGCTGACTGCTTTATCGGTTTAAACCTTGTCATTTTTTTCTGTATGGATGGAGCAAGCAAATATATACCTTAATATACACAGAGCCTATGCTATACCATCAATATAAAATCACATTTAAACTTGTAGTACTCCTATGATTTTTAATCCATTTCTGTTCCATACAGTGTATTTGTTTGCACTTTTCAGTATTTCTCTATCTTGTGTCTCTCTTCTGCCAGACCCCACCATGCTGACTGACATGATGAAAGGCAACGTGACCAATGTTCTCCCCATGATCCTTATTGGGGGATGGATCAATTGGACTTTCTCAGGGTTTGTCACAAGTGAGTGCATGACTGCTTTTTAACTTTTCTACAAAGTTTGCAAATGGGCAGTCCACTTGTAAGTAAATATATTTTTGGAGAAATTAATTTGTCGTCTTAGAAGTCTTTTCCTCATTTATACTGAAATGGATTGTAAAGTGGATGTGTGCCAGTTTTTGATTCTTCAATATTCAGTAATAATAGGAGGTAAAAAACATGTTGAAGCATGTTGAGGCAGACTAGCTTTGTGTTGTACATAAGGTTTTGTTAAAGGTTTTATTTGTTTTAGTATGTGCTTCATAGTCTGAACTGTGAAAAACATGGTCCCTAGTGTATTTCTGCATTTGGTTAAAATTTAAAATTTTCTTTGCCTTCACAGCCAAGGTACCATTCCCTTTGACATTACGTTTTAAGCCCATGCTGCAGCAAGGAATTGAGTTACTTTCTCTGGATGCCTCATGGTTAGTGTCCGTTAATCCTTTGATCTTGATTTATGTTATTTTGTGTGTTTTTCTGTCTGTCAAATTCCTTGAAATGGCCCTGAAGTGTTGTTGGGTTTCATGCCCTTCCTGGCAATAGGAAGAATGTTGGTGTGGTCATTTCCAGTCTCCTTGTACATTCAGTGGAATATCAGCCTGCAGTTCTTCACATCTGAGAGTAAACAATCATCTGCTAAGAACTTACTGTCCTGAAAACCCAAAGATTAGCTCTGTTAAGAAGTTTCTATGTTATCCAGCGACACAAAATATCCTGGCGACTATGTAAAATGGGTACAATAAAAGTTAATATACCTAGTATTACTGTTAGCTTGTACCTTTCAAAACAAAGTTCTTGATCCATACAAGGTGTTGCTAATCTGTTACATCAGCTGGAAGTCATCAGAAATTCAGGATTTTTAAACACTTAGAGCTATGACGAAGATCTGAGGGGAAATGAAATGTACCCATTTTAGCACCTTTAATAATCATTATTTTCAGGTATTGAGTTACATTAAGGTATGACTGTGCAAGTGTTAAATGTCTTCTCTCTGTAAGGCCTTGTTTATGTGTGCAGGGTGAGCTCAGCGTCCTGGTATTTCCTGAATGTGTTCGGCCTGCGCAGCATGTACTCTCTAATCCTGGGACAAGACAATGGTAATTTACCCATTGATCTGCGTCTTGCTTCATATCTGAACTTTTCTTGCTAGGAAAAATGACCTTTGCAAAAAAGATTGTTCTTCCCAATTTGCGTATTCAGAAATGGGAAGAACGGTCTTAATTTTGCTGTGCTTTTTATTTTTGTAATTGAAAAATGAAAAATAGTCTTTTTTTGTAATGTGTGGTATTTGCTTCTTTCTGACATTGTATGGGAGGCGGGAGTTGAATCTGTTCTTTTGTTCATGTGGAAACGCTACCTTCAACTTTCCAATGTTGGATTAACAGAACATTTCTACAAATAGCAAGAGCCAGTTCCATTATATCAACAGTGTCAAGTGTTGGAAAGGCCAGTTCCTTTCTGTGTCCTTGTGTTGCTCTTTCTGCTTTTTGTTGTTTTGTTCTTTCAGAAATGCTTCCCAAATATTACTTAGTATACAATTTGGAACAAAAACTTGCCTTTCTGTCATTCATTACCTGAACCAAGAAATTTCTACTTTTCATTAATCCAGAATTTGGCTGTTTCTATTTGAACTTCCTACATTATTATGTTTTTGCAGCATTGTTACTTTCCTTGATAATATGTAGTATGACAGGCCAGTGATACTGCAGTGATTAAAGGATGGAACTTACTCTCTTGCCATTAAGCTCCACCAGTGGAAAGCACTCTTACATATTTGAGCATGGTATTGAAACTGGATGGTATTGAATGATTTACAGTTGTGTAATTAGAGTTTTGAATGCTGGAGCCTTTAAATCAAGGTGGTAATAATCTAATGACTGATGTCCCAACAGGTGCGGACCAGTCCCGAATCATGCAGGAACAAATGAGTGGTGCAGCTATGGCTATGCCAGCTGACACTAACAAGGCTTTTAAGGTACGTCTAAATTTATTTGTTTTACATATGATTTTCTGCAAAGAGACACACAGCTCAGGGAAAAAGTTATCATCAATAGATGAAGAGATACCCTATGCAGACGTTTCAAAGTACAGTCGGTTAGTCTAATACCACAATTTTTGCCAGCATACATTACACAAATAACTGTATGTAGAATTGACAGGGAGAAAGTTATTACAAAAAGGCAGGTCTATAAACCTTCACTACTGAAGTTACTTCACTACTAGTTGATATTGTTGAGGGATTCAGCAGTTTTGAGTGACAGACAACTCAGTCCACCACATTGGAGCCAGTATTGAGAACCTTCAGGCTTTTGATGTTGGACCTCTTGTGAGGGACGTGCGAACAACTTGACTAATACAGAAACTGTGCTGTGTTTGTGAACATGAAGGCTGCAGTTTTGTGCTTTCTGTCGGTTCCTCGCTAGGCTGAATGGGAGGCCCTGGAGCTGACTGACCACCAGTGGGCGCTAGAGAACGTGGAGGAGGAGCTAATGAGCAAGGACTTGGACCTGGATGGAATGTTCAGCAGCGAGCTGCCAACCGGAATATTCTGATCAGCTTCGAAGTACTGGAGAGAGTTGCCACAGGGTTTGGTTAAGGGACCTTATTAGCTAGTTAGAGAAGACTCGTCCAAGGCAGAGCTGCTAGAAGGAAGGATGGAAGACTGAGTGTTGTTGGGCACTGTTGATAGAGAGGTGTCAGCTTGAGGTCCACGTGTTGAAAACCAACAAAGCAGTTACACCTCTTGTTGAAGACCCATTCAAAGTATGCATCACAACTACTAACCTCATGCAAGAAGTCATTTTAGTACCCCTTAAGCTACCAGCATTACTTCGATGAAAAGATGTACATTTTTGCTTAGAATTTGTCATGGCAGTACATATCTTAAAGGTGGTTTCATTATGTATGGTAACGCGAACAGTTTTGTTCACTGAACATGACCCTACCTGTGGATTTTGGAGAGGATGCTATTGAGAAAGGAACATTTTATGCAGCTCTTAGTGTAATGATGAACTGTACAGGGGTTTGGAGGAGAAGTTTGGCCATGTCTCTTATCTAACTCCCATCTTTTCTGATGCTGCCTCTTTTTTTTTTTTTTTTTTTGTTTGTTCTCAGTGTTTTTGCCTCATGTAACGGCGACATTCCCCTTGTAACGTGTTTGAATTGTAGAGCCGAAAGCGGTCCTGGTGCTCGGCCAACCGCTTATGTGACTTCTTCAAATGTGCTAGACGTCAGTGGTCGTTTGCTGCATTGTGCTTCTTTTATCTCCCCATACTTTTTGTAATTTCACCCATGTTTTGTAAAGAGACTGTTTTGACAAAATCTGCTTGAGTTTGAGGTTTTTCTTTGCTCCTACAGCACTAGTGCTACAAAGACACACGTGGGTGAGTCGTGTCGCTGCCGTGTGTGTGGATTATGAGCGCCGGACTGGACTACACACGTTACTGTACTGTGGTTCGGCTGCTTCGTGGTCAACATGGCACCTGTTAGCAATATACAGTATCATTTTGGACTTGGCTGAGCAATAAATAATAATAATTAAAAGGAAAAATACCATGTCGACCCGATTCTTTGGACGCTGATGCATTATGTAATGTTGTAATTCAAAGTTTAAGATGTAAAATGAACTCCGTTAGAGGTTCACAATATAAACTGGTCACTGGTTCATAGGAAATGGAATCAATTCATAAGAACCGAAAAGGTAGTAATCAATGATGGGGGAGTTGGTAGGGGGCTGAAGACGTCGCGCGCCAGGCCCAGGGCAGGGCGAACGGCTCTGACTGACGAGCAGCTTCTATGACGCGATCACGCTGACAGGCGGTGTTTCGGCGAGTGAACCGACTGCACGAGGCGCGCGCAGCGTCGGCTACTCTCGCGGTGCTCTCGCGCCGTTCCCGCGCCGTCCGCCCGCTCGCGAATCGCATTTCCGCTCCAGCGCGCCCCCGCCGACTGCGCTTCAGTGACGGCGCGATGGCCGAGGGAGGCGGACCCGAGTCGGGTAGTGGGGCAGAGCCCGATCCGGAGCCGGTGCCTGTTCAGATACCTATTCCTTCAACTGAGAGCCAGAAGCAGACTATCGGGACGCTGCTGAAGACGCCGCTGCGGAAGGGGGACGAATGGTGAGCTTTGAGCTCCACTTCGAGCCGCAGTTCCGATACCGGCCGCCGGTCATGATGATGACAGGCCCGAGCGAGCCGAGGAGCGGCGGCATGAGGAGCCGGCGATACGAAACGATGCAGGAAACGGCCGCTTTAATCCGCTCATTTCATTGGACATGATGTTTACTTGTCCGCAAAATAAGCTCTGCTTATAGCCGGGTTGTCCGCCTTAGCCATAGTGAGTTTCGCCACAATGTAAGCTATTTACAGAAAGCACTTCCTCTATCTATCTACCCGGCATGTGGTACCCCGGGCCACGTCAGGTGTGCCCGGGAGGGATGGCAGGAAAACTCGAGGATGTGTAGGCCGCAGCGGCTGACTCAGTGCTTTGTCATGTGTGCTGGATGTGACCCAGCGCGTCCTCCGGCCGGCGCTCCTGCTTTACAGGGCAGCTTTTCAAATGTGGCCCTGTTGTGTATTTTAATCATGTTTTATAAAGACAATCTGAGAACTGCCCATGATGTTTCAGCACAGGACGATGAGTCAGTTCCTCAAATCTGCCGGTAGAAAGAGACAGGAGGAGCCGCTTCGTTCGTGTTCTCGGCTGCGGTGCCGCACGCACGGCACGGTCTGTCAGGACAACAGCGCCGCACGAACGACCTGCTTTTTATTCATTTAAACTTTCCGCCCTCCCTTAACTTGAGAAAATTGGCAATTGCGTAGCTTTGAGCTGCTGAATGGAAAGAGCTGCACCGAGTGAGAAGCAGCCACTCCAGCCCGCAGATCATCATGATTTTTCCTCATTGATAGTGAGGAGCCACAGAACAGTTTAGGCCTCATAAATGATAAACACAGTCATATCAGCATGGCCAGTCTTTTGTGATAAAATGTGTTTCTTTCAAAAAAATAAGAAAAAAAAAAAAGTTCTGAACATTCAAGGTACTCTGTTTAACCATGTAATGGAATCCCAGTAACAAGCTTATGCAGAGGAATTGATCCTGGCTTCAGACGAGATTAGGACATCCTCACTGTTACTATATTGGCGAGTGTGACCTCAGTTGTTGCTGTTTATTTCCACCTAATGTTCTCTCTGAATAGGTCAAAATAAGTGTATTACAGTGTTAACCGTTTCAGTTACTTTGAATAGTAACATCTGAATAGCTATATGATCCTGCAAAGGAGATGAATATGTGTGGTGTAAATTCTTTATGGTATGAAATGAATATATACTTATGATTCCTTTGCATTAGGTACTGCTTCCGTAAAGCACGTGTTATAAATGGTGGAAAAATGTACATTGCTTAAAGTTAGGTGTGTGTGGATTACTCGGTATGGTTTTTCTCATTTCTTAGGTTCTTGATTGACAGTCGGTGGTTTAAACAGTGGAAGAAGTATGTTGGCTTTGACAGCTGGGACATGTACAACGTTGGAGAGCACAATCTCTATCCTGGACCTATTGACAACTCAGGGCTTTTTTCAGGTGAGCTACACAGAGAACCTTGAAGTCCTATCTCAGTTTTTGGTATTTGACGTCACTTAGGCAACAATGTGAGCACCCAGGCTTTAGTTCTGCTTCTTCTTTAGTACCTTCAAGGTACTTATCCTGAACCGATGTAGTAAAAATCACCCAGCTATATAAATGGGGCTAAGTCAATGTAGTTGGGCTTGTGTATGAACCTAACATTGTAAATCATTTTGGAGAAAAGTTCCAGAGCAAATGCAGAAATAACATTGATTGTCAAAATTGGAAACTGCTATATTATATATGTTTCACAATCAGGACAGTACAGAATGTTTTGAAATGAATTGCGGGTGTTGGTCTTTCACTGACTTCTCCCTGCACTTTCGTTATGTTACAGACCAAGAAACCCAAACGCTGAAGGAACATCTTATTGATGAGTTAGACTATGTCCTGATGCCTACAGAAGCCTGGCAGAAGCTTGTCAGCTGGTATGGCTGCCTCGAGGGTCAGCGCCCCATTGTCCGAAAGGTGGGCTATCTCAAAAAGAAATGTCTCTAGATTTCACCAGCTACATTGTGTTCTCATCTGTGCTGCCATGTTGTTCCCTGTCTTCCTTGGAACACTTTTCATTTCATGTAGTAAGATCTTTTATAGAACTGTGGAACAGTGGTGTATTTCCAGCCTAAAATGGTTACATTTTGTGTGTTGTATTTGAAATGATCGAGAACTAGGTAGCATATGAGATGTCGTCTCTCTCTCACACACACACACACACATATATACACACACATATATATATATACACACACACACATATTGACTAGAGTAATACTGCCTGACCCAAGGGGTATTGTTGTTGAAATATCTATAAAGTCATTAGTAGAGTTGTCACAGGAGCTGTTTCTAGCACATGGAATTTGGAGAGCATGGTTGTTTCACCTTTGGTTTCAGCATGATAGTAATTGTAGCATTCTTGTTAACAAACTACATTGTTATAAACATCATAAATGACATGCTGTATTCTTGTTTCTGTTTTGTCAAAGGCCATTAGTAGAGATGTGCTGTCATTCTTTCCACATCAATAAATCTCAGCATTTTAAAACTCACAAGTATTAGGACAGTGTCAGTACTTTTATGCTGGTATACACAAAGAGCTGTAATGTATGAAAATGGCCACACTGATTACAGCTTAAATTTGACCATTGTTAAACTGACTTTGCTGTCTTTCTGACATTACCATTGCTGTTTTACTAGGTGGTGGAACATGGTATGTTTGTCAAACACTGTAAAGTGGAGGTCTATCTGCTGGAGCTCAACTTGTGTGAGAACAATAACATGGACAAAGTGGTTACACGGCATTTCAGCAAGGCTGACACCATAGGTAAGGCACAGTCAACATTTTCTCAAAATAATTTTAGGGACAATTAAAGGATGTGTGCTAACTGGTGATACAACTGTTGTAAGTCTTGTAGGCTCTTTACCTAAGCTGTTTTAAATGCATTATTGGAGAAGCACAAAAGCCCAATACCAGTGAGCACTGTGAGTGAGGATGCCCTTTAATTCACTTGTCCTCAGATACCATCGAGAAGGAGATGAGGTCACTATTTGACATCCCCTCAGAGAAGGAGACACGGCTATGGAACAAATACATGAGCAACACGTATGAACAGCTGAACAAGCCTGATAGCACGGTGCAGGATGCTGGTCTGTTCCAGGGTCAGGTAGAGTACTTTGGTCAGATATTGAGTGTTGTTTCACTTTGCTTGTCCCTGACAGGCTACTGATAATCAGTGTCTTTCAGGCTGAATACATTTTGTGTGGCCTGCTGTGACCTATGCACATCTGAGCTCTTCTCTTTCTCTCAGTGTGGTGTGTGATCCCTCATTGCTTTATTCCCCACAGGTTCTGGTGATTGAGAAGAAAAACGAGGATGGGACATGGCCCAGGCAATCTCCACATACAAAGTAAGGCAAAGTTTTGTTTCCCTGATGCATTCCTCTCTCAAAATACAGGATTATTTTGGGGCTTATTGCTGTTGAATTTTTTTAATTTAAAAAAAAATTCCTGGTTCTTTCGAGGTGAGGACAAAACAAATGGACACTTTGTTCAGAAGTTTTTCATTCTGTTACTACATATATGCCAATCTTGTGTGACTTGTGTGTACAGGAGCTCTAACTTTTGTCCTATACTCTCACATTGAATTGTCTTGGAACTACATTCTGTGTTACTAGGTAGCTACATGGATTCTGAGCTAAGTAACTACAAGCATTGTGCTAAATAACTAGAACTACTAACAAAGTTTTTTTTTTTTTTTTTTTTTTTTTTTTTTTTTTTTTTAATAACTTGCATAAAATGAGTACATACAGCACTGTGCAAAAGTTTTAGGCACTTGGGGGGGGGCTGTAAAGTAAGAATGCTTCCAAAAATAATGCTCTTGATTAAGAAACTTCCTACAAAGCTTAGTAACCATCCATCGTCGTCAACTGCTTGGCGCGGCGGGTTTGGCCGGTTCTGCTCTCTGGCGGGTCTGGGGTTCAAGTCCTGCCTGGGGTGCCTTGCGACGGGCTGGCATCATGTCCTGGGTGTGTCCCCTCCCCTTCCAGCCTTGCACCCTGTGTTGCCGGGTTAGACTCCAGTTCGCCGCAACCCCCACTTGGGATAAATGATTTTAGATTCTCTGTGTGTGTCCTTTAATGACATACAAAACCCTTACTGTAATACTGTACCTATTTGCAAAAGGAATGGTTGGAAATCTAAAATATGCGCTTTCCCATTGACACTAATTCAGAATACATTAAATAACTGTCTAAAACATTTTTGTGAAACATCTAAGTGCCTAAGACTTTTGCACAGGACTGTACAAGAATAGGGGGACGTGGTGGCGCAGCGGGTTTGGCCGGGTCCTATTCTTCGGTGGGTCTGGGGTTTGAATCCTGCTTGGGGTGCCTTGTGACGGTTTGGCGTCCCGTCCTGGGTGTGTCCCCTCTCCCTCCAGCCTTGCACCCTGTGTTGCCGGGTTAGGCTCCAGTTTGCTGCGACCCTGCTTGGGACAAGCAGTTTCAGGCAGTTCGTGTGTGTGCGTGCGTGTACAAAAATACAAACCGCAAAATTAAAGAATCTGCCACATCTCCCCTAAAACACAAAGTGAGAGAAACGAGTCTAGGAACATAGGTTAAATCTAGTTACATGCACAGTTGCCAAGTGGCACATGCGATTGGATGTAATTTCAGCCAGTATGAATTTCATCTGGTCGTCTGCCTGGTGTGATGTCTCTGTGACCCATAGACCAACAGCCTAGGTGTTATGGTGAGAGGTTGCTAGGACGTCATGGTTAGCACTCCTCCGGGACTGCTGCAGGCATCATTGCTTGTTTCAGGTGGCTGGCATAGCTCTATCTGGGCTTGCCTTTTGACCTTGTCAGCAGTGTTTGTGATCAACAGTACCCGGTAGGGTTCTCTCTTGGCCCCTACAAGCTCCTCCTCTGGTGTCTTCACATGGACTCACTCTGCAGGAGACACTAAGTTGTGTTCCTCTGAGGTAGTTCTTAGCAGCCAGTTGAGAAGCAGTCTTTACAGGATTGATTACTTTCCAGCACCAGTCCACCAGGAAATCTCATGTGTAAATCTGGTGGTTTTAAGTCTGTAGACCTGGAAAGAGACATTGGTTGTCCTTTGATTTACATTGATTTATTTTAGCAAACGCTTTTCTCCGAAGTGACTTCCAATGAACTCCATGTAGTGTTACCAGCTCGCACACCTTATTCATCAAGGTAACTTACACTGCCAGATACAATGGGTCACATCCATACATGAGTGGAACACACTGTCACTCACAGACTATGGGTTAACCTGAACAGCATGTCTTTGAACTGTGGGAAGAAACCCCCACAGAAAGAACATGCAAACTCTACACAGTTCGTAGACTAACCAACAGAGCTGAAGGGGCTTAGTAGGGCAAAAGTGTCAAACAGAGAGATGGTAACCTTGGTGTTGGGATTGTTACTTTTGACAAGTGAGGTGGAGTTTCAGAATTGCTTGAGTGTGTTTCAGGAACCCTCTTCCCCACCACTGTTCTTGAATTTGCAGTGTCATCTTTTCTGATCCCCCAAGAAAGCAGACAGTGCCACTGGAATTCCAGATACTTTCCTCATGCAGCTTACTGCCGTTCTGTAACCACTGCCTTCAAAGGAGCATCACTTTTGCATACTAGACAGTGTTAAAATATCTTCTGGTGGTGTGAGGGGTTTTTTTTTTTTTTTTTTTTTTTTTTGGGAATGTCAACTTCTTTCGTAGCACGTAGCCTCTGACATTAGTAGTGTCTTAGTTTGTCTGTACTTTGCATTTGGTGACAGCATCAGTGTTGAGTGACTGGATGGCCACTGATGCCTAGCAGATAGTATATTCTTGTATACTAGCAGGTTGAGTTCCAGTAAAACTGACCTGTTTAATTTTTGCTTCAGAAGGATTTTGTGCTCTCTGGCTCTGTGAGCCCTTTAACCTTTTCCACGTAATGGCAGTGATCGTTGTTGTGGGAGTTGCATGTTATTTCGGCACCTGTTTCCAGCAGACACTCAACCTTGCTGTCCCATCCCAGTCATTGCATGCATGCTGTCTTCTGGTTAAGTTAAGAGGGCTGCTAGTATAGCAGGAGAGGAGCTTACTTGTTGTATTTGGTAGAATCTCTGGCATCTGTAATTGCGGTTGTGTGTTATTAATAAAGGTAATGGTAAAGCTCGGAGGTTCTCGGTTCTGGCTCCATTGTGGTGGAACGATCTTCCCCTGTCACTCAGAACTGTGGAAACTCTATCTACATTCAAGAAGGGTCTAAAAACTCACCTTTTCCAGACCTACTTTGCCCAAGATCTCTCCAGCTCATGTACGGTGTAAATGTTTATGCACAGTAACTTTATGAGCATCACCAGATAAAGCCTTTAATCAGCCACTACTCCTGCATTGTATTTGCTTGCTTGTGTAGCTTACAATATTTAAAATAAATAAATAAAGGTAGGAGGGTGTCAGGATTTGTCTGTTCTGTGTTTTATGCGCCTGCTTGAACGATGAACCTTGGTGCAGCAAGTGGTAGGTAACAAACTAGGTTTACTTGAGACTTTCATGTCTGCAGCGATGTTTCTTTTGCTTAATGTAATGCATAAATTGTACTTTTACTGAGATGTACGTTGCTTTGGACAAAAGCATCTGCTAAATGAATAAATGTAAATAAATAGTTGGGGGAAGGGGTCATTGAGTTCCAGTATGAACATGTGTGCCTTCCTCCATGTTTTTACTTAGTGGCCTTCTTTCCTGCCTTTGTAGCATTTCTCAGGGTTTTGATCTGTTTTCCTTTGTTTGACATGGAGCCTTGGGCTGCCACACTAGTAGACCTTCCGTTTTAGCTTCCATGTTTGCAATCATATCTATTGGCAGTCAACCAACCATATGATTGTGATTATCTAATTCACCCCATTCAGACTTCATGATCTTCAAATTCACAGATTTCCTCTGTACCCTTATGTTAACATGCTGTTTGTCGCTGTTCTCCGATATGTTCTGATAACGGTACCTTCTGACATCCATACTCAGATGGTGGCCCGTGCACCTTGAAGCCCTTGGCTATTCTCACCAAGGGCCTTACAGCCCCTACCGTACAGGTTTCCATGCCTCATGGGTTTTGGATCATGAATGTTGCTACCGTCTAATTGATGCAAGTGACTGATGTTGAAGCTCTCCAGTTTTTACCACACTTTGCCACCTTTCTTGGGTGGTGTGAGCTCCTTGGACCAATCATTTCAGATTTAGGGGGATCACATACATTTTTATCTCTGTATCTGTTTACCACAGCACCTCCCTGTTTAGTACTTCTCTTGGTTCTCATCTTCCTGATCTTTGCAAGGACCAGTAGAGGCACTGGTGAGATTTGATCAACCCTTAAGGCACCACCTTCAGTGGGTTCCATTTGTTGGCCTTTCTTCTCAAGCTTGGTCAGGTTTGGATATAACTGTATAGAGGGAATGGGACACGTGCACACGGAGGAGGAATGGTGTTCTATATAACCTCGATTTCTGCAGTAGCTCTGTTCTTCATTCTCTCCAGTCGGTTTCATTGACAGTCCTTGCTTCAGTTGTAATGCATACACAAGTGGTACGTTATACCACACGCTGGTCAAACAGTCACCGTGACCTGATATCCAGACTGAAATGACTAGTCTTTACGTGATAGCAGTTACCGCTTGCTAGCACTGGAGTCGAGGACTTAAAGCGGAGTCCTCATCTCTCGAGATGGATCTGCTCAGTTTGTGGTGCTAAGTGTTGGATTCAGTATTTTTGTTCAGAACATTTTCTTTACTACACTGACAAATGTCTTATGCTCTCATACAAAATTGTCTTGGAAATTCAGATATTCTGTCACTATATTTATTCTACATATGTTAATAAGAAACTACATACATTCTGCCAAATAAGTAGGTAAGTGCAGACATTTGATTTTGCTGAAAGTATTAAACTTCAAAAAAAGAGTACATGTCAGATGTTCATATCCCACATGGTTTTCCTCTTATATGCAGACACATTTTATATAAATAGCTTTAACAGTACAATTTTACCAAGGGAGCATACATTTGGTTTTCATTAATAATGTGGTCAATAAACTAGTTTCAGAACTTCAGCCCTCTTTATTGAATTTTAATTTGCAGTCCACCAGTTACAAGTTCATTTTTCCACCCCATGTGTTCTGAATTTGTGGAATGTATAATGTCAGATTGCACCCAGGCCTGCTGTTATGCATGGACCAGTTCCTGTCTTTTCACTTTTAAAGTGCTTCAAGTCACAGCATGCTGTACTATTTAATGAAATGTGCTGTACTTGATGTTGTAATCTCCAGTCTACTCATCTGAGCAATTCATGTACACGATACTCCATCATTGGTTCCATAGGTCCAGTACAGCCACATCTCGTAACTTCACTACCTCCCCAAAACTTTCTTCTTACTCATCGGCTATCGTCTCTTCCACCGTCACCAATGGGGATAGCAACAGCAACTCCGGGTATACATTGAACAACAGCTCCTCTGGTAACAGGCAAGTACAGAAACATTTTGGATTAAGCAGTTCCTGTAGGTAATTGGTACAAGCGTCATGAAATGCAACTCTTGAATCAGCAAGTGCCTTGGTGGTTAAGAAACCGTTAATAAAGTGTTTTAGATTCATGAGACAACAAGGACTTTACTGTTGCTACCCATGCAGAGGTTGCTTAACCTGAACTGGTTTAGTTAATTGCCCAGCTGTAAACAAATTTAAAATACTTTATGCAAGTAAAGGTGTAGAAAGAACAGCTGCTAACTTCCTGAATTACTCAATGTGGTAATGATGTGGATCTCTCCTCCTAGGCTGGGAGGTTATAGCTCATACAGCTCCATCTACAGCTATAGAGAGGCCCAGTCTCAGCCTGGCTTATGTGGTCTTAGTAACCTGGGCAACACCTGCTTCATGAACTCTGCCCTCCAGGTACCCCTCTCTCCTCCCTTTTTTTTTTTCCTTACTGTTTATCTTGTGATGATTATGCATGATTCTGCAACATCTGTTTAATGAACTCTGCATTTCAGGTTCAGTAGAGCATTGTCACTATACCTCTAGCAAAAGTGTGGATTTAGTTTTTTTCCAAAAGATGGTTGTAACTTTCTACCCCTCTCTTGTTAGTATTTCATTTCACTCAGTATAATTCTGCTGACGCTGTAAATAAGTATTTATTCTGATGAGGCATTGACTTGCATGGGCTCCCTCACTTTTCGTTTCTTCTGTAGTGCCTGAGCAACACACCCCCACTGACTCAGTACTTCCTGGATGACCTGTATGAGGCAGAAATCAATCGGGACAATCCACTGGGAATGCGGGGAGAGATTGCGGAGGCCTACGCAGACCTCATAAAGCAGATGTGGCTCAGCCGCAGCAGCTATGTGGCTCCACGGTCATTCAAGGTAAGCATAATATCTGTAGAAAACTCAGGGTTTTTAGGTCATGGTGACCTAAAGACCATTCTTGCTCAGATTGTTTTTGCTTTATAACTACTTCAAAGTTTGTACATGAGCAATTAAACCTCTTCATCATACAATTCACTTATCTAGTAGCCCTTCCATTAAATCATATTTTTATAATTTTTTATAAAAATTGAGTTTCATTTTTATAATGAATGGTCAAAAAAATCCAGAGAGCAGTTGAAAGTGTGAAGCATCTGAGACAGCATCATACAGTGTAAGCGTCAACAACAGCAGCTCAGTTCTTTCCAAAAATGGCATCTATGCAATCTTTGTCATGCTTTCAGTGTACATTTTGTACTGATGGTTATGCTATTATTGAGTTCAGTGAGGCTATTTGCTAAATTTATGGTAAAATTGCATTTAAAATTCAGCACTGAGCAATACGTTTTATTAAGGTACTGTATGTTCAAAACAATATACAGTATATGATGATGGTATTCTAGTTGAACATGTTATGAGTAGGTTTTTTGACCTCATTTCTGGGAAAAAAAGTGGTCATTGGATAAAGAGGGTTAGAAAGAAATACTTGACACTTTGACTTAAACAATTCAGTTACAATTATACTTAACTGAAGAGTATTTCTGCCTTTTTTTTGAAAGAGTGAGTTGTTGAAGCTGTGCAGTGCTTGTACAAGTGATATATTCTCGCTGCAAACCTTAATTCTGAAAATGCCCTTCTTCCTGGTGGTAATAATCCCAGACCCAGGTAGGTCGCTTTGCCCCCCAATTCTCCGGGTACCAACAGCAGGACTCCCAAGAGCTGCTTGCCTTTCTTCTGGATGGGCTCCACGAGGACTTGAATCGGGTTAAGAAGAAGCCTTACTTGGCCCTGAGGGACGCAGAGGGCCGACCGGATGAGGTGCTTGTCCTTTGTCTTCCTTGAACGCTCGACAGATCTATATGAAACTGAAGTGCAGTGATACAGTGCTACATTAAATGTAAATTCATACTGTGCTGCTTGAGCAGTATTCTTCTCCCCCCTTATTTCAGTTTGACTTAGGTAAACTTGACTACAGGATTGTAAATGTGTGTGTGACTATGTCCTGTGGACAGATTGTAGCAAAGGAAGCTTGGACGAACCACCGTCTGCGTAATGACTCCATAATCGTGGACATCTTCCATGGCCTCTTCAAATCCACTCTTGTCTGCCCTGAGTGCTCCAAGGTGTCTGTGACCTTTGACCCCTTCTGCTACCTCACTCTGCCTCTCCCCATGAAGAAGGACCGCACTATGGAGGTGTTCTTGGTTCGCATGGACCCCCAGACTAGGCCCATGCAGGTACAAACTGTTGGCACTTTTTTAAAATATTTATTTTTTTTGCATAATGTTTTGGCCCTTTCATAAAAGTTTTGCATAACTTTTAGCTTTAGACATTCCCCCCCCCCCATTTACTGTATATTGCTTGATGTTTGTAGAAACAATTTGGTACTGCTCAAGGGTGAAGTATTCCAAAGTCCTTAGGAAAATTGCTATTGATTTCTAAGCAGCTACCCTTCTTAAACCCTGTAGTTTTAGGAAATTGCACCTAGAAATTTACTGGGATTCACAGTGAATCCAAGGAAAAGCTTGTGGGAAGGCTTTGCTGTGTAGCCCTAGAGCACGGAATGTGCCATGGTTTTTCTTTGTAGAAGTTCACTTGCATTTAATGAGTTGTCATGAATTGATTTAGTCTGTTATATTAAGCAGTTACTGTAATAATTCCTTTTGTAACTGGTGAAAATAATATTCACAATTCTTGTGATGGTCTCTTGTGAGTTGCCAGGTCATGTTCTTGCAGTGCAGTAAAGTTGCAGAGCAATATGTGAAACTTGTGGGTCTAGATGTATCACAGAAGCTGTGGTCAAATACAGCACTGCAAAGGCCGTGTCTCCTCTCCAGTACAGGGTGGTGGTCCCCAAGATGGGCAGTGTGGGAGACCTGTGCAACGCCTTGTCTAAACACTCTGGAATTCCTGCTGAAAGTGTGAGGAAATCCTCTCTTTATTTCCTCTTGAAGTTCTCAAACACATCACATTTACCTTGCTGGTAGAGGCTAGATGATCACTTTGTTTCCTTGTTTTACCTAAGAGGTACATTTTAATTTAGTTTTCAGTGTGAGCTGAGCTGTGTTTCTCAAATATAATGGTTATTTCAGATGGTAGTAGCAGATGTTTACAACCACCGCTTCCATAAAATCTACCGATGGGATGACGGACTTAACCATATAATGGAGAAGGACGACATCTTTGTGTGAGTCTGTTGTTCTGCACACTTTTTGTGAAAACCAGGTATAAAATTACCTTATGGGACAGTAAAATCAGTAGTGCACATTTAAGCATAATTATCACACCACTTTTTCACAGGATTTTATCATTTGTTTAGTGAATTGTAGCAGCCTGTTTCTTTTGCATGTGCTGTGCCCTGTGCTGTGCTTTGACAGCATGAAAGCTCTGACGTGCTCCCTGCAATCTCTCCATATCCCAGTTACGAGGTGGGTGAAGAGAACGGGGAGTGGATTAATCTCCCTGTGTACTTCCGAGAGCGGCACGCGAAGCATTCAGCCAGCTCCTCCAGCACCATGCTGTTCGGCCAGCCGCTTCTCATCACCGTTCCTCGCCAGAACCTCGCGGTGGACTTGCTGTATGAGAAGGTGCTCGAGAGGATTGGGTAAGAGTGGGCCAAATGCCTCCTGGGGGACACTGCAATACACAAGTGTAACAAGCTTTACATGAATTAAGCAACACTTCAGTCTATGAGCTCAGTTATTATAGCACCGTTATTCCGATCTACTGTTGATAGCTAGAGATATAGTTGCTTCCATCCTGTTTGCTAAATTAATGTTAAACTTCCAGAAATGTCCTTGTGAGTTCGTATTTAAATTCTTCTACTACAGTAATTGTAGTAATGCGACGGCCCTTCTTCTGTTCTCCAGACGCTATGTGAGGCAGCCTCATGGCTGTGTATCTGAGCGCAGGGCTTCTGCCTCAGCCTCCACCTCCTCCTCAAGCAGCAGCTGCAGCAGCAGTCAAGCCTCTGCAGCTCCCAGTCACAGTGCTGAGCCAGGTGATCCGTGCAGTCCTCTGTCGGAGGGGGCGTCCTGCAGTGCTAGTGCTGTGGGTATCTACAACCTCCAGCAGGGGCAGCCACTGGCAGCTTGCAACGGTCCCAGTAGAGTGTGCGAAGGTGAGTTCTCTCTTCTGGGCTCTGCCTCTGTTTTTTGGCCGAGGCTGCAAACTTGTGAGCACTGAAGATCTTCCTATTCTTGCAGGTGAAGAGGAGGCCATGGACCATCAGGTGAGCCCCGAGCCGGACAACAGCCAGTCAGACGCATCCGCTGAGGAGGAGGATGGCGAGGACCTAGAGGACTGTCCCACAGGCAGCATGGCCAAAAAGAGCTGCTCTCGGCCCAGGCTGTTCTCCTTCAGCATGGTGAACTCGTACGGAACAGCAAATATCAGCCCTCTGCCCTGTGATGGGAACATCCTCAAACTGAACAGCAAGTATCTCTTCCTACCTTTTCTGTCTCTCTTTTGCTCTCCAGACATCTGCATTAAGGGGATGCCTTTGTTTATAGATACAACTTAATTTTTTTTTTCTCCTTTAAGGAAGCAATTCTGTCTAATGCTTTGAATATAAACTATGGTTAACCTTGCATTTTAGACTTTGTAATGGTGAAAGATATGTAATTTATTTCATATTTGCAACCATTGGGGGCCAATTTCAGCTCTCTTTTAACAGCACATTCCACAATAGCCATTGACTGGGACTCCGAAATGAAGAAGCAATGCTATGATGATCAGGAAGCAGAGGTCAGAAGCTCAACTTGTCACTTCAGTTTTTTACTTTCTGAATGAGACCCATCCTGACTTGTGTGTTTGCTTGCACGTGTGGTCATTTGTTTGACCACAAGGTGGCAGACAAAGTAAAGTGTTAACCGCAAAATTTTCTGGAAAGTTTCTCTTGTAATTCAATCTCGGTGCCTTCAGAGTGGCTTCTTTTGAAAACCACAATGTATACAAGTTCCTTAAGTAAGTACAGTTTACAAAGACATGATCCTCCCCAAGGCCTACGAGAAGCATGAGAGCATGCTGCAACCGCAGAAGAAGAAGACCACGGTGGCTCTCAGGGAGTGCATTGAGCTCTTCACCACCATGGAGACGCTGGGAGAACATGATCCCTGGTGAGATTGCTGCACTGCCTTCTTACTCTTGACTAAACTGTACATGCAGCAGTGCTGAACTATAATCCACTTTATAGACAACATTCTACTAGTTTGATGCCATGTTTTGGGTGAGGCTTAGGCATGTGTCTCAAACCTTTTTTTTTTTTTTTTTTTTTTGGTGGGTCTCGGGCAGCTGCAAGTACGTTTTTACCTAGTGGTACCAGTAGAAACAATTCCCCATGTAGAGCAGAGCCAAACTACAACTTGCTGTATCACATCTCTTACTGCTTATCCTTGGGTTTTCATCACAGGTACTGCCCCACGTGCAGGAAGCATCAGCAAGCCACTAAGAAGTTTGATCTGTGGTGCCTACCACGCATCCTGGTGGTCCATCTAAAGCGCTTTTCATACAACCGCTGCTGGAGGGACAAGCTGGACACAGTAGTGGACTTCCCCATCAGGTACAAATGCCGACACACAATTCTTGGAATAGTCTAATGCCACCGTTTTTGCTAGCATGCACGACAACATTGGTAGTTACATATAAACTTTATACAATTTACTTTAACCAGCCTCTTTATTTACAAGTTAACTGAATATGAGGGCGCTACATGTGAAGAAACAAATCTATAGCTTTTCCAAAAAGATATGCTTTACAAATTGAGTTATTTTATTCAGTTGTATGCTTCAGTCAGTACTACGCATGGGTGCTAATTACAGTTAAGTCTTCTTGTTTGTCATTGTTTTCCAGTGTGGGTCATGGGGCCCGGTATGCTATGCATACAATTTTTCCGCATACTGTGTTCTTCGGAAATTTGCCTTGGGCTGTTACCAAATTTTATTTAAACCGCTGTAATTGTGTACATTTCAGGACCTTTTTTTTTTTTTTTTTTTTTTTAACCTTCTTAGTTGTTTTCAGCTGAATTTGTTTGCCAAAGATGGTTCTACAGAGCTGTACAAAGGCTAACAGTGGACTTACTTTCATAGCAAGTCCTGAGTTAGCCAAAGAATGTTTTTTTTTTTTTGTAAAACTTACTCTAATTGTTTTCTGTCAATGAACAAATTAATCACTTTATTATAATGGGCTTAATAGTTACATTTTTTTTTAATGCTTTTTCCATGATTTAATGGCACAGTCAAACATATGGTAATTAGAACCAATAAGCAAATGTATGGAGCAGGCAAGTACACTAGGTGGCACCGGATCATCTGAGACCTTTCAGAGCTGCTCAGTCTTATGTTTCAGCCCTTGGAAAGTGGCCTCAACATTTATACTGAATGCAAGGAACAGAGAAAATATAGCAGTTCATTAACTCTTGGTGTCTTGACACATTTCTTTCTAATCATCTTAACAGAGACTAATACATGTGAAAACAGGTCTATGACTTTCTAGCAGCCTTGTAATTTCTGATTGCTTCACTTCAGGCGGTGTGTTCCAAAAGTGTGTGAGGCCACTGGGATATAGTAGATAACAGTAAAGCTGTTGTGAAAGGGACATGTTTGAATGAGCCATTGTCCTCTTACAGTATCTCTCAGGGACAAGGAAATGTGAGAGAATTAACTGGCAGAGAAAGTGACCTTCAACAAAAGCTGACTCATACTTACTTGCAGAGGATGTGAAGATGTTTGTGAAGTGGTAGTTTGCCCAGGTTTAGTCTGCTTCTAAATATTTTTTTTTTTTTTTTTTTTTTACAGCATTGTAACTATCTATCTTAGCTGGTGATTAATAAGTTTCACCCTGCTAGGTGTTTTTGGACTTCTAACAGAATAACCATTACAGTTGTATCCTGTCACTGCATGTTTTGTACACAGTGCAAGGTTGTGGTCTAAACTGATTGTCTCTCTTCCCCCCCCTCCCCTTCCCTCCACACTCTAGGGACTTGAACATGTCTGAGTTTGTCTGTGACCCCAAAGCAGGACCCTACATTTATGACCTCATCGCTGTATCTAACCACTATGGTGGAATGGGTGGAGGGCACTGTGAGTTTCTCTCTACATTTTCTTCATACCGATCATTGTTTACAAGTAGTATGATGTGTGCTGTTTCAGTTGAAGAAACACCACTAATGTGTGAACAACATACAAGTCACAAATGACTGCCTATATGAGACAAAATCATATCTTCAGCAGTTGCATCTCATCTCACAGATAACCCTGAAACAAGAACAGTAAAGCTCAGAGGTTTCCTAGCAAGCTGGTAAAAGGTAGTCGAGAGGAATTTCCAGTTTAATAAACTGGAGTTTGAAATCTTGGGCCATTGTGTCAGTCAGGAGCTCATAGTGTCTTGTTTAAACATACTGTATTTAGAAGAAAAAAAATCTTTCACTTGTCCAGATAAATGTTTTTATCAGTGCATTGCAAAATTTATTTACAAACCATAAAACCTTTAAATAGATTCATCATGTGATTTTTTTTTTTTTTTTTTTTTTTTTTTTTTTTTTTTGTTGTTGAACAGAGAAGGTGTCTAGCCCTCAGTTCACTGGAAATTTTTTTTTTTGGACTTTTAAATGTGTACATATAAATAAAATGAACTGCTTTCTATTTACAGTTTAAAGGTCAGCTGAACACAAGTATTGTTCTTGTAACGGAAGGTGTCAGTGTTTGGAGTCATGTTGAATGGTACCATGGTCTTTCTCTTCCACAGATACAGCATACTGCAAGAACAAAATCGATGGGAAGTGGTATTACTTTGATGACAGCAGTGTTTCATCTGCTACTGAAGATCAGATTGTGGTGAGAATTTAATTTATTTTTTTTATTATAATTGTCCCTTGTAATGCATTCAAATTAGCGTCATGGAAAGTTAAATACGTAGTAACCAAAAAAATGCTGGAAAAATTGCTATAGTTGAAACTGCTGAAGTTTCCAGGAAAGTGTTATAAGCCCTGCTCTCACAATAGTAAAAAAAAAAAAAAAAATATATATATTTATTCATTTAACTGATACTTTTTTCCAAAGCAACTTACAATGTTAAGGTACTTAAAATTATATATGCATTTATGCAGCTGTGTATTTTTATTGGAGTAATTTTACAGTATTTACCAAGCTCAAGGAAACTATAACCGGAAATCATGGGATCTGAACCTGCGACCTTTGGGTCCAAAGGCAGCAGCAGCACTAACCACAACGTTACCAGCTGTCCCACATGTCTCGTATGTAATGTGAGCACAGAAGTAATGATCCAACATGGACCCGTTTCAGCCACAGCCCGTCCTCGCTGTGTGGAAATGTCAGTAGGACAGAAAAAAAAAAAGATCTAAAATTTGTCAAAATAATAAAATAGTTACTACTGTGAGTACTGGCCTTGCATCACTATATATTAATGTTCTGACACTTTGAAAAGTAACTTCCTGCCAGTGGTCCTTTCTCTGCCATGCTGGAGTTTGGTTTCTTGGGATGTTCCTGTAGTCTAAGCCTCACCTTCTTTTGTCACAGACAAAAGCTGCCTACGTGCTCTTTTACCAACGCAGAGATGAGGAGTCCCCCACTAAGCCAGCCCCCTCCGCCTCCCTGAGCGGGGCACCCGAGGCAGGAGACGATCACATGGACACCAACTGAGAGGCCAGGATTTTCTGGGACAAATGCTAAAATGAGACGCATTAACGCACACATGCAGAGCTACTCCAGTGATTTAAGACTTGTACTGAATCGATATTATTATAGCCCTCTGTTGCTTTCCGGTTTTTTATTTTTTTCCATGTGCATCGTCACCATGAGCTGAATTGTTTTGATGCGTCATCTGAGAGACTCCCTGTTGCGGAGACCGTGACCTGCTGACCTGTGAACCTAGTTTACTGCAGTAGCTCAAGAAAGAAGCATGTACAGCGATTGTTAACCTCTCACTGGACGACCGGAATGTTAAAGTGGAATAATCAATACATAAGTAAGGGTAGCCTTGTCAGTGGCGCCCTGGAAATGTCACAAGAAAATATTGATTATAATATGAAGCCAAATGCACATGTTTGTTTTTACCAAAGCGCTCCAAGGTGTACACAGTTTTCCAACAGTATGGGTGGTAGGCTTGGTGGGAGGGTGGGGAGGGGGGTATCATTCACTTGTCATGTCTTTTCTGCTTCTACATGTAATTGAGTTGGAGAGGCTATCTTAGAGATTAAAATATTTGCAGAATCCCATTCAGCTCTCTTGGGTGTGCAAACACACACACACACACACACACACACACACACACAGACACACACACATACCCTTAGACACAGTACAGCATTGCGCTATCTTGACTTGTGCCTTTAGCAACAAAGAAGAAGCTCCCAGGCAGATGGCAGGCCTGTTAAACTGAAGCGAAATCACCCCTCCCTTCCACCCCAACTCCCCACAGATGCTGTTTGTGATTAACTGGTCCTGCCTTGATGGGACAGACCTCAGAGGGATGGTTTGAAGCAGTCTGCGCTCAACACGCTGCTCCTTTTTCAGCCGTTGGTAGTGCCATGTCGGTCGGTTTCTTGTGTAGCACTGCTCTGTGGCCCCTGTGAGACAGGGAATATGATGGAAAAACAAGGGGATAACACCAGAACATCAGCAGACTCTTAGCAATGTGGCATACTGAAAACATGCATCATTTCAAGCAATTTCACTTTAGGATTGAGGGCCAGTCAGGCTCTTTTTGAGAGGCAGTAGATAGAGAATATTTAAACATTTATAGATTTTATCTTTTTTTTAAGGGTTAAGGTAGATTTTTCCTACTTTAGTTCCTATTGCCGCTAAGTTTTAATCTGTGCTCTTCAGTGATGCATCACAAGTGGGGTTTTTTTTTTTTTTTTTTCCCCAGGGGGGTGGATGCCACAGTGTCTGTTTGTGGAAATGGTGCTAAATTGCTGACACTTGAAGTTCTGCTGTTATGCAGGAGACTAGAACTCACCTTACTCTAACAAAAGCGAATTGACACCCATGAGCAAGGAGATGCAAGTCTTAGTTAGTGTTTCAGCATTCTGAGTGATGATCTCTGTGCCAACTAGTTGGCTGAAAAAGGACAGAAATAAACCTTTCTTTTTCAAGATTAAACTGCGAAAAACTTCCTACAGCTGAATATGGACTGGAAATACAATTCAGCATGTTTGTATTCCATAGGAGTGTTCTTCTGTTTTCTGTGCATTGTAGAAACAAAAAAAAAAAATAGTGACTTGTGTGCAGTGCTGGCTATACTCAGTGGTGAGTTCTTTTTAAAACATATTTGGAAATAATTAAGCTCCTAGGTGATTTTGGTTTCATCTTTTGCTGAACATGTATTCCACAGAAAATTGTGGCCGAAGCTTTGGAACGCATAAATAAGGGAAAGGCACAACAGCCACACCTGGCCTCTGCGGATGTCTTTTCTAGAAAGAAGAGTTGTCATTTATTACATTTTATCATGTTTTATTATCTTATGTCGTAATGCTCTTCCTTTTGCATGGAAATCTTCCTAGAGAAAGTGAATAATTCTCACTGAAGAGAAAGGGCACGGCATTGGGATACTGTATATCTCGGTGAAATGGATTGGTGCCTACTGTTTAGGTTTGTCATGTATCAATATTTGTAATCCCTCAACATTTTATATTTTCATTTTTCCATCAGACAGTAAAAAATACCATACTTCTAACAGTGCTGTTTTTATTTGCATACATATCAAAGTTTCTAATAATTAAAAATGTCATTTTCATCTGGCTGCATTGATTCGTGGCATGGAGGAGGGAATTTTTTTCTCCCTGCTTAACTGGAAAATTGGTAAATGTTTGTTTAAAATATATACAAACTGGTGGAAAAGTAAAAGTCTAATCTGTCTTTCCATGGAATGCAACTACAGTAAACATTTAATTAGCAGTAATCGGCTCATTCTTTACAAGAATACATCAGATTGGTTATCCAGTACTCTTAACATGGTCTGTGGTTACGCAATGCTTCGCACAGTATACTGGCCAAAAGTCCTTCAGGTCATCCTTCATAAATATCAAAAATGAAGCATTTTTTGTAAGGCTGCTCAAGAGTGGTCACCGGCAGCCACAGCCTAAGCTGGTTTTTACTTGTTCTTAATTATGTTTAAGTAGTTAACACTATAGTGTCCCTCCTCACCTGGCATTTAAGGTGTCCAGCGGGCACTGTTTAAGCAGTGCTGTCGAACTTGAGTCGCGTCCGAGCGCAGAGGAGTGGACTCGAGCCCCTTTACACTGTAATTAAAGGATCACGGTGAACGGCTGCAGTGAGACCGATAGCGGCGCTTGCCATTCCTCGTCCCCATGCTCAGCACCGTTCTGTTCTACGTTTTATTGGGAAAATGCTGCCACTTAATTAAGCAAATAGTTTTTTCTTTTTCCTTCAAATGTCTAAATGATAAAATACAAGAACTCCGGGTGCTTCAAATCCCTTATCAATGCAAGAGTAGTGTCGTTATGTATGCATATAAAATAATCTGGCTCTTATTTTTTAATCATAGTTTAAAGGATGAAGCTTGGTGACTGTTGGGCTATTTCCATAATGTGCTTCTCCCAGTTTTGGATTAATTTCAGTAGCAGACATTTTTGTTACTTTGTATTTAAGCTTAAACAGAAACACTTGAAATATTTGGATGTATAAATGTGTGCACTTGTAACTGAAAAGTTTTTTTTTTAGGTTGGGTCATCATTCCATACCTGGGCTCCCGTTAAAGTGTGATGGTTTCTTCTCCCAGACGCACGAAGAAATGTGTGAGAGCTGATTTTGAGATGTACATGCATTTAGGGTAATTCCAGCTTGTTTAAATTATGGCTTATTATAATATACATCCTGTAAGTACTATGCGTAAGGAACATTTTTCTCTTAAGCGCTTGAGTATATTTGGTAAATAAACTGAAAATATCACAATGTCTCAATGTATAATTTTTTAAATAAACCAGTTTACTGTGCCTAGGAGCTCGGAATTGTGTATGAGGAAAATTATAACTATCGTTGACCATTATACGCTTACGTGCCACTGCTTTTTTTTTTTTAAATTTATTTATTTATATAAACTGACACCTTGAACAAGGTTTTGCAGCTATGGTCCTGGAAAGAGAGGTTAGATGATGTGCTTTTTGCTCAGGCTCAGCTGTACTGAGATTAGAGGTTATACCCTGTGCCATATAGCCTGCAATTTATGGGCTAATTCTGACAGTAACTGAAGTGTCTTCTCTGAAAGCAGCAGAGCTGTGCTTTCTCTCAACAACTTTCTTAACTTGCTGAATCACTTAAACAGTTTATGGATTTAATCTTTGATACAGCAAAATGTTTACTCGAGACATTCAGATTGAAGTACTTGGGTAAGGTAAACCTAGCAGGCCCCGCATCTCATCTTGGTTTCTGAGGTCCTGCTGTAATGAATGCAGCCCGGCAGCTCTTTGTCTTCTAGAATATCTATCACTCCAAGTACCAAATATATAAAAAATTATGGTTTTAACGTGTGATTTGTTTTGTAATTCCTTTAAAATACACATGCTTTTGTCTTGTTCTCCTCCTTCCCCGTTCACAAACTTCCTCATACCATTTTGAAACGATCCTGCTCTTTCCCAGCCAGGAAATGGTGCAACTCAACTGCTTGTCACACACTTATTAGTCACACACATTAATTAATCATTAATAATTGTCACTCAGTTAACAATTGTGATGCTGTCATTGTGTGAGAAGAGTGCTCTATAAAAATAAATTGAATTAATCACATAACCTATTCCTCATTTTAGATACTCTGTGTGTGTATAAATAAACCTGTTCTTCATGGTCATGGTGCAGCATTAATGTGGAAGTCTTTTGAATCCCACTTTGAAGATTAGGATGATTATTTGAACTGATAAATTTTCATTAAAAAATATAAAACATAAGGATGGGTTCTGTTAACAGCTAAATGCAAACCAGTGCTACTTTGTGGAATACAGCAAACCGGTGTTTAAAGTAACTCTAGTTTTAGTTTGTTAAACCTGTTGTGAGGATTGAAGAAAAGTGTCATTGTTATTTTGGATGTGTAGCCCTTGTGCTTTGTGATCCAGATGGAGTTCGTAGCTGGTTAGGGTGGCTTCATAACAGCTTCATAAGAGTCGCAGCACCTGCCAGGAGCCACAGGCTCTGTTGCCATGGTGTTGGTGGCACAGGAGCCATTTACGTAGCTCAAAATAGGCTCATTACAGACTGGCCCGGACAAAAACAGGCCCATAACTTCATGCTGCTCTCAGGAAGTGGAGTAATCATGGTTAACTATAAATCAATGAAAGATTAACCAGCTCAACCCTGCTGAAAATGAGCAGGAACTAGTGTTTACTGTACAATAGCTCAAAAAGAGGTGTCTCCTTTCATACTAGATGTGTGTATCTTTTGTAATCAGATTATCACTTTAATTATTTGCATTATAGTGTATTAGTTTTTGCATAAACCATGTTCAGATTTAAGATAGTCTTGAATGTGCAGGTTGCTATCTTAAAAGAAAAAACTATGCCAGTACTCGATGTGTACTGGTTTATGAAGTGGGGAGAAATTATACTCAAGAATCACATGGCTGCAGCCAAGTGTCTCCTCCTCTTTGTGAAACACACTTTTGTATTGTTTCCAGACATATGGCTTTAGGGAAGAATGTCTGCCCGATGACTAGATCTAAAAAAAAATTGCACACTCCTACCCGTTGAAACTTCACCGCACTTTGTTTCTTCATGCAGTGACTAATTGTCACACACAGGACCCAAACTCACAGCCAAGCTGCACTTTTACACCCTCGTTTTCACTCATCATCATGACTTGCATCTGTGATGTGTATAGGCTGCAGGTCCCTGGATAGGACTCATATGTCAACAGCACTTAAGTAAAGAGGGTGTTAATGGCACTTCCTAGTTCTGTAATATGAACCGTGCATGGAGATTTTAGTTCTTCTAGTTTACTTTCAAAAGGTAAACTATTTTCACAAGTTGTTTTATTACGAGAAGGCACGCTAAAAGCGGTCATTTACCCCTATTCTGCAGTATAGCCTCTAAACAGGAAGTGGGGGGGACCCCAATATCTGCACAGAGCACATACAGAAAACCCAAATAAGACCATTTGGTTCATCAGCAATGAAACTTTACTATGCTTTGCCTGCACAAAATACAACTGTAGAGTTAAGACTTTTACCTTTTCATCAGACATCCCTCTCACACAGATTTCAAGGGAAATCTCCATAGATTAAGAGTCAAAACAGAGATGCATCACGTACAGGAAAGCACCGAAAGCTCAAGAGCATTTTAAGAGACGGAGGCGAGCAGCAAAAGAACGAAGTCGTCGCTTCTCCCGCTCTGCCGAGACACAACTGCCATTTGCGCTACATCAGACTGAGGAGCTTCTGGATGTCGGCCTCGATGTGGCTGGTGAGGAAACACCTGCTGTAGCGCTTGAAGGGCTCTCCATCAGGCCCGATGAGGAACTTCTCGAAGTTCCAGGCGATGTCATTCCGACACACGGGGCTCCAGATGATGTGCTTGGGGTCGTTTATGAGGGACGTGGAGTCGTCGCTGGGGAAAGGCAGCTTCTTCTTGAGGAACACGAACAACGGATGGGCGTCCTTCCCGTTCACATCTGCTTTCTCCAACAGCTGGAACTTGGGCTCAAAGCCGTTCCCTGGACGGACGTACTTGAGGGAGCTGAGGATCTCCTCATTCTTACAGTTCTCCTGTAAGAGAAGGACCACCACCATTCAGTAAAACCCTCCAAAAACAAACCAACTGCAGCTTCGTTGTCGATCTTGAGTCGAGTCACCATGAACAATTAAGTTCTACTGGACAGGGGCTCTCAGGTGCCTCCCACGCCTCCACCTGTAGTGGGTCGCAGCGGCCCCCCCTGCCCACGATCGGCCCCACCCACCTGGTGTCCGAACTGGTTGCAGGGAACCCCCAACACGACGAGCCCCTTGTCGGCGTAGCGCGCCTGCAGCTCGTTCATCTGGGTGTAGTCCCTGGTGGTCGTTCCTCAGAGAGACGCCACGTTCTCGATGAGCACCACTTTGCCCCTTAGAGAGGAGAAACTGAAGAGCTCCCCGGTGACCAGAGCCGCCGAGA
This sequence comes from Scleropages formosus, assembly GCF_900964775.1. Classification (NCBI taxonomy): domain Eukaryota; kingdom Metazoa; phylum Chordata; class Actinopteri; order Osteoglossiformes; family Osteoglossidae; genus Scleropages; species Scleropages formosus. Next base: position 23,294,332 of record NC_041827.1, on the reverse strand, counting down.
AGTCGTAGAAGGTTTTCTCGCCCGCCATCGCAACGAGACACTCGTGTCACTCCGAGCCGTCGAGCCCCACCAGGACCTTTTATAGCGGAGGAGCGTCGGGGGAAGTGGGCGGGGCTTCACATATCCAACCATAAGGCACCGTGTCTCAAATGTCCACACCGAATAACATGGTGAAATCGAACTCGGTCACAATTTCCGTACAACATCCCTCTTTAGAACCCGGTGAAAAGTAACCACCGCCCCCAATTCGGAGGAACTATTTCGCTGGATGGTACCCAAATATTTATTACCTCCATACAGCATTAAGTAGAGCAGTATTTTTTTTTTTTAACTTTACCCGTGTTTATTTCAAAGCAAGATTTCGCTGCATGACCCCCGAAATCCCAAAGAAGAGTCCTTGGACCCCCAGGTTAAGAACCCTTGTTGTAAAGTATTCGTAAAACTACACACACACACACACACACACTGGCTGAAACCACTTGACCCGAACGGGGTCGCGGCGAGCCGGAGCCTAACCCGGCAACACAGGGCGCAAGGCTGGAGGGGGAGGGGGACACACCCAGGACGGGACGCCAGTCCATCGCAAGGCATCCCAAGCAGGACTCGAACCCAGGACCCGGTCAAATCCGCTGCGTCACCACGACGCCCCCTCATAAAATATAATCATGTGTACTAATAGTTGTTTATCACTATAATAATACAGTAAGTTGTGCTGCCAAGAAGCAGCTGTAACTTAGGTGGACATTGAATAAAATGAGACATAGCTATTGCGGAAGACTGGTTCGAGTCGTTTCAGTTGCCTCCACAATCGACTCGAGTCTCTGAGCCAGAACCGCGGCAACGTGCAGGCTTCGTTTTTACCGGATGGTGGATATTTGATCGACGCTCCCTGGTAGAACGGACCAAACTTTTGGCGCGGAAACTCAATCTCGAGCTGGGAGCCTTTGCGTGTAGAATTATTATTATACTCCGAAATACTTACCGTAAGACGTTTTATTTTATCTATCTCTTGATATGCTTTTATTCACTAAATGTTATTGTCCTGCTTGCAACACTGCCAACAACAGTAACGAGTGTGTTTCTGACTCGGCCCGGGACCGGGTGGGTGTTACGTGGGTTGTTCGGAGAAACCGTGTAAGTTAATTATGTATCGAAGCTGTTACTTACTGTTCGCCGCGCGGACATTATAAGTTTATTCAGCAGTGAAATGTCTTATAGTCGCAGCACTTCGTGACGCACCTCACAGCACCAGTGGGGAAAAAAAAACGCGTTTATTTAAGAAGGCCGCTGAAAAGAGGGTTCTGGGGGGTAACTGCGTCAAAGCAGCCGCTCATCCGTCACGCGCTACAACAACAAGGTCACAGTCACAGTGTCTCGTCCGTCTCTCCGCAGTTGCCAAGGAAACGTCGAACCCTCTTCCGGAGCACCAGGGGAGACGTGATCACTCCGGAGCACGGCGGCACACACGCACGCACACACTCTGACAGTGTCACTCATACATATTCACTCAGTGTCTCACACACACACACACATTCACTCACTCAGTGTCTCACACACAGCTTCACACACTGTACTGGAAGCCGACATGCTGCGCAAAAAGAGACGGTCTTCTGTGGACGAGGGTGACAGAAGCGCAGAGTCCAGTAAGTGTGTCATTAACTAGTTTTCCACAAGTGTTTAGCTACCATTAGAGCTATTTCTTAATACAGTCTGAAGGTTGTTGGATCGAATCTCACTCCTGCTGTAGCACCCTTGATCAAGGTACTTATCTTTAAATATACGATATCCCATGTAAAATTGTAAATGGCCTGAATGAATGTTAATCATCCATCCATCCATCCATCCAGTTCCCTCTTAACCTCTTTGTCCTGAGCAGGGTCGTGGTGAACCGGACGGAGCCTGTTTCGGAATAGGTATAACAACCAAGGGAAAACGTTAATTTGGGCAGCGTTAATTGAACCAAGTACTGAAGTGGGTCGAGAGGTCCATGAGGCAAAGTCTACCTTAAAATACTTTGATTTCAGAAGTTGCAGGAAGAGGGATGTTCTTCCCTGCTGCAGTACCTGCAGCCCAACATTTCTTTAAGGTTCTGATCTTCGTTTTGTTTGGTTTTTTCAGATTCGTGATTTATTTTTTGCTTTAACATGAGACTGTGCTTCTTGCAGAGTCAAAGAAGAGTCGCTCAACAGGGCGTGCTGCTAAATCCACCGTGCAGGATGAGGCGGTCCGTCGAAACGTCTTCACGCAGGTCCTGCGGGAGGCAGGAATTGCATTGAGGCAGAGTAACACACCCAATGAGATTGGTAAACTGCTGTTTTTCTCTACATATTAAGTAATGATATCTCGCACATACTGTATAAACACACCAGACTACTATCTTAAAGCCTTTGATACAACACTTCTGTAATAATGACAGGACGACATTTTGCGTTGACACCAATTACAGGGTCATATATGTTTTTGCTTTGCTGGTATGTTGTTCTTTAACTGAAGCTCTTTTTAAAGACGTAGACCAAGCAGTTTTCCAGAAGCGAGTGCACCAGCTCCTCAGGAAGAGTCCACAATACCCAAATGTAAGTATTGAAGTTGAAGGCCGCTGACAGTCTCCAGTGGGCCTTCATCCAGTGTTACTGTACTGTGAAACCTCATTGTCTAGATAATCCAGGAGTTTGTATCTGGGTTGGAGTCTCACATTGAGGACCAGGAGAATTTTAAGAACTGCCTTCTTCCTTGCGTCCCTCGCTCATCGGATGGGGACTCCAGGTACATAGGATATTGCATTTCATCCTGTGTATTTTACTATTGTTAGTCATATTCAATATGATGGCTTTTGTCTTACTCGGCTGTTATCTGTTCATTTTTCAGCTCAGTGTGCTCGTATCAGGAAAGTCTTATACGACTCCTGTTGGGAGTTGAGATACTGCAGGTTTGCACAAACTTTTGTCCTCTTGAGCTGAAACTGAGCCTTCAGCTTTTGTGATGAAATGATTTATCTGTGTTCACCACTGCAGGCTGGAATAATAACTTCATTAACTGTATTTCATGTCATTGTGGTTTTATTTCAGCCTTCCATTATAAAGACTTTGTTTGAGAAGCTACCTGAGTTCCTGTTTGATGGGTGAGTATTTTGCTTTACTTCTTATTTGAATGAGATTACAGGTGTGGAATTTACCAGGAGGATCTCTGCCATAATTTCTTTCTGTGCTGCTGAAATGCTTTGTCGCGTGTGTTGTACTCCTGGGTATTTGTTGTCTTCCTTTAATTTACTTTGTGTCTTCCAGCATGGGAGAGAATGGGGTAAATATTCCACGCATCATAGTGAACCAACTCAAGTGGCTTGACAGAATCATGGACAGCAAGGTGCTTAGAAGGGATATTAGTACTACTTTTTCTCATTAATTCATGGGAAAGGGGAATGTCTGTCTTAATTCACTGTCTATGAGTTCTCAATGATGTCTGTGTTTCAGGATTTGGCGGGAAAGCTGATGGAGTTGGTCAGTGTTGCGCCGGTGGAACTCCAGCGCGATATCATCGTTAGCCTGCCCGAGATCCTCGAGGACTCTCAGCATAACGACGTTGCTCAGGAGCTCAAGTGAGCGGGCAGCACCGGCGCTCTCCGCACTCTCTGGGCTGTTTGACTGAAGTATGAAACTTCCCTGTTTGCTTTCACAGCTCTCTGCTTCAGCAAAACACCCAGCTGACTGTGCCTGTCCTGGATGCCCTGTCCAGTCTCAATCTGAACCCTGCGCTGTTGGCCGAGGTACCTCAGTCCACCACGTTGACCGCCTGGCTAGTCATTAGTCGCAAGTCGCGTGTTTTTAGGACCATTTTTGGACTACCGAAACTCTGTAAATAGGGTTTCCACAACCTTGTTTTATAGCCGGTTTAAGTGAAGGAACACATCGGTGGCATGACGCCTGATGCCGTGCCACTTATAGGGAGTGCTGGGGACATTCCAGATTTTAATAAACTGAATTTCGCACGTGTTCTGTGTGTAGTGTGTGAGGATTCTGCTGCTCTGTCGTCTTAGGTGCGCAGCGGTGTCATGGCCACCCTCACTGCTGTGTCGTTGGAGGACCTGCCGGTCATAGTGAAGTTCATCCTGCACACCGTCTCTGCCTCCGAGGCTAACGAGGTCACATATAACGTTGCCTGTGTTGCATTTCCGGTGATCTGTGTTCCATTGATACTCATGTTGTAACTGAATTTGCAGACTTCTATTTAAATTAATTTTTATGAAGTTGCCAGTAGTTACTTTAGCACCTGTTTGGTACTGTGTGCGGTGCTGTTACATGGGACAGCAATCGAAAGATGCAGGTTAGACTCCGACCTAGTACTGCAATACCCTTGTGCGGGGTACTTACCCACAGAAATGAACCAGCTCTACCAATGGGTAGGTAGTTGTCTGAATCTTAGTATTCAGGCCTCACGTTTAAGTCGCCTTGGAGAAAGCATTAGCTGAATGAATAAATAATGGTGTTCTCTAACCAGCTGGTTAGCCGAGTGTTTGGCAGTGTTGTCTGTTATCTGATCTTCTGCTTGGCTCAGTGTTTGCCAGTGTCCCTTTTCATGTGACCATCTGTCTGGCTCATTGTCTGTGGATGTTATCGTGTGCCAGGTGGTGTCTGACCTGCGCAAGAAGCTGGAGCTCGAGTTCTGTGTGTCTCCCGCACTGACCCAGGCTTCCCAGCAGTGTGTCAAGGCAAACAGAACAAAAGGGTGAGGCCTTGGGATCAGACCTCAGTGCTCTGGTGGAGCTTTACTGCTTTTCCTGAGAGCATTTGTGAGATTCCCCTAGATTGGTGCCTCTCTGGGACCAAAATTTGTTAGCTGGAACAGCTCCAATGTAGCCCTTGGGTGGTCAGCTGAGATCTTTAGTTCTTGAGATTCTGTAGCTACCAAGAAGAGTCTGAGTAACAGTTGGAAGTTTGCTACCTCATATGTTATTTGTTTTCTCAGTGAGTCTCAATTCTCCCTTTGTGTACTAGAAACTCCAAGTTTACATCAAGCAGCGATAACCAGGGCTGTGTCGGTCTGGTCTTAGATACCATAAAGTCGGCCGTCCGCTTTCAGAAGACCATCTCAGAGGCCTGGTTGAAGGTGAGCACATGTTGCCTGCTGTTATCTATTTCTACGTTTACTCAAATGTTGTAGCATTGAGTTTCTCATTTTTTTGCAGGCCATTGAGAATGTTGTTGAAACAGAGGATCACAAGGTAAAGTCTACTGTTCATTCATTACATGTTTCTTCATTGTTGACAGGCTTTTTTTTAAAAAAAATTGTGTAATTTCAAGGGCAGCACGGAGGTGCAGGACTACGGTGCCAGGTCACACAGCTTCTGGGCTGCGGGGTTTGATCTGGCTCCATCCATGTGGAGTTTACATGTTCTCCCTGTGTTCATATGCGTTTCCTCCAGGAGCTTCAGTTTCCTCTCGGAGTCCAAAGATGTGTGTTTCAGCACACTTGGTGACTCTGAATTGCCAGTATTGTGTGAGTGTATGTTTGTGTGACTGCGCTGTGATAGATGTCTGTCCTGTCCAGGGTGCACCTTGCCTAGCCTCGTGTCCTGTGCATCTGGGATGGGGTCCAGACCACCAAGATGTGGCACTGGACAATGACCAAAAATAATGAATGAAATCAGTGTCATCCAGATGTTATGTTATTCTCATTTATATTCACACATTTTAACTCATGCAGCAGTTGCTGAGCTCACTGTGGGTTTGGACCTGGGCTGTATTGCTTTGTGAATAAATGTTTATTTCTCTTAGGTGACTGATCTCCTGGTGCTGTTCATTTTGCACACCGTCAATGCTAACCACAGCCGGCGAGGCGCTGAGAGGGTCCTGCGGATCAAAGTCAGAGGGGGTCAAATTCGTGAGACTCTCCTGCAGAGAACATTTCGGGGTTATGCTGACGTGAGCACATTTTCTTCCAGTGACACGTGGCAGAGATTTGTCACGTCTTTGCCAAAATGATACAGGAGCCCTTTGTACACGATGCTAATGTGGACCAAGGAAATACATCTTATAGTACAACAAAGAAATAGCAGGGAGTAGAAGGTACTCCTGCTCTAGTAGCCTTGAACAAGGTATTTATCCCAAGCTGCTCCAGTAAAAATGACCCAGCTCTCTGTCTGAGTAAATCATTGTCAGTAATTTAATACGTCAGAATTAATAAATGTAAAAGTGTCTTCTTTGTTATGAAACAAGATAAAATATAAAAACATATTTAAATGGCTTGTTTTAAAATGCATCCTACTATGATACACATTACTTCCCTGCAGATCTAGCGATGTATTTAGACTAAAAGTGTAAAAGGTGAAAGTATCTCACATCCTGACATGGTCATAAATAAGCAGCAACATCTCGGTGGACCAATATAAAATGAGATATCGCACAGAGGGGACCCTTTGTATTCTGTAACTTCATAGTATAGATGGAAATTTTGTATGTGGATTACATTACATTTTCTAACATGTCCTCATTTTGACATTTACTTAAGTTTTAAAACTGCTTCCTCTGCCTTAAGTGCCTTAAGCACCACTGCGCTGTGTGCTGTGAGTTATGAGGTGTTGACTTGGTTTCCATGGTGACCTGCAGGTGATGCGGAACTACTTCCCATCCATACTGTCCCTGGCCCAGGGTCTACTCCGCTCTCCAGACCCCTGTGTGGTGCCCTTTGGTGCCCACATGTACAAGCATGCGTTCAGCACCTTCGACTCCTACTGCCAGCAGGTGTGCGTCTCCGGGGGTTTAGGGAACAGACCAGCGCCTTTGCATTGCCACTGTGGAGTATTCAGCCAAGTTAATCTTTTTATCATCTTTATTTTCTGCACAGCCAGCACTTTTATGGATGAATGTGATAACGTAGATTTGCTGCTGGTAAAGGCACGATATGTGTATGTGGTCATTCACAGGAGGTGGTCAGTTCCCTGGTTACCCACATTTGCAGCGGCCTGGGTGGAGAGGTGGACGCTGCTCTGGAGCTGCTGTGTGAGCTAGTGGTCCAGCGGCCGGACGAGATGGCTCTCTATGCTGTCTTCGTCAAGGTCAGTAATGAGGGCCATCCTGCCTTTCACATGGGTCAGGGCAAATCTTTTTACCATGAGCACATGACAGTTCCTTTGTTCTTTTAATATATACAGTAGTTTCTCCTTTCAAACCTCAGTCATCACATCCGGGGGTCTTCAGACCTGTCGGTCTGTAAACAGCCATCCTGATGTGTCTTGGGCTTTATTAGAATTTCTGTCTGTAAAACTGCTTCAAAAAAGTTGACTTTCTAAAACACTGTTCACAATCAGTGGTCCTCTCAACTGTATGGCTGCAAGAGGGCTTATTGTAATAAAATATAGTTGACTCTATAGTTGAGTGTGTGCATTATGAAAGTGAAATTGCTAATGGAATAAATTAACCTGTCAGGAATCGAATATTACCCCTTTTCCTTAGAAGAAGACACATTTTAACTCCACAGGGCATTCTGGACTACATGGAGAACTTGACACCCCAGCAGATCCGCAGACTCTTCTGTGTGCTCAGCTCGCTGGCTTTTGGGAAGGAACAGCAGGGCAGCCATATCCAGGTGGGAGTGGTTTGTAGACCACATGCTGTTAGCTCTTCTCTTCGACTTGCAGACCTCATTGTCTATGTCTTCTGTCCCCCTCTTGGTCTCCACAGGATGACATGCACATAGTGATCAGGAAGCAGCTTTCCAGCACCGTCTCCAAGTACAAGCGCATCGGCATCATTGGTGCTGTCATGGTGGTGGGCAGGATGAGCTCCTGCAGGTAACTGGGCTGTGGGGCACGTGAGCAAGACAAGCCTCCCTCCTTTGGCTGGGCCTCTACTCACTTTGACCCATTTCACAGGGACAATTCTGGAAGCATCTCTGCCTCCCAAGCTGGGACACTGAAAGACAAGGAAAGACAAAGACAGGTGAGGCCCTGCAGGTATGACGGACTGGACATCGTGCTGATGTAGCTTCACAACATAAAACGTAGGGTGTTCATGTGCTTGTGGTGATGCAGAGTGAAAATGTACCTCTCCATGTGTCTCAACACACGCCTACTGCAAAAGGGTAAGTGAAAAAGTGTCGGCAGTAAGGTTTTAGCTTTTTTGTGAATACTGTATATTGCGGATACTTTTTTACTAAGCCTTGTAGAATATGAGCTCAAAATCCAGAGGATTTTGTGTATGTGTGAATTGTTATTCCTGCGCATTTGTGGTGAAGTAGACTGTGTGTTTACAGGAGTGTACTGTCCACAGTAAATGTGTGCTGTGTGTCTGTGTTTGCCAGAGCAGCTTTGCAGTAAACACTCGCTGTTTGAGTCAGTGTATTTGAGGAAGCAACATGTTCCCTCCAAAATAAACATGTCCCGTGTGTGTGTGTCTGTCCGTCCGTCCGTCCAGGTGATGGCCTTGCTGGAGCTGGTGAAGTCCTGCAGTGAGGGCTCCCCCGAGGCAGCTGCTCTCTACTATGATGAACTGTCAAACCTCCTGCAGACCTGCACCTTGGATCTTCTCGTTCAGGTTCACGTTTACAGGCCCTCCAACCTCATTTAGTTGTTTCCCCACATGTCATTTTTGTCCTGAGGGTAACCGCTTGACTTCGGGAGTCGTAAGTCTCAGTCGTGACACAGCCCATTGTGGTGACTTAGCATTTTTTAAAAAGTTGTAAAAAGGTAAAACTTGATATTTGGAGAAAGTGGAACTGCTGCATAATGGTCATTTGCAGTGTTAGGGATGTTAGTTGGTGTCTGACCTTCTCCGTGTCCCTTGTTCCAGGAGTGGATAGGGAAGAGTGTGCTGGAGGACTTCCAGGAGGATTTTGTGATAGACTTGACCCCAGACATATCAGGGTGAGGTCGCCCTTTCTTTCTTGGAATGGGATTCCCTCTGGCACGAACAAATGAATGTGAAATAAGCGTAATCGTAGAGCCCAATTCCCATTCTTCTCCTTTGAATTTGAAGCTCTGTTTCGGGTGGCGGAAGAAAGGTTGGATGTTTCCTGTAAAGAAAGCTCTTGTTTAATATAGAAACAACAAATATATAAATCACTGCAGTTTTTTTTTTTTTTTTTTAGAGGAATGACAGGTGTATGAAAAATTTTTTTTATACTAGTTTATTATGCTTATTAGTTGCAATGAAGAAACCTCACCTGTTCAGAAGGCTTTTGAAGGAAGAGGGAAATCGATTGCCCTGAGATGGACGGGTATCCTGTACAGGGTGTAACCCCCTTCAGCCTTGCATGTTTCTGGGATAGTCTCCAGATCACTATGATTTTACTCAGGACGGGTTGTTATTGGAATGGGATGGATTGATGGAGCAAAATCGATGAAATTGTACATTGGGGTTTTTTTTTTTTTTTTTTTTTTTAATCCATGCATTGCAGCAATTTCCCCTTCCCTGCTGCTGCCATGTATAACCTGGATGAGGATGAGAGCCAGGGGGGCATCGCCATCAACCTTCTTCCGCTGCTGGCTGATGCATTCTGCTATAAGGGAGAGCAGTGGACTCAGTCACAAGACAAAGACAAGAAGTTAGTTCTGTACCTGCTTCTCCTTTTCTCACTCAAACGATCTCTCTTTAAAGGCTATGCTTTAAGTTTTCTCTCCTAATACCAGTTATTCCATGTCTTCCTCCAACTGTCCGGCAACAAAGGCGGGTGTCTCCCCTCTGCCTGGCCTCTTTCTTCCGTCTTCTCAGGCTGTGTGAGGAGAACCAGCACAAAGGAGACCTGGAGGAGATTGATGCCCTGCTTGGTGAGGGGGGGCCTTGTGTACGCCGGTGTTATGGTGGATAACAAGCAGAGTTTGTAACCAACAAGCTTCTGACAGCTTCAGATCCAGACCAATTATGTACTTCTGAGAAGCGTTTTTACCTTAATCAGCTTCAGCTTTCTTGTGAGTTAATTTGGACGACAAGATGACTGGTGTATGTGGCAGGTTGTCCCATCATGTTGACGGACCTGGATGTGGTGGAGAAAGTAGAGAGCCTGTCGAAACCTGAAAGGGAGTTTCTGTGTTCACTGCTCTTCTACACTATCAACTGGTTTAGAGAGGTTCGTGTTGATGACTTTAGTTGTGGATTTTCAAATAATCCTCTGAAAGTTGTTTCCCTGCCCTTTTTTTACCAGCTAATTGACACTCCCTCTATTGTCTCTGTCTGCAGGTTGTGAATGCATTCTGTCACCAGAAAGACCCCGAGATGAAGATGAAAGTGGTGACGCGTCTGCAGAACATCACCTACCTGCAAACGGTTCTCGAGAGAGCGCTGGCAGGTAGCACTTGAAATTTTACAGCATCCGATTCATTTAAAGTGATGATTTAGAAACCTGTTTTGCTGAAACTTTTAGACCAGGGGAGTTTGTGCACGTTGTCCACATGGCTATTTGTGTATGTTGCTTAGCTACCCCAGGATTTGTGCCCCCCCCTGCCAACTTTGACGGTGATGTGTCAGAGAGGCCAGTTGTGCCTTCTGTTGCAATCCCTGGCAAGAAAGGAAACAAAGGTAAAAACATCATTCTGACTAGAAAAACCACTTTATTGAAGACACCTTTGAGGTGTTACCTGTACAGGCAATCTTATGGTGCTAGAATTCTGCTTCCAGGCACTATCGTGTGTGTGTGTGTGTGTGTGTGTGTGTGTGTGTGTGTGTGTGTGTGTGTGTGTGTGTGTGTATACTTGCTGATTGAATGTTGAGATTGTGTGACTACAATGCAGAGAAAGCTGGACGGAAGCGGAAAACCTCGGCAAGTAAGAGCTCATCTGGTGACGGTGCGCAGCTGGAGGAAGGAACAGAGGCAGACGAGTCCCAGCAGGTAGTGTGTCTGTGTCAATGCCTGTTTTACACACCTGCTCGAGTATGGAGAACGCCCCAGGATGTTTGCACACCTCTATTTCTAAAGGCTCACTCACAGAGTTCTCGCACCTGTCATATCAATGAAACTGATGAACTTATTTTAAATGGAAAAATGTAGTCAGCAAAGAGCACTTTGTGATTAAGGATTTATCTACAACTGGTTTTAACATTATTGCTCCATTTCTCCTTTCTCAGTGTGATGGAAAGACAGGGGTGTTTAGCTGTGTGTATGCCTCTTTTCCCCAGGAGTGTTCACTAAAAGAGAAGGAAAAGGAGTTCAGGCTGGGAGTGAGTCTGGCCTCATACCGGCCCTTCTTTAGGGAGCTCGATGTGGAAGTGCTGGGTGTGCTGCAGTGTGGCCTGCTCTCCCGGTCATTGCTGGACACAGAGCTCCACAGCAGGGTAATACTCTTTGACTGACCCCACCAAGACTTTGCGGAAGCTCCGGTTACAGATCGTGGGTCAGAGAGACTCGATCGCAAGGCTTATGTCATTAATGTCACCACTGGGTTCATTTATGTGTGCCCTAAAGAAATTCAGTTTCAGGGCCTGTGTCGTGTTTCTCAAAGCCTTTGCTTGGTCACAGCTATTGAAAGAGTCCCCAGATCTCAGGTGACCAATGTCCTGCTGAGAATTAATATTTACAGCTCACTTGTCATCTGCTGGATACCTTTTGCTAATGATGGCCACCTAGTAATGGTTGTTAATTTCCATCACTGTGGACTTCTGGTAAGTGGGGCTGCCAGGTGTTGGTGTAGGCTGACGTTGCTTAGTAAGGACTTTACTGTGGTCTCTTGCAGGAACGGGAGGAGGTACAGCTGGGTCCCGCAGAGTTAGTCTTCCTGCTGGAGGACATGTTACGGAAGTTGGACTTCAGCCTTGCCCCTGTCAAAAGGGCCCCTTTTCTCAAGGTGCAGGCGCGTCCGCGGACACTTGTACACATGTATCGGCGCATGTTTCTATTTGTGTATGTAATCATTAAAGAAGAAAAATACGAATCGTCTTCCACAGTCAAAGTCGGACAGGAGCGTGGGCTTCTCTCACCTGCAGCAGAAGAGCCCGCAGGACATTGCCATCTCTTGTGTACAGCTGCTGCCCACCCTGTGTGCCCACCTGGAGAACTGCCACAACCACTTCCAGGTGTGCTGGTGAACGGGTAGCAATGTCAGTCTTACGCTTCACCTACTGGCATGAACTGGGGAAATTAAACTGCCAATGTTTTGCGCCCTCATTGTGACATGACATGGTTTGCATATCCAGTACTTTTGCGTTGTGCTTACTTGGACTTTCATACTGCCTACCCACTGTGTACTGGCTGTCTGTGTAACCGTCGTCGTACCTGTGTAAACAGGCGCTGATCTCTGCCAACCAGGGGGTGGTTGATGCGCCAGGCGTGGATGAGAATGATCACCAGCTCATGTCCTCTGTGTACCAGTTGCTTCTGCAGGTCCTACACACCACCTTCAGCTGGTAAGTGCCTTTCCAGTGGCAGCAGTGCTCTTACTCAGTCTTGCTTTTTCTGCCTCTGCAGAAATTGATTCAGTTTGAATCCTGTGGCGAAAAAGCAAGCCACTCTGTAAAGCTTATTTTATTGGTGTGAAACATTTAGAAATGCTTACCTGAAATGAAGCCCTAGGCTAGATATTATGAGCTGGATTTAAAGGAAAGGCTAAAAGCAATGTGCGGCACTGTGGAGGGGTTTTTTGTATGCAGTAAATCGGGTAAATCCTAACAATTTAGACCTTAGGTGATGTCTGACACCACTCATACACGGCTCCTGGTTTGGTTCTGTCTTTCCTTGTGTCTCAGGACCGGATTTTGCCAGCACGAGCATCACTCCAAGCTTAAAAGTGCCCTGGCAGTGCTAGCGGGTCGCCTGAAAGAAGGCGAGGCGAACCTGCCCCTGGAGCAGCTGGTCAGGTGAAGGTTTTAGGCTTACCTGCAACAAGTCGGATCATTACCTTGAGAGAGTCAAAGTACAGGCGTCAAAATGAAGGTTCTGGTTTCTCTGAATTTTTTTTTTTTCCCGCCAGTGTTGCTCCTTTTGGCCTGTGGTTTTCTTGTTACGCTGTTTCCCGTTGCTGAATATTCTGGTGTGTGTGTGTGTGTGTGTGTGTGTATTAGGTAAGTAAATCAACTCACCATCTTGTGTGTCATCCTGTTTCCAGGCACAGCTTCGAGTACCTGGTGAACTTTGGCAGCACTGTGCCCAGCCTCAGCTCTGCTCTCTCGCTCACTCAGCTCCTCATTGTGGTATCAGAGGGCAGAACAGCAAACCAGACAGCCTTCAGAGAACACATAGGTGATTGTCTCACTAACTGAAGTAAGGTGATGTACCTCATATGACAATGGGTACAGTGTGCTGTGTATAGAGTTACAGTTGAGTAGAATGGACTCGTCACAACATGAATATTTGAAGTTGTTTGCGTTTCTAACATTACCTTTCTCTGAAGAACATGGTAAATTACTCTCTTGTTATGAGTAAATATAAGGATCAGTCACCATTTTATAGATGGTTGGGCTTTTGAGGTTTGCTGTGTTTAATATATGTTCGCCCAACAGTTTAAAGATGACTTACATCTATAGTTGTAAGACACAACATGGTTAGTTCTTGTATGCAGAAAGAACGGTTTATATCAAGGGTGTTGAAGAGTTTCTGACCGAGGCATACAATTATTATTGTAAAGTGAGTGCCACATGTATAAAAGTGTGTCATAGTAAGTGAGATGCTGAGCCTTGCATGTCTAAACTGAACAATGATTTTTGAGTATTTTGTTTAGGTGTGGCATATGTTCAAGTGTGTAACTATATCTATTATCAGGTGATTCAACAGAATTTGTACTTCTTATGGTGGCTGCATATTTATCATTTCATATATGTTCTTGTACCGCACATCAGGCACCCCACGTTTAGGTGGGCTTATGTGGCATCATTAAATATGACAGAAAACACAAGTATATCAGGACTGAAAAAATGTTGCGAACATAAACACTTTTTTATTGGTGGTTGGACCCACTTTTCTCTGTCGCCTCCCTCTCCAAAGCCTCTCTTGCCCGGCGCTTCCTGTGTCAGGAGTGGGTGACCCCCACAGGGGAGCGGGAACGAGGGGTCAAACACAACGAAGCCCTGCAGGCTGTGCTCAGGTACACATCCATCCCTGTTCCTGTGCTGCTTCGCTATAAATATTTTGGGAAAGGGTTGTATGAAATGGAGAGTAGGGTTAGTCCCTGCAACTTGGGACTGATGTACACCTGAGTTAATAAACCGATGGCTTTTTACAATAAATGAGTAAAGGGGTGAATAAATACAAGGTTTCCATCTAGTGGCCCTAGAGGAAAGTTTTATACATCTTCTGTTCTCGGTGTCCTTTTTGTTGTTCTTGCTTCCACATGTGAAGCAGTGCCACTGGGCTCCAGTGGAGAGGCCTTTGAGCTCATCCCTTTGTGTCAAGCACCTGACAGTTTTACCCTTCTATACAACTGGTTGTGTTACCGGAGTAAAGTTCCTTGCTCAAGGACACAGTAACTGGCCCCAGCGAGGAACGGAGCCATTCTTGTCCTTAATCAATACACTTCATGCCATGTGGTGCAAAAGATTAGTAAAAGTACCACCTGCGGCTCTGTGTGTGCTGACACCTGTCTGTCACCATGCCTCTACCTTGGTAGCATCTACCTGGAGCGCACAGGCGATGTTTTGAGGGCAGTGGAGGAGATTGTGGGTGAAGGGATCCCTGAGCTCATGAATGCCGCCAAGGATGGGAACTCCAAAACCTTCCCTACCCTCACCAGGTGAACACCACTCCGTGTGTGTTGGATTCCTCTTCCCCACACTGTGTCTTATTGACACATGGGCTGCAAACACACCTTTCTCTTTCTCATATGCTGAGTTTCAAGCCTAGTGGCTGATTTATAGATGGCTTTCAAACAGAAGGAAAGTAGTTGTTGGATTTAGTCCACATATCAGCTTTAGCTGCTTCACACTCATGGCCCAGAGAAATACAAGCTGTGCTTCCTCTTTTCTCTCCGCTGTTTTCAGGCAGACCTTCCTAGTTTTTTTCCGGGGGACAATGGCCATACTGGAGAGGTCTGTGCGCAGGATTCCTGCGGCCAAACAGGACGACAGCAACGAGGTACGGGGCCATGGGTCACACACGAGGGCGGATTGGCTCACTCAGGTTCAGCTTGTTTAGAGGCCTAAATCAATGTAGACAATTATACAGAATTGTTTGGATTTAAAATAAGACCTTATTAAACCTGTATGGTCCAGAGAAGCCTCATCTGCAAGATCACAAAACTTTCCAAATGGTTTGGCTGTGAAGGGTCACAAAAGTTTTTGTTTGTTTTGCTATTCTTTGTCTTACCTTGGTTGTTTTACAGCTGTGCATGGTGGGAATGTGTGTTACCTTTATTCTTTGCAGGTCCAGACTGAGAAACTGCTGACCTGGAACCTGGCTGTCAGAGACTTCCACATGCTTGTCAATCTGGTCAAGGTAAATTTAGAGATGCGACCCTTCGAGACAGTCTTTTCACGGTGTGTGTGGTGACGTTTTGGAGGTAGCAGTGGGGCTGTGACTGAATGTTCAGGGTGCAAAGCAACACGCTGGATCTGTTGTACTCGGGTACTCGTTGTTTCCTGACATCGCAGTAACACTTATTTCCTCCGCTTTCGTACAAAGTATTGAAGCCGTTTGATTTCTCCTTCCATCGTCAGGAGCCTGAGCATTTAATCTGAGCACTTAGGAAGTCAGCAGATCTTGGCACTGCTGCAGTTCTTGGAGTCCTCTTGCTGCAGAAGACAGGGTTTGACCGTGATTGCGTTTACAGGGTTGTTTGTGTTAACAAACGCCACGTCTTCTGTGCCTTTCCTCAGGTGTTTGACAGCAGGCCAGTGCTTACCGTCTGCCTTAAGGTTGGTACCCTAGCCTGGACTTTAGGAAGACACGCTGTTGTGAGAATGGGGGGCACGAAATGAACCAGTCTCACAAGAGTGCTATGGGTTTCCCTTTAACCTCAATGTGTGTGTATGTCTGTCTGTTTGTGCTTCCCTTCTTGCAGTACGGTCGACTCTTCCTGGAGGCTTTCCTTAAACTGGGGATGCCTTTGCTGGACTACAGTTTTAAGAAGCACAAGGTAATAGCGTTTGAGGGAAGGGAGGAAGCCCAGTGTCTTCGAAGTGGGAGTTGGGATATAGAAAGAACGAACTGTATTTTTTCTAATTGACAGATGTAATGTTAAATTGACATACACCGGCCTTATGTGTGTGTGTGCGTGTGCGTGCGTGTGTGCGCGCGCGTTGTCTCCTTTAGGAAGATGTGCAGAGCTTGCTGAAGACCTTCCAGCTGAGCACAAGACAGTTGCATCACATGTGTGGCCACTCCAAGGTAGATCACTTCTGAGCTCCTCATTCATCCTGACTGTGTGATGTGTGGAGAGATGAGTGACAACATGGGTCGCCTCCCAGCGCATAGCGGTGCTGTGCAGTTTAATGCCGCTTTCACACGGAAACGATCTGAGCCAAAAACTGATGTTTTTGAATAACTTGTATTCTTTAAACTGGAAGTGTATAACCGTGTTCCTCGGGAATCAATTCTGCAAGTTATATAGAAGGAAAGAACATTTGTTGGGAGCAGGACGCATAGCGAGTAGAGCTGTCTCCTTCCGCTTGAAGGATCCGGGTTTAAATCCCACCTCCTGCTGTAGTGTCTTTCACCACGGTACTTATCCAGTATTGCCCCAGTAAAAACAAATTACCCTGCTGTATAAATGACTGAATCGTTGAAATGACATTGTCACTTGCTTCGGAAAAGGCATCATCTAAATAAATAAATGTAACATTTAATTTTTACACAATAAAACCGGTGGGGGGGGGGGGGGGGGGGCGCAGTGGGTTGAACCGGGTCCTGCTCTCCGGTGGGTCTGGGGTTCAAGTCCTGCTTGGGGTGCCTTGCGACAGACTGGCGTCCCGTCCTGGGTGTGTCCCCTCCCCCCTCCAGCATTACGCCCGGAGTTGCCGGGTTAGGCTCCGGCTCCCCGTGACCCCGTATGGGACAAGCGGTTCAGAAAAAGTGTGTGTGTGTGTGTGTGTGTGTGTGTGTGTGTGTGTGTGTGTGTTTAAAACAGGTGGGTATAAATAATTGCACTGCTGCCTGTAAATCCAAAGTCGCCTTTCCCACTAAGTCACAATCAAACACTGAGTTGTACAGACATCTCTCAATTTGTTCACAGTTTAGGATTTGTGAAGTCATTGATCTGTAATAAGAATACTTTTAGTAATATTTTTATAAAGTTTCAGCTACTTTAAAGCTAAGTTAAAAGCACTGCGGGGGAAAACATCGTTTGCACGACTTCATATTTAGCTTGTGAACCTGTCGTCATGGGATTCGTTCTGACAGCCAGAAAGGCCGTTTCTTCATATTGCTGGGTGATTCCTAAAGTCCTCCTCCCTGTGAGGTCAGGAAGGGCCCTGGGTGGTGGTGACCGATGCCTCTTGCCCCATTCTCAGATCCGGCAGGACACGGGGCTCACGAACCACGTCCCGGCACTGAAGAAGAGCCTCGAGCAGTTTGTATACCGGGTAAAGGCCATGTTGGTGCTGAACAACTGTCAGGAGGCCTTCTGGTTGGGCAACTTGAAGAATCGCGACCTAAAGGTACTCCTCCACCGTGCTGCCCTTCCATACAGCTGCTTGTGCAGTGGTGGCACATTCACGTGTTCATCGTTATGTCTGGCAGGGTGAAGAGATCCTCTCTCAAAGGTCACGGGTCAGCGATGAAGAAGGGGAGGAACAGACCTCTGAGCTCCCAGAGGAAGGTTCTGATGACGAGGTAGTGGTGATTGTCACACTTTTATTCTTTTTTGCACACACCAACCCTACCATAGCCTTTCACAAAGCAAAGTTTTGCCTGCTGGTGCTGACAGGTAAGTAATGTTGTATTGTACGTCAGGGTACTGAAGGAAGGTGTTTTGGGGCAGAGTCCCTGGTTGGACAAGGTTACTCAGACATCACTGTTACTTCCAGTATTTTTACAACTGTTTCTATGAAATGTAAGTATTAATTTTGGAATCACACCACTAAGTGCTATTTGAACAGTGGGTTGTGATGGATTCATTTTATTCTGTGACAAAATGTATACTCAATACCATATGCACACCTCATCAGTGTTTGGGGGCAGCTGGTAGCTTAGTGGTTACAGCCGCTCCCTTTGGACCAATAGGTTGCAGCTTTAAATCCCACTTCCAGCCGTAGCACCCTTGAGCAACGTACTTACCCTGAAAACCCAGCTGTATAAATGGGCAAACAATTGTAAGTAGCTTTTGAAAAGAGTCTCAGCTAAATGAATAAATGTAAGATGTGGGTGGCTTTACCTAGAGAGATGTGTGCATTTACATACAAAGTAAGAATAATTGAGAGGATTGCAGAAAGGAGCCTAATATTATTCATGTTGGGAGAGAAAGTGCTGCATGAGTAGAATCTGTCAAGATCTTCTCCATCACTATTTAAATAAAGAGAAAACACATTGCATACTGAGCTGAATCAAGTGCCCGGTTTGCTACTTAAGTTATTTTTATATATTCTAACAGTTTTAATGTGCAGCAGCTACGTTTTCAAAACTGTCTTGGGCAACCAAATGTTGTTTTTTGAACTACTTCAGTAGGTCAAAATGAACTCTTGCATAATTGCGTTCTTCCACATGTGGTGCGGCTGTGAGCCGTATTTCTCATAAGACAGGGCGTGTTGTGCTCGCTGATGGTTGCGTATCAAACAGGTGAGATCTGTGCAAGGTGTGCATCTCAGGGCCACTTGTGCTTTACAGATGTGCAGTGTGTACTGCAAGAGTGTCATTGTTCAAACTCCTTTGAGGCAGTCCGTACACATGACCTTACTGTCTGAGTAAAATATAACGACCCCCCCTCCCCCCAACTACCGAATCTGTTTCAGGGCCAAAGGAGATCCTCAGCGGCGAGAAAGAAAGGCACCGACCGGGAGACCTCTGACGACTCGGACTGAATCGGTGCCAAAGACAACGGACGACTGCACCGTCCACTTTAGCGCCGACATCGCGTTTGTGTTTCCCATAATGCTCTTCGTGTCGTATACGTTCCACCGCCAGGGATATATCAGTGACGCTATGAAGGTCGCCCTGTTGCCACTGCTGAATGTACAGGAATCCAGGGAAGAGAGATTCTGCTCGGTTCATATGTACAAGAGTGTTGTGACCTGAGCAGGAGAGAAGAAGATGTTTTTTTTACACCAAGTACCTTCTAGAAAGTTTCTGCACTGGAGCCCTGAAGTGACACAAGTGAACAAATTATGAGCAGCCCTTAAAGTTCCTGTGCAAAATGAGTTAACTAGCGGTGAGACTGAGCAAGTGTCATGTTTTGTTCTGTTCTGTTTAAAGCCTCTTTAAAGTTTTTGCTAATGGGTTTTCCCTCAACTAAGGGTGTGTCTTTATATTGTAATATTCATTAAAAGCGCGAACATGACAGTCAACATTAAATTGTATCCAATCTGTGGTCCTTCTGTGTCTTGTCTTACTGTAACTGAACATTAATTCATTTTGAGAAATCTGTGTAGTTATTTCACGTTATTGAAACAGTTCTTCAAAATGCTAGATAGACTGCAATATGAGTTAACATACAATCCACTAAAGGTGCTGCTGTTTTGCTCTACTGTATTAACTGTTACATCCACTTTACATACAGTATGTACATGAGTAAAACAAGGTGATTTGGGAAACTGGCCCTGGCAGAGCACCAACCCTATAGTGATGCCCTAGTGCTGCATTAGTTTTTACAGGGCTTTTTACACCCCTTCCTGTTAGTATTGACTTGTTGAAAAAGCCACTGAACTTCCTTTATAAACCTAGTGGTAACCTTTTTTTTTTTTTCTTTTTTTTTTTAATTATTTTTTAAAAACACTGATTTTGCCTGTAATCCTAAAATAGGAATTTGTGCCAAAATGTGTGCTTAAAGCTATTATGGTTCCGTGACACGACACCTGCGTCCGATGACTCGTGTCTCCAAGGTTCGCTGGGGATCTAAAGCTTGGCTGCATTTAATGCCCTGTGTCTTCACAGGAGTCTGAAGTCATGGAGAGAAACACGGCTGGATCGGGTTTCCATCTCGAGGATCCTTATTTCATATCGGTACAGATGATGATGAAGGGCCGCAGTTTTTTTTTTTTTTTTTTTTCCCCAAGAGACGGTTCCTCATATGCACGCTTTACAAACGCGTTGCCCTTTGCTGTTTAAAAACACTGCGCTATTTATAGAAAGAGTAAAAATATCTAGTGAGGTTGGCTGTTCTAACAAATTTCTCACCAAATAACTATTTTGCTTCATTGCCTAAATCCGTTTTCATCCCTGGCGTCCTTGGAGCCGGCGGGTACTGCAATGATTCCGCATGTTGCCTTCGCAAGGGAATGTCATGGGTTTGAGTCTCACTCCTGTTGATTGAGGTACTTCATCTGAATCGATGAGTAAAAGTCACCCAGTTAGCTGTGGGTGAAACATGGTAAGCAGCTTAACGCACAAAGCTAACATTGTCAGGAGACTGAAGAGGTTAGTAAAGCATCCGGTGGCGCTGACCTGGCAATGCTACTTCTGTTTGACAGACACTGTTTTCAGGACAGAGCTGTGTTCACTGCTTTCCATTGTGTCTGTGCTCTGGACACAACTCACTGCCTCTTTCTAGCCTGCCCATAGGAAGGGGTCACACTGGAAAGAAAGGGTGCCAACACTTTAGCGGTTCTGGAGAAGCTGTACAAGCAGCAGAGTTTCAGGTTTCTTGGAGCTCAATGAGTGTCACAGATTCCTGGGACACTATGGCAGGGACCATCTCAATGGCATGTAGTGGAACCCCCTGTTACCTTTTGGGACAAGTACCTCACTCAAGGGTACTGCAGCTGGGATTTGAACCTGCAACCTTTGGGGCCACAAACAGCCTGTGTGACCCCTGCTCTAGCAGCTGTTCCTCCATTGAGGGACTGAATAAAAATGGTGCTGATTTCTTTCCAGCTCTTCCTCGAAATTTCATGCTTAAACGGAAGCATTTAGCACCAACAAACGGCTAAATATTTTATTTCCAATGAAACAGGAATAAAATCGTGGCTCAGACTTTCTTTCCAGGGTCCCGCGCTTTCTGTGCGATACAATTACTGCCCCCTCGTGGTCACAGACGGTCACTGCAGGCAGCGCTCCGCTCAGCACGGACGTGAAACAGTGAATTTTGCAGTAGAGGCTTCATGGCATCGAACTGTTTCCTAAAGGACACTTTGTTTGGCAGGATTTATTTTGACACTGAAGCGACAAATCAGTTATTAACAGCTGAGCCGCTTTATTCATAAGGTAGCGCTATTAAACGTGTATTAACGCACATCGCGCTCGGACCTGTGCAGGAGGAAGTTTTCACCACTAGGTGGCGCTAGTGACAAATATTTTTCGGACGCGTTGCCAGTTGGACTCGTGTATAAACTTACTATCGATTATCTTTCCGTATATTTCCAAACACCTTCTTCATCATCGCGTTCACTACACTTATCGACCATTGCTTTGCTTCTCACCTTTTGTGTCCTCAACTCCTTACTCACCCAGTATAACTGGTACCATCTTTTTTACTCCAACAATTATGGCTCAAAAATGTACAAGTTGTCAATACAGCACACGGTACTTAATTGGCTAAGTTTGAGTGTTGGCCCTTCTCTAGTGACAGTGAAGGGTTAATTAGTACTTGGGGGTTTTACCACATTACTGCTGTGTTTCAACCTGGATCCTTTGGTTGAAATGTCACAGCTCTGACCACAGTTTGTTGCTGTACAGCATATAGAATATTACTACATGTACTTTACTCTGTTGTACACTGTCTAAATCAATGCTATATATCATGAGTAGTTTATATAGTTTTTGTGACTTTGACTTCATGTATTCTTTTAGTTACCATTAAAAGCCATCCCAAATGATACTGAAACTCATGGAGATGAGAAATATTGCAAGGGCAAGTCAAAAAGTAACTATCCCCACACTTTTAATGCTGGGAATACTTTTTCCTGATTTTTAGGAAAATTGAGTCCTGAGGTTAAGGGTTTCGACGCTTGTCCACATGCTGAACTTCATCTCTGCTTCAGGTGGCTCCCCCAGAATGTCACTAAGTCTACAAGGCAGATCTCAGACCTCTCTGCTCCATGTTTCTGTGGGTTCCTTCCTTAAAATGAATGCTGCTCATGTGCAAGTTTCGCTTCTTCATGAACTCGACAAAGTGCTGAGGAGGCCTGAGTCTCAAGAGACACTCCCAACACTTGCGCTTTGGGGGAACACCATGGGTGGTCAGATGTGGCACGATCCCTCATCCTCACATCCCTTAAATAGGGGTTCAAGTCCCTGGATGAGTGAGTGGCTGGATGAGACTTCACTAATCCCAAAGGGTATCTCTTTACACACAGGATGCATTGGTCACTCTGTGACCCACTGCTGGTTTACATAGAAGTCGAGCCTTTTTTACTGCTGCTGTCTGTGGGTAATAACTGTTCATGGGGGGTGAATCACTGGAAAACCATCTCTTCTGTTTTGCTTCACAAGTGAAATTCGAATCTGTTGAAAAGTAAAGGTGACTTCTGACATGAGTGTCAGTTGAGATGTTCTCCCTCCCTGGATGCTTGACTGGCAGGACTGCTGGGTGTTTGCAAACCCCCTGTTGGGGGCAACTTGGGAAGGTGGGTTTACCTGTCAGTTCCCCCACAGTCGCCTTTAATGGCTGCATCGACTGCCGCTGCCCATAAATATTAGCCCAAAAAAATGTCATCTTATGTCAAACGGGTCCAACTAATCTGCTCTATACCTGACCTTTTTTCGCTCTTTGCTGTGAATTCAGCCACTTTTCCACCTGGGGCTCTCCTGGTGTTCTGGAGGCTCGCAGAGTTGGCTAGGAGGGACGGTGGTGGATGTGTGCGATTGCCGTGGAGTAGAATTTTTTCCTTCCCCCCCTCCCTTTCCTTGGTGACTTAATCTCCCCTAAATGAGAACATTGTTGAACTCCCTGAGGATGAGGGATTCTCCATGATGCAGATGGTGCTATAATGTACGGAGTTTCTTCCCAAGCTCAGCGCTCTAACACAAAAAGGCTGTAGGCTGTGCAACTGGAGACAGTTGCCATAGTAACGGGGTCAGAGTGACTCCGGGTTTCGAAGCGGTCACCATCGGCGCAGGGAGATGAGAAGAGGAGGTGTGAAGCTCTTTCCCTCCTCCTTGCCTTGTCCCAGTGGACAGATGTGCGGTCAGTGTTCTACTCTGCTGCAGCCGTGTAGCAACGTGCCCAGAACTCCAGGGAGCAACACTCATTAGCCGTTCCTTCGTCCTCACTCTGCATCTTAGCGAGCCGATGTTTTTTAGCGTTCTTCTCCAAAATGTCCTCAACAAGCTGATAATACGAAACGCTGGCCATGCATGAAGCGCTATATTTACATTAATTTAATTTCACTGCTTCAAAGCCACTCGCAGTGATCTAACCATTCATATAGCAGGGTAACTTTTACTGTCGGTCTGGGGTGAATACCTTAAGGGTACAACAGTAGAAGGCGGGATTCAAACCCGTGTCTTGCATTCTAAGGTAGCAGCTCTAATCCCTGTGCTGCCCTGCACTGTACAGTGAAGATGGAGGTTTAAAGCAGCAGTTTCCCTGCTAATATATCAGTGAGCAGCAACACAGCTGCACGTCTAGTTTAATGACTTCGACAAATGTTTGTATGAATCAATTGTCCAACATCACATGTCCGGCAGTGTTTCCCGGCTGCCTTCACACCTCGGTGCAGGGACTCCAGCAGCATGAGCCGTTCCACCCTTTACCATCCTCGCTTTAGATCGCGACCTTCTCTCCGTGCTCCTCTTCATGGATCCAGGATCAGCAAATGCGCAAAGAGGAGACAATCAATACTTTGCTTCATTTAGATGACCATTTTCTCCAAAGTAGCCAACAGTTACTTGTAAACATTTATCCAGGTGAATAATTGTCTTCAAGCACATTGGGCTAAGTGCTTTGCTCATGTGTACAGCACAGCAGTATTCAAAGCCATATCCTGCAGGGCCTTTGCTACCGTGCTGCTGCTGTCAAGGGCTTTTCTGAATACATTTGCATTTCATCATAGAGCTGATGTTTTTCTCCAAAGCAACTTAGTGTTAGCTTACCAACCCAGCTGGGTAATGTTACTAGAGCAGTTTCAGCATAAGTACTTTGGTCAAAGGTACCACAGCCAGCGGTGGGGATCAAACCTTTGGGTCCAAAAGCAGCAACCACTACCCTACCAGCTGTCCCATAGAAACTGAGTCTGTTGAAACTCCTGTCCAACAGATACAACCACCCCTGCTCTGCCTCAGATGGTTAATGAAGACCAGCTGCTACTAATTCAAAGAATCCGCAAGGACTTTAAAGGCAGCTGGTCTGAAAGCTGAGGGTGTGGCTTGGAGAGTGTGGTTGTTGGTTTTGTGTAAAATGAGGTTTGTTCCGGATCACAGAAAATGTGTCTGGGTGGAAAAGCTACTGTCTTTTGCTGAAGTTCTACCCCTTCTGCCCTACAGCTGGTTGCATGTTCCAGTACAAAACTGGAGTAGAATGAGGTGAGTGAAGTCTAGGTGCTGCAGGGCGTGGTGGGACAGCAGCTCGGCGCCATTTGGAGGTCATTAGGAGGTCACCCCTCGGTAGCGCGAGGACTCGTTGTAGCCTCGCGGCTGCTGGTACCTCATGCTGGGTTTATTAGCGATCGTTGTGTTTCAGGCCGTTCGCCGACGGCAGGAACGCGGAAGAGGAGCCCGCTGAGAGGCGTCGCTGTGGCTGTCGGTTCGTAAAGTGAACGCTGAGCGGTGAACCGGAGAGCACGGTGATCAAAGATGTTGTGAAGTCAATTGCTCAGCGCCCACCCTTAGGCATGCGGATCTCCAGGACCTCCTCGCTACCCCCGGCTCCACGGCCGCTAAGGGTTTGCTAGTGGGTTTGACAGCCGACCGGAATAGAAATAAAACACAAGATCGTAATTATGGCCTCCTTTTGGATTTATTCTTTTTTGTTTCAACGTGTCACGTTGCGCTTTGCGGCGTTCGACTCGTATGTGAGGAGATGCTCTAATTGCTTGTTGCTTCAGGACGACAAAGGTGCTGTAAAGTGAAATATGTCCAAACCAGGAGCCTGGAGATGGTGCAGTAGCACAGCAGGTAGTACCGGTGCCTCACAGCTCCTGGGCTCTGGGTTCCCATGTGGTTTCCTCTTGTAGTCCAAAGATGTGTGTTTTCAGGTGAACGGACCACGAAATTGCTTGGTGTGTGTGTGTGTGTGTGTGTGTGTGTGTGTGTGTTTACTGCAGTAAATGGGTGTGTGTGACAGACAGCACTGAACTGCCTAACACTAAGATACTGAGAATAAAGGATCTAAATGCTTCGTAATAATAATTGCAAGAAAATGGTGAGAATCTTCATGTGCACAACAAATAACTGGTTTTCCTGTGGTTCTGTGTACCTGTCCTGCCTCCCTCGCTCGTCCACCATGTGACGAGCTGCTTGCCCCACCTCAGCAGTGAACAGCCCGCCTCTGTGTTGGCGGCATTGGGTGGTGTCGCCGCTCCGGTTCTGCTGCGCACGAAGTGCAAACTCCCTTCCTTGTGCTCCGTCAACTCATATTACTCGTAGCAGTGAGTCCGAGGCTCCGCCCCGGTGTGCCGAACAGCCTGGCTGAGTGTCGTGATTGATTTGGGGGTCCGAGCTGCAACGCATCCCCGTTGGGCCAGATCTCCACCTGCTGCTGAATCTGCCCCGAACCCGTGAAACCTCTGGCCTCCTGCTCCACTTAGGGGTTTTGGATGGGGCTGCTCTTGTAGGGATGAGATGGTAAAAGTGCTTTCAGGGATGCCTACAGGTCACTCATTGATGACTGCACCCCTGACTTCCTCTCAAAGGGGGTATTTTTCGGTCCCAGCTGCTTGGACTTTGGGTTCCTCTTGGTTCACGGACATTTTGCAGAGCAACAGGAAATGAGTATATAGTATCACTGAAATGAATGTAGCTCCATAATAAGTGTTAAGCTACGTACAATTTACCTGTTTGTGCAACTTGGTTGTGTGGTTTTTTTTTTTCCCCCCAAGCTTTTGAATCTTCACTCTTCACTGGAGCAAATGATAAGTATCTTGCTGAAGGGTACTACAGCAGGAGGTGGGATTCAGACCTGCAACCTTCAAGTTCAAAGGCAGGGGTACAAACCACACCACCTGCTTTCAGCAGACCCCCCTATATCCAGGGTAACTTCCCATGGCAGATGCACTAGACTGAAGTCCCTGCAATCATTCACCATCTACACCCCAGCACTCTAAGGTGCACGCTATGGCCAATGCAGTCACCAGTCCACCTGAAACGCATCTTTGAACTGTGGGAGGAAACCAGATCACCAAAGGAAACTCATAGAGACATGGGGAGAACAATCTCTACACAGATTGAACCTGCAGTTCTGGAGCCATGAGGCACCAGTGCTACCTGCTGTGCTGCCAAGCTGCATCTTCCCAGGATACTTTACGTTCTGCCCCTGTGCCATGTGGACCCCTTACCAACTCAAAATGAACTGTGGTGGAGATATGACCCTATCATAAGGGTGACTAAGCGCCCAGAGGAGTCCTGGCTGTTGCTGCTGGTTCCAGGTTCCAGAAGGTAGTGGCCTCATGCTGTCGTGTTTCATTAGCAGACAAGTGCCACTGAGGCTCCCAGAAAGCAGGAGCTCCCCCTCATGCAGAGACAACTGCCTTTCCCTGGCTGGCTTGCTCATCCTTGTTCTCATTCCTCTCCAAGCAGAGGAGCTCATGTTGGTCTGAAACAGGTAAGAAGTGATAGGAGGAGGATTGTACTCCAGATGCATCTTCACAGGTATATTTCATTGAAGGGTTTTAGATTTTGGTGTGACGAGGTAACATCACAATGCCAAACATGTCTTGTTTTAATCCTTTATAGTGGAATCGGGCTGTTGATGGCAGCTGGATGAAAGAAATTCAATTGTTGCTTTGTGCTCTCGCTGGGTTCATCCTGCCCCTATTGGATGTTTCTCATGTGGGTCAAATAGGAGTTTGTGTATTGAATGTGCAACTTGGTGATCAAAGCTGCTGCCTTTGGCTGTGAAGGATCCAGGTTTGATTTCACCTCCTGCTGTAGTACCCTTGAGCAAGGTAAATTACTGCAGTAATACTTAGCTGTATCAACGAGTGAATCATTTAGTTGCTCTGCAGAGAGGTAATATCTGAACGAACAAATCGTAATGGATACACATGTTCTCAGTAGGTCACCTACTGCCTCTGCACTACCCTCATACTGTACATTGAGTATGTTCTCCTCGAGGAGAGCGGGATGTGGGCTGAAAAGCCAATGCGTGCAGAGTGCCACATGATGAATTCAGCAGCAGTGCGCATTTACTTGCGGTACTGGTGGCCCCTAGGAAGGATTGCGGGGGGGAGGTGGTCTTTAAACCCAGCGATGGCAAATTCTTTTCTTCAGAGTCCTGACAGGAGCAGACAGCCATGTCCCCTTCGGACTATTGCCTTCTCCATGGTCCTGTGAGTCCCCGCCTCATCTCCACACGCTTCACTCGCTCCCACACCCACGACATCCCCATCGCCAGCATTATTGAGCGACCGCTCGCTCCAGCAGAGCTCTCAACTCCTCCTGCTCAGCCGCACCAGTTTATGAACCGTCTCAGCACAATGCCCAAGCATCCGTCCCTTCGCGTCTCCATAGAAGTGCGACTGTCCCCTTTCTGGGTGCTCTCGACATGTTGGGGAGCTGCTAGTGAACGACCATCCAGAAAGAACATCTTTTTTTTTAATAGAGTAAATGAACATAAAACATCCTTATTAATTGCAGAGTCTTAACCCAGTCTTCTAAGGACAGATTGTCTCTTGCTATGTGTCCAAGAAGTCTGTCATTGGGGGTGAGAATCTGGGATCTTAAAGATGGCATAATGTGAGCTGAAGGAGATTTAAATGTTCGCATGACATCATATGATGGACACCACAGTACAACTAGGGCAGTTCGCACCTGGTGTGATGATGCTCCTTAACATGTGGAACAGCTTTATTTTATTTATTTTTACACCTGTCATGCTTGTCAGCCTCCCAAGGCCATATGCGACTGAGCAGACGGACTGAATTCTGAGTAACGCTTGATCTCGTAACGCAGATCAACTTTGCTCTGACCTGGAATGATTATTTTCCCAGCGTAGGTCATCGGACGAAATGAGGCACATTGCCAGGAGACAAAGGAAAGACCGGTGGTCCTATGTAGAAAATTAAGAATTTGTGAGAACCTCTGTTCGGTTGAGGTATTTTTTTTTTTTTTTTCTGCCCAAAAACACTTTTTATAGAACAGTTTTTTTTGAAGGGTCTCACTTGGGGAAACGTCTAGGGGTCACACTCGGTGGAAATGCAGATCTGCGTGGGAGTTTGTCGTCTGGGCCCAAGTTCTGCCAAGATGGGCATCGTATGACATGTTGTGCTTCTGAAAGACAAAGGAACAAAACTAAACCTATTGTGGGAGCAGCACAAGCCACACGAAGGCGAAATGGAGCAGTTAGAAATCTCACCAAGATGCTGTGTGTGTGTGTGTTCCAGCTTTCCTCCTTGGAACTTATTAGAGAAGTATCTCGTCGTCAGATGAGGGTCCAGTTGCCGTTCAGATGGCGACAGGAGCGCTTTGAGAAGCGCCTTCTGAGCCCTGGTTGTTCACTCACGTTTTTCAGTCGCGGTGAAGACGGCCTCTTAATTCCTTGGGCATCTTTTGTGACTCATCTCGTTTTCGGGGATTGACTGCTTAACGACTGCCGGTTCCGAGAGCGCAGCTGGTGTCTTGGAACGAAAATCTTAGGGTTTCGTCTTGCGAATCTTCAAATGTAAATAAGTGGGACTTGGATAGTTTTCGCTTTCTTCCCTCCTAATTGCTACGGTCTAAAACCCCGTTCCTTTGAGTGACGTTGATTGTCGGCTTCTAATTTTCCTGCCGCTCTGAGTCGGTGGCGATAGTGGGATCTCGCTGTATTATTAGCAGCCCACAAGCCTGGTAATAATTCACAGCCTCCAAGCTCATGGGGCATTGAGGGGCGTTGGGGAGGGGGAAGTGACTGGCAGACCTGCCACAGCAGTATTAAGGGTTTTTTTTTTTTTGCAGTACATCTCCAACTACGGAGATGGCCTTAATGATCAGTGATTTAAAACACACTGGTCGCACCGTTTGTGCAGCTGCTCTTCGTTTGCACCCTTCAGGTACACACACATCAGACATTTTACATTTATTTGACACGTCTCTCCAAAGCAACTTACAATGTTAAGGTCACAATTATTACATGCTTACAATCATTTACACAGCTGGGTAACTTTTTTCCTTTTTACTGAAGCAATTTAAGGTAAGTACCTTGCTCAAGGGTACTACAGCTGGAGATCAGACCTGCAACCACTGGGTCCAAAGGGAGTAGCTCTGACCACTACGCTACCAGCTGTCCCCGTACGTATGTTGCTTTGGAGAAAAGTGTCTGTCTGCTAAATAAATGTACTCATGCTGCTGCTTCTAATGAGTCCTATCAGGAACAGACAGTTGTTCCTTAGAGCCGATAGCCTCGTCTCTCCTCCCTGAGCGAGGCTGACAAATGAACAAGGCGGGAGGCTGTCCGCAGACGGTGCTCACAGATTGCCTGGTTTCGTCACTCTGACAGCATCCATCATCCCCCATATGGCCGTTCTTCTGACGGGAAGATGTCCTAAATCATCTTCCGTGAGTTCTAAAGTTTTGCAGTTGTCTTCCGCATGCACTTCCTCTAGGAGGCGCTGCGCACAGAATGGAGTGACCGAGGTGTAAAACATATTAGCTGTGTGCCCTCGTGACTCCAGCCCGGACTTTCTGGGTACGAAACGGGGTGTCGTTCAGCAAATCTTCTCTGAAGATTCAGAGCTCGGGGGGGAGGGTGTGTAATGATCACTAACTGGACAGTGATCCAGTTGGGGGAAGGAGCCACAAGGAGAGCGAGATGGTGGGTAGAGAGGGAGGCTGGATAATTAGCAAGGGGGTCCATGTGCTGCTTGTGCGCCTTTGAGGTATAATGAGGACCAGCGACCGCCATCTGTCCTCACCTGTGTTCCTTCGGAAGGCCGTTCCCTCGTGCCAGGAACGTGAGGGTCGGAATGCGAGGAAGAAGGCTTCTTCTTGAACTGGCACGAGACGGCTTCCCAGACGCATCTTTCCGCACTCTGACCCCTCGTCCTCTAGTTTGCCATCAGTCACCTGAGTCTTAAAAGCACCAACTGGCTCTGTTTGCTGGGTCCTGCTGTAGAACTTGTCTGTGGAGGTAACAACATGGGCCTGGGTGTGTGAGCTGGTGCCAGGACGTGGCCTTCCGGTTCTAGGGAAACTGGCGGGAAACTGGGGGGGGGGGGACAAACGCAAAAACAGGGAATACTTGTACATGACTTCAGAAGTGTCCACAATGTAACTCTGTAAAGCTGCAGAGGTTGGTGTTGTGGTTAGAGACTTTGCTTTGGGTGGCACAGCGAGTAGCGCTGCTGTATTGTAGCACCTGGGTGGTGCAAGAAGATGTGAGTTTGATCCCTGCTCAGTCTGGAGTTTGCATGTTCTCCCTGTCTGCTCTGGTTTCCTCCCACAGTGCAAAGACATGCTGTTCAGGTTCCCCAGAGTCTGTGTGTTCCACTGATGTATGGATGAGTGACCCAGTGTAAGTAGTGTATCTAGCAGTATAAGTTGCCATGGTGAATAACGTGTGTGGGCTCATAACACTACACAGAGTTCATTGGAAGTCATGTTGGACAAAAGCTTCTGCTAAATAAATGTAATGGGAAAGTTATTGGTTCAAATCCTCTCCTGCTATAGTGTCCTTGATGAATCGCTCTGCTGTAAAAATGGTAAAATCATTGTGACGTTCCCAATTGTTTCTCTGTTCTTTGATTTATAAAGTGTGTATAATGGATAGATGAGAAATTGGCAGTGAAAGGACTGAGGGGTTTTGTGCTGCTGAGATGTGTACTTTATCTCTGCCAACATGGTAAATGAGGAATGTGCACAATATTTAAGAAGGTGTTTAAACTTAATTTGGAAGAAAAGATGAAGTTGTTCTAATGTACAACACAATGCATTCATTCTCAATGTGTGCCATGTTGAGACCTGCAAGCGGTGCACGTTTCTAGAACACTTCTCTGCATCCCTTACAGTTCTAAACACTGGAGTTTCCACTTTTTTAATTAAATGTGTAGTTTCATTGACCTTCTGGTGACTTAACTTTCTCCCCTTTGCTGTAGGGTGAGAAACGTTGCTGTGCCTCAGTGAGGGGGAGGCCGAGACCCCGAGGAGCTGGTCCAGCACTACACGCAATGTGGGTACAAACTGGCAACCCTCCCTAAGGTCCCACTGGCCGTGTCCACCACCTTGCCCGGCAGAACGTCCCTGTGTCCCTACCTAAAGGAGCTGTGTTGACCCCCCTCTTCCACACTCCTACACAGAGGTAGGTATGGCGCTCGGGAGGGACCCCTACTCCATAGCTGCTCTCTTCACTCTGCGTGAGGCGACTTGCTGCCGGAGTCACTGGACTTCGAGCCGTGGTGACAATGAGGGCGCATTCGAAAGATCCTGACTAAGCTGCACTGATGTTCCCCGATGTGTGCGCAGCCTTTTCTACACATCACTGTCTCTGTGTGTGCTTCTTCTAACGGAAACCACCGGAGGTGTCGCACTGAGCCGATGCACACAGCACGTGGCACGTATCCGCGTGGAGGCTGAACTCCGCAGTAGACTGTGGATAAAGAGCTTGCAAAGGTGTTTTGTGGAAAGTGTTGATGGCTTGGAGAAGGGCTGAACTCTGGGTGGGGCTGAAATATACCTGGCCCCTCCTTCACAAAGCAACATCCGTTATTGGTTGAACTGAGTGATGCATATAGGGCCTCTTCTTGTTGGGCTGTGCTGTTCAAGCCCAAAACCTATGAGCAACTGCTGTGTGTGAGGGCCAGGGCATCTTGGTGGAAAGATGATGCATATTTGAGGCTCTCAGCTGAGACAAGTGCCATTGTGTAAAGTGTTTCCTGAACATGTTTACTTTATGTGACAATGTCCAGTTAACCCCACCACACCCACAACTTTGCACGGAGTCCAAATTCCAGGCAGCAAAACAGACGACTTTGCGTTTTCTCATTGAAAATGAGTTTGGACCTCCAACTGTCCACAACACTTCTCCAGCATTATGCTGAAACACTGAACTTTCTTATGCATCGTAACAACTGTAAGTTAGGTTGACGTGGAGCAGTTTGCGTTCCATGTTAAGACATAAACACTTTGACATGTCTC
This sequence comes from Scleropages formosus, assembly GCF_900964775.1. Taxonomy (NCBI): domain Eukaryota; kingdom Metazoa; phylum Chordata; class Actinopteri; order Osteoglossiformes; family Osteoglossidae; genus Scleropages; species Scleropages formosus. The sequence continues at coordinate 23,262,130 of NC_041827.1, read as the reverse complement.
AATGCTCAGCAGCCTTGGTCTCAAGCTGAGAAAAGGATTGTGGCACCAAGATGCAGAAACCTCCTGAGGAAGTCATCCGGAGCAATTGTTACCTCATCTTCACTCCAGGAAGCTCTGGCAGTCACCTGTAGAGGCCGCTGCCTCATCTTCACTCCAGAAAGTTGTGGAAATGACTTGTTGTGGAAGTGCTTGTTACTTCATCTTCACCCCAGGCAACAGCAGAAATCCTATGGGAAGCCAGCTGTCTCATCTTCAACCCTGAAAGTTGGGAATCATCTGGAGAGGCAGCTGTCTTTAACAGCAGGAAGCTCTTGACATCAGCTGAAGCACTGGCTTCCTCATCTTCACCCCAGCAAGCTGTGGAAATCACTAGGAGACCTGGCTACCTCACCTTCACCCTAGTATATGTAATTTACACAAGCTTGCTTTACTTTCTGAGCTTTCAGGATGCTTCAGTGTTCAGGGAGAAGTGCAGGTGCCGGGGTTGGGAAGTGGCAAAATCTTGTCAGGTTGCGATGCTCTCAGGTTTAGATGTGTTGCTGTTGCTCAAACAACCTTGTTTCCTGCCTGCATTCTTGGTGGCAGGTGAGGTGTTCTACAGTAGTGATCTCCTACAGGTGTTTTAAAATCTGGATTACAGCAGGTCAAAGGTCCCTCTTCACCTCAAAAGCATTGCAGGCAATGGTGTTTCTCCACGTAGCGGATGGTGCAGCATCAGGCACAGTTGACCGTATTTCTCCTCCCACTCCTTGTAGCACATCACGTTCCTCTCTGCTCCACCATCATTACGGCCCTTTGCTGGTTTGTTTGCTCAGAACCCAGCCTTCCTCCACCCTACCTTCTTCCCCTGTCCCTCCTACTTGCACCTACCTCTTTTGCACACGCTTCCTTTCTGCTGCTTGAGTACATGACTGTTTTCCCATATTTACTGGAGTTATTTCATAATTGGAGATCCCTTCCTCTTACCTCACAGGTGTGTGCAAACCCAGTTGAACCCTCCACCTCTACCTTCTATCCCCGTGGCACCTCTTCCCTGTCCGACTGGATGTGTCCCCCTCTGCTTCCAGCAGGCCATTTTGCCCTGACTGCTGCTCACCAAAGGTCTAATGAGCTTCTCCTGCTGCTCCTATCCACTCACACAAGCATTTTATGTGAGTTCCCTTATAGAAGAAGGACCTGTTTGTGTGTCCAGCTGGATTGGGGACTTGAAATACCACATCAAATGTTTCCATCTTCAATCATTTACATTTTTAGCAGACGCTTTTCTCCAAAGCATCTTCCAGTGGATACTATGCAGTGTTATCAACCCACACACTTTATTCACCACCGTGCCTCACACTGCTAAATACATTACTTACACTGGGTCACTCATCCATCCATCAGTGGAACACACTATGGGTGAACCTGAACTGCATCTCTCTGGAGTGTGGGAGGAAACCAGAGCCCTCAGATGAAACCCACGCAGGCAGAAAACATGCAAGCTCCACACAGACGGAGTGGGGATCGAACCCACATTCTCTCATCCCACCCAGCTGCTGCGAGGTTGCAGTGTTACTCCCTGTGCCATCATGCTGCCCAAATCAAAGGCACCTTAAGTCAAATTTTGTCGAAACCCCCTAACTGTAGAACTGTAAGGACATACAGTGTAAACAAGTAACATACATGACTGCCACGTGGTACAATGGTGCCTTGTGTTTCTCACCAGTAACTGGTGTTGCGGTCTGCAGAGGCCTGGTATCCTGTCCAGGGTGACGGAAGATGGATTTAGGTTAAAGTAATACTAACGAAATAGCCCCGGTTGGCACGCGATACGTTCCTGGAATGTGAAGCTCTAAGTGGGGTCAATATGACATTGTTTTATTAGATGTGTAAAAATACACTAGAATAAGAGGTTTTAGTGAGCGACGCACCGCCTTCACGCTCCCATCTTTGAGCCCGGTACCACCTGCAGCTCGTACCCTTGTTTACCGGTGTCGCAGCGTCTCACTCCTTCGGTGTTGCGCCTCTGAACAGGCACTTCGCACAGCTGCGCTGCGCACGACGGGGACGCGGCGCCACCGGACAGCGCTGTACCCGGCAGCCTGCCGCGAACACACGTGGGTCTGAAACGGCGCTGGACGACGACATGGTGCAGTATTTTCACTTTTGGGTTCAGCACTACTATCATTTCACTTCATAAGGGGAATTAGCGTTTTCAGAAAACAAAAGGCTATTGCTACTCGACACCGGAACAGCGACCGCGACCCAAACCCGTGCGTGTGGGGCGACGGCGGCGCGGCCGGTCAGCGTTATCGAGCAGCAGATGCGCGCTGGCTGTTCGACGTTATGACCGAAAGTCGGCGTTTCACGATAACATGAGAAGGTTAATGGGATCCCCGCCGTCCCATGGGATGTTGCAAGCGGAAGATCTCCCGCACGGGGTTCGCCCGTCTCTGCCGGGGCCTCTACTGGAAGAGGGATCGAGAGCAGTGATGTTGTCCCTGACGACTGATCCGACAGCAGCCGATGGCCAGCGGGACAGACGTCCCAGAAGACGGATTCGAAGAGCGTGGTGCCGGAGAGCCCCGCATGAGGCAAAAGAAGCTGTAATATTACACGGTGGCACAGTTTCACTATGTTGCGACTCCCTGCTCTTCATGAACATTTAATGAGCTTGTGTAGGTTGGAGTATTTAACAGCTTCAGCCTCTTAGAACGCAAGGGCGCCGGGGCTCGGCGAGTCGCTGCGTTATTTAACCCGCAGCCTGCTGCTCCGCGCCACGCGGCACACGTGTGCCGCCAGCCGCGCGCGTGGCCGAGTGCCCTCGTGACCCCGGAGTCGCCGGTTCAGGTCTGCGGAAGGGCGTCGCTCTTGTACCCCCGTGGAACATCGTTCGTCTCAATTGCCTCGGCAAATATTCATCGGTGCGGAGTGCAGAATGAAAGCGCGTGTCTCCGCCGAACAGCGGATGAATAATGAAACGGTAACGGTGGACTTTTGGCTGAGTCCCGGACGGTCGGCCCCCACATCCGCGCTGTAAACACACTTGTCGTGCTGGTGAAGTGTGGTGAAATGGAGCGGTACCTTCACCCACCCGTTCGGCTCGGTTGGTGCCTTTTGGGGGACCGAATGTTCGACCTGCTTGCTCTCCCCACGTGCGTCACGTTGCACTGTTAGTTATTTATTACTGCTGGTACGGAAGACCATAACGATGCGCATTTTCTTTAGAGATATGCCGATAAACTAAATTATCCAATACCATTTAGACGCTGCAGTTATTATTAACTGACCGCACAGAGTTCGATTAATAATTGAGGATATTGTCTGGTAAGCCTGGCAGGAACCACAGAGGCCGCCTCTGCGTTGGTGTTGGTGATGCCTCCCTTCTTGCTAATAATAACAATAATAAAGATAGAGCGGACCGCTGAGAGCAGGGTGGGGTGAGCCTACGAGGTTTAATTATCTGTGCAGATGGGCACCCAGTTGGCAACCACGTGTTTTTCTCCTTGTAATAAGGCGTGAGTACGAGTGTGTGTGCAGTGTATATATTTCTGCGTGTGTGTGCGTCAGCCTCCCATCGCCATCTGCCCTGGCATCACCACGGAGGTGCATTTGCCATCAGGTTAAGTGTTAGCCAGCTCCCTATCGGTGGCAGCGTCCCAGGTGCTGACGGGGGGTCTGTAAGAGCTCCCCTTCTGTCCTTCGTAAACATGTTCCCTCCCATCTTGATCTCCTGGAGGGAGTCGAACTTTCCTCTTGGCCTCCTTCATAGATGGCCTTCTCCTCTCCACGTCTGGTCCAGAGCCCTCTCTCGGGGATGGGACGCCTGGACCGTTGGTGACGCGAAAGGGAAGGGAGTGAAGACGTATTCCAGGAACCTCATCGAACCTTTGCATTCTTATAGGGGGATATTGATTATTAATATAGGTTTTTTTAACAGCTGTTATGGGGAAGGGACAGCGATGGCTTTTATTGTGGCCGAACCTGCAGTTTGGTTAACATTTGAATTGTGTTACTGCATCGCTACTGACTGCATCCACTCATTATTTTGTTCTTTTCCTGTGTGTGTGTGTGTGTGTGTGCGCGCGCACACCATGCATGTGTCTTTTGAAGTGGAGTGAGTATGCGTGGGTGTGTTTTCTGCGCACGACTGCCTAGCTGTGCTGGGACTCTGCTGGGACTTTTTTTTTTTTTTTTTTTTCTTTTTTTTTTTAAAAAACCAACAAAAAAGCCTTCAGGCTTGAAGGGAGTGTGAGTGGATGAAAGCAGTGTACGTCACACACGTACGTTAGAGCGGTTCAACCGGGCTTTTGCAGGACCAAAGAAAACTGGGGTCTCCCGAGGAGGAGATAAATGCAACCTGCGATTGGCGGGTTGCTTCGGAGGGAGGTCTGGATTATTCGCAGGCTTCGGCGCTACGGTGCCAACGGCAGCGATACCCGACAAACGCGATGACTTAGACGGATCGATTGACGCCGCTAATCCGCTCCGGCCACCTTCTCCGGGAGAAGTCTGTGTTCAGTGGGATTTTTGGCTCTCGGTTCTGGTATCTTTCCACATGTGCGCCGGGCCTCGGGGAACGCGCACGCCTGCCATCGACATGTGCTTAATGTACTTTCTGTTGAAGTTGCTCGCCTTCATTAACCGCTTGCCCAAGCCAGGGTTGGGGCGCTCCTGTCTCTGAGCGTCCCCCAGAGGCGCAGGGCACCAGTCGTTGCGGTTCAGCCGAAACCCAGCCGCGTCGCTTCAAGAAATAATTTGCGTGTTGACCCCCGTAAGGACAGGGTGTAGGAAATGTGTCTGAACCCACTGGACTGTGCTGCTGCCTTCTAGTATATTGAGTCCACTCACCTGATAACTACTCTTCTTCCCGGCAGCCTCTCGGACCCCCTCCCTCTGACCCGTTGCACTTATCCATATTTCCCATCGTCCTTTAGAAGGGAACGGACTCCCGGCTGAGGCCGCGCCGTGGATAATTCGGTAGCTCTGGACTCCGTCTGCTTTTGACGATGATGTCGCCTGAATTAATGGCAGCAAATTTGCTCTGGTTGTCCGAGGCATCGATGCCTAATTGGTTTGTCTGAATGATTTGAATGGAGGAACTCGGTGGTTTTCAGGTATTGTGATGAAAGGACGGAGGTCCCTCAGTTCTAGCTTTTCACACCCCTCCTTCCTCTGGGCATAAAATTGCTCAGCCTTTTGAGTCCCTAATGCCGCTCTCCATACGCAGCTCAGCTCTGCACCGATGTCCACCGGAGTCAAGGCACTTCTCGCCTGGCTCTCGCCTGGTTCCTGCTGGTCCGAGGCCTGCGGCCGCACAGATCACTGCCGGCCCATCTGGAAAGGCCCTGTGACGTGTGGCTGCGGAAAGAGCCAAAATCGGTGTTTCCAGGCTCAGTCGAGGTCTTGTCTTCCTAGCTGCGAGCGTGTAACTGTGATCTACTCACCTTTTGCATGTACTGCGGTGCATTCCAGTGTACTTCTGCTACCCAGGTTTAAATCCCAGTTCCTCCTGCAGTGCCCTTGAACAAGGTAATTACCAAGTTGCTCCAGTAAAACCGGCCCAGCTGTATCAATGGGTAAATCATTGTATGTAACTTAATATTCTGAGCTGCTTCTGAGAAAAATGACAGCTAAATGAATAGATTTATTTTGAGTTTTCATTAAAAAAATAGTTCACTAAATTTGGTCATGAGATCCTACTTTGTTTATACTAGATATGAGCATAATGTGAAAACAGATTGTGTAACACGCTCCTTTCAAGCTTAGTTATTTTAAATTTTATAATGCATTCATAAAAATCATTTGCTCCTAAGACAGTTTAAACAGCAAAAAGTAAACCAGTGCAAAGTGAACACTGCTTTTGTGAATTTATTTTCAATTGCTGAAAAATAAATTTAGACTTTAAACATTGAAACTTTTTTTCTCTTTTCCCCTCCTTAAATATTGTCATTCAGAGCAGCTGTGGGGGGAAAAGTCAGCAATAATTACAAAAGCATTTGGCAAGAGTTTCCTTCCATCATTCTTACAGTATCTTTTGAATTTCTAGTGGTCATAGACTGGACTTTTCCAGACCTCTTTTTTTCATAGTTCCCTATTTGCCTGTCTCATTTACATGGTGATATGCATACACTTTTCATGCATTTCCCCCCGGTTTAGAGCTGAACAACTATTCCTGTAGAGAGCTTGTCTCGAGGAATGATACAATTCAGGAGCTGTGAAGACACTTGAACCTGCTGCAATGTTCCTACTGTGGGCTCCGAGCTTCTTCTTCAGTCTCCTCATTGTCTCCCAGCCGGACACTGGGAAAGACCTTCAGGGATGTTTTCA